>NC_038049.1:20510818-21110818 GCF_002211085.1 Panicum hallii
TGGTCAGAGGTCCCCATCTCGTTCTCCCACGACGATCAGTGGACGAGCTTCTCCGAGCCCGGCAAGTTCCCCCTGGTCCTGGATCCTGTGGTGGCAGAGGCCAAGCTCACCAAGGTGCTCATCGATGGTGGGAGCGGTCTCAACCTCATCTTCGCCAGCACTCTGAGGAAGATGGTCCTGGACTTCAAGGACATGCTGGTTCCGAGCAAGTCCCCTTTCTACGGCATCGTCCCAGGTAACACGGCACACCCACTTGGTACGGTAGTTCTCCCAGTCACCTTCAGCACGAGGGAGAATTATCGCACTGAGTTCATTAAATTCGATGTGGCCAACTTCGAATTTTCTTATCATGCAATTTTGGGTCATCTGGCACTCGCCAAGTTTATGGCAGTGCCACATTATGTTTATCTACTTCTCAAGATGCCAGGACTAAGTGGAGTACTTACTCTCCATGGCAACTTGAAGAAGTCGTATGACTGCAATCAGGAGGCGATCCAGTACGCTTCGACTACTCATGTGCCAGATGCTTCCGGCGAAGTACATGAGGCTGTGCAGCAGCTCTCTCAGTCCGGGCTGGAGATCCCCTCGAGAAAGGCCAGCAAGTCGAACATCCAGTCGACTGACGATGTGGCCCTCAAGACGATCCAGCTCCAGGAGGGTGACTCATCTAAGACCGCCGTCATCGGCGCGGGCTTAGGAGAAAAATAGGAACTCGCACTCGTCAGCTTCCTTCGGGCTAACCGAGACATATTCGCGTGGAAACCAGCGGACATGCCAGGGGTGCCTAGTGAGCTGATCGAGCATAGCTTGAATGTACACCCATAGGCCGTGCCCAAAAAGCAACGCCTGCGAAGGTTTGCCCATGATAAGCATGAGGCCATCAAACGGGAAATAGCTAAACTCCTCGCGGTGGATTCATTAAAGAAGTAATCCATCCAGAGTGGGTAGCTAATCCTGTCCTTGTACGAAAAAAGAATAATGATTGGAGAATGTGTGTTGACTACACTGATCTCAACAAGCACTGCCCAAAAGATCACTTTGGGCTGCCGCGCATTGACCAAGTTGTCGACTCGACGGCTGGTTGTGTCCTTCTTTGCTTCCTTGATTGTTATTCAGGATATCATCAGACTGTGCTCAAGGAGGAGGACCAGATCAAGACAGCGTTCATCACCCCGTACGAGATGTATGCCTACAAAACTATGTCCTTCGGGTTAAAAAATGCAGGAGCAACCTACCAGCGTGCGATCCAGATGTGCTTCGCGGATCAGCTGCATCGGAACGTTGAGGCCTGCGTGGATGATGTGGTCATCAAGACCAGGGATTCTGATGATTTGATTACAGATTTGGAAGAAATGTTCAGCAGTCTGTGCAGATTTCGGTGGAAGCTCAACCCAACCAAGTGCATTTTTGGAGTACCTTCAGGGAAATTGCTCGGGTTCATCATCAGCAACCGGGGTATTGAGGCCAACCCTGTAAAGATTTTGGCCATTACTGATATGGGGGCTCTGGTCACAATCAAGGATGTGCAGAAATCAATGGGTTGCATGGCAGCCCTGAACAGGTTCTCATCTCCTGACTCGGGGAGAGAGGACTACCCTTCTTCAAGCTCTTGAAACGCCAAGATAAGTTCCAATGCACAGAGGAGGCCGAGCAGGCTCTGCAAGATCTGAAACATCACCTTCAGTCTCCTCCGATCCTTACAGCACTGTTGCCGGGGGAAGACCTACTACTTTACATTGCGGCAACAACTCACGTTGTTAGTAGTGCTATTGTAGTCGAGCGAGGCGAGGAAGGCCATGCATTTGGAGTGCAGAGGCCTATCTACTTCGTCAGCGAGGTACTCTCCGAATCCAAGGTACGGTACCCGGCCGTCCAGAAGCTTTTATATGCAATTCTAATCGCATCAAGAAAGCTGCGCCATTACTTCGATGAATACAAGATCACTATGATTACGGATTTCCCGTTGGCGGATATTCTTCATAATCAAGACGCCACGGGGCGTATATCAAAGTGGGCAGTGGAACTGGGGGCTTTGTCAATCGACTTCAAGCCACGCACTGCAATCAAGTCTCAAGCCTTAGTCGATTTTATGGCTGAATGGAGGGAGAATCAAGTTCCAATTCCAGTCGACAAGCCAGAGCACTAGACCATGTACTTCGATGGGTCCCTCAAGCTCGATGGTCACGGGCCGGAGTTCTGCTTATTTCTCCACGGGGCGAACAATTGAAGTACGTCCTTCAGATCTTATGGGAGGTATCCAACAATGAAGCCGAGTATGAAGCCTTGCTTCACAGGCTTCGTTTGGCAATATCATTAGGGATCTAGCGACTACTTGTGTACGGCGATTCTCTTCTTATCGTTCAGCAAGTCAACAAAGAGTGGGACTGCAACAAGGAGATGATGGATGCCTATGTACAGGAAGTGCGCAAGTTGGAAAACAAATTTTCCAGCCTGGAGATTCATCATGTGCTACGAGAGCACAATGTTGGCGCAGATATTTTTTCCAAGTTGGGGTCAACTCGTGCTCAGGTTCCACTGGGAGTTTTTGTCCAGGAGCTCAAGCAGCCATCCATCAAGCCTTCACCACAGATATCCACCGATGCGGGTTCTCAACAACCCGATCAGGAGGTCATGACGCTGGGTGAGGACTGGAGAGAGGCGTTTATCGACTTCATCCGGGATCAAAGGCTACCAGCAGGAATTGACGCAAGGAGCGCAGAGGCGGCATGTGTCATGCGCAGAAGTAAGGGTTTCGTCCTAGTTGACAGCAAGCTCTACCGGCGCGGTGCCCGGTCAGGCGTTCTCATGAAGTGCGTGACGAAGGAAGATGGCTATGACATACTGCAGGAGATACACGAAGGTGTGGCAGTAACCACGCAGCTTCGAGGATGCTAGTGGGGAAAGCATACAGGGCCGGTTTCTGGTGGCCCACCGCAGTATCCGACGCGGAGGATCTGGTGCGCAGATGCCAAAACTGTCAATTCTTCGGCAAGCAGTCTCATGTCCCAGCCCACAGCCTCATCACCATACCGCCATCCTGACCCTTTGCTTGCTGGAGCCTTGACATGATTCGGCCCTTCACAACGGTGCCAGGCGGTTTCACCCATGTGTTGGTGGCTATCGACAAGTTTACCAAGTGGATCGAGTACAAGCCGATAGCCAAGCTCACACCAGATCGGGTTGTTGATTTCATCTCTGATATCTTGCATCGCTTCGGCTTCCTGAATACCATCAGCACGGACTTGGGATCAAATTTCACGGCTAACCAGTTCTGGGAGTTCTGTGAGAATGCATGCATCGAGGTTAAATATGTCTCTGTTGGACACCCAAGGGCCAATGGACAAGTCGAAAGGGCGAACGGCAAGATCATCGACGGCCTCAAGAAGAGACTCTATGATGAAAACAGCAAGAAGGGAGGCAAATGGATACGCGAGTTGCCACATGTTGTCTGGGAGCTTCGGACTCAGTCGTCCAAAGCCACAGGACAAACTCCGTTCTTTCTCGTGTACGGATCTGAAGCTATCTTGCCGGCCGATATCATGTGGAAATCCCCAAGGGTTTAAATGTATAATGAAGGCGAGGCGGATGAGGTGAGGCAATTAGAGCTCGATTCTGTCAAAGAGGCTCGCTGCACCGTTCTTGTCCAGTCAGCTCGATACCTGCAGGGGATTCAGCGATATCATGATCGCAACGTGAGGGAACAGTCATTCAGCATCGGTGACTTGGTCCTACGGAGCATTCAGGACGAATCCGGCCTACACAAGCTCAACTCAAGGTGGGAGGGTCCATTCGTCGTCAAGCAGGTTACAAGACCAGGGTCATATCGACTACAATATCCCGAGGGTTGTGGCAGAACCAACCTGAATTATACCGGCTCAAGTACGCGAGTCCAATCCTGAGGGCTCCAACGTGCTTCAAACGGTATAATCCCTTGGCCTGTCGGGTAACGTCCCGATAAACCACCGATACACAGGATCAATAAGGTTACCTCACACGAAGGTGAGTCCAGAGATACAATCACCATCACAATTTACATAATAGGGAATTACATTACAAGAGTTTATAAAAGTAGTACAAAGTTTCAAACCTAGAGAAAATAATACAAACCGTTTAAGCTATGATTTTTAGCAGCGGAAAAAATACGCGATGATCTACAGCACGTCGACAAGATGGATGTCATGCTAAGCCCGGGCACGACATCACTCGATATCACCAGCGTTGGCCGAGGACGGATCCCATTCCACGGACCAATCTTCTGGAAGAGCACAGGGCCATGACAGGGAAAGAGTAGGGTCTTCAAAGGCTTTACCTGAAAAATATAAAACTAGCAAGGCTGAGTATACTAATACTCAGCAAGGCTTACCCGGGATTGGGTATACTTTAACCCATAACTAGACTTATGAAGGCTTATAATAGTTCTGGGTTTGGTTTCAGCTGAAAAGCAACTAAGAGTAGACCCTTATTTTCAACTTTTAGCTTCCAAGTTCTATGTGATTATCCATTCTAGATAAGCACTTATAACTAAGCAAGCAAGGTAGAGCTCTTTATCTCAACCATCAGTATTACTTATCATATAGTTGCTCTTGTTACTCTGTGTGATAAAGGGATCAAGCAGTCTCAATCATCGTGAGAAGCGGACGATCCGAATCGAATTTAACCTTGCAAGGTAAACCTAACTCACACGCTTGGAACACCAAAGGGTCATTCCGAAGCAACCGTTTGCCTTTCATTCCGACTCATGGATCAGATCCACCACAAGCGACTGCAGGAACATACGCACTTCCAAAGTGCAGGACATACGTCTGTAGCGCGACTACAAAACCCGTATTCCTGGTTGCCCTTGCAACACGTATTTCCTCAGTCGAACCAAGTAACCAGAAGAACCAAATACATGTGGTGGGAGGTATGTCCACTCCTCGGGCCGATTGGTTACTAGGCTTACCGCTTACCATATTTCGCGGCATGTGGTTAGTACTTTCAAACGCTTAACCCCGATCGGCACACACCGCGACCTTATCAATTTCAACAACATAGACGGGGTATCACCTCAACCATGGTACCTCTCAAAACTCCCGTCCGTCATCCTTATAGTGATAACAGAAATGTAAACATTACAACTCCTAAGTCGCGCGAGTGACAGGAAATCACCCGACTTGTACCGGTCCTATTAGCATAGTAGCTAGTCGGACTCAAGAGCTAGTATCCATCACATTGGTTCCTAGGAGAATGCAACTAGAGTTTCAAGCAATTCCTAAGAACTTAATGCATAGAATACGTAAGTAGATATAGATTGCAGTGTAATTAAAATAGAGGGTTATGTCCGGGGCTTGCCTTTACTGGTGGGACTGAAGTCAGAAATGTCAATATCTTCCGAACTTTGGTTCGGGGCTTCAGTCACTTCCTTGGTGACGTTTATTTGGTCTTCAGGAACATCCGCCGTAGACTTCTGGGAGATCTTGTAGGTACCGTTGCCGAAGTAGTCGTATCTACATGTAATGCAACATTACATTCAAGCGTGCACACAAAACTATTTTATTTCACAGCAAAGTTGCAATCCAGCACTTATATAACACACTATTCACATAACAACCAAAAAGATTTGAGCTAAACCTAGATAGAGTTTTAGGTGGACAACTAAATAGAATCGGCTACTCGTTGAAGATTACAACAGAGCCGATTGGAAACAACAGAGGTTTAGTCGATGAAAAGGTGCATCGGGTTCCTAGATGATCGATGAAAGCATCGATTACTTTGGCAGAAGGATGATTCCTAAAGCAGTTGTCTTAACTGAGATGTGCTTACATGTTATCCTGGTAATTAGGTGTGGTTATATTAACTTGATTACGTCAGCACAACAATTGAGTGACGTATAGCCGAATGGAGTGTGGTTAAGGGTATATGATCGATAGGTATAAAACCGACCTCTCAGTCAATAAATCGATTGATAGAAGTGTGTGGAAAAGGATGGGAAAACTAAGGATCGATCGGTCGGGTTTGACCGATATGGAAAGGCAACTAAAATCGGCCTGGGTCGACCGATGGCAAGAACCCTAAGATTGTGGGTGCATCTTCGATATATCGACTATGTGCAGCCGATGTAGAACAGAACAAAAGAACTGTATCGGCAGTAGCCGATACTAGGAAGGTAACAATCGTATCAGCTAACCAGCCGATGGTAGAAGCATCGACTGACAGCTGTTACACAGAAACACCATAGACTCAAGAAAACTGATGCTTAGCGGCTGAACCAAAAGCTGATGCTGAGGCATAACCGTAGAGATGTTTTGGCTAAGCAGCAGACCTACACAAACTAACAGGGATCCTTTTACGACAAAGAACTTAAAGAAACGGCAATCAAGACGAGGACAATGTCTTGATGGTAGGGATATGAGCTCTAGGGTGATAGGATTAACTAACTGTCACACTTCTCCACTTAAAACATACACCCTATAGTTTATCTTCTAGCTATAACACAAGCATACAATATAAAGCACAATAAAACATTCATTCTCTAACATTTGACCTAGACCACACATCAAAGATTTTCACTCAAGTTTACAACATAAAACTTGTAGGGTTTAACTTAGGGTTTCAAACAAAACTGATTTTACATTTTTATGAACTTCCTACAAGAATCTATAAAATGTAGAAGTTCATTGATTTGAAACAAAGAAGATTTTGGAAACTTTACAGAGAACACCCTAGAACTTCTAAAACATAGCAATCAAGTCCCTGGTCCGGGAAAACAGATAACAGGAAGATAACGACGATATTCCGGCAAAGGAATCGTCGGCATTAAGAAGATTCAGTAGGTCAGGGCAAACCTTGGTTGTGGAGAAGAATGGGCGGAAAGTAATTCCCCGTGGTGAACAAGATTGGCGATGAAAAGTGCTCGATGAGGGGGTTCATGAGCTATCTTGAGGTGTCGAGGTCTTGTTCGGACGATCGACGAGGGAAAGGAGTTGCTGGATGTCGTGGATCATGGGACGAGACGATGGAGCCGAACGGGTTCGCTATACCGACTTTTCCGCGAACCCTAGGGTTTTCCTGCTCACGAGCTGAGTCGGCCACCAGTAGAATGCTTCTGCTCCATACTCGCGGATGCGCTAGTCCAATTCAGTCCGGACGTCCGCCTTGTTTAGCCGTGCCACACTCACCCCTTCTGCCTCCGTGAGAACAGAAGCCCGTTCACACCGGGGCTATCTCCATATCTTCCGCGAGTAGTCCGCAGTGCCGCTTGATCTCATTTGCTGCTTTCCCTTTAACGGCCTCCGACGTCCTCCACGCGCGACTCTACTGCTCCCTGGGCGGGTTCGCCTGCAGCCGCCACATCGCAACTCCTCTCGCATTGCGCGCGACCTCCCTGCACATCGTTGCCCTGCACGCCGCGCAACTGCTCCTCCTCTTCCTGCTGCTGGATACACGCCCGCTTCGGCCTCGCCGCGACACATCTGCACATGTCCGAGCCGCGCGCATCCTTGACCCGCTCCCACTTCGCAGGCTCAGCTTCACTTCTCCCGCGGCTCGCATTTCGTCGAATACCTTGGCAGCATCTTCGATACGGCTACCGCGTTCCCGCATCCGCACATGCACGCCTATACGTCGTCGACCTGCTCGGCCACTCTAGTACCAGCCGCGCGCGCCAATCCCGCGCGCCCACGCTTCTGCTCCGCCGCGCACGCACTGCTCTACTCGTGCGCCCGCATCTGCCGCACCTTCGTCGGCCTGCCGCCGCGCTTGAGCCAGTGCGCCCCAGCCCTAAGCCGCTGTCGCACCGAGTCAGTAACTGCCGCTCGCGCTGTGCACTTGTTCCACTCAGACCTCCACTGCTCCTCTTCCTCCTAAGTCGCCGCGCCGCGACCTGGTGCCGCAGCTACCCGCGCCGGCCGTGCACCGGCCTCCAGCGCCGCCCGCAGAGCCACTCGCTCCCACGCGCCGTAACCACCTGCTGCCGCGCCGCAAGCACCCGCACGTCGCTCCGCTTCCGCGCGCCACCCGAGCCAGCGCCGCTGCCGCCCGCCTCCCGCGACG
This sequence comes from Panicum hallii, assembly GCF_002211085.1. Taxonomy (NCBI): domain Eukaryota; kingdom Viridiplantae; phylum Streptophyta; class Magnoliopsida; order Poales; family Poaceae; genus Panicum; species Panicum hallii. Next base: position 20,518,850 of record NC_038049.1, read on the forward strand.
CCCGCGCGCGCGCCTGCGACCGCCACCAGCCCGCGCGGCCGCTTGCCGCTGCTGGGCCCGCTGCCCCCTGCGCCCTCGCCAACGCCCCACCTGGGCCGCACCTCCAGCCGCTCGGGCCCCGCCGTGCGCCGCTAGCCCGCGCACGCTGCTCCTCCCGCTGTGCCGTGGCCCGCACCGCGCTGCGCGCCGCCCGCATGCGCCCGCTATCGCGCCTCCTCGCGCAGCGCCGCCCCGCCTGGCCCCCATGCGCCGCCAGCCGCCCAAGCCGCCGCTCCGAGCCCGCCTGCCGCGCGCGCCTGGAGCCGGCTCGCCCGCTGCCGCCCGGGGCAGGAGCGCCCCTAGGCGCCGCCCTGTGCTGCCTGTGCCGTGGAGGGGAGAGAGAGGGGAGAAAGAGGCAGAGAAAACGAAATGTGGCTGCCAGTGGAGAAAGGAAAGAAGGAGACGGCAGGGAACAGATAAGGCAGAGGGAGAAGAAAAACAGAGAAGAAAGGGAATTGGAACTTCCTAAGGACTTAAGCGCAAAATCAGAAAATTGCAGGGATCTGTCTATAAAACCAAAATTTCCCGTTGATTTAAAAACCAAATGAAGAAATGCCCAAAATGAAAGTTGAAGAGTTTTTCAAACTCTACAACATTGCTTTAGGGCCCAAGTTCAAAAACTCAAAATTTATATTTTTACACGTGAAGTTTTGAACAAAAATTGGATTTGAATTACTTTTGTCCTAAAGAGCGTAATTTTATAAAATTCAGGACCTAAATGCAAGCATTTATGACACGTCATGATGACGGGATAGACTCGTCATAATGGTTGGATAGACATGTCATGATGACTTACACTTTTACACTTTAGTCCTGAGTAAATTTTAAAAGTTACTTTTGTAAATCAAAAATTTGCATAAAAGGACTCGTACTTTTATAAAATCACATAAATACCCTTATTTTTACCACTTTTACCCAAAATTTTTACATATTTCAACACACGCATTTCCAACGCAACTTTTGAGTAAATATATATATATTTTTACAAAAGATAAGGTAAGAAAAACATATTTGCAAAACCACCCTTTACTTATTTCATAATTACCTTAATCCAAATACATTTTACAAAAACAACCCTAAGTTTTTCTGTAATTACCAAAAATAACCCTTTTTATTTGCACTTTTAAATTTTCAAAAGCTTCACACAAACACACACAAGCTTTACACAAACAAACACATATTTCACACTAACAAAATATATGCGTAGCATTACAAATACATGAGCTGTCACAAGGGTCAAGATGTCCCGAACTCTTGAAACATTTAGAACCTGCGCAAGTTTTACCCATGAGATGATGTCCGGAGATAGCTGAATCTCCGGGGGCTTAGGTGGTCTCGTTTTCTCGAATCAATTTGGAGGCTACGTGCCACAAGATTCGGGGTGTAAATTTCTCTGTGAACATACGGAGGCTACGGCCACGTGTATCATTTATATAAATCGACTTCCTATCATGAAATTTTACGGAGGCTCCGACCACGTTCATATCTTATCGACTTCATGTTCGACGGAAGCCTCGGCTCCGTTCATATCTTCTACGAATCGACTTCCGCCGTGACCTTGGATGGTCGCTCGCGATAGTAGTCGCATTTATCCCAACAAGATCGATCCGTTCGACTGGTTTATACCCAGTTTGTTAGATGGGCTCTCAGGAAGAGCCACCTTGACTACATCCTGAGTCATGGCACTCAGGGTTGTTTCATTTTTTGCTAAAAACACGGCAGTCCTGCGGCGATGCCCGCGTTCGCTCCCATCAAGTTCGATCCATTTGTCTGGTTCCTACTCGTGGAGCGTGCTTATATGGGGAGCGACCTCGACTACATCCAGAGTTGATGCACTCTGGGTAGCTTTGTTTTTTCTCCGCCTTAAGCACGGCAATCCTGCGATGATGCTCGTGTTCTTTCCTAACAGGTTAGGCCTGCCCGATCGGGTTATGGCTAACTGACTAGACGAGTTCATATTTGGAGCTATGGCTACGTCCAGGGTCGCTGCACCCAGGGTAGCGTCCACTACTTAGCCTTTAAACCTGGATGATAATTCCACCAAGGCACACACAAGTGGAGACATCAAATAAAATATGTATACAAGGAAGTAAGTACTTGTTTTTTACACCCTAATCCTGCAGTATTATTGCGAGAGATCCACGAGGGTGTCTGCGATAACCACACAGCTTCAAGAACGATGGTAGGGAAGGCATATAGGGCTGGTTTCTGGTGGTCCACTTCAGTGTCCGACACGGAGGACCTCATGCGCAGGTACCAAAATTGTCAATTCTTCGGCAAGCAGACTCATGTTCCTGCCCACAGCCTCATCACTATACCGCCATCCTAGCCCTTTGCTTGTTGGAGCCTCGACATGATTGGGCCCTTCACAACTGTGCCAGGCGGTTTCACCCATGTTTTGGTGGCTATCGACAAGTTTACCAAGTGGATTGAGTACAAGCCGATAGCCAAGCTCACACCAGATCGGGTTGTTGACTTCATCTCGGATATCTTGCACCGCTTCGGCTTTCCCAATACCATCATCACGGACTTGGGATCCAATTTCATGGCCAACCAGTTCTGGGAATTCTACGAGAATGCATGCATCAAGGTTAAGTATGTCTCGGTCGCACACCCAAGGGCCAATGGACTAGTCGGAAGGGCGAACGGTTTGATAATCGACGGCCTCAAGAAGAGACTCTATGATGAAAACAGAAACAAGGGGGGCAAATGGATACATGAGCTGCCACACGTCGTCTGGGGGCTTCAGACTCAGTCGTCCAAAGCCCCAGGACAAACGCCTTTCTTCCTCGTATACGGATCTGAGGCTATCTTACCGGCCAATATAATGTGGAAGTCCCCAAGGGTTGAAATGTACAATGAAGGCGAGGCGGACGAGGCGAGGCAATTAGAGCTCAATTCTGACAAAGAGGCTCGCTGCACCGCTCTTGTTCAGTCAGCCCGATACCTGCAGGGGATCCGGCGATATCATAATCGCAACGTGAGGGAGCGATCATTCAGCATCGGTGACTTGGTCTTGCATCGTTCAAGACGAGTCCGGCCTACACAAGCTCAATTCAAGATGGGAGGGCCCGTTTGTCGTCAAATAGGTTACAAGACAAGGGTCTTATCGACTACAATATCCTGAGGGTCAAGATGTTCCGAACTCTTAGAACATCCAGAACCTGCGCAAGTTTTACCCATGAGAAGATGTCCGGATATAGCTGAATCTCCGGGGGCTTAGATGGCCTCCTTTCCTCGAATCAGTTTTGAGGCTACGCGCCACACGACTCGGGTTTAAAATTTCTCTGTGAACATGCGGAGGCTACGGCCACTTGCAGCATTTACATAAATCAGTTCCTTGTCAGAAATTGTACGGAGGCCACGGCCACATTTCTATCTTCTCGATTTCATGTTTCGATGTAACCATCCGCTCCGTTCAGATCTTCTACGGCTCGACTTCTACCGCGACCTTGGATGGTCGCACGCGACAATAGTCGCATCTATCCCAACAAATTGATCTGTTCGACTGGTTTATATCTAGCTTGTTGGCTGGGCTCGCGTAAAGAGCTATCTCGACTACATCCTGAGTCGTTGAACTCAGGGTACTTTCATTTTTGCCTTAAACACGGCAGAATCGCGGTGATGCCCGCGTTCACTCCCAACGAGTTCGAATCGTCCGTCCGGTTCTTACCTAACTCAAGGAGCGCGGCCATATGAGGGGCGACTTCGACTACACCCAAGTCGGTGCACTCGGGGTAGTTTTGTTTTTTTGCCTAACGCACGGCAATTCCGCGATGATGCTCGCGTTCTTTCCTAACAGTTTAGACCCGCTCGGTCGAGTTATGGCTACCTTGTTAGATGAGTACCCGCTTGGAGCTATGACTACCTTCCGGGTCGCTGCACCCAGGGTAGTGTCTACTACTTAGCCTCGTAAGTCTGGATTCCAATTCAGCCAAGGCACACACACACACAAGTAGAGACATCAAAGAAACTATATATACAAGGAAGTAAAAACTTATTCTTTATACCCTAATCCTGCAGTACGCTTTGAACTATTTGTTCAGCTACAGGTCGGGCTTCTTGGAGGTATTGGTCGAATTGACCCTCAGTGCAATCTGCAGCCATGACCTGAGCAAATATCTCCAATCACGCGTTCGGCAAAAAAGACTTCACAACTGCAAGGGCGTTGCTGACGCACGCAACTGGAGCCTCTGTGAGGAATTTTAGCACTTTCTTCGGGGCTTCACGGAGTTGCTCTAGCAGGGGCCGCGGGCTTGCTTCGCCTTCCTCTAGGGGATCCACCATGTTCACCAACTCCCGGGTGGCCCCCCTGAGTTCTTCGAGCTCTTTCTGTTGCTGCTCTTTTTCTTCACCCAGCGTCTTGACATGCTGAAGGCAGTCAGTGAACTGTTGTTCAGTATCGCTGATCACCTTCTGCAACCTCTCGACATCATCTGTACGCCGATACAGCAGGTTCTTCACGTCAGTAAGCAGCTCTTCTTTATATATTAACATTTTCCTAAGTTCTGTGGTGAAGAGCTTTTTTAGAATCCAGGACAAATTGATAAATGCAAGTACTCGAGGGAAACAATGGCCTACCTTGGTGCACTTTTTCCTGCTCTCTGAGCTGCTCCTGGTGCGCTTTTTCCTACTCTTTGAGCTGCTCTTGGTGCGCTTTCCCTTGCACCTCGAGTTGTTCTCGGAGTTCAGAATTCGCTTTCTCGAGGGAGCAGATCTTTGTTTTGTCGTCGGCGATGCGCCTTTCCAGGGCGGCGAGCTCTTGGTGATCACTCACAACGGTTTTCAGCTTTTCTGATTTCTTCTGGGAGTGGGCGATCACATTCTGCATAAGGAGGGAAATTCAGATAAGCAACTCGACAGTGTTTACCAGCAGGAAAGTACTCAGGTCGTACCATGGCAAAGTCACACGCCTTCTTGAAGTTCTCTATGTTGTTGTCCGTCAGCAACGGATCATCCACCAGGTCAGCGGCAATGACATCCCGATACCCGAACCCGGTGAGGAGCAGCTCAACGGGTCTCCTTGAGGTTCCTGTGGCCTCTTCGGGCGGTGACAGCTAAGCACCTGCAAGCAAAAAGTGTTTTCAGCATATAGCGCTTGGATCTCGGCAGCTAGCCGGGGGCAGTCAAATGCTTACCTGTGCCATCCGTAGGAGCGGCATCAGGAGCCTCGACTTGCTCTTCGCCACCTGCTTCGGCTTCGACTTGTTGGAGCTCGGGAGGCGGCAAGTCGGGCAGTGTCACGTCCGCCTCGGGGGCAGGCTCCGCGGGCGTCGTCCCTTCGGGGGCTGACGGCTCGGGGGCTGGAGCTGCCGTGACAGGTCCTGCGCCTGAAGATTCTTCTTGGGTCGAAGACCCGGGGGCCGGGGTAGCCGAGGTTGGCGTCAGCTGGAGGTCCACGGCGCGTGCAGCTCTAATGAAGTCAAAGTCAGACAACACACAAGTCGAATGATCCAAATATTTATTGTGCAATCAGAGGCAAACTTACAGTGTAGACTTCTTCTTGATGGCCCTTTTCACCCGCAAAGCCTGTCGTGGCGTTTCCGTTGCGGGCAGCGGGGTTTCACCAGCCAATGGCGCGGTCCCCGCCATGGCGATGGTGACGACTGTGGCGGCCGATGGTGCTGCTTCTTCTTCTTCAGGCCCGGCCCGGGAGGAGGAGGCGGAAGGACTACAGGAGGACATGGTAAGCACGACACAACATTAACATATAGCAATACAACAAAGCAACAACAAGTACCCGGAAGATTCGATTTCTTGCGCCTTCCGCTTCCGCACTATCCGCCGACCCTGCGGCACCAGCGGCAAAGCATCGGCCAACTCCACGACTGGCTTGGAGGAGTTGTCCCGTTGCACTTCCCCTTCGGCTTCCTCCTCCACCTGGGGGCTCACATCCTCTGTGGACCCGCTGCTGCGCTAAGCTGCAGCTATGCGAGCCCTTTTGGCTTCTACAGCGGCGCTGGGAAGGAGGTGGTCCGGCCGGGGGATATCGGATCGTGGTGGGTAGCTGCGGTATAGTTCAGTGTGTCCCTGCAGAAGGCTCTCAGTTAGCGATGGCATAACAGAGGTAGATTTCAACAAAAAGTAGTCGAGTACTTACAGGTTTGGGCGGATTCCGTGCGGTAAATAGTTCCGGCACATACGGCACGGCATCCACGTCCAGCAGCACTCGCCTGACTCGGAGGAGGGCGGCGTCGTCTGACAGCTCCTCTGCGTACATGCGAGATGGATCTTTAGAGCCTGTGTACTCGAATCCAAGTCGGTGGCACTGTAGGATCGGTTGGACTCGGCGTTTGAAGAAAGAAAATATAACGGAGGCGCCGGTCACCCCCATCATCTTGTGTGCCTCTATGATGTCTAAAAGCTCCTCAACTTTATCCATGTCTCCCCTGGACAGTTCAAGATTCCACTCTGGCCTCACTATAGGTGGGTTATTTGTTTTTCCGGGGAGCTGGGGGGCATGATTTTCGGAATAGAACCAATGGTTTTTCCAACCAGGAAGGTTGGAGGGGAATTTGTATGAGAGGTATCTTTTGCCGGCCTGCTGACGCAGTTGAATGCCGGCGCCCCCTACAACAGAAAGTTTTTTCGAGGTAGGCTGGGGTTTGACGCGGAAGAGGAAGCGGAATAGATCCCAGTGGGGCTCGATTCCGAGAAAGGCTTCACAGAAATGGATAAAAATGGAAATATGGCAGATGGAATTCGGGTTGAGGTGATGGAGCTCAAGCCCGTAATAATAAAGAAGGCCACCGAAGAAAGAACAAGAGGGGAGGGCCAATCCCCGTTCAGCAAAATGGTAAAATGTGACGATTTCGTCAACATTTTCCATGGGAAAAGGTTCACGGAAAGAGGGGCACCAGTTGACAAGATTCTTCTCTTGCAGCAACCCCTCGGAAACTAGCCTATTCAGATCGGTGAGGGAGCACTTACGGTATGTCCACTCTCCGGTTGACGGCTGCACCTCCTTCTTTTTCCCTTCGATCTCTGATTTCTTGGGCGACATCTTTGATTCGCTTGCCACGAGATGCTCGGGGGGCTGCGGGGAGAGGGGTGGGGAGATCAGGGTTGGGGGATTTCTTTGAGGGGGATGGCGGCGGCGCGTGGCTCTGATTGGGGATTTTTATGGCTCTTGGCAAAATGCAGATTGGAAGCACAGTTTTTCTCACTGCTGCCGCGGGGTTAAATAACCAGTGGGGTGGGGAAAATTTACTGTTCTGAAGTTCAAGAGTCATTTTTGGGAATATTCTGAAGCTGAGGGGTCATTTGGTGGACTGTTTGGATTAAGTATTCGACTACTTATTTTTTCAGGGTTAATTGCCCCGAAAAAAGGGGTTTTCGGATTCATGATCTAATTTCCATCATTTGTATCATCATTTTGGTAATTTCTCAAGTTGTCATTTTTTAGCCTGCATGCCACGGTTTTTGGATCCTTATCTCCAATTTTGTGGGATTTGGATTCAAGGCTCGGGGGCTGCGGGATACGTGGCATCGACTACTTATTTTTCAAATTTCTTTGAAGGATAAGGAGGATTACAGACTAATGGGAGCCTCAGCTTGATTCTCTGATTCAACCTAAGGCTCGGGGGCTACTCTATATGGAGTGCGATTTTTCAAATCGCACACATGTTAAAAATAAAATTCGGGGCATGAGCACCTCATAGCTTCGATGCAGCCAAGCAAGTACTCGAAGAAAGACTTCAAGACGAAGCTTTTGAAGAAGTCGAAGACTACTTCAGAAGTACTCGATAAGCCTGCAGTACACAGCTACGAAGAGCTCGGGGGCTTGTCAGACCCGAGGCTACGGGGCTGTGTATATAGTGTAGTTTAACAGATTAAGTCCATCTTATCTCTTATTTATCTCGTTTATCTCTTATTTATCCTGTTTAAGTAGGAGATAGAGCTAACTGATACAGAGGGAATCTACTCGAGATATGTTCTGGTATGATTCCTTAGCTGGTGCTGGTTAGTATCTTTATAACCCTGGCCTCTTGGATATATAAGGGAGGACAGGGACCCCTCTCAAAACATGATCTCTAGATCATTTTACACCTAAAGCAATACAAACCACTACAGGACGTAGGGTATTACGCACCTAGCGGCCCGAACCTGTCTAAGCTTTATGTTCCTTGTACCTTCGAGTTCCTGATCTCGGCATCCCCTCACCCAAAACCTACCACCTTGGGTATATCCCTCGGTGGGCAGCCGGTTAAACACCGACAGGGATGGCTGAGGTGGGCTGTCCACGGCGAGCAGGAGGCGGCGGCAGGCGGCGCTCGTCGGCAATGGGGCTCCGGCCGAAATTCGACGGTGTTTAGAGGTGAGTGAGCACGAGTAGGGGCTGGGGAAGCTTACTAGGGGGTCGGTCGGGTCAATGGGGGGTCGATGGTGGCTGTCCACGGCGGCCAGTGCCTCACCGGAAGGGAGGAGTGGGTGGCGGAGACGATCGGGGCTCGGGGTGTGCACGGCAAGGGGAAAAGGGATGCAAATGGGTCTAGTATTGTCTCTTGGTTCTGTTGGGCAGAAGAGGGAAGGAGAAGAAGTAGGCACGAGCGCAGAACGCGGCAGCGATGATGTGGTGGCTGGCGGACGGCTCGGGAGGTCATGGCGTGCGCAAAATAAGACAGTAGGGGAGGGCTAGGGCGGCGACGTCCAGGCGACGCGTGGGGAGGGCGGTAGCAGGAGGTGGAACGGCGGCAGCCTACACAGCGGCGGCGGCGAGGTGCCCTGCACCGGCGGCAGAGGGGGGGGGGCAGAGCAGAGCAGCGTGTGCCAGAGGAAGAAGAAAGGAGGGGGTCCGAGGGGTCTGTTTGGAAATTTCAAAGGACCCTACTGTAAAGTAAGATTTCCCACTAATCTAAAACACTAATGAGGAAATGCCCAAAATAGAAGTTGGAGAGTTTTTCAAACCCTACAACACTAATTTAGAGTAGTTTCTGAATTGAGCGGTAACAAACCTTGGACTCAGAAAGGACTTCGCTGACAAAGTAGACGGGACTCTGCACACCGAAGGCATGGCTTTCCTCCTGGCATTCCACCACGATTGCCCTGAATTGAGCGGTAACAAACCTTGGACTCAGAAAGGACTTCGCTGACAAAGTAGACGGGACTCTGCACACCGAAGGCATGGCCTTCCTCCTGGCATTCCACCACGATTGCCGTGCTAATGATGTGAGTAGTCGCGGCGATGTAGAGTAACAGGTTCTCACCTGGTTGTGGAGCTGTTAGGATGGGGGGCGACTGCAAATGATGCTTGAGATCTTCCAGCGCCTACTTCGCCTCGTCTGTCCACTGGAACTTGTCGTGTCGTTTCAACAACTTGAAGAAGGGTAGTCCCCATTCTCCAAGTCATGACATAAATCTATTCAGGGCCGCTATACAACCAGTGTGCTTCTGGACATCCTTGATTGTCCGTGGGGCGTCCATGTCTCTAATGGCGGTGATCTTCTCCAGGTTTGCTTCAATTCCTCAGTGACTAACAATGAAACCGAGTAGTTTTCCTTGTGGCACGCCGAAGATGTACTTGGTTGGGTTGAGCTTCCATCAAAACTTGTGTAAGCTGTTGAAGGTTTCCTCAAGATCAGGGATGAACTCATCGTGGGCTCTGGTCTTGATGACCACATCATCCATGTAGGCTTCAACATTGCGATGTAGCTGATTAGCAAGGCATAACTGGATGACCCGCTGATATGTGGCTCCTGCGTTCTTTAACCCGAAGGACATGGTTATGTAGGCATAAGCACCAAAGGGGGTGATGAATGCTGTCTTGATCTAGTCTTCTTCCTTGAGGGGAATCTAATGATAATCCGAGTAGCAGTCAATGTAAGAGAGCAAGACGCAGCCAGTCGTAGAGTCGATGACTTGGTCGATGCGTGGGAGCGCGAATTAATTTTTCGGGTAGTGTTTGTTGATTAGTGTAAACCACACACATTCTCCATTCATTATTATTCTTTTTTAGAACTAGTACAGGGTTGGCTAACCACTTGAGGTGGTAGACTTCTTTAATGAAACCAGCCACGAGTAGTTCTGCTAGCTCCTTCTTGGTGGCCTCCCTATTGTTGGGAGCGAAGCATCATAATCGCTGCTTCTTTAGAGTGGCTTTGGGGTCAACTTTTAGGCCGTGCTCAATCAACTCCTTAGGCACACCTGTCATATCCACTGGTTTCCACGTGAATATGTCACGGTTAGCCCTAAGGAAGCTGATGAGCACGCTTTCCTATTTGTCACTCAAGCTGCCTCCAATCAAAGCAGTCTGGGACGAGTCACCTTCTTGCAGCTGGATGGCCTTGACACTGACATCGCTGGGTTGGGTTTTACCCTCGACTAGCTAGGCCTTTGATTAGAGATCTCCATCTCTGAGTCACTGAGCTTTTGCATGGCCACGTGGCATGCGTGATGTCACAGCAGACTCAATCACCTCTTGATCGCAGTCGTACAACTTCTTTAAGTCACCATGGAACGTGAGTACTCCTGCCTTGCCTGGCATCTTGAGTAGTAAGTACACGTAATGAGGCACTGTCAGACCCGAGGCCACGGGACTGTGTACATAGCGTAGTTTAAAGAGGTTTAAGAGATTAAGTCCATCTTCTCTCTTATTCATCTTATTTATCCTTAAGTCTATCTTCTCTCTTATTCATCTTATTTATCTCCTTTATCTCTTATGTATCCCGTTTAATAGGAGATAAAGCTAACCGATACAGAAGAAATCTACTCGAGATATATTCTGGTACGATTCCTTGGCTAGTATCAGTTAGGATTCATGTAACCCTGACCTTCCGGATATATAAGGGAGGACAGGGACCCTCTCAAAACAAGAGCATCAAGATCGTTCTACACCCAAGGCAATACAAACCACCACACAGGACGTAGGGTATTACGCATCTCGCGGCCTGAACTTGTCTAAGTTTTGTGTTCCTTGCACCTTCGAGTTCCTGATTGTGGCAGAACCAACCTGAATTATACCGGCTCAAGTATGTGAGTCCTCTCTGGAGGGCTACCTCGTGCTTCAAACGGTATAATCCTATTGGCCTGTCGGGTAACGTCCCGATAAACCACCGAACGCAGGATCCAACAAGGTACCTCACACGAAGGTGAGTCCAGAGATATAAATGCCATTACATTTTACATCACAGGCAAATATATTACAAAAGTACACAAAGCATTATCAGTTCCCAGTGAAGGGAGATTATTACAAAACGGGTTTTAGTTTTAAGACAAAGCAGCGGAGTTTAAAAGCGTAAATATTGTACACGTCGTTATTACAGATATCATGCTAGCCCTGGCACGATATCACTCGGCGGAATCGTTGGCCGGGGACGGATCCCACTCCACGGACCAACCATCAGGCAGGGGGTAGGGCCACAGTGTAATGAATGCTGGTTCATCAGTGGGATTACCTGAGGTAAATCAACAAAAGCAAGACTGAGTATACTAATACTCAGCAAGACTTACCCGCTCATGGTATACTTAGCCATCTATCTAGACTTATGCAGGCTTTTCGGGTTTTTGGGTAGAGTTTTCAGTGGAAAAGCATCAAAGAGTAGATCCTTATTTTCAACTTTTAGCTTTCAGGTTGTAGTTGATTACCATTCTAGGTAAGCTCCTATGTCTACTCAAACAAGGTAGAATCTTTAATCAAAACATCATCTTTGATAGTCACAAAGTTACTCTTGTTACTCTATGTGGTAAAGGGATCAAGCAGTCTCAACCATCGTGAGAAGCGGATGATTCTGAATCGAATTCAACCTTGCAAGGGTAAACCTAACACACACGCTTGGAACACCAAAGGGTCGTTCCGAAGCAACCGTTTACCTTTCATTCCGACTCGTGGATCAGATCCACCACAAGCGACTGCAGGACCATACGCACTTCCAAAGTGCAGGACGTACGTCTGTAGCGCGACTACAAAACCCGTACTCCTGGTTGCCCAGCAACACGTATTCCTACACGTCGAACCAAGTAACCAAAAGAAACAAATACATGTGGTGGGGGGTATGTCCACTCCTCGGGCCGATTGGCTACTAGGCTTACCGCTTACCATATTTCACGGCATGTGGCTAGTACTTTCAAACGCTTAACCACCGCTACCACACACTGCGGCCTTATCCAGTTCAACAACACAGACGGGGTATCATCTAAAACATGATACTCCACAAAATTCCCGTCTGTCATCCTTATAGTGAATACAGGAAAGTAAACATTACAATCCCTATATCGCGCGAGTGACAGGAAATCACCCGACTTCTACCGGTCCTATAAGTAGAGCAGCTATTCGGACTCAAGTACTAGTGTTTAATACATTGGTTCCTGGAATTATGCAGCTAAGGTTTCCAAACAACTCCTAAGAACTTAATGCATAAAGACATATATAAATAGTATAGTTTGCAGTGTAATAAAGTAGGGGTTATGTCCGGGGCTTGCCTTCGCTGGTGGGGTAGGGGTTAGTCAAATTAGTATCTTCCGAACCTTGGTTCAGGGCTTCAGAGAACTCCGCGACAAAATTCCCGGGGTCTTCAGAATAACCTCCTTCTGGTTCCGGGATTAGCTGATAATCTCCGTCAGCGAGAGTGGTCGAGTCTATATGAGATGCAAAGTTACAAGTTATGGAATGCATATACTTTTATGTTATTTCACAATAAAGTTGCAATCCAACTAAAAGAATGTTACATTTCAATAAACAACCTAACTACCCTGCACTGGGCAGTCATTTATCGAGTATTAACTAAACTAACTAGTCTCGATAGGCAACAGGGTGGGTTACTCTAAACATCCAATTAACTACATTAGGTAGCATATCTGGTTACCATATGCAACACTAAACACACTTAGCAATCTCCATTTATTTTATTAGCTAAACATTGTAATTAACCTTAGGCTATTATTTAATTATGGCTAACTTTGGATTAATTAAGCAAATCTTAAATTAGGAAAAATAAATTAATACTTATGAAAATTATTCTAAGTGGGTTTAATTGAAATAACATTACTCTAAATATTTTATACAATAGATAATTAGAACAATTCACTTAATTAAACAATATGTTTAACTTGAATAATTTTTACAGAGCAAGATATTTCAAAACAGGAGCTACAAAATTTACTGAACATAGATTGGTATTAGATCTAATTACTGTAGTTTTATTGGAATTTTATTCTAAAAGGAACTAAGCCACAAAATTAAACAAGATCAAGATTGAAATTTCAAGATACAATTATAACTGAAGCTTTACACTAAAACTAGGGTTCAAAACTTAAGGACATCATAAACTACTCAAGACTAGTATTCCAGAAAAGTTTCATAATTTTTCATGCATAATAATTATTATTTATGAATTACCTTTGAATTTAAGCTTGAAATTTTATAACTCAGGTTATATTAGGTTTCTGATTCTCAAATTTTTATGATGGATCATACTTATTAAGATCAAGTTATGGTAAAAATTTTATCCCTAAATATGCACAGATGCTTTTGAAATTAATTTGTGAAGCTTTCATGAATATATAACAAAGGTAGCAAAAACATTCTAGCTAGAGAGCTAATCTAAGCCTCAAAAATTTACACAAGGCTACTTACACCACATGCAACACATGCTCCAAAAACCAACAGCAGCAAGGCTATAGATCATAAAATTCAATTAAAGCATCTATTTACTTGCATTTAAAATACAGAACAAACTATGCATTTTCATAGCATGATTATGAAATAAAAGTTGTAGAATTCATCACAAGGATTCTAACACAACAAGTTTGGTATTTTTCTGATTTTTCTATGATTTTCTACACATTTTTGAACTTCACTGATTTGAACGAGAGGAAAGGACTGAACTCTTGCGTTTAGGCCCTTGGAAGAACTTAAATCTTTACACTCCAGTCCTTGCTGCCATGGCCGGCGGGGAGAGCTCGGTTCCGGCCGAAATCCGGCGATCCCCAGGGTCGGCGGCGAGGGGCAAGGGGAGAGGAAGCGTCAGGAAGTCGAGGGCTACCTATAGAGGGTCTTGGGAAGAGTGGGGAGGGGCGGTGGCGAGCTGCCCACGGGAGCAGTAGCTCCGGCGAGCGGCGGCCCAAATTCCGGCGAGCTCGGGTGAGGAATGGGGATGGCGCGTGGCCTAGAAGCTTTAGGGCGAGGAGGGGACCCGATTCCGAGGCTCAACTCAAGGAGAGGGAGGTCGGAAGGGGAAGTTCGACGTGGAGCAGAGGGCGGCGACAATGGAGGTGGGCGGCGGCCGTCGGCACACACGCAGAGGAGGCTCGAGCTGCTTGGAATGGATTACCAGGAATGGAAAGAGTGAGGAGGGAGGTAGCATTGCGGCCTGAGGCGGCTACTAAGGTCCGGCGGTGGATGAGCAGGAGGTTGCCGCGGCCAGTGGTGCTGGCAGTCCGAGACAGGAGGGGAAGCGATGTGGCGCACGGGGAAGGAGACAACGGAGAGGAGGTAGGGCGGTGGAAGACCCTCAGGCGACGCGTGGGCATATACAGCAGTTGGAGGTGGAGCTCGGGTGCTGCACCGGCGATGGGCGGTGGGAGCAGAAGCAGAGCAGAGAGGAAGCGAGGATGACATAGGAAGAAGAACAGGCAGGTGTCAGGAGGACCCATTTGTAAATAGAAAAACTTCCAGGGACTTCTTTGTAAAGAAAGATTTCCCATTGATACAAAATCCTAGTGAGAAAAATGTCTAAAGCAAAGTTGTAAAGAATTTCCAATCCTACAATAATGCTTTAGGGTTCAAGTTCAAAATCTCAAAGGATACAGTTTTATTTTAAACTTTTGAACACAACTCAAATTATAAACTTTTTGTTATAATTCAAACAAAATGCTTTATTGTTTAGGGTCTTTTTGCAAGATTGCCTGCAGTGTAATCATGACTAGCCTTTTTACACTTTAGCCCTTGAGTAAATCTGAGTTTTACTTTTATCTTTCAACCATTTCACATGTAAACCCTTATATTTTTGTGTTAATTACACATAGGTCCTTAGTTTCATATAAAGTCTATTTTTCTTAGGTTTTAACTTAACTTTTGTACTTTTCTTCTCTATAGTTATTTAGATTTGACACTTAGTAGTACTTTTACCCAATTACACTCAAATACTTATACAATTCAATAATTACAAATATACCCCTAGCTCTCTTTACAACTTATACACACCATAGCATGCATACATATAAGGCATCCAAACTTAGTGTCTAGGTTGCTAACTACCTGGATGTTAAAGCCCTCCCCCCTAAAAAGAATCTTGTCCCGAGATTCCGAAGCTGAATGGAATCAGAAGATTATACTTGAAGATTGGCTTGAAGGAAATTTGGAAAATTTCGTTGAAGATAAAATTCTGTCTCCCAAGTTGCTTCTTCCTCGGTGTGATGATCCCATAAGATTTTATACATCTTCACTGTCCTTCTTCTGGTGAGTCTTTCCTTGGTATCCAGGATTCGAAGAGGTTGTTCGATGTATGATAGATCGGGTTCAATCTCAATGGCACATGTCTCAACGATTTCTGTGGGTACTTTGACACACTTCCTAAGCTGAGAGACATGGAAGACATCGTGAATAGCAGCCAATTGAGACGGAAGGCGAAGTTTGTAAGCCACTGGGCCACAAACATTGAGAATTTTGAAGGGTCCGACATATCGAGGTGCTAACTTCCCTTTTATGCCGAAACGTTGGACACCTTTAGTAGGAGATACTCGGTGATAGATAAAATCTCCTACTTGGAATTGCAAAGGTTTCCTCCTTTTATCTGCGTAGCTTTTCTGTCTGGACTGAGCGGTTTTAAGATTAGATTGAATAACCTTAACCTTATCTTCGACTTCAACGACTAGGTCTGGCCCGAAGATTTTGCGTTCACCGGTCTCTGACCAACTCAGATGAGTTCGACATCTGCGACCGTATAACGCTTCAAAAGGAGCCATTTGAAGACTAGCTTGATAACTGTTATTGTAAGAGAATTCAGCTAGAGCAAGGCATTTGTCCCAACTTGTACCATAGTGAATAATACAAGCTCGGAGCATGTCTTCAAGGATTTGGTTAACTCGCTCAGTTTGTCCATCAGTCTGGGGATGATATGCAGAACTTCGAATCAGTTTGGATCCAAGAGCTGATTGCAACTGTTCCCAAAAGCGTGCAATGAACTGGGGTCCTCTATCAGAGATGATAGTTTTAGGAACACCATGCAATCGAACGATTTGATCTAGATAGATATCTGCATACTTTTTAGTTGAATAAGTGGTATGCACAGGGATAAAATGAGCTGTTTTTGTGAGTCTATCAATGATTACCCATATAGAATCATGCTTTTGAGATGTGTTGGGAAGACCGACAATAAAATCCATGCTAATGTCTTTCCATTTCCATGATGGAATGGGTAATGGCTGAAGTGTACCAGATGCCTTGAGATAACTAGCTTTGACTCTCTGGCACGTATCGCACTCGGATACATATTTAGCAATTTCTCTTTTCATTCTGGTCCACCAAAAATGTTGCCATAGATCTTGATACATCTTGGTGCTACCAGGATGAATAGAGAACTTGGATAAATGTGCTTCATGAAGGATTTGCTTGCAAAGCTGATGATCTTTAGGCACAACAGTTCGATTGTTGAACCATAATGTTCCTTGATGGTCAGTGTGAAAACACTTATATTTGGCTTCTCCCTGAGATAGCTTTGATTTGATAATTTTGATACCCTCATCATGTAGTTGCGACATGATGATTCTATCTCGAAGAGTAGACTCAATGGATAGTAGATTTAGACTACCTTGAGGAATGATCTCTAAATTGAGCTTTCGCACCTGATGGCAAGGAGTGTCACTGAAAGTTGCTACGGATAAACAATGATAGTGTGCTTTGCGGCTAAGTGCATCCGCAACCACATTGGCTTTGCCAGGATGGTAATGTACCTCAAGGTCATAGTCTTTGATCAATTCTAACCAACGCCTTTGCCTCATATTTAGATCAGCTTGAGTGAAAATATACTTGAGGCTCTTATGGTCAGTGTAAATGTTACACTTAGCACCCATAAGATGATGTCTCCATATCTTGAGAGCATGGATAACTGATGCCAACTCAAGATCATGCGTTGGATAGTTTTGCTCATGGGTCCGAAGTGCTCTTGATGCATAGGCAATGACCCGATTGTTTTGCATAAGGACACAACCAAGGCCAATTCCGGAAGCATCGCAATAGACATCAAAAGGTTGAGTGCTATCTGGTTGAGCTAGTACTGGAGCAGTCGTCAGAAGTTTTCTCAAGGTGTGAAATGCTTCCTCACACCTATCATCCCAGCAGAACTTAACTTCTTTCTTAAGTAGCTCAGTCATTGGTTTGGCTATCTTGGAGAAATCTGGAATGAATCGGCGATAATATCCCGCCAATCCAAGGAAACTTCGTATTTGGTGGACGGAAGTTGGAGGTTTCCAGTCCATAACCTCCTGGACTTTGGTTGGATCAACCGATATGCCTTCACTAGAGATAGTATGTCCCAAAAATTTCACACTATCCAGCCAGAATTCACATTTCGAGAATTTGGCGTAAAGGCGATGATCACGTAGTCGTTGAAGAATGACACGTAAATGATTAGCATGGTCTTCTTTAGTTTTGGAGTATATTAGAATGTCATCAATGAAGACCACGACGAATTTGTCGAGTTCCGGCATGAATACTGAATTCATGAGATACATGAAATATGCCGGTGCATTAGTGAGTCCAAATGACATAACCAGATATTCATAAAGTCCATATCTGGTCGAGAAGGCCGTTTTTGGAATGTCACAAGGCCTAATCTTGATCTGATGATAACCAGAGCGTAAGTCAATCTTAGAGAAGACCTTAGCTCCGGCTAGCTGATCGAACAAAATGTCAATACGGGGAAGAGGGTACTTATTTTTAATGGTAACCGCATTGAGTGGATGGTAATCGACACATAGCCTTAGGCTATTGTCTATCTTTTTGACAAAGAGAGCAGAACAACCCCAAGGTGAGGCACTTGGACGTATATAACCCTTATCAAGAAGATCTTGGAGCTGGATTTTTAGTTCTGCTAATTCATTTGGAGGCATGCGATACGGCCTCTTTGAAATAGGAGCAGTGCCCGGTTGAAGTTCAATGATAAACTCGATGTCTCTATCTGGTGGCATTCCAGGCAAGTCGTCTGGAAAGACATCGGGGTATTCACATACTATAGGAATATCCTTGACTTGGATATTTGTGATGGCATAAGTACAAGGATGCAGACATTCTGACTGAGGCAGATAAAGGGTGGTGATCCCATAGTATGGTGAATCAATTTCAACAACTCGGAAAGAAATATCTAGCCATACTTGATGTTTAGTCATCCAGTCTGTCCCAAGTATAATATCAATACCCTTCAAATTTAGTAAAACCAAATCAGTTTTGATTTCTATGCTACCTAACTGAATTGGCACACTTTTAACCATTTGGTTGGAGGTGATTTTTCCTCCAGGGGTAGAGATCATATATGACCCTTGACTAAAACTAGGATCAAGTCCTATCCGGGTACCACAGTTGTTACTAATGAAACTATGTGTTGCTCCTGAATCAAATAATGTAACAACTGGTTTGTGGTGAATAGAGAATGTACCCGACATGACGGAAGCTCCATCTGGAAGCTCTGCAAGAGTAGTGAAATTAATCCGCCCTTGCCGGACTTGCATTACCGGTTTCTTGCCCTTGTTCTGGTTCCCCTGAGTAGAGCTCTGCCCTTGATTAGGTTTCTTGGGCCGTGTACAATCTCTGATGAAATGATCCGCGCTTCCGCAATTGAAACAGCGGTAGTTGCTGCTTCTCTGTTGCACTTGTTGAACAGTTGGCCGCTGGCCAGATTGTTGTGGTTGTTGCGGAGGAACGGGAGGTCTATACCTTCCTTGCTGTTGGGGCGGCCTGAAAACCAATCTACCAGTTGGGGCATTCCGCTGTGGTGCTCTGGACGGCGTATTGGGAACAACCCGATACCTCGGTGATTGAGCACTCGAGGGTCCAGTAGGGTTCTTTCTCTTTTTCTTAGCATAATGTGCCATAATGCAATCTTCTTGAGTTAAGGCCATATTAACCAGCTCGCTGAAAGTATTTTCCCTCACAAGATTCAGGCGTTCCTTGAGCTTGGTATTAAGGCCTCGACGGAAATGATCTTGTTTCTTGGCATCATTATCCGCATGATATCCCGCATATTGACACAGATGATTGAAGTTCTGTGCATACTGCAGGACTGTACTGGTGCCTTGAGTAAGTGCCAAGAATTCATTCAGCTTTCGCTCTAGCAATCCTTCAGGAATATAGTGTGCTCTAAAGGCTGCCCGAAATTCATCCCAAGTGATAACATGCCCTATAGGCTGCATGGCGTAGAAATTATCCCACCAGATCCGAGCAGCACCACGGAGTTGCTGGGCGGCAAAGGAAGCTTTGCTTGAGTCCGCACAAGGTATGGTCAAGAAAGCGAACTTCGATTCAATAATATGGAGCCAAGCATCGGCATCCAAGGGTTCTTCAGCTTTACTGAAGAATGGAGGCTGGGTACTGATGAAATCCTGATAACTGGCCACGGGAGGATTGTGGTCATCACGACCTCCTCGGAACTGCTGACGTTGCTGGTTTTGTTGTGCTTGTACCAGCAAGTTGAGCAGCTCAGTTTGCCGAGCCATAACTTCGCCAAGGTTAGGAGGTGGTGGTGGCGGTTGTTGAGAACCGCTAGCCTGATCTGCCCGGAAACCTTCCGGGGTTCCGCGCGTGGCTCCAACCATCTGAAACAAAGGAGATGTCCATCATTAACCATATAGCCTTACTCCCAATTTTAGAAGATATATGACTTAGATAAACAATGCACATACTCCATTCAATCATCTCATTTCAGAATCATAAGGATAATGATCAGGATGATAAAATAGGAAACTTATATTACAACACTGGTTCTGATTGTTTTCCGCATCACACATCCGAAAGATCCCTACGCAGGCCATCTATGTTACAACAAATGGCATGAGATCTAGCTAAGTTACACACTACCTAAGTTGTTACACTCCCCACAAGTTACATCTAACCTGTCGACGATTTACGAAACTAGAAATCGTCGAAGTTGCCTATAGACGATTGACTGCCAGAGGGAGAGTGATAGGGACTAAGAACAGGATCCCCATGCTCAGAGTCAATCTCTGAAACACCCTCAATCTCTTCTGGATCTTCTTCTTCTGCTTCAGGCATTATGGGTACAGCGGAAAGTATCGGTTGCTGCTGCAGTTCCTCAAGGTGAGCCTGAGCATCGTCAGCCTCAAGTATCAGATCATGGATCTGTGCCTGTAGGTACTCAATAACAGTGTCGCGCTGAGTGATTATATGGTCACTCTCGTTGATCTGATCTTCGCGATGAAGGATTGTCTCATCCCTTGCTGCAATAATTTCATCCTTCTGAGTCACCAAAGCTTGTAATTTTACTATTTGGGTCACTTGACGGTCAGCATTCCGATAGTGGCTTTGAGCCACACCAGTTAACTGACTCATACCGTGACGCAGTAGAATCTGGTAATGATGTTGCACATCCATGAACCTGGTAATGATACGGACGGTTTCTTCAGCCAGATCTCCTAGCATATGACCAAGATGCTCTGTTCGAAAATTCCATTCCGAATTATCAGGGTCAATGGTAGGAAATAAACCAATAGGGTATGCGGCAACTTCCGTCGGATGCTGATTGCAGAAAAGTTTGATAGCCTCCAAGGCAGCAGTTTCAAGGGTATCAACCAGACGATATCCAACCACTTCCACTTCTATGGGATGCCATGAGGAGCGGAAAGGGTGTTGAGGAATTATCATCTTAACTCGGCATCGAGGAATTCCCTCTTCGCGATATTCCACCCCATCATATATAGGAGGCTCTGTATAGTGGAACAGACTTAAGGATTCCCATAAGAGACGAGGAAACCCTTCCCAATGTAAAGCATTGGTGTGGAAGTGCCCCTCCTGATCCCAAAAGGCATTGGAAGGAGCAGCCATCTGCGACAACAATGCAAATGGTAAGATATATTTACCCTGCGGAAAGCTCACAAGGTAAATGGATTAAGATAGATGATTCTGATAACAGCAAAGGCTGGAAATCAGATGGATACTTAAGGGACTCAGCTAAAGATTACTATTTACCCAGACTAAGAAATACCAACATGTTACCTATTTCTTAAAGCAACAAAATTAAAGATCCATTTTGTTGATTAATGTATTATGCATGCACGCACTATTCGATCTCACAAACAAAAATAACTGCCAAGTAATCTTGGTCTTACGTGGTTAGTTACGGTGGCACAATATAAATACGTCTCTCTCTATTAACTAGTCGATAAGTTCTATCCGTCCTAGTTTCGTAATCGTGGTTAGTGTACCTGCAGAAAACCACAATACATATATATATGTCCAATGAACCTTTCATGCCAGCATGTCATGAAAGCGTCCCCATTCATTACTGCTCACTATAGAAACAACATCTGTACTATTACCGCCGTACAGACAACGTTAACATACGTTGTCGAAACAACGTATTCACGGGGGGTACCGCAAAATGCGGGGGTATGAACAGCGATCGCCATACCCTGCGCCGAACCATCTACTCCCAATGTAGTCAACAAAAGTTGGTACATTGGCAGCATCTCAAGTAAGCCACTGCTTGAGAAACAGCGTTCGGTTCGTATCACCGACAGGAAGGCCAAGCTCCCTCAGTTGGCTGAGGATCCTTACCTTCTTACCTCACGATCGAAGATGTCGTTACAGAAAGTAAGGTTGGATTGTGCATAAATTTAAGTTTTAACAGAAAAGTAATGCTGGGAGTTAGAGTTATTTATATATATAGTACAGCCACCTCTAATTCCCTTAATAACATTACCCTAGGGCTTTACGTACTACACATAAGCCTTAACGAACCCAACATAGTTCGCAAATACTTGATTAATCAAATTTTATACTATAAATTATTTTTAAGGCTAAATATATATCCAGAGTACACTTGTTAGCTCTGATACCAGCTGTGGCAGAACCAACCTAAATTATACCGGCTCAAGTACGTGAGTCCTCTCTGGAGGGCTACCTCGTGCTTCAAACGGTATAATCCTATTGGCCTGTCGGGTAACGTCCCGATAAACCACCGAACGCAGGATCCAACAAGGTACCTCACACGAAGGTGAATCCAGAGATATAAATGCCATTACATTTTACATCACAGGCAAATATATTACAAAAGTACACAAAGCATCATCAGTTCCCAGTGAAGGGAGATTATTACAAAACGGGTTTTAGTTTTAAGACAAAGCAGCGGAGTTTAAAAGCGTAAATATTGTACACGTCGTTATTACAGATATCATGCTAGCCCTGGCACGATATCACTCGGCGGAATCTGTGTTGGCCGGGGACGGATCCCACTCCACGGACCAACCATCAGGCAGGGGGTAGGGCCACGGTGTAATGAATGCTGGTTCATCAGTGGGATTACCTGAGGTAAATCAACAAAAGCAAGACTGAGTATACTAATACTCAGCAAGACTTACCCGCTCATGGTATACTTAGCCATCTATCTAGACTTATGCAGGCTTTTCGGGTATTTGGGTAGAGTTTTCAGCGGAAAAGCATCAAAGAGTAGATCCTTATTTTCAACTTTTAGCTTTCAGGTTCTAGTTGATTACCATTCTAGGTAAGCTCCTATGTCTACTCAAACAAGGTAGAATCTTTAATCAAAACATCATCTTTGATAGTCACAAATTTACTCTTGTTACTCTATGTGGTAAAGGGATCAAGCAGTCTCAACCATCGTGAGAAGCGGACGATTCTGAATCGAATTCAACCTTGCAAGGGTAAACCTAACACACACGCTTGGAACACCAAAGGGTCGTTCCGAAGCAACCGTTTACCTTTCATTCCGACTCGTGGATCAGATCCACCACAAGCGACTGCAGGACCATACGCACTTCCAAAGTGCAGGACGTACGTCTGTAGCGCGACTACAAAACCCGTACTCCTGGTTGCCCAGCAACACGTATTCCTACACGTCGAACCAAGTAACCAAAAGAAGCAAATACATGTGGTGGGGTGTATATCCACTCCTCGGGCCGATTGGCTACTAGGCTTACCGCTTACCATATTTCACAGCATGTGGCTAGTACTTTCAAACGCTTAACCACCGCTACCACACACTGCGGCCTTATCCAGTTCAACAACACAGACGGGGTATCATCTCAAACATGATACTCCACAAAATTCCCGTCCGTCATCCTTATAGTGAATACAGGAAAGTAAACATTACAATCCCTATATCGCGCGAGTGACAGGAAATCACCCGACTTCTACCGGTCCTATAAGCAGAGTAGCTATTCGGACTCAAGTACTAGTGTTTAATACATTGGTTCATGGAATTATGCAGCTAAGGTTTCCAAACAACTCCTAAGAACTTAATGCATAAAGACATATATAAATAGTATAGTTTGTGGCTTGCCTTCGCTGGTGGGGTTGGGGTTAGTCAAATTAATATCTTCCAAACCTTGGTTCGGGGCTTCAGAGAACTCCACGACAAAATTCCCGGGTTCTTCAGAATAACCTCCTTCTGGTTTCGGGATTAGCTGATAATCTCCGTCAGCGAGAGTGGTCGAGTCTATATGAGATGCAGAGTTACAAGTTATGGAATGCATATACTTTTATGTTATTTCACAATAAAGTTGCAATCCAACTAAAAGAATGTTACATTTCAATAAACAACCTAACTACCCTGCACTGGGCAGTCATTTATCGAGTATTAACTAAACTAACTAGTCTCGATAGGCAACAGGGTGGGTTACTCTAAACATCCAATTAACAACATTAGGTAGCATATCTGGTTACCATATGCAACACTAAACACACTTAGCAATCTCCATTTATTTTATTAGCTAAACATTGTAATTAACCTTAGGCTATTATTTAATTATGGCTAACTTTGGATTAATTAAGCAAATCTTAAATTAGGAAAAATAAATTAATACTTATGAAAATTATTCTAAGTGGGTTTAATTGAAATAACATTACTCTAAATATTTTATACAATAGATAATTAGAACAATTCACTTAATTAAACAATATGTTTAACTTGAATAATTTTTACAGAGCAAGATATTTCAAAACAGGAGCTACAAAATTTACTGAACATAGATTGGTATTAGATCTAATTACTGTAGTTTTATTGGAATTTTATTCTAAAAGGAATTAAGCCACAAAATTAAACAAGATCAAGATTGAAATTTCAAGATGCAATTATAACTGAAGCTTTACACTAAAACTAGGGTTCAAAACTTAAGGACATCATAAACTACTCAAGACTAGTATTCCAGAAAAGTTTCATAATTTTTCATGCATAATAATTATTATTTATGAATTACCTTTGAATTTAAGCTTGAAATTTTATAACTCAAGTTATATTAGGTTTCTAATTCTCAAATTTTTATGATGGATCATACTTACAAAGATCAAGTTATGGTAAAAACTTCATCCCTAAATATGCACAGATGCTTTTGAAATTAATTTGTGAAGCTTTCATGAATATATAACAAAGGTAGCAAAAACATTCTAGCTAGAGAGCTAATCTAAGCCTCAAAAATTTACACAAGGCTACTTACACCACATGCAACACATGCTCCAAAAACCAATAGCAGCAAGGCTATAGATCATAAAATTCAATTAAAGCATCTATTTACTTGCATTTAAAATACAGAACAAACTATGCATTTTCATAGCATGATTATGAAATAAAAGTTGTAGAATTCATCACAAGGATTCTAACACAATAAGTTTGGTATTTTTCTGATTTTTCTATGATTTTCTACACATTTTTGAACTTCACTGATTTGAACGAGAGGAAAGGACTGAACTCTTGCGTTTAGGCCCTTGGAAGAACTTAAATCTTTACACTCCAGTCCTTGCTGCCATGGCCGGCGGGGAGAGCTCGGTTCCGGCCAAAATCCAGCGATCCCCGGGGTCGGCGGCAAGGGGCAAGGGGAGAGCAAGCGTCAGGAAGTCAAGGGCTACCTGTAGAGGGTCTTGGGAAGAGTGGGGAGGGGCGGTGGCGAGCTGCCCACGGGAGCAGTAGCTCCGGCGAGCGGCGGCCCGAATTCCGGTGAGCTCGGGTGAGGAATGGGGATGGCGCGTGGCCTAGAATCTTTAGGGCGAGGAGGGGGCCCGATTCCGAGGCTCAACTCAAGGAGAGGGAGGTCGGAAGGGGAAGCTCGACGTGGAGCAGAGGGCGGCGACAATGGAGGTGGGCGGCGGCCGTCGGCACACACGCAGAGGAGGCTCGAGCTGCTTGGAATGGATTACCAGGAATGGAAAGAGTGAGGAGGGAGGTAGCATTGTGGCCTGAGGCGGCTACTAAGGTCTGGCGGTGGATGAGCAAGAGGTTGCCGCGGCCAGTGGTGCTGGCAGTCCGAGACAGGAGGGGAAGCGATGTGGCGCGCGGGGAAGGAGACAACGGAGAGGAGGTAGGGCGTTGGAAGACTCTCAGGCGACGCGTGGGCATATACAGCAGCTGGATGTGGAGCTCGGGTACTGCGCCGACGATGGGCGGCGGGAGCAGAAGCAGAGCAGAGAGGAAGCGAGGATGACAGAGGAAGAAGAACAGGCAGGTGTCAGGAGGACCCATTTGTAAATAGAAAAACTTCCAGGGACTCCTCTGTAAAGAAAGATTTTATTGATACAAAATCCTAGTGAGAAAAATGTCTAAAGCAAAGTTGTAAAGAATTTCCAATCCTACAATAATGCTTTAGGGTTCAAGTTCAAAATCTCAAAGGATACAGTTTTATTTTAAACTTTTGAACACAATTCAAATTATAAACTTTTTGTTATAATTCAAACAAAATGCTTTAATGTTTAGGGTCTTTTTGCAAGGTTGCCAGCAGTGTAATCATGACTAGCCTTTTTACACTTTAGCCCTTGAGTAAATCTGAGTTTTACTTTTATCTTTCAACCATTTCACATGTAAACCCTTATATTTTTGTGTTAATTACACATAGGTCCTTAGTTTCATATAAAGTCTATTTTTCTTAGGTTTTAACTTAACTTTTGTACTTTTCTTCTCTATAGTTATTTAGATTTGACACTTAGTAGTACTTTTACCCAATTACACTCAAATACTTATACAATTCAATAATTACAAATATACCCCTAGCTCTCTTTACAACTTATACACACCATAGCATGCATACATATAAGGCATCCAAACTTAGTGTCTAGGTTGCTAACTACCTGGATGTTAAACTGATCTTGGTGTCTCCTCACCTAAAATACCGACAGCTAGCGCGCAAGGTAGGGGAGCGCGTCGAAGATCCACCGGCGAGCTTGATGGCATCTTTTCAATTCACCAGGTCAGTTCCCTCTCAGGGCACAATATTTGTTTTTGGCTCGTGGGTCTGCATCGTAGATGGTGCGGGCATTTCCGTCGATTCCTCATCGACATGAAGCCAAAGACTCCCGCGGCGGGTCTTCGCAGTGGCCTCGACAAGTTCGTTGATGATCTCAATGACTTGTCGATCCATGCTTCCGCTGTAAAGATCGAGGTGGAGTCAGCTCCCGGAGCGACTTCATCTGGCACTGCGGTAACTTTCCTTGGGTTGGACTCATTCCAATTTAAGGATTCGCGTAGCCAATCCCGACTCGGTTCACGCAATTTGGCCACTGATCTTCAGGAGGCCGACATCTCCGAGTCCCTCTACGTGTTACAGAAGGACCTGGATTCTTTGCTCCAACTTGGAGGGGCCGAAGCCACCGCATGTCAGGGGGCCTCGGGTTGTTTTTGCGCTAGTGATCTAATGATCACCTCCACACCGGAGGGGCGTTTCGTACATTGGAGGGCATGAAGCTCTCCGATCTACTCGAGGCTGAGGATCGACTTGTGGCCCACCTCGAGCCTTTGCCTTTCCAGGAAGGCAGGCCGTTGGCCACCGTGGCGGAGGAGTCGACTGAACTAGTCGACGCGAGCTCTGATGAGCTCGTCTCCCACCAGGTGCTAATGGCGGAAGAAGGCGAGGATGATGGCAATTTTCCCATCATCGAATTTGATGCGGTCTCCGAAGATGAGGCCACAGCCAACGCCGGCGACGAGAACGACGCCGATCATGAGGCACGGAGGGCCAGGCATAGGGCCCGCACGATCCGGCGGAGGAGGGTTAACGAGCGCAGGCGATCTATGCATCGCGATCTTGACCCTGAATTTGCCGCCGTAAGCGAACGGGGCTTTAGGACCCCAGTGGCCAACATCACCAGGGTTATGGCCATACTCGAGTGCAGTAACGATCTGAATGTGCGCCAAGCACTTCTTTACGTGCAGAGGGCCTGGATCCAGCTGGATCAGCAAAACCCGGTGTCTACTATCAGGGAGGAGCGCGTGGGTGAGAGTCGGAGCCAGGCTCACAGCCGAACGGCTGGCGGTCGCCCTCGACTTCAGCCTAGCCATAAGAACAACAACGCTCGCGGGAGCCAGGCTCCTGGCGGGAGGCAGCAGCCACCTCCAGGGGGTAACCCGCGACAGGCCAATCATCGACCTCCTCCAGAAGACCAATGCCAGGACATTAATGAAGGCCACGATGTGCGGTCCGTGATCGACTCCAGGCGCAAGGTTCGTGAAGAAGTCGAGACTGAAGGTACTGACTGCAGCAACCGTTTCCCAGCTTTCTCCACATGGTTCAGCAGCTATAAGTAGCCTGAGGGTTTTAAGACGATCGGCATCACCAAGTACGACGGCAAGCAGGCTCCTCAGCAATGGCTACGGTGCTACTCCACGGCCATTGAAGTCGCAGGGGGCTCCAACATCACCAAGGTCATCTACTTTCTGATGGCTTTGGACCCTGCACCGCTCACATGGCTAGAGAGCCTCAGCAGTAACTCGATCGACTCCTGGGAACTACTCAAGAAGGTCTTCATCGACAACTTCTAGGGAGCGATCGCTCGCGCAGGTACTCATCACAATCTTGCTCAGTGTAAATAGGAACATAACGAGCTCCTGCGGTCCTACACACGTCGCTTCTTCGACGTTCACGCTACCATCGCGAACATCTTGGAGGACGACATCATCGACTGCTTCTACAACGGCATCACCCACCCCGGCATCTACAGAGACTTCGGGCGGAATAGGCCGAACACTATTGCGGGCCTTCGTGACATGATGCACGACTGGTCCGAACAAGAGGAGAAGATGCGGGAGCAGTTCCCGCGACGCCGAGATAGCAATCTGAGGCATCCAAATGACAACCGCAACGACAAAGGCCAGTGGGACTATTCGGGTCCACCCCGAAAGCACAGGCCAGATGATCTCATCGCGGCTGTGGATCATCCCTCACGATGCAAGAAGTTGACGATGCAGGAGGAGTTCGAGAAGCTCCTGCAGAAGAAATGCCCATGGCACCCAGGTGCCAATCACGCGGCCATCGACTGTTACCACCTCCGGAGGACATTCAGCAACTCCAGTGGTGGTAAGAAGAACAAGAAGCCTACAGACAAGGAACCTGAGGATGACGACCAAGAGGACCAAGGGCACAACGCGAAGTTCCAGGATGCTTCGAAGACCGTCAACGTCATCTTCGGGGGAGAGGGAGAATTCGGCTCCAGGTGGGACCAGAAGCTGCTTCTCCGGGAGATCATGTCCATCGAGCCGGCGGTACCACGGCCACTTCGTTGGTCGGAGGTCCCCATCTCGTTCTCCTGCGATGATCAGTGGATGAGCTTCTCGGAGCCCGGCAAGTTCCCCCTGGTCCTGGATCCAGTGGTGGTAGAGGTCAAGCTCACCAAGGTGCTCATCGACGGTGGGAGTGGTCTCAACCTCATCTTCGCCAGCACTCTGAGGAAGATGGGTCTGGACCTCACGGGCATGCTGGTTCCGAGCAAGTCTCCTTTCTACGGCATCATCCTAGGTAACGCGGCGCACCCACTTGGCACGGTGGTTCTTCTAGTCACCTTCGGCACGAGGGAGAATTACTGCACCGAGTTCATTAAATTCAAAGTTGCTACTTTCGGCACGAGGGAGAATTATCGCACCGAGTTCGTTAAATTCGAAGTTGCTAACTTCGAATCTTCTTATCATGCTATACTGGGTCGTCCGGCACTCACCAAATTCATGGCAGTGCCGCATTATGTTTATCTGCTTCTTAAGATGCCAGGACAAAGTGGGGTACTCACTCTCCGAGGCGACTTGAAGAAGTCATATGATTGCAACTAGGAGGCGACACAATATGCTTCGACTACGCGTGTGCCAGATGCTTTAGGAGAAGTACTCGCGGCCCCGCAACAGCTCTCCCAAGCCAGGCTGGAGATCCCTTCAAGAAAGGCCAGCAAGCTGAGCATCCAGTCGACTGGTGACATGGCCCTCAAGTCGATCCAGCTCCAGGAGGGTGACTCATCTAAGACCGCCGTCATCGGTGCGGGCTTAGATGAAAAATAGGAACTCACGCTCGTTAGTTTCCTTCGGGCTTACCGAGACATATTGGCGTGGAAACCAGCGGATATGCCAGGGGTGCCCAGGGAGCTGATCGAGCATAGTCTGAATGTACACCCAAAGGCTGTGCCCAAAAAGCAACGCCTGCGGAGGTTTGCCCACGACAAGCGTGAGGCAATCAAACGGGAAATAGCTAAACTCCTCGTGGTTGGATTCATTAAAGAAGTAATCCATCCAGAGTGGGCAGCTAATCCCGTTCTTGTAAAGAAAAAGAATAACGAATGGAGAATGTGCGTTGATTACACTGATCTCAACAAGCATTGTCCAAAGGATCACTTCGGGCTACTGCGCATTGATCAAGTCATCAACTCAATGGCGGGATGTGTGCTTCTCTGTTTTCTTGATTGTTATTCGGGTTATCACCAGATTGCGCTCAAGGAGGAAGATCAAATCAAGACCGTGTTCATCACCCCGTACGGGACATATGCTTACAAAACTATGTCCTTTGGGTTGAAAAACGCGGGAGCTACTTATCAGCGCGCAATCCAGATGTGCTTTGCTGATCAGCTACACCGGAACGTTGAAGCCTACGTGGATGAGGTGGTCATCAAGACCAGGAATTCCGATGACTTGATCGCAGAGTTGGAAGAAACGTTCAGCAGCTTGTGCAGATTTCGGTGGAAACTCAACCCAACCAAATGCATTTTCAGAGTACCATCAGGGAAATTGCTCAGGTTTATCATCAACAGCAGGGGAATTGAGGCCAATCCTGTGAAGATCATGGCCATCACTGATATGGAGGCTCCGGCCACAGTCAAAGATGTGCAGAAGCTAACAGGATGCATGGCAGCTCTGAACATGTTCATCTCCCGACTCGGGGAGAGAGGACTACCCTTCTCCAAGCTTCTGAAATGCCAAGATAAGTTCCAATGGACGGAGGAGGCCGAGTGGGCCCTGCAAGATCTGAAACATCACCTTCAGTCTCCACCCGTCCTTACAGCACCACTGCCGGGGGAAGATCTACTACTCTACATCACGGCAACAACTCATGTTGTCAGCAGTGCTATTGTAGTCAAGCGAGGTGAGGAAGGCCATGCATTTGGAGTGCAGAGGCCTGTATATTTCGTCAGCAAGGTACTCTCCGAATCCAAGGTGCGGTACCCGGCAGTTTAGAAACTTTATATGCAATTCTGATTGCCTCAAGGAAGTTGCGCCATTATTTCGATGAGTACAAGATCATTATGATTACGGATTTCCCTTTGACGGATATTCTTCATAATCAAGATGCCATCACTGGGCGTATATCAAAGTGGGCAGTTGAACTGGGGGCTTTGTCTATTGACTTCAAGCCACACACTGCAATCAAGTCTCAAGCTCTAGTCGACTTCATGGCTGAGTGGAGAGAGAATCAAATTCCAACTCCAGTCGACAAGCCAGAGCATTGGATCATGGATCTCTCAAGCTCGACGGCGGTGGCACTGGGGTCCTATTTATTTCTCCACGGGGCAAATAGTTGAAGTATGTCCTTCAGATCCTTTGGGAGGTATCCAACAATGAAGCCGAGTATGAAGCCTTGCTTCACGGGCTACGTTTGGCGATATCACTAGGGATCAAGCGACTACTTGTATATGGTGATTCTCTTCTTGTCGTTCAGCAAGTCAACAAAGAGTGGGATTGTAATAAGGAGACGATGGACGCTTATGTACAAGAAGTGCGCAAGCTGGAAAATAAATTTTCTGGCCTAGAGGTTCATCATATGTTACGGGAACACAACATTGGCGCGGACATATTGTCCAAGCTAGGATCCACCCGTGCTCAGGTTCTAGTGGGAATTTTTGTCCAAGAGCTGAAACAGCCATCCATTAAGTCCTCACCTCAGGTAACCACTAATAATGGCCTTCACCAGCCTGATCAGGAGGTTATGATGCTTAGGGAGGACTGGAGAGAGGCTTACATCGACTTCATCCGGGATCAAAAACTTCCAGCAGGGGTGGACGCAAGAAGCGCAGAGGCAGCTTGTGTCATGCGCAGAAGCAAGGGTTTCGTCCTGGTCGACAGCAAGCTTTATCGGCGTGGCGCACAATCAGGGGTGCTCATGAAGTGCGTCACGAAAGAAGACGGTTACGACATATTGCGGGAGATACATGAGGGCGTTTGCGGCAATCATGCAGCTTCGAGGACGCTGGTGGGAAAAGAATACCAAGTTGGTTTCTGGTGGCCCACTGCAGTGACCGATGCTGAAGACCTCGTACGGAGATGCCAAAACTGCCAATTCTTTGCAAAGCAATCTCACATCCCGGCTCACAGTCTCAACACCATACCGCCATCTTGGCCGTTTGCTTGCTGGAGCCTAGATATGATTGAACCCTTCACAACAGCGCCAGGTGGTTTCACCCATGTATTGGTGGCTATCGACAAGTTCACCAAGTGGATCGAGTACAAACTGATAGCCAAGCTCACGCCAGATCAGGTTCTTGATTTCATCTTTGATATCTTGCATCGCTTCGGCTTCCCGAATACCATCATCACATACCTGGGATCAAACTTCACGGCTAACCAGTTTTGGGAGTTCTGTGAAAATGCGTGCATCGAAGTCAAATATGTCTCTGTTGCACACCCATGGGCAGTTGATCAAGTTGAAAGGGCGAACAGCATGATAATTGAGGGCCTCAAGAAAAGACTTTATGATGAAAACAGCAAGAAAGGAGGAAAGTGGATACATGAGTTGCCACATGTCGTCTAGGGGCTCCGGACTCAGCCGTCCAAAGCCACAGGACAAACTCCGGTTTTCCTCGTCTACGGCTCTGAAGCTATCTTACCGGCCGACATCATGTGAAAATCCCCACGGGTTGAAATGTACAATGAAGGCGAGGCGGACGAAGCAAGGCAGTTAGAGCTCGATTCTGTCGAAGAGGCTCGCTGCACCACTCTTGTTCAGTCAGCCCGATACTTGCAGGGGATTCGGCGATATCACGATCGCAACGTGAGGGAACGGTCATTCAGCATAGGTGATTTGGTCCTACGTCGCATCCAAGACGAGTCTGGCCTACACAAGCTAAACTCAAGGTGGGAAGGTCTGTTCGTCATCAAGCAGGTTATAAGATCAGGATCGTATCGACTACAATATCCCGAGGGCCAAGATGTTCCAAACTCTTGAACATTCAGAACCTGCTCAAGTTCTACCCATGAGAAAATATTCGGAGATAGCTGATCTCCGGGCGCTCAGGTGGTCTTTTTCTTCCAAATCAATTTGGAGGCTACGTGTCACAAGATTTGGATTGTAAATTTCTCTGTGAACACACGGAGGCTACGGCCTCATGTATGTTTTATACAAATTGATTTCTTGTTATGAGTTTTACGGAGGCTACGGCCATGATCATGATACATCGACTTCTTGTCGCAAGCTTTGGCGGAGGCTACGACACGTCCATGCTTTATCGACTTCTCGCCATGACCTTTGACGGTCGTTTGCGATGACGATCGCATCTTTCCCAACAAGATCGATCTGTTCGATTAGTTTATACCTAACTTATTGGATGGGCTCGCATACGGAGCTACATCGACAATGCCTAGAGTCGTTGCACTCCGGGCAATTTCGACTCCTTGCCAGAAGCACGGCAGCTGCGCAACGATGCTCACGTCTTTTCCCAACAAATTCGACCCGTTCGATTGGTTTATACCTAACTTGTTGGACGTGCTCACATAAGGAGCGATCTCGACTACACCCAGAGTCGGTGCACTCAGGGTAGTTTCATTTTCTTTGCCATAAAACACGGCAATCTCGCGACGATGCTCGCGTTCTTTCCTAACAGGTTAGACCTTCCCGATCAGGTTACGGCTAACTTGTTAGTTGGGTTCCTACTCGGAGCTGCTACGACTACTTCTCGGGTCGGTACACTCGGGGCAGTGTTGACTACTTTGCCTTTAAGTCTGGATGACAGTTCATCTAAGGCATACACAAGAGGATATATCAAATAAGAATATTTGCAAGACAATGAGTACTTGTTCTTTACACCCTAATCTTGCAGTACACTTTGTACTATCTGATCTGCGACAGGTTGGGCTTCTTGGAGGTACTTGTTGAACTGCTCTTCAGTGCACTCCGCAGCCACTCCCTACGCGAACATTCCCAGCGGGGCTTCTGGCCAAAAAGATTTCACAAATGCAGGGGCATGGCTGACGCATGCGACCGGGGCTTCCGCGAGGAACTTGAAAACTCTTTTCGGCGCCCCACGAAGTCGCTCCGGCAGTGGCTGCTTGTCTACTTCACCTTCTTCCGCTGGATCCACCATATCCACGAGCATCTGGGTGGCTTCCCTGAGGATCTCCTGTTCCTTCTCCCACCGCCCCTTCTCCTCGCCCAAGCGTCTTGATTTGCCGAAGGCAATCAGCGAACTGTTCTTCAGTATCGGCGACTACCTTCTACAGCCTCTCAACATCATCTGTACGGCGATACAGCATATTCTTCACATCAGTAAGTAGCTCTTCTTTGTATTTTAAGATTTTCCTAAGCTCTGCGGTGAAGATATTTTCAGCGTCCAAGGAAACCTGCTAAAGGAAAGTACTCGATGAAGGAAAAAGGCCTACCTTGGTGCGCTTTCTTCTCTTCCTTGAGCCGCTCCTCGAGATTGCGTAGGTCATTCTTGAGAAGCCATGTCTCTCGAGTACGTTCCTGCTTCAGCATGTCGAGTTCTCTCCGGAGGTAGCTGTTCTTCGTTTGCTCCTCGGATATGCGTTTCTCCTTGGCAGCAAGCTCTTGGTGACCACTCACGACCGCCTTTAACTTCTCAGATTTCTTCTGTGAGGAGGGGAGTCAGACAAACAACTCGACAATGCATACAAGCGAAAAGTACTCAAGTCTTACCATGGCAAAGTCATATAGTTCCTTCTATGCCTTCTTCAAGGTCTTTATGTTGCCAGCCATTAGCATTGTGTCATCCACCAGATCAGTGGTGATGACGTCCTAGCACCCGAGCTCGGCCATCAGCAGCTCCTTGGGACTTGAGGTCCCTGCGGCCTCCCCAGAAGGTGGCTGCTGGGCACCTGCAAGTCCAGATGTTTTCAGTACATAATGCCTGGGTCTAGGCAGCTAGCCTTGGGCGGTCAGATGCTTACCTGCGCTATCCGTAGGAGCGGCGTCAGAGGCCTCGACTTGTTCCTCGCCACCGGCCCTCGCTTCGGCTTGTTGTGGCTCGGGGGACGGCAAGTCAGGCAGCGTCGCGTCTGCCTTGGGCGCTGGCTCCTGGGGCGTGGGCTCCTCTAGGGCTGCTGGCTCGGGGGTTGGAATAGCAGCGGCTGGCTTCAACTTGCGTGGAGCGGCGCTTGCAGACCTAATAAAGCAGACTCAGTTATACCATCATGCAAGTTGAGAAGGGCTGAATGATTACTATGCAACAGAGTGCAAACTTACAGTGTCGACTTCTTCATGACCGCCTTCTTCACCCGCATAGCCCGTCGCGGGGTACTTGTTGTCAGCGCCGGGGTCACACCAGCCTCTGGCGCGGTGCCCGCCACGGCAATGGTAACCGCTGCAGAGGCCGTTGGGTTTGTTTCCATTTTTGGGCGCCCGGGCCGGGGTGGACAAGCTGGAGGACTGCAAACGGGAAATGTTAGCATGCAACAACATTGGTGTATGACAACAAGGCAGCATCTTCATACCTGGAGGACTCGATTTCTTGCGCTTTTCACTTGCGCGCAACCGGCGACCCTGCAGGACTGCAGGCAGAGTATCGGCCAACTCCACGGATGGTCCGTGGGAGTCGCCTCTACTCGCCTCCTCCTCGGCTTCTTTCTCCACTCGGGGGCTTCCGCCCTCTGTAGACTCACTGCTGGGTAGAGCCTCGTCTACTCGGGTCCTCTTGGCTTCGGCCGCGGCGCTGGGGAGGAGGTGGTCCGGCCGGGGGATGCCGGGCTGCGGCGGGTAGCTCCGGTACAGCTCGGTGTGCCCCTACAGAAGGTTTTCAGTTAGCAGCGGCAGAACAGAGTTTGTTTTCAACAAAAAGTAGTCGAGTACTCACCAGTCTTGGAGGACTTCACGCTCAGAACAGTCCTGGGACGTAGGGGACGACATCCACGTCCAACAGCACCCGCTTGACTCGGAGGAGCGCGGCTTCGTCTGACAGCTCCTCTGCGCACATGCGAGACGGATCTTCAGCACCCGTGTACTCGAAGCCAACATGGTGGCGTTGCTGGATTGGTTGGATTCAGCATTTGAAAAAGGAAAACATGACGGATGTGCCGGTCACTCCCATCAGCTTGTGCGCTGCTATGGTGTCTAACAGCTCCTCAACTTGATCCATGTCCCCCCTGGAAAGCTCGATGTTCCACTCCGGCCTCACAACAGGTGGACTGTTTGACTTTTCTGGGAGTTGGGGGCATGATTTTTGATATAAAACCAGTGATTTTTCCACCCGGGAATGTTGGAGGGGAATTTGTACGTAAGATACTTGTTGCCGGCTTGTTGTCTGAGTTGGACGCCGGCGCCCCATACAACGGAAGGATTCTTGGCGGTGGGTTGTGGTTTGACGCGAAAGAGAAAGCGGAAAAGATCCCAGTGAGGTTCGATTCCAAGGAAGGCTTCACAAAAATGGATAAAAATCGAGATGTGGCAAATTGAGTTCGGGTTGAGGTGATGGAGCTCAAGCCCGTAATAGTAAAGGAGGCCGCGGAAAAAAGAACAAGAGGGGACGGCCAGACCCCGTTTGGCAAAATGGTAAAATGTGATGATTTCGTCAACATTTTCCATGGGGAAAGGTTCGCGGAATGAGGGGCGCCAATTGACAAGATTCTTGTCTTGGAGCAATCCTTCAGAAACTAGCCTATTGAGATCGTTGAGGGAGCACTTACTGTGTGTCCACTCTCCGGTAGGCGGCTGCGCCTCTTTCTTCTTCCCTTCTTTCTCTGATTTCTTGGGCGCCATCTCTGGAGAGGGGCAGGGAGATCTGGGGGATTGGGATTTCTTTGGGAGGATGAAGGCGGAGTGCGGCTCTATTTGGGGATTTTGGCGGCTCTTGGCAGACTGCAGATTGAAAGCACAGTTTTTACTTGGAGTTACCGCGGGGTTAAATAACCAGCGGCTGGGAACAATTCTACTGTTTTGAAGTTGAAGAGTCATTTCACGGAATATTTAGAAGTTGACAGGTCATTTGGTGGATTGTTTAGATAAAATATTCATTTAACCATTTTTTCAGGGCTAATTGTCCCGAAAAAAGGGGTTTTTTGAATGTCTAATCTAAATTCCATCATTTGTACCATCACATCAGTTTTTTTACCATATGGACATTTTTACACTGCATGCCACGACTTTTGGATCCTTATTTCCAAACCTGGGAGATTTGGATTCAAGGCTCGAGGGCTGCGGGATACGTGGCATCGACTACTTATTTTTTTGAATTTATTTTGAAAAAGTAAGGAAGATTCAAGATTAATGCGACCCTCAGCCTGATTCTCCGATTCAACCTAAGGCTCGGGGGCTACTCCATATGAAGTGCAATTTTCCAATCGCACACCATATCTAAAATATAATTTGGGGCATGAGCACCTCATAGCTTCGATGCAGCCAAGTAAGTACTTGAAGAAGGACTTCAAGACGAAGCTTCAAAAGAGGCTGAAGACTACTTCGAAAGTACTCGAGAAGCCTGTAGTACTAAGCTATAAAGAGCTCGGGGGCTTGTCGGACCCGGAGCCACGGGACTGTGTACATAGCGTAGTTTAAAGAGGCTTAAGAGATTAAGTCCGTCTTATCTCTTAATCATCTTATTTATCTCATTTATCTCTTATGTATCCTGTTTAAATAGGACATAAAGCTAACCGATACAGAAGGAATCTACTCGAGATATGTTCTGGTACGATTCCTTGGCTAGTATCACTTAGGATTCATGTAACCCTGATCTCCAGGATATATAAGGGAGGACAGTGCGGCAGAACCAACCTGAATTATTCCGGCTCAAGTGCGCTAGCCATCGCTATACAGCCGGTAATAACTCAACGCACTTCAAACAGAACAACCCATTGGTCTGTCGGGTCTCCGCCCGATACAACCACGGTTCAACAGGATCGAAGTAGGTTTACCTCACACGAAGGCGAGTTTACGATCACAGCATAGCTCCTCAACTTTTAATTCATAGATACGCAAACGTTATTACAAACATTTTTCAAACTAAATGTAAACTTATACAAACAGTGTTTAACATGACAAGCTCATAACTTGTCCAAGTTTACAGCGGAAGGAAAATAAACACGTGACTACGCACGTCGCGAGGGTTGACACCGCACTCAGCCCATAGCTTGGTGTCACTCAGGAGGGTCACTGCTAGCCGGGGATGGATCCCACTCCACTGTCCAGCCATACGGAACAGTTGGCCATGCAGAACTATCCGTGGGGTTCTCGAAGGTGATATCTGAAAGATAGACTAGCAAGACTGAGTATACTAA
Source organism: Panicum hallii (assembly GCF_002211085.1). NCBI lineage: Eukaryota > Viridiplantae > Streptophyta > Magnoliopsida > Poales > Poaceae > Panicum > Panicum hallii. The sequence continues at coordinate 20,556,742 of NC_038049.1, forward strand.
TACTCAGCAAGACTTACCCGCTTCATGGTATACTTAGCCAGGTAACTAGACTCATGAAGGCATTAAAAAGGTTCTAGTTTTAATTTCAGCTGAAAAGCAACGAAAAGTATGATCCACTTTCAAATTTTAGCTTTCAAATTCTACTTGATTAGCCAATCTAGGTAAGCACCTACACTAGGCAAGCAAGGTAGAGATTATCATTCATCAAGATTATTCCATCAATAGTTACAGTTCTTACTCCGTGTGGCAGAAGGAATAAGCAGTCTCATTTTCCACGAGAAATGGACAATTCTAAATCGAGTTTCCAAACCTTGCAAGGCAAACCTAACTCACACGCTTGGAACACCAAAAGGTCGTTCCGAAGCAACCATTTACCTTTCATTCCGGGTTGTGGAACAGGGCCACCACAAGAGACTGTAGGACCGTACGCACACCAATTGTGCAGGACATACGTCTGTAGCGCGACTACATGACCGTACTCCTGTCCGCTGTGCGGAACATACTCCCACACGTCGGTGCGTGAGAAAAACCAAATTACGAGTGGTGGGAGGTATGTCTACTTGCCGGGCCGATTGGTTACTAGGCTTGCTGCTTTACCATATTCCGTGGCATGTGGCTAGTACTTTCAAACGCTTAGCCACCACTACCACACACTGCGACCTTAACAACTTTTATCAAAACAGACGGGGTATCATCTCAACCATGATACCTCACATTAATCCCGTCCGTCATCCTTATAGTGATTACAAGAATGTAAATATTACAATTCCTATAAAGCTCGTGAGTGACAGGCAATCACTTGACTTCTACCGGTCCTATTAGCTTAGCAACTAGTCGGACTCAGGTTCTAGTATTCAATACATAGGTTCCTGGGAATATGCAACTAAGGTTTCAAAGTAATTTCTAGAAACGTAAATGCACAAATAGACATATATAAATAGATATAATTGCAGTGTAGCAAAAATAGCGGTTAATGTCCGGGGCTTACCTTCTTGAGTGGGGTTGAGGGCAGGAGTGTCAGAGACTTCCGAACTTTGGTTCGGGGCTTCAGTTAGAGTCTCGGCGACGTTTATTGGGTCTTCAGAAAACCCTTGGTCTTGTTCCAGGACTAGCTCATAGTCTCCGTCGTCAAGTGTCGTCGATTCTACATGGTATGCAAGGATTTAAGTGAGATGGTGCTTGAGTTAAGGTTTTTATTTCACGATAAAGTTGCAATCCAATAAATTAGTGCACATAAACCCATGTAACAAGGGGGTGGGGTTCCAACTACTGTTTGTACTTAGGTTATGTCATTTTTAATGGAATTACGTTGAAGTAATTCAACCAGTTTGATTTTTATTTTGAAAACCATAAAGATATTGACCCTGAATTTTTGTGAATAAGTTTATTTTCAATAAATAAGCTTATGGTGAATTTTTCATAATTTTCTAGAAACAGAAACTAAAACATTTGAATTTAAATTCAAACCCTGAGTAAATAGAACTATAAAGTCTTGAAAATTTAATTATGAACTAATTATCAACATATTAAATTATGATAAAGAGATTTAATGATAGAAGCTTTAGGAATAAGCTTAATTAAATTTAAACTACTTCAAATTTGATTTGCAAAAGTTTAAAAGAATTTAAACTACAAACAGTATTAAGCTTGAAACTTTTACACAAGCTCATACATGACCTAAAGATGCTGCATACCAAAAATCATAAAAAATAAGTTAATATACAAAAGTTATGCACAAAATACCCCTTTTATATAGGTTTAAAATAGATTCAAAAGTATTTAGTTTCAAACCAAACTTCATTAATAAAAGTTGCAGAGCTTGAATCCTAGTTTCTAACAAAACTAGTTTGACAATTTTTGGATTTTTCTACACATTCCTATGAATTTTACAAGTTGACTGAATTGTGTTTAAGGAGGGGTGCTACTTTCTCACAAATAGACCCATGGACACTTTTAAAACTTTGCAATCGAGTCCCTAGCCGGTTACACAGGAGGTCTGACCGATGGCCGACCAAATTCCGGCGAGATGGCTTGCCGGCGGCGAGGGGCACGTGGGGGAAAATGACCAGTGACTCACGGCGGTTACGGGGGTGGTCGGGGCTGAGACGGGGAGGAGCTGTAGCAGCGTAACGGCGGCGAACAGGGGTGGGCGGCGGAGCTTCGAGGGGGTTCACCGGCGTTCCGGTGGCTAGGGTGCCGGAGGGTGGCGGGGAATAGTCGAGGAGCTTCTACGTGATGATGTAGTGCTGACGGGGTGCTCGGCCGGGGCTAGGAGGTAGTGGATCAGCGGGTCGACGGCGAAGCCGAGCGGTGGCGGAGCAAGGAGCTCGTCGGCGCTGCGGTCCGGCTGTTCCGGTGCACGGGGGCGAGTTTGGACGGGCTGGGGAGCACTAGCGGGCGACGGGGATGCTGTTTGTGCTCTGGACTGGGGATTGGAGCGGCGGTGAGGGCTGTCGACGGTGAGGCCGAACGGGCGGCGAACTGGAGTTCACCGGCACTGTGGGGAACAACACTCGGGCGCAAGAAAATGAAATTGGGCGGGTCGATGAGCTAAAGGGAATCACGGTGGTGCTCTAGGAGCACTGGATCGGAGTCCGGGGGTGGCATGGGTGGCTGACGACGGTGGCCAGGAGGCGCGGCGGAGGTCCGGTGGGGTTGGTGGTCGGAGCAAGAAAGAACGAGCGAATTGTGTGTGTGCAAATGCAAGAGTGGTTATGTTAGGAACTCAAGGATGCGCTCGGAGTCCAGAAGAAGATGGGATTGCGCGGGAGCAGGAGCTAGCACGCCGGCGGCGCGCGTGGCGGCACGACGAAGCTCAGGTAGCGGCAGGGTTGGCGTGGCGCGCGCGGAGGACGGCAGCTGGGGGAAAACTACGGTGGCGGCCGGCCGGAGAGCGGCACGTGGGATCTACAGGCAGCAGGAGGTGGCGCTGATCGGGTCGCAGCGACGGTGAGCGGCGGTGAAGCGCGGCTCGGCAGGCGACAGGTGCGACGTGTAGAGGGCAGGGGCGGCCAGCGCGGGGTCGGGGAAGGCGGCGGCGAGGCAGGGAAGGGCACGTGGCCCGGTGCAGAGCGGCACTGGGACGGCGGGGGTGGCACACATGGCCAGCCAGAGCGGCGGCTGTGCGCGGTAGAGAAACAGAGGAGGAGGGAGGGAGGTAGATGAAGGAGGACCCGGTTGAAATTTTCAGAAAGGACAGGGACCCCACTATAATGCTCAAGTAACTTTCAAACCAAAGCTCAAATGAAGATGGGCCCAAAAGCATAAATGAAGGGTTTTTCAAAATGTACAACTTTGCTTTAAGGTTTATTCATAGAAGAGCTAAGGATTTGGAGTTAATATAAAACTTAGCAAAGTTTCTAAACTTTATACAAATCCTATTTAAAAACTACACTACATATACATCCTATGTGTAGTTTCACCTATATTTGCGATTTAAACACAAGTTTTTGACTTTTGCCAAAACAACCTTTAGGTATTTGAATTCCACTTCCCATTCTCATCTATTTAACACTAAGGACCTTTATTAAATTATAATTATATAAAACCAACCCTTTTTCTTAGCATTTAAATTTTTAAACATACTTTCACCACATTTTGCACACAACATCATTCTAAAATTTAGGGTGTGACAATACTAATTACCTGAGTATCATAGACAGGGACCCTCTCAAAATAAGATAATCAAGATCGTTCTACACCCAAGGCAATACAAACCACCACACAGGACGTAGGGTATTACGCATCTCGCGGCCCGAACCTATCTAAGTTTTGTGTTCCTTGCACCTTCGAGTTCCTGATCTCGGCGTCTCCTCACCTGAAACTTACCATCTTGGGTATACCCTTCGGTGGGCAGCCGGTAAAACACCGACAGGCACGGCCATAAATTTGGCCAAGGATGGCGTGGTATGATGAATCAAACTTGATGTACTCCGTGAGGTAGTTTTCTTTCGTCCCGAAGGTGACTGGCAGGACCACTAAACCGAGTGGTGGAGCCACGTTTCCTGGGATGATGCCGTAGAAAGGAGTTCGACTAGGGGTGAGCATCTTAGAGATGTTCAGCCCCATCTTCTTCAAAGTACTCGCAAAGAGCAGGTTGAGGCCGCTCCCGCCGTCGATGAGTACTCGAGTCAATTGTGAGCCCACCATGACAGGATCTAGAACGAGCGGGATTTTTCTCTGCTCGGAGAAGCTGGTCCACTGATCATCCCTAGAGAAGGAGATCGGGACCTCACTGTATCTCAGAGGTTTCTGTATGGCGGGCTCGATAGAGAGGATTTCGCGCAGGGTTAGCTTCTGCGCACGCTTTGAGGGGAAGCCACTGTCTCCGCCGAATATGACGTTGACGACGTTCTTTGGGTCTTGGAAATCTTGAGCCCTCGACTTGTCACCATCATCATCATCCTCCTGATCCTTCTGCTTTCCGTCTTGAGGGAGGGGTGGGGCGTTGAGTGACTTGCGGAGGCTGACACACTCGAAGAGCGTATGCCGTGACTTTCGGTGCATCGGGTATTGTTTGTGCATGACTTTCTCAAACTGTGCTTGATTGCTCCCTAACTTCTTGTCCTGTGGATTGCGCTCAACAGTCGTGATTTCTCGGTTTGGCTTGCGTTTTCAGGGATTCCCCGAGTTGTTCCGCTAGCCTTTGTTGAAGTGGTTGTTGCTGTTGCCCTACTTATCATTGTTGCGCTTAGGGAAGCAATCGCTCTCCTCATCCTCCTGGTTAGCCCACCGTGCCATCTGTCGGTGTTTTTACCATCGGCCTACCTAGGGATACCCTAAGGTAGGTGATTATTTGGTGAGGGATCGCCGGATCTGGAACTTGAAGGTGAACGTAAGGACACAAGACACAAATTTAGACAGGTTCAGGTTGCTAGAGTAGCATAATACCATACGTCCTATTTTGGGGTGTTGTATATTGCGCCCTACGCTTGAGTGTTGAGTTGCCTGTTGGCTGTTCTCTGTTGGTTCTTGTCACACCCGGTTTTTAAGGATAAAACCGAATGCATAACTATATGTATGCCAGGATCAAGTTCTATACATATAGTGACTTCATCAGTGAAGAATCAGCAACAGTATCACAAAAAGAGAATTAAAAGACTATAAAGATTATCAGAGTTATACAGCTTATCCTGGAAATGAAGACTCCAAACTTCACAGGCAATCGACAAGGGGTTGCGCAGGCCTAGGACTCAGCAGCATCTTCGAAAGACTTCACATCACTTTCTCCTCTGAGCAGCAATTATAACAAGCGTGAGTACACTTATGGTTGGTACTCAGCAAGTGTTGGGAATTATATGACATGAAGGCCAAAAGCAAGGAAAGGCTAACTGGCTTACTGCGATAAGCAATTTTAGTTGGTCAAGTCTTATTAGCACCCGATTACTAAGGTATAAGTTCATACCAAAACCCACATTTAAAGAGAGAGAAGAGATACAGCATACGCATTACCATAACCATAAACATGGTCCACAATAACCATAACCACAACCATGGTCCACGATTTAATTCATCTTCAAGTTCATTAATCATGTGAGGGTCCAAGCCGCTCGTAACCGTGAGCACGGCTGATATATCAGTTTTCACTCTGCAGAGGTTGTACACTTTACCCACAATTCGTGTTTCCCATGTCGCCTGAGGTCGCGAGCCTCTTAAACACTTCCAAGGTGAGTGGCTAGGGATTCACTACGAGGCATTTACAAAGATTCCCTAACTTATGATAATCCGCTAAGGTTTCAAGTCAAAGCGGTCATAACCCTCCCTAATGAGGAAATACCTTAGCCAAGGACCATATAGCCATGTGCCTCAAAAGGACCAAGCTATACCCCGTTGATGCAACCCCTCTTGTCCTTTCGGTAAGACTATCATAAGCTAAGGTTTCTAATTAATTAGCCAAGACCAGAGCCATTTAGCATTGTGGTTGCACTATTTTTCTAGGTAGTTCTCCATGTTCCAATTAAAATATATAATCTTGTGATTAACATCACCAAGAGCATGAACATGGATAAAACAGGTGTAGCATCATCATCGTTATCATCAAGGTTATATATTATTCCCGAACCATAACCAGTTATAGCAACTAAGCAATAGCTACCCAACAATAAAGGTAAAACTCAGGTTGACAAGGAATGATCATAAAGACTAGGTATATCCTTAATTAGGATCCATCAAAATTAGGACACATGCATGCATATAAAGAAAAGTTATATTTATTGTGATTATTAGGATAAAAGCATGATCAAGGGAACACTTGCCTTTCTTTTAGAGAATAGCTGCTCAGAGTCTTCAACTCTTGTTCTTGGAACTCTAAATCTTCAAAACTCTTCGATCGCGCTCCTTCTAACGTCACACAAGCATAGGGCCCAAGCATACAAACAAATAAACAAACAAGAACTACTAAGAATGGTACACCAAACAAATGGAAAACTTTAAAAGAGCATACAAAAGGATAGGGCTCGTTGCTACGGTCACGAGAGCGCAAGAAATGCGAAAAACGGAGCTAGGGTTGCAAAGATACAACTATCTGAAGATTTATATTATAAAAGAAATAAAAGAACTATAGGCTTTCATTTATTTTAATTTAGAAAACTAATGTAAAAGATATAAAAGAGAAATATCTCTAATTATAATTAACTCATATTATCTTTGCATTCATAAAAACGAAGTACAACTTAGTCAAAATTTTATATTAATTGTCAGTGTACAAATTATCCTATTTAAACAATTAATTATAAACGAAACTAGTGAGCGCATATAAACGCATAACTCATATGATTCGTGTTGAACTAACAAATTAAATTATAAATATATTTAAGTTGATATTAATCAAATTAACATTATTTATGAAAACCGGAGTAAAGACTTAATTGGGTTTTATTTTGGAAAACTAGATGAGAGGATATTATTCAAATTAAATTAATATCTAATTTGAAAAACAGGAATTATGGTACAACAACACTACTAAATGATAGCTTAGGGTTTGAGAAGACTAACACAAAAAGAACGGATCAAAACGGATCTAAAACGCAGAAACTACGCATGAAACAGTGCTGTAGGGACCTATACGTAATTAACTATAGCTTCCAGGGGTTAGCAGGAAAGAAATACTATACTCAGAAAATAGTGCTTGCAAATACAGAAAAGTTTAGGGTTAGATCTGAAAAATTCTATGGTGGGGCTGGATTGAGAAGATGTAATAGATCTAGGGGGTTTTCTGCAAATTTTGCAAGACACAGAAATTTACGTGATAATTACAAAATCTTCTAGGGACTAATTTGTAACAGCTTCATAGCACAGCTCCAATGGCGGCGGCAGGTACTGTAGCTCAAATTCCCGTCGAATTTGGGCACGGGAGATCACGGGAAGCGGGGCAAATGAAAGAGGACGACGAGGGGATTCCATTCCGTACCTTACTTACCGCGGGGACGCATCGAGGTGATCGAATTTTGCGGAGGAAGATGCGACGGCGGCTCTGTTCATTTGTTCTGGGCGGCTGTACCGTTTCTGGTGGCAGCACTGGGCATCAGGGGGCGGGGCAGGACTGAGGGCGGTGCACAGGGGGGCAAGGCACGGCGCTGGGCATGGAGGAGCGCGCACAGACAGGGGCGGCGGTGCTTCTGTTTTCTGGCGGCGGCTGCAGAGGCAGGGGCGGCCTGCTGGGGGGGCGCAGCGCACGGATGAGGGCGCAGCGCAGGGCGGCCTGCAGGGGCTTGGGCTGGCAGCCCTGGCGGCGCTGGGGCATGGCGGTGCCCTAGGCAGGGGCGCGCGGGGCAGGTGCGCAGGTGTGCACAAGGCACAGGCAGGAGAGGGAGCAGGACGGCGATGGCGCGGTTCAGGCAGCAGAAGGAAGAGTCGGCGCTGGGCGATGCAGGAAGGGGCGATGAGGGTGCCGGCAGGGGGGGTGCAGCAGCGCTGCAGCAGGAGACGCACGGAAGGGCGACGATGCTCCTGGTGGTTGGCGGCAGCATCTGTTCGTGGATGTGCAGGAGGAGGGAGAGCAGAGGCGCGAGGAAAAGCTAGGGCCGGCCATATGAGGAGGAAAACACGACTGTAGGCTACACAAGGTGCATCGTATGTTTAAATAGGCCTGGAGATATTGTACTGGGCTCAAACTCAGACGAGGACAAGGATGCGGCGACGCATCGGGCTGGGACTCCTTCTTGAGTCCGGATTGCCTACGGGAGGTGAGATTGGGCTGACCCGCGGGTCCCACAATTTAGCGAGCAAAGAGAGGATAGAAGAGGTAACGGAAAGAGAAAACAAGATTGATCGAGCGAGTTCGGTTATGTGCCGAAACAGGTTCGGGTGAGGGCCGAACGCGAAAACGAGCTGACAGAACTGGTTGAACGTGAACCATTTATTCGGGAGCGCGAAAAGAAAAGGAAAGGATCAAGCCGAGTCATTGGGGCTGACAGTGATCGAATATTGTCAGAAAAACACTAAAGACGAGCCACGAGGCGTCGTTTCCAAGCATGACCTGATCGGGAAGAACAGTTAGAGAATCGGGAGCTCGATGGGACATCTTAAAGATTCAGAGAGGACAAGGTTAAAAGGATGTACAACAAGATACGGCTCGGTCCGACTGCGATGAAAATCAAAATAGAAATATTTTTCAGAACACATTTTTAAGTTTAAAATAAATCTAGAGAAGTCTAGATAATGTGGCAGAGCCAACCTGAATTACACCGGCTCAAGTACGCAAGTCCTCTCTCTCAAGGGCTCGAATCGTACATCAAACGGTGTAACCCCTTGGCCTGTCGGGTAACGTCCCGATAAACCACCGAAAGCAGGATCAAACAAGGTACCTCATACGAAGGCGAGTTCAGAGATACAATCGCCATCATATTTTACATCACAGGCTTTTATATTACAAGAGTTTCCAAAAGTAGCATAAGTTCCAAACTGATAGAAATTATTACAAACCAGTTTTAAAGTTTCAAGTTCACGGCAGCGGAATTTAAAATACGACAACTATACACGTCGCCAGTATGGACATCATGCTAAGCCCTGGTATGACATCACTCGGTATGATCGGTGTTGGCCGGGGATGGGTCCCATTCCACGGACCAACCATCAGGCAGAGCATAGGGCCAAGGCATGGGAAGGGTAGGGTCTTCAGGGACATTACCTGAAATAAAATCATATTGCAAGGCTGAGTATTCTAATATCAGCAAGGCTTACACGGGATTAGGTATACTTAGCCCATACCTAGACCATGAAGGCTATAATGGGGTTTTAGGTTTTGTCTCAGCTGAAAAGCAATAAAAAGTAGGTCCTTAATTTCATATTTTAGCTTTCAGATTCTAGTTCCTTTAACCATTCTAGGTAAGCACCTATAACTACTCAAGCAAGGTAGAGTCTTTTTAAAGCATACCTCAGTATTACTCATCATAAGATTGCGCTTGTTACTCTATGTGGTAGAAGTATTAAGTAGTCTCAATCTCCGCGAGAAATGGACAATTCTGAATCGAATTTTAACCCTTGCAAGGTAAACCTAACTCACACGCTTGGAACACCAACAGGTCGTTCCGAAGCAACCGTTTGCCTTTCATTCCGGGTCGTGGAACAATGCCACCACAAGCGACTGCAGGACCATACGCACATCCAATGTGCAGGACATACGTCTACAGCGCGACTATATGATCATATTCCCGTCTGCTCTGTAGAACATACTCCCACACGTCGGTGCGTGTAAACATAAAATAAAAGTCGAGTGGTGGGGGACGAGTCCACTTCCCGGGCCGATTGGTTACTAGGCTTACCGTTTACCATATTTCACGGCATGTGGCTAGTACTTTCAAACGCTTAACTGCCACTACCACACACTGTGACCTTAACCAAATTCATCAACACAGACAGGGTATCATTCCTTTCCATGATACTGCACGTAACCCCATCCGTCATCCTTATAGTGATTGCAGGATTGTAAGCAATCAATTCCTATATCGCGCGAGTGACAGGAAATCACTCGACTTCTGCCGGTCCTATTAGCAGAGCATCTATTCGATATGGACTCAGGCACAATACATAGGTTCCTAGGATTTATGCATCTAAGGTTCCATTTCAACTCCTCGACTTAATACAAGATATACTATTTACGTATAAGATTGCATAAATGTAGTAATTTAAAATACTGGGTTATGCACCGGGGCTTGCCTTTACTGGTGGGGCTGGAGTCAGGGATGTTAGTATTATTATCTTCCGAACTTTGGTTCGGGGCTTCAGATAATCCCTTGGTGACGTTCATTTGGTCTTTAGAAACATCTTCTGCAGACTCCTGGGAGATCTTGTAGGTACCATTTGCGGAAGTAGTCATATCTACATGCAATGCAACATACATTCAAAGTGTGCACATAAAACTATCTTAATTCATGATAAAGTTGCAATCCAACACTCATTTAACATATTACTTATATAACAACCAAAAAGACCTGAAACTAAACTTGGATAGAGCTTGAGGTGGACAACTAACTAAAATCGGCTTTTTGTTGAAGATTACAGCAGAGCTGATTGGAAACAACAGGGGTTCAGCCGATAGAATTGGTAAAGAAGGGAGCTATCTACACAGTTTTAGGAAATCTGTTGATTTCTGTTTGGAAGAGAAATCGGCAGGAGCGGTCTCTGTATATGAGCAGAAGAGATTAGCCGATTTGAGTTCACCTGGGGTCAAATTGGCTGATATGGATAGGAATGTCAAAGGTACAGTGCTTCAAGGATAGAACAAGGAAGGATCTTGCTGATTGGATCTAGTTATCAGCATATTTTTGTTTAGCTAATTGGTTGGTGCATTGGCTTACGTTAGTCGATGAGGGTGCATCAGGTTTAGCCGATTGATGTGCCTTGGTTGTGCCTAACAGAGGCGTGTCAACTGTGCTATCTTACTGATCTAGGGTTGTGTACTTTGGCCCGTGTAGCCGATTGATAGGTGCATTGACTTCCTAATTGAACGACGAAGGTATCGATTATTTTAGCAGAGGGGTGTTTCCTAAAGCAGCTGTGTCTTAACTAATCTGTGTGAGTATCGGTGTATCTAGCCGATCGCGTGTGTATCGGCATAGCCGATCCATGCTTTAGCAAAATTAGTTAATTAGTGAACATCGGCTGAGCCGATTTGTGTACGTGTACTAGTCGATCTGTGAATCGGCATACTAGCCGATTTAGTGCATCGGCACATTAGCCGATTTACACATCGGGTAGAACTAGTCGAGTGATGTATCGGCATAGCTAGTTGATTAGTGCGAGTAACTAGCCGATGGTGCATTGGTAGACTAGTCGAACTATGTATCCGTATGGTGTCTCGGCGTATTCAGCCGATTGGTGGGTCAGCTGTGTAGCCAGTTTTCATCCTTAATGTTCTCCTATATCTACTGGGGCATATCAGCTGTGTAGCTGATTGTCCTACTTTGCACTGACTGTGCCTAACTGAGATGTGCTTAAGTGTTATCCTAGGTAACTAGGTGTGGTTACATCGGCTTGATTACGTCAGTATAACAATCGATTGACGTACAGCCGATGGGGTCATCTAAACCGGACCTGCTACAAGGACCAGGTGGAACAGAACACTAATATTGGACTAGGCTGATGAGACCACAAGCGTGGAACTAGACTGAAGAGGATGTGGCTGATGGGCTTGTGCCGATAGATGTGTAGCTAAAGAGGGCATGTGGGGGGGTAGGCATATAGTCGATGGGTGTCCTACAGACGCGCAGCCAAAAAGGCATGTGGCCGATAGGGGTGCGTTCTATGGGTGTATAGCTGAGGGGTGTGTGGTCAAATATTTCAGCCGATAAATCGACCGATAGAAGTCTGCTGATAGAGAGGGGTGACTAAGGATTTTGATACATAAAGGGCCCTAAAAGATTGCAAACCAGATAAGGACAAGGTCGCGATAGCAGGGCATGAGCACTCGTGTAAAAGTGTTACTAAACATCACATAGATTTACCACAAAAATATGAACTAAGACTATTACACTTATCAACTATGCAAAACGAAAAACATTCTATTTACCAAACATATCATTCACTCTTCTACTGGGTAGTCATTTATCGAGTATAGACTAATTTAATTAGCTACACTAAACAACAGGTTTAACTACGTAAAATAACTAGGGCTGGTTTCATTTTAACCTAATAGATATGATTTATAACTAACAACTACTAATCTACAGACAAAGTTTGGCATTAAAATTATTATGCTACACAGATTCAACATAGACTATTTTACCCTACACAACCAGATTAATTATATTAAACATCACTATTAACTTGGCAAAACAAGCTAACTTATTCCTTAAAAGAACTTAGATTGTTATTGCTAATTAAGAATTATAGCTTTTGATTAATTAAATAAGTCCTAAGTTAGCAATGGATTCTAATACCATCAAAATTAGGATACAAAGAGTTATTAGAAACAAACTTATCCTAAATTTTTCAGAATATTTTATGCACCAACTAAATTAGAGTAAATATGGTAAGTAAATCATGTGTAAGACATGAATCATTTTTATAGATCAAACTGCTGCAACACTAGGGTTGAAAGTTTTACTAGGTACTGATTGATCCACAACTAAGCTACTGTAATGTTTCCATAATTTATCTCTAAAAGAAACATAGTCACAAGAATAAACAAAACTAAAAACAACCCATCAAACTATATTAATAACTTGAGTTTTAGAGAAGATTTATCTATGAAACTTCATGGATATACTATACTACCTTAGATTAACTGCCCAGAATATTTTCATCATTTTTCATGAATAGGATCTAGCACAAATTAATTAACCTTAGAACTAAATCATAAATTCATAGCTTAAGTTAGACAGTACTACTGATTCTGAAAATTTTCTCATGGATTACATTCCACTAGCAGAAATTACTATAAAAGATTTAACCATAAATTCTAACAGGATCATTCTAGAATAAATATTAGAAATTCAAGCAACATATCACAAAGGTATTTAAAATCCATAGCTAGGCATCAGCACTAGATCTGCAAATGTTATATAAATCTCTACTTGAGACACACATCCTATGATTCAAATTTCAACTGCAGCACATGCATATAACATGAGATACAAATAAAACACTCATTTCCTATTATTTAACCTAGATCACAATCCAAACACATTCAGCTCAAGATCACAACATAAAACTTGTAGATTTTGACTTAAGGATTCAAACAAAACTGGTTTTGCATTTTTATGAATTTCCTACAAATTTGTATGGAATTTAGAAGTTCACTGATTTGAAAACTAGAGCTAAAACAAAATATTACAGATAGGCCCCTGGAAACTTGCACCGGGGACCCTGGAAAGAATTGGGGGCTCGCAATTAGGCCTTTGGCTGGATTTGGGAATAGAGGAGGCGGCGGTAGCCGTGTTTCCGGCGGCAGCGGTCGCCGGCGGCGAGGGGCCATGGGTGGAGGAGCACAAGGAAGTGGAGAGGGACCTCGGGTGGCGTTCGGGTGGAGTTGGGGTGGTCGGAGGCGGGCCGGCCACGGAGCTCTGCTCCGGGCGGCGGCGGCGGGTGGTGGCGGTGGCGCTCCAGCGGTCGTGAGCGGTGGGGAAGGGGTCGGGGAGCTTCAGTGCGCCGTGGGGAAACTAGCTGCGGGGTCGATTGGAGCCGAGGAAGGTCGAGGAGGGGTGCTCCACGGCGAGCAAGGGGCGGCGGCGGCCATGGCATACGGTGGCGCCACTGGCGCGTGGGTAGGGGCTCGGCTTGGCTCTAGGAGAAGCGGAGCAGGTGCGGGGTGAGGTGAGGCGGCCTGGAACGCAAAGAATTGCAACGGGGCGGCGGAGGATGGCTGGAGAGGTACTCCCCATGGTGACCCGAGGCGGCGGAAGGGTCACTGGCGAAGAGGAGGGGCTTCGGCGGGAATTTGATGGCGGTTAGGGGCTGGTGAGCATGAGCAGATGATAGAGAAGCTCGCTAGGGGCTCGGTGGGTGTGGAAGGGGCGATGGAGGCAGCCCATAGCGAGCCAAGCTCGCCGGAGCAGAACAACAGGAGCGGCGGGGTGGGGGGGGTCCAGGTTCAAGGGGCGTTGGGCAGGAGGGAAGAGAAGGGAAATGGGATGAGCACGGGTTGGAGAAGCTCGTGGACAGGAGAACGGAAGCCAAGAGGGAGCGCTCGGTCTGTGCCACGGCGGCGGCGAGCTGTCGGCCGGGCAGTGCTCCGGGCGGTCGTGGCACGCGCAGGAACAGCCAACAGAGGGACGGCGAGCGGCGGGAAGATGTCGGGGCGACGCGTGGAGGCATGGGGAAGCAGGAGGTGTCGAGAGGCGGTGCTGCAGCGGGCGGCACAGCGGCGGCAGGGGCGGCGCTCTGCGCCGGCTGCAGAGAGGAGCAGCAGGGGTGCCAGAGGAAGAAGAAGAGGGGAGGGGGTCCGGGGGACTGGTTTGCAAATTACAAAAATCCAAGGGGCTTATCGGTAAACCATAATTTCCCATAAATCTAGGGCTCAATTAAGAAAATGGCCAAAACAAAAGCTGCACTACTTTTCAAAAGCTACAACTTTGATTTAAGGTTCAAATTCAGAAACTTAAAGCATAAAGTGTTATTTTGAAACCTTGGACTAAATTCAAAACTATAAAGTTTGTTTGTCCTCATGAGTGTAAAATTCATAAAGTTCAGGACCTATTTGCAAGTCTTCATGTAATGTCATGATGACTTGCATTCTTACATTTTGACCCCTAGTAAACTTTCAAAGTTATTTTTGTAATTCAAATACTTGCATAGAAGGACTCATACTTTTGAATAATTACACATAGGTCCTTATTTTCACAAACTTCACTCAATTTCACACAATTCAACACATACATTTCAAATGAAACTTTTGGGTAAATACATTTTTTACAAGGGTTAAAGTAAGAAAAATGTGTTTGCAAAACAACCTTCACCTGTTTTGAAGTTACCTCCTATCCAAATACATTTTGCAAAAACAACCCCAGTTTTTCCGTAATTATAAATGAAACTTCACTCAATTTCACACAATTCAACACATACATTTCAAATGAAACTTTTGGGTAAATACATTTTTTTACAAGGGTTAAAGTAAGAAAAATGTGTTTGCAAAACAACCCTTCACCTGTTTTGAAGTTACCTCCTATCCAAATACATTTTGCAAAAACAACCCTAGTTTTTCCGTAATTATAAAAAAATACCCCTTTTTCTTGCATTTAAGTTTTTAAAAGCTTCACATAAACACACACAAGCTTTAGACTAACAAGCACATACTTCACATTAATAAATATTGTGCCTAGCTTACAAGTACTGGAACTGTCACAGATAAATATTTCAAACCACGAAAAATATATCCGGAAGAATCCCAAAAATTTTCGAGGAAAACTCAGGCGGTAATTTGGGACATGAGGATTCCAAAAAAAATATTTGGGACACATGAAAAATAATTTTAGAGCTTTCCAAATAAAAATGTATCTAGCTCTAGGATAAATATAATAATTGCCAGAAAGATCTTTAAAACTCTCGAAAAATCCTATTGATAGATGAACACATCCTAAAGGACACTCACATCCTCAAATTAAATATTTTAGGGTGTGACAGTTCTCTGCCTATCTAGATATCCTTGCCCTCCTTTATATATCCTAGGGGACGGGGTTCCTAGTAGGATTACAAGGTAGGAGTCCTAGTAGCATTACAAGGTATGAGTCCTAATAGGATTACAGTGGAATAATACTAGGAATCAGACTTCTTTTTCCTCAGGGGTAGCTTCCTTGCGGTACCTAGGGGATCTATCCCTAACAAACCCCGAGCTTTTCATAGCTAAGTACTGCAGGCATTTCGAGTACTTCTGAAGTAGTCTTCGGCTTCTTCTGAAACTCCATCTTGAAGGTCTTCTTCGAGTACTTCCTTGGTTGCATCGAGGCTATGAGGTGCTCATGCCCCGAATAGCTTCAAGTCTTCTTTTGTATGGGGTGCGATGGAAAATCGCACTCCATATGGAGTAGCCCCCGAGCCTTAGGTTGAATCAAAGAATCAAACTGAGGGTCAAATTAGTATTGAATCTTCTTTTCTTATCCTTTGAGTACATTCAAAAAATAAATAGTCGATGACACGTATCCGGCTGCCCCCGAGCCTTGAATCCAAAACCCTTAGGTTTGGATAAAGGATCCAAGAATCATGGCATTGGTGTTACTCTGAAATCTCGAGAAAAAACTCTTCGCCTTCTGCACAGTGAAATTGAGCCTCCTGCTGGTTTATTTAACCGCGCGGTGACTTAGGGTTTCTTCTGCACTCTCAGTCTTCATATGAGTCATCTTCAAGTAGTGTTGCGGCGTCCAGCCCCCGAGCTTACGAGCCAGGAGAGCCGAAGGAGCCATGTCGAGTAGTGTGCATCGCCCAGCCCCCGAGCCTGGGAACTAGCGGAACTGTGATGGCATGCCGTGCTGCCTGGAGGGTTGTTGCCGAAGCTTGATCTGAAAAAAGACAATGCATACATTATGTAGCATAATGCAAAGATACCAAATAGTACTCAGCAATAATGTGAAGACATCAAACTTTATTTGGTGTAAAAATTGCTGTGTCGAGCTCTTTTTTAGGCCATTTAAATCTCCCGAGTAGTCCACCCTTTACGTTCACCCGGTCCCAGTTTAGCCTTCGCCCATAGCATGTACAAGTCGCTTAGGTCTATAGCCTTCGCTCATATCATGTATGAGTCGCTTAGGTCTCTAGCCTTCGCTCATACAGGATGGGTCGCTTAGGTCATGACTGGAGACTCGAGGTTTCACGGATTAAGGAATTTGCTACTCGAGTAGATTAGCGACGTTAAGAGGAGACAACAAGCAGAAAGTAGTCGTCATGCGACAAAGAGGATGTGCAGTGCGCAAAAGTAGTCGACATTGCGACAGAATGAATGCGCGTTGCGCAAAAAGTAGTTGACAAAGTGTAGCTCTAGAGGGTTTCAATGCCCATCGAGAGTCGTACACGGATAAGTAGTCAGCGAAGTGTAGCTCTGGAGGGTTTCATGCCCATCGAGAGATGTACACGGATAAGTAGTCGGTGAAGTGTAGCTCTGGAGGGTTTCAATGCCCGTTGAGAGACATACACAGATATGTAGTCGATCATGGTGTAGCCCCCGAGGGTTTCATGCCCGTCGAGAGGCATACCCAAAAAGGTAGCCGATCTTGTGAAGAACAAGTCGGAAAAGGTATAAGTCACTTAGCTTGATTCGTGGATGAATGTCGACGAAGCCGTGGAGCTCGTTGATGGAGCTACGATGGTTTGTTGATGAAGCTTGACTAGTCGGAGTCGATTCCGACTAGTTTTCAAGTCGAGACGCATAGTTGATGTAGTCGTTGCTGTGAGGCTCACCCTCGACTAGTTTCTAGTTGAGATGAGTAGTCGAAGTAGTCGTCGGTGGGCCGCCGATCATCCTCGCAAAGTTGAAGTGATCGCCGGCGGGCCGCCGAGCCTTCTCGCGAAGTCGAAATAGTCGTTGGCGGACCGCCAAACCTCCTCACGAAGTCGAAGCAGTCGAACTCGTCGCTGCTGTGCGCGGACATTGCAGCACAAGCTGAAGTAGTTGAACCGGGTCATCGAGGTCAGCGGCCGCGGTGCATCGACGTTGCAGCGCGAGGTGAAGTCGAGCTGAGTAGTCGAGGTCGATGTAGCCGTTCACTGAAGGATCCGATCTCGAACTCGATGAATTGATCTGCCGAGGCATATGTACGAAGTAGCAATCCACCACCTTGAGTGGATTGATGTTGATGAAGAGGTCCTTCAAATTCGCCCAATGATCGCAACGATCGGCCCCACGGTGGGCGCCAGCTGTCGGTGTTTTTATTGTCGGCCTACCTAGGGATACCCTAAGGTAGGTGATTATTTGTTGAGGGATTGCCGAATCTGGAACTTGAAGGTGAATGCAAGGACACAAGACACAAATTTAGACAGGTTCGAGCTGCTAGAGTAGCGTAATACCATACGTCCTGTTTTGGGGTGTTGTATATTGCGCCCTGCACTTGGGTGTTGAGTTGCCTGTTGGCTGATCTCTGTTGGTTCTCTGCCTATCTAGATATCCCTTCCCTTCTTTATATATCCTAGGGGACGGGGTTCCTAGTAGGATTACAAGGTAGGAGTTCTAGTAGGATTACAAGGTATGAGTCCTAATAGGATTATAGTGGAATCCTAGTAGGAATCAGACTTCTTTTTCCTCATGGGTAGCTTCCATGCGGTACCCAGGGGATCTATCCCTGACACCATCATGTCACGTATATCCACGCCAGTAGTCGGGCGATTGCATCCGGAATCGTGGTAGGTGTGCTTCGAGAAGAGGCCATTCTGGAAGCAGCGGATGACGTCCTCGTCGGTGATGTTGGCGATGGTGGCTCGCATCTCGAAGAAATGCTAGGTGTAGGACCTCAGGGTCTCGTTCAACTCCTGCTTGACCTGGGATAAGTCGTGGCGAGTGCCTGCTCAGAGCATGGATCCCTGGAAGTTGTCGATGAAGGCCCGCTTGAGGTCCTCCTAAGAGTCGATGGAGTTTGGTTTAAGGCTTTCAAGCCAAGTGAGGGGCGCAGATTCCAAGGCTAACAGGAAGTAGAGTGCCTTAGTGGAGTTGGATCCCCCTAAGACCTCGGTGGCGACGGAGTAGCATCGAATTCGTAACACCCTAATTTTGAATTTAGGAACTTAAATAAATTTTGCTAGAACTCTCTTAGGACCATAAGGTTTCGCTCCACCTCTCCCCACCATCGCCCGTGAGCCCTAGAAGCTTCGCCGTGGGGTAAGGACCCTCCCCGGCCGGTTAATATCTTCTCTCCCCGCTTCTCCGTGCGCCAATCCGCTCACCGTTGTTCCGCGCTGCCCCTCACCGCCGGCCGCCGTCGCTTCTCCCAAACCCCCTACTTGAGTTCCCCTTCACGCGCACTATCTCCCAGTCCAAACCTGAGCCTTAGCAATGGCCAGGAACGCGTAAATGCGTTTCTCCGGCAAGCCGCCGCCGCCCGCCGGCGCCCCGTGCCGCCGCCTACGCACCAGCCCGTTTCCCCGCCGTTGGATCTAGATCCGACGGTCTAGATCCATCCTAGACCGAGCCAAATAGATCTAATACCGATCAACCTTAGGTTGTTTTGCGGTTTAGCCCTGAAGTTTTCTGGAAATGAACCCGTAGTCCATGTCAGTTCAAAAGTAATCATGAATAGGTCCTTTTTCTTCTGTTTAGGCCCTTGTCTTTTCCTAAAATATAACCCGGCGTCCTTAACCCTTCTGTTTTTCAATCTACACCCTAGGTCTAAGGTTTATTTATGATCTAGCCCTCAGTTTCTTCTGTCAGAGCCCTTTTAGTTTCAAATCTTCTACAAAGAAGCCCCTAGAATCATGTTTTAGCCCTAATTTCCCCGTTTAAACTCCATTTTCATCGATTCTTGCGCTCACGCGATCCTTACAACATATGCAGTAGCTTTATTACATTATTTTGCTTAGTTTATATTGATTGATGTACTGTTTCTTATTTATTATATTTGCTTTTCTTGTATGTATTTGTGTGCTACGGTAGATGATACGCAGTTCGAGGGTCCGCAAGAGCCGAGCTTCGAGTACGTTCCGGAGCAGCAGCAGTTCGTTAACGAAGGCAAGTGGTCCTTGATCATACTTCAGTCCCAAAAACTTTATAAATACACATTTACTTTATATGCATGCATGTGTCTAGAATATGATGGAATCCAAATTAAGGATGTGCCTAGTTTCTTTTGAACTTCCTTGATTAAACCTGGGTGATTATATTTATGTTGTAGCTATGCTAGTTGCTTTTACTAAGATTTTGGTTGGATAACCTAAAATTCATGTTACACTGGTTTGCTCATGTTATGGAATACTTTATTGATGATAATTATGATCATTGCATTAATTGGAACATGGAGAACCACCCAGGAAAATAGTGCAACCACAATACTGCATGGCTCTGGTCTTGGCTAATTAATTAGAAACTCTAGCTTATGATAATATTACCGAAAGGGCAAGAGAGGTTGCATCATCGGGGTATAGCTCGGTCCTCTTGAGGCATATTGATACATGTGGTCCTTGGCTAAGGCATTATCTCATTAGGGAGGGTTATGACCACTTTGACTTGAAACCTTAGCGGATTGTCATAAGTTAGGGAATCTTTGTAAAGGCCTCGTAGTGAATCCCTGCCACTCACCTTGGAAGTGTTTAAGGGCCTTGCAAACCCGGGCATCAAGGGAAACATGAATTGTGGGTAAAGTGTATAACCTCTGCACAGTGAAAACTGATATATCAGCCGTGCTCACGGTTAAGAGTGGCTTGGACACTCACACGATAATTGAACCCAAAGATGATCTAAATCGATATTCTTTATTTATTTATGTTGTTGTTAACTTATCTCTTTATTTATTTAAGGGTTGGTATATACTTACACTTAGTTAAAGCTTGCTTAATAAAACTTGACCAACTAAAAATGCTTATCGCAGTCAAACCATGTTAGCTTTTCCTTGATTATAGCCTTGCATGTTATATAATTTATTCCACTTGCTAAGTACCAACCATAACTGTACTCACACTTGCTTTATTAAAAACAATGCTTCTCAAAAGAAGATAATTGTCTGGTGTTTCCCGAAGATTTCGAAGAATACTAGTCGTATGTCTCCCAGTCATCTGCCTGTGAAGTTGAAGTCCGCTGCTATTTATCGATGTTTATTTATTCGTTTAAGATTAAGACTGTCGGTCATGTAATAAAGTACTATTATACTATATTTTGTTAATGCATTGTTTCGGATAATCACTTGTGATGTCTACTGTATGTGCGGAACTTGATCCTGGCGCACATATAGGATGCATTCGGCTACCTATTCTAAACTGTGGGTGACAGAAATGGTATCAGAGCAGTGATGACTGTAGAACATTAGCCTATCTAGTAATAGTCAAATTTTAAGGCTCATCTTGCTTAGTAGCCTAACTTCTGCTTGCTCGCTTTTGAAAACCTGCTTATTTTTTGAGTATATCACTATTATTTTCTCCTTGACTTCATACTTGTCTCTCAAGTGTGTCGATATTTTAAAAAAAATGCAGTCTTGCTTTAAGATCACCTATAGCATCTTTCTAAATATCCTCTATCTTGCGCTGTCCTTACTTTTGCTACAGATGGCCAGAAACAAGCAGACCGCTCGCAAGAGCACCCGTGGACCGCCGCATCCGATCCATCACCCGCAGGAGGTGTCTGACCAGGAGGGGTCCGATCAGACGGAGCCCAAGTACGTGATACTCGAGGACGACGACGACTACTACTACAACCATCCTGATGGAGGATGGGTGGACACCGACACTGAGGAGGAGCCCATGGAGTTGCCGGAGGACCATCCTGGGGTCTCAAGTGACAGCAATGAGGATCCTGCAGGAGGAGACGGTGCCGATCCAGGTGCCGCAGGCGGAGATGAGGATGACGATGGTTACGACAAATTAGGTGCACCTGATGGTGGTGATGATGACCCAGATAATGATCCAGAGCCAGCGGTCGCTGCAAACCCACTGCCATCAGAGCCCCACTATGAGAAGCAGATACATCACTTGGACTTTGCTAAAGGTCCATTCCCCACGCTTCTCTGGAGGGCCATGTAGCGAATTGGCTTCCCTCTAATGCCACGCTATGAAGCTCACTTGTTCAAGAATGCCCAGCAGGAGGAGGAGTGGTTGGTGGCAGTGGTGATCAGTGTTCTGGATGAGAGGCATGGCAGCTGGGTGGAGTACTCCAAGCACATTGATGAGGTGCCTAGGTGGACCTTGGACGCAGGGACCAGTGAAGCCACCACGAGAGCGCTTTACTTTCTCTGCCACGCGTACAAGGAGGAACTTCAGGGCACTGAGTTCCAGCTGTTCCCACAGCGCATTATGGGAGCCACCTGTGCGTAGATTTCTTCTCCACCCCTTGGGGGAAGGGAGTTTGCTCATGGACACTACGCAGGAGTTGGTCGCCGCCCTCAGTACGGACCTGGATGCTACCAGAACTGAGATCCAGGAGGTCAAGAGAAAGTTGATGAAGACCATCAGGGAGAAGGTGATTCTGGAGGCTCGGTTGAGGGGAGATTCGGAGTTACCCCCTGAGTACGATAGCGATGAGCCTAGGGAGTACCTGCCAGAGTCACCTCCTCGCAAGCGCATCCACTATGGAGAGCCCGGCTACCACAGCAGCTATCGTTAGAGAGGATAGGTTTAGGAGTTAATACAGGAGTATATATTTTTTTAGAAAGATGTTTTCTAAGAGTCTTTTGTAATCGCTAGTTCGAACAGTCTTAATAGTGTGTTAATTTAGATTAATGTGAAAGTGTGCTTGGTTTTGTGAAAACAATGTGATTTGGATAGACTGTGGAGTAATGACCACAATTATATCAAGTTATTAATACAAATAGATAGTTTAGTAAGATCTTGGGGTTGTCTATTTTCCTTACTATCTTTATCTTATCCTTGCTCACACCCTTTTTTCCATGATTAATTTCATGAGTCTCATTTTTCAAATCAATCAGATGGTGAACATAGGTCCGGGTCAGGAGTTGATCAGCCTACAGTGCCGTGATAGGGAATGAGCAGCAACACCAACCCCGATCCTGAATCAAGTCAACCACACCAGGCGCCACCTGCAGGGATGGAGCAGTTTCTCACCGCCCAGACTCAACTACTTACCAACATGGCGAACCCTATCACCAACATGCTGGCTCAGATGAACCAGGCTCCACCACCTCCACCACAACTAGCAAGAGACAGGCACAGGGAGTTCATGAGCCACAAACCTCCCTCGTTCTCTCACTCATCTCAGCCTCTACAAGTTGATGAATGGATCAAGACAGTGGAGAAAATGCTGAACATCGCCTGGTGTACTGATAGGGAGAAGGTTCTTTATGCATCAGGCAGATTAGAAGGGACCGCGGCAGATTGGTGGGATGCTTACACCGCAGCCCATGACACCCCCAACACCATCACCTGGCAGGAGTTCAGGAACCGGTTCAGGGAGCACCACATACCCAAGGGTCTGATGAAGCTCAAGAAGCAAGAGGTCCTATGAAGTATCAGTTGATGGTGCATACTTTCAAGAATTTCCAGAAGATGGTGGACAATGCCATCCTGGTGGAGCATGCTCGCAAGGAGATGGGTGAGCAAAAGAGAAAGTTTGAGTCGTCAGGGCAGTTCAACAACAATTCTTGCCCTCGATTCACGCCCCCGCAAGGAACACCTTTCCGCCTAGGAGGATAGAATGTCAACTACAGGCAAGGTCCGTACCAGCGCCCCAACCAGCAGGGTCAGTAGCAGCACCAAGCTCAGTGTGCCGGTCAGCCAGTGCAGCATCCCAACTTTCTGCAGAATCACCAAGGCACTCCTATGGGCACACTGATGAGGAACAATGCCCCTGCTTCCACTGGTGGTAATACTTGCTTCAGATGTGGCAAAGTGGGACACTATGCTAATGGTTGTCCTAAGAGGAACGTCCACCTTGTTCGCATCTGAGCATGGTGTAGATAACAATGCGAACTTGGACTCTATAGTGTGAAGCCATGCATCAGCATCGAGACGCTTGTCGGTTTTATGGAACAATGGGGGCTGAGTGCTGAGAAAGTCTTGATAACCAGCCGATGGATGTTCATCACGACCTCGAGACAGATGATGAAACTGGTTCATCTGGGCCTGTACTAACTGGTTAAGGAGTTCCGTCTGTCGTGCCATGACCTCAACTAGGTTTGGCGGTGCTGATGGCGGTTGTTGGGAACCGCTAGCTTGATCTGGCCGGAAACCTTCCGGGGTTCCACATGTAGCTCCAACCATCTGAAACCAAGGAGATGTCCATAATTAACAACACAATTCTTGCCCCCCTTTTTAGAAGATATTCTGCCGCTAAACAGATATGTAATTCACATATTTTGCTTAACCAACTCATTAAAAGGGCAAGGATATCGATATGAACAACAGGACTCAAAGCTTAGATTTAAAGCAGAAACTGGTTATCCTTAACATATTACATCAGGGTGGTCTGCTTGCTAATAGTCTAGCCACACGTACACATGCCATATATATTACAGCAAGTGGCCCTGGGTCCAGGTAGACTACACACTACCTATTTCACAACATTCTACACTAGTTACATCTGAAAGATCGACGATTTGGATGGACTAGAAATCATCGAGGTCGCCTATGGAGGACTGGCTGCCGGAAGAGGAGTGATCTGGCTGAGGGTTAGGCTCTGGGTTTCCGTGCTCGGAGTCAAGATTGGAAACTCCTTCGATTTCCTCCGGTTCTTCTTCTTCGCCTTCAGGTGCTTCAGGTACAGCAGGAGGTGCTGGCTGCTGCTGAAGTTTGTTGATGTGAGCGAGGGCATCGTCAACCTCAAGGATGTGGTCGTGGACTTGCTCCTAGAGGAACTCGATAATCGTGTTGCGTTGAGTGATTATTGCATCACTCTCATTGATCTGATCCTCCCGGTGGACAATGATCTCATTTCGCTCTGCGATAATTTCCTCCTTTTCCATGACCAATGCTTGAAGCTCTTCTATCTAAGTGACCTGTCGATCAGCATTTCTGTAGTGACCTTGAGCTATACCGGTCAACAGACTCATACCATGGCGCAGCAAGATCTGGTAGTGGTGCTGGGCATTCATGAACCTGATGGTACCACGGAGCGTCTCTTCGGCTAAATCTCCTAGCATGTGGCCATAATGAGCTATCCGGAAATTCCACTCGGGATCACTGGAATCTATTGCAGGGAATAGGCCATAGGATGCCCGGCAACTTCTGTGGGATGCTAGTCGCAGAAAGTATGGATGGCCTCAAGAGCTGCGGTCTCAATGGTGTCGATGAAACGATAACCAACCACATCGACCTCGAGCAAAAAGGATGCTGAGGAATGGTCATCTTAACTCTGCATTGAGGAACACCTTCCTCCCTATATTCCACTCCATCATACTGTGGGGGCTCGGTGTAGAAGAATAACCTAAGTGATTCCCACAAGAGATGGGGAAAACCCTCCCAGTGCAAGGCATTGGTATGGAGATGCCCTGCATGATCCCAAAAGATGTTTGAAGGAGCCGCCATCTGAAGCAAGAATTCAAATGGTGAGATTTTGAAGGATGCTGAGAATTCAACTAAGGCGGCCACAAGAATCCCATTGAAACCACACTAGAGATAGACAACACTCTATACATCCTTAAAAGAACAACACATTTAATGCACTCACTTTACTTGATGATGGATTATGCATGCACGTATTATTCGACCTCACAACCAAAATAATTGCCAAATATCTTTGGACTTACGTGGTTAATTTCAGTGGCACAATATTGACGTCTCTCTCTAATAACTAGTTCATAAGTCCTATCCGTCTTAACCTCTTAATTGTGGTTAGTGTACCTGCAGAAGATCGTATTTATATAACATGAACCTTTCATCACAGCACGACATGAAAGCGTCCCCAAACAGTACCGTTCACTATAGAAACAGTATTCGGACAATTTCCACCGTACGGACGATGTTAGCATACGTTACATCTGCAACGTATCACGGGGGTACTGTATAAAATAGGGGTATGAACAGCGATCACCATACCCTGTGCCGAACCATATATCCCAATATGATCAACTAATCGTTGATATATTGGCAGCATCTCAAGTAAGCCACTTCTTGAGAAATAGCGTTCGGTTCGCATCACCGACGGGAAGGCCAATCTCCCTCAGTTGGCTGAGGATCCTTACCTTCTTACCTTCTTGTCTCAACGTTGAGAAACAAGACAATACGAATAGATATCTAGGATTGGTTGTGCTCGAAAGTAAGTTTTGACAGAAAGTAGTGCTGCAAGTTAGAGCTGAACTATACACATGTAACACCCTAATGTGAATTTCCTAATTTTAATGAATTTATTTTGGCTTAAATAAAATTTCTAAGGGTTTCTTTGATTTATCTTGCATTTAAATTAATTTTATACCACAAGTAATTAATATTTATTTTAGGGTCAACATGTTTGTGTATTCATGCTGGTGCATCTCTTTTGTTTGTTGAATGGTTAAGTTTGAATTCAAATCTCATTTGAATTTGTTTGAAAAAGAAAAGGAATCTCTTTTGTTTGAATTCAAATGGATTTGAGTTGGTTTGAAAAAGAAAAGGAAGAAAACAGGAAAGTAGGTCAGTCATTCCTTCTTCTCTCAGTCATTCCTTCTATTCTCAATCATCTCCTTCTTTTCTCAGTCATTTCCTTCTTTCTCAGTCATTCCCTCAGCCCGACCCCATCTGTCGGTGACCATCTCCTTCCTTTCCTTCTTCTTCCTCGAGCCGGCTCCCTCTGTTCCACCCCACCGTGCCGTCACTGCACGTGGCCCCGCTCCACCCCGTACCCAAGCACGAGCCCATCGGCCAGTCTCCCGTGCGCGCCCTCCTTCCAGAAGTTTCCTTCCCCGAGCCCGAATCGCGTAGGGCGGTTGCACGATCCGCTTCTCCCGCGCGGATCACGGCCGCAATCCCCACCGGAGCACGCACGCCCAAACCACCGGCCTCTTCCTTAATTGGCCCCTATAACCCTTCCCTTAAACCCTCCTTGTGCCCTACCGCCGCACTGCAGCCGCCCCGAATCCCCAGTACCACCGGCCGCTTGCTCCGCCGTGCAGCACCTCTGCTCCGTTGTGGGCCGGCCGCTCCGGTGCATCCCAGCTCTGGCCAAGGCTCGCAGCAGCTTTGCCGTCCCGCCAGGAAGCTCCCCAAGGCTTCCACCCTCGACCCCGAGCCCTGCCCGCGCCGGAATCGAGCCCGAGGACCGCCGCCGGTATCCTGCTCCGCCCTTGCGATTCCTCGCCGCCGGTGATCCCCGGACCTCCCTAACCCCCGTAGGACCTTCGCAGGATCTCCACGAGTCGACCCACGGTGACCAGAAGCCAAGAGCGCCTCTGCATCGACCTTCCCGCGAAGCCCGACCCGTCTCCGCCGCCGGCCATTGTTAACGGTCACCCTCCGCCGCACCTCAACTCACCCCAAGCCCTCGGTGAGCCCCCTCTACCTGTTGCGCTAAACCCCGTAGCTTTAGGGACACCGCAACGCCCGGAGCGTCACACGCCGGCGAGCGCCGCCATGCAAACCCTCTGCCGCCGTCGATATCGCCGCTCAGAGGTCTCCCAAGCCCCGCAGTAGCCCTAGGTGGATTACCCATGTCGCGTAGGCCATCCCCGACCCGAGCTCGAGTAGTTTTGACCCCCGGGGCATCGGATTTGAGGAGCTCCGGTGACGCGCCACCACGGAAACCAATCTCCAGCGACCCCTCCCCCCCCCCCCCCGCCGCCGGCCGCATTCTTGTCAGATCGGACCAGTCCGATCCAGATCGGACCGTCCGGACCCCCGCCGTGCAGATCGGACCATCCAAACTAGATCGGGTCCGAACCGTCCGATCTAGATACGACGGCCCAGATTAGAAGTTACCCCTTCAGCTGTGGCATTTTTGCTAAAGAGCCCCTGAGCTTCCTTCGAATCAACCCGCAGTCCACCTCCGTTCAAAGATAATTCCAGTTAAGCCCTAGTTTTTACGCCGAAGCCCCTGAGTTTTCCAGAAATAGGGTCCGCCGTCCCAAGAGCGCCGTTCTATACGTTAGATCTTGCATCTATAGTTTAATTAGGTTTAAGCCCTCGGTTTTTGCATAGAAAAGCCCCTAGACCTTAATTTAACCCTAGTTTTCGCGTCTTAGCTCCGTTTTAGGTGGTTCTCGCGCTCACGCGATCGTTGTAACGCGTAGAATAGTTTAGCTTAGTTTTGTGTGCTGTTTTACTGTATTGTTGTACTGTTTCTTATCTTTTGCTATTGCTTGTATGTATGTGCATGTGTGGACCAAGTTTGGCGTTGCGATCATGAGTAGACGTTGAGCCATTGGAAGAGTACCAGGAGCCAGCTTCTTCAGAGCCCTTTGAGAAGCAGTAGGAGATCTTTGAGGAAGGCAAGTATAACATGAACATCCTATCACTTTTAAATACAATTTTAATACTGTAAGCCTATAAGGATTTCCTAGCCACTTTTACCCTTTATATAAATACCTTGGGTTGCACTATGGTTAGTTGTGCTAGGTGCTGCGCTCTCACATATTATGGTCCTTTTTAATTAAATTTGATTAATGATATACGCATCTTGATTCTGAGAGTGGCCCTCTGTGCTGTGTGCTTGAGCGGCTCACGTCTCGATAAAATATGTTTTATTAGAAACATGGTTTAGGGGGGCCAGCACGGTGCTTAGTGCTTGGTTGGCCACTCTCCATAAGGACCGGTTCATAAAGCGACAACCAGGGACAACCGCGCAACCACAAGACTGGAATGGGACGGTCTTGACTTACTAATTAGGTCATTTTGGTTTGGGAGTAACTTACCTGCGGGGCAAGAGGGGTGGTAAGCTTCTGTGGCCCTCACGCTACGAGGCTTGGTCTGTGCTGTGTGTCTTGTACCCCCTCGAGGCTTGCTCCATAGTCGCTGATCCAGAATCCTTAGCGGTTACACCTTACTAACATGATCCTTTGTAACGGTCTCGTAGTGTGCTTGCTAGTCATCTCACCTAAGGAAGTGTGATGAACAACTAGCGTAGCTCACGACTTGTGGGTAAAGTTGTGCCACCTCTCGAGAGTGTAAAACTGGTATACTAGCCGTGCTCACGATCATGAGCGGCCCAGATCCTCCGTCTGATTAGTAGGGTTGATCTTTGGTGGTTTGGCTTGGTTTTCGGTTGTCTCATGATTAATTTTGATTAATTATTATGCAACTTGGGTTATGGTAATTCATCCACTTGTAGTAAATAGCTTTGATAAAATATTGCCAAGATTAAAAGCTAATGCAGTTGAGTCAGTCAACCTAGAGCCTCATAGTTTCTGTTATATTTGTTGAGTACAAGTTGTGTACTCACACTTGCCTTCTCTACTCTTCTGTTCTCTTTTGGATATCTTCGACTGCTGCTCAGTACCCGGCAACGTGGAGGACTACATCAGCGGACTTGACGATTTCTAGGCGTTTGTCTCCCAGCCGACGTCCCTGTGGCGCCCTGTTCTTCATGTATTTATTTTACGCTTCCGCATTCTTTGAACTGATCCTTGATTCAGTTGTAATAAAGATATTTATTTATAATTTATACGCTTTTATTTACGTGTTGTGATATCTTGATGATTCTGTTGTATATATGCGTGACTTGATCCTGGCGCATATATGATTGCTCGATTTATGTTCTTATAAATCGGGTGTGACAGGATTGGTATCAGAGCCGTGTCGACTGTAGGACGAAGCCTAGATAGAAACGGTCGAATTTAGGACTTCTTTTTCCTTGCCTTGCTTTCGCAAAACTCCCAAAAAAAATCATTCCTGCCTCTATTCCTTTAGTCTTAGAACCTTGGTCTGCTCGCTCTCTCTCTTGTCCTTTCTGAGAATTAGTTTGATCTTTTCCGTAGACGTTGGCCTGAACTCGTATAACCCCATAAGTTTAGGCTATCCCGATGAAAGTGCGCTAGAACGAGTATGTTAGTCGAGTAGTGTGATAAACTCGGCTAAGATGTGAGTATTGAATGTTTGTGATTGTGCAAAATGCTTGATTTGGATCTTTGGTTGATTGCATAGCTTAGAAGTTAAACCTGCTCATGCAAATTGATTTTGACGCCAACTTAAATTAAGTAATAAAATTGAGATAGACCGTTGGGGGGTGAAACCGTACACTCTTTACTCCCTACTTTATCCTGTAAGAGTTTTCTTTCCGTAATCGTACAATATCTGTCCCTTATCAATTTTATTCCGCTGCAAACAGATAGTGAACACCAGGAGCACCGGTCCCGGTTCTGGCCAGCAGGGGCAGAACAACCAGAGTACCGGTCAGCCGATGCCGATGCCTCCACCTCTGACTCCGGAGCAGTTCTTCCAGCTCCAGATGCAGATGATGGCCACTCTGAACAACACTGTTCAGGCTCTGCAGCAGATTCACACCCAGCCACCACCTCCTCCACCACAGCAGCCCCACGACAGGCGTGCGGATTTTCTGAGGGGTCACCCGCCGACGTTCTCCCATGCGGCTGATCCACTCCAGGCTGACGACTGGCTTCGTTTGGTGGAACGCCAGTTGGACGTCGCTCAGTGTGACGACAGGGAGCGAGTTCTGTACGCAGCAGGGCAGCTGCGTGGCTCAGCTCTTGATTGGTGGGAGTCGTACCCAGCTCGGGACCACGATGCCCTCACTTGGGTCCAGTTCCGGGAGCGTTTTAGGAACCACCACATTCCTGCTGGAGTGATGAAGATGAAGCACAAGGAGTTTCTTGCGCTTAAGCAGGTAAATTAGATTAAATTCTTTCCGCAATTCCTTTTGAGCTCAAGCCCACCCTTGTTTATCCTTGTGAAATTGGAAATGCTGAGGGATTTCCATTTTCTTTTTTCCGGTAATTATCATTTCAGGGAGCTATGACGGTGACCGAGTACCGTGATCGTTTTCTCCAGCTCGCTCGCTACGCCCCTGCTGACGTCGCCAATGATGGCGATAAGCAGGAGCGCTTCAGGGAGGGGCTAGATGATCACCTGGAGTACGCGCTCATGAACCATCGCTTTGACAACTTCAATCAGCTGGTTGACGCTGCCCTCAACACCGAGCGCAAGCGCCAGGAGATTGAGGACAAGAAGAGGAAGATGGTTCCTGCTGCGTCTGGCAGCAACACCCGGCCTCGGTAACAGTAGCAGCAGCAGCAGCAGAGGCAGATCCAGCCGTACCAGCTACGACAGCACTAGTACCCACCTCGTCCTCAGCAGCAGCAACAAGTGGGACCGGGCCAGAGGCTTCCAGCACCTCCGGCACGCTCAGCTCCACCGGCTCCACCAGCTCCGCGGCAGGGAGTGCCTACTCCTCCTGCCGGACAGCAGGCTCCAGCATTCCCACGGGCGTGCTATCACTGCGGCATGCAGGGACACTACACCAACGTTTGTCCCCGGAAGGCGCAGCCTGTACAGCAGGGGCGCCCAGCTCATCCCAAGGCGCCATCCCAGGGCAGGGTGAACCACGTGACGGCCGAGTCGGCGACCGAGGCTCCTAACGTGGTTATTGGTACGTTCATGGTCAATACCCACCCTGCTACAGTGCTTTTCGATACTGGTGCTACGCATTCATTTATTACTCGGTCATTTGCTGAGAAATATCGTATACCAGTATCCTGCATGAGGACTCCTATGGTGGTTACTACGCCTAGAGGCAAGATCCATACCTGCTCTATCTGTTCTAGGATTAGTGTGATCATAAGGGGGGTAGATTTTCGCACCGGGCTTATCGTCATTGACTCGATGGGTATCGATGTGATCTTGGGAATGGAGACGCTTGTTAGATGGGGTGTCAGGATTGATTGTGCTCAGAGGACTGTCCACTTGTTAGCACCGGATGGACAGGATGTCACAGTCAGTGCTTCGGAGCCTTCTGGACTTCTTTGTTAGATGGAGGCTAGACCCACGGATGGCATTCGCGTGGTGTCTGAATTTCAGGATGTCTTTCCTGATGATTTGCCAGGTATGCCGCCTGATCGCAATATTGAGTTCTCTATTGATCTCTTGCCTGGCACAGCTCCTATTGCTAAGCAGCCCTATCATATGGCACCCGTTGAGCATGAGAAAGTTAAGAAGACCATCGACGAGTTGCTAGCCAAGGGCTATATCCGTCGCAGTTTCTCTCCTTGGGCTTTCCCTGTATTGCTTGTAGAGAAGAAGGATGGCGCGAAGAGGATGTGCGTCGATTATCGGGATCTGAATGCAGTCACCATCAAGAATAAGCATCCATTACCCGCATAGAGGATCTCTTTGATCAGCTTCAGGGTGCTTGTGTATTCTCAAAAATTGATCTGCGTTCGGTTTATCACCAGCTGAAGATTCGTCCTGAGGATATCCCAAAGACGGCATTCACCTGCAAGTATGGGCTATACGAGTATACGGTCATGTCCTTCGGCCTGACCAATGCTCCGGCTTTCTTCATGCATCTGATGAACAAGGTTTTCATGGATTATGTGGACACCTTCATGGTGATATTCATTGATGATATCCTGGTATACTCCAAATCAGAGGCAGAGCATGAGAAGCATCTGAGGCTTGTGTTACAGAGGCTCAGAGAGTGCAAGCTGTATGCCAAGCTCAGCAAGTGCGAATTCTGGAGTGACGAGGTTCCATTCCTCGATCATGTCATCTCCAAGGGAGGTATTGCTGTGGACCCCGGCAAGGTGAGGGATGTGCTTGATTGGGTGATACCGCAGACAGTGAAGGAAGTCCGCTCTTTTCTGGGCTTAGCAGGATATTATCGGAGGTTCATTGAAAATTTCTCCAAGATTGCGAAGCCTTTGACCTCCTTGCTAGAGAAGGGTGTGGATTTCTTTTGGACTGATGAGCGTCAGAAGGCCTTCGAGGAGCTGAAGAAGAGCTTAACTATGGCGCTAGTCCTTACTCTGCCAGACCAGAGCAAGAGGTTCACAGTGTATTGTGATGCTTCGAGGGATGGTCTTGGTTGCGTTCTGATGCAGGAAGGTAAAGTTATAGCTTATGCTTCGCGGCAGTTGCACCGGCATGAGCTGAATTATCCCACTCATGATCTGGAGTTAGCCGCAGTTGTGCATGCTCTGAAGATATGGAGGCATTACTTGTTTGGGCAAAGGTGTGATATTTACACCGATCACAAGAGCCTCAAGTACATATTCACGCAGAGTGAGCTGAACATGCGGCAGAGAAGATGGCTAGAGTTGGTCAAGGATTATGACCTGGAGATCCACTATCATCCGGGCAAGGCCAACATTGTAGCAGATGCTCTGAGCAGGAAGAGCTATGTTAATATGGCCGTGGCTTTTCAGATGCCTCAGGAGTTATGCGCCCACTCTAGAGGCGGAGATCAGGATGATTAGGGAACCTTGTGGTACAAGAACCGGATATGTGTGCCAGATGTGGAGGATCTCAGGAAGCTGATCTTGAGTGAGGCTCATGATACAGCATATTCCATTCATCCGGGCAGCACGAAGATGTATTACGACCTCAAGGAACGATTCTGGTGGTATGGAATGAAGCGTTCCGTTGCGGAGTACGTGGCTGTCTGTGACACTTGTTAGCGTGTCAAGGCTATTGCAGCCGTTGAAGATTCCAGAGTGGAAATGGGAGGAGATCACTATGGACTTCATTGTTGGATTGCCTCGTACTCGGAAAGGGTACAACTCTATATGGGTAGTAGTGGATCGGTTGACAAAGGTTGCCCATTTCATTCCGGTGAATACTACTTACTCTGGTGCTAGACTCGCAGAGTTGTACATCTCCAGGATCGTCTGTCTGCATGGTGTTCCGAAGAAGATCATATCTGACCGAGGATCTCAGTTCACTTCATGGTTCTGGGAGCAGTTGCATGATTCATTGGATACGAAGCTGCGTTTCAGCACTGCTTATCATCCTCAAACAGATGGGCAGACAGAGAGAACCAACCAAGTGTTGGAAGATATGCTTCGAGCCTGCGTTATTCAGTATGGTACCAGCTGGGATAAATGCCTGCCATTTGCAGAGTTCTCGTATAACAATAGTTATCAGGCCAGTCTGAAGAAGTCTCCCTTCGAGGCCTTGTATGGTCGGAAGTGCAGAACTCCGCTGTATTGGGATCAGATTGGTGAGAGGCCGGTGTTCGGTCCGGATATTATTGAGGATGCAGAACAGCTAGTACGGCAGGTGCGGGAGAATCTGAGGGTCGCTCAGACTCGTCAGAAGAGCTACGCAGATGTTCGTCGTCGAGATCTGACCTTTGCAGTGGGTGATCATGTGTATCTGAAGGTCTCGCCGATGAGAGGAATCCGCAAGTTTAAAGTGAAGGGGAAGTTAGCCCCTAGATACATTGGTCCGTTCAAGGTGTTGGAACGGAAGGGTGAGGTAGCATACCGCTTGGAGTTGCCTCCCAGTCTCTCAGGAGTGCATGATGTCTTCCATGTATCTCAGCTGAAGAAGTGCTTGAGAGTGCCGGAAGAGCAAGCACCATTGGAAGGGTTGGAAGTGCAAGAGGATCTGACCTACACCGAGCATCCAGTAAAAATTCTGGAGACGTCCGAGAGGGTTACCAGGAACAAGAAGATCAAGATGTGCCGTGTTCAGTGGAGTCATCACACGGAGGATGAAGCTACCTGGGAGCGAGAAGATGAGCTGAGGAAGACATATCCCGATCTCTTTGAGCTAGCCTATTCGAATCTCAGGATGAGATTCCTGTAAGGGGGGTAGGTTTGTAACACCCTAATGTGAATTTCCTAATTTTAATGAATTTATTTTGGCTTAAATAAAATTTCTAAGGGTTTCTTTGATTTATCTTGCATTTAAATTAATACCACAAGTAATTAAAATTTATTTTAGGGTCAACATGTTTGTGCATTCATGCTGGTGCATCTCTTTTGTTTGTTGAATGGTTAAGTTTGAATTCAAATCTCATTTGAATTCAAATGGATTTGAGTTGGTTTGAAAAAGAAAAGGAAGAAAACAGGAAAGTAGGTCAGTCATTCCTTCTTCTCTCAGTCATTCCTTCTATTCTCAGTCATCTCCTTCTTTTCTCAGTCATTTCCTTCTTTCTCAGTCATTCCCTCAGCCCGACCCCACCTGTCGGTGACCATCTCCTTCCTTTCCTTCTTCTTCCCCGAGCCGGCTCCCTCTGTTCCGCCCCGCCACGCCGTCGCTGCACGTGGCCCCGCTCCACCCCGTACCCAAGCACGAGCCCATCGGCCAGTCTCCCGTGCGCGCCCTCCTTCCAGAAGTTTCCTTCCCCGAGCCTGAATCGCGTAGGGCGGTTGCACAATCCGCTTCTCCTGCACAGATCATGGCTGCAATCCCCACCGGAGCACGCACGCCCAAACCACCGGCCTCTTCCTTAATTGGCCCCTGTAACCCTTCCCTTAAACCCTCCTTGTGCCCTACTGCCGCACTGCAGCCGCCCCGAATCCCCAGTACCACCGGCCGCTTGCTCCGCCGTGCAGCACCTCTGCTCCGTCGTGGGCCGGCCGCTCCGGTGCATCCCAGCTCCAACCAAGGCTCGCAGCAGCTTTGCCGTCCTGCCAGGAAGCTCCCCGAGGCTTCCACCCTCGACCCCGAGCCCTGCCCGCGCCGGAATCGAGCCCGAGGACCGCCGCCGGTATCCTGCTCCGCCCTTGCAATTCCTCGCCGCCGGTGATCCCCGGACCTCCCTAACCCCCGTAGGACCTTCGCAGGATCTCCATGAGTCGACCCACGGTGACCAGAAGCCTGGAGCGCCTCTGCATCTCCGCCGCCGGCCATTGTTGACGGTCACCCTCCGCCGCACCTCAACTCACCCCAAGCCCTCGGTGAGCCCCCTCTACCTGTTGCGCTAGACCCCGTAGCTTTAGGGCCACCGCAACGCCCGGAGCGTCGCACGCCGGCGAGCACCACCGTGCAAACCCTCTGCCGCCATTGATATCGCCACTCAGAGGCCTCCCAAGTCCCGCAGTAGCCCTAGGTGGATTACCCATGTCGCGTAGGCCATCCCTGACCCGAGCTCGAGTAGTTTTGACCCCCGGGGCATCGGATTTGAGGAGCTCCGGCGACGCGCCACCGCGGAAACCAATCTCCGGCGACCCCCCCGCCGCCGACCGCGTTCTTGTCAGATCGGACCGTCCGGACCCCCGCCGTGCAGATCGGACCGTCCAAACTAGATCGGGTCCGAACCGTTCGATCTAGATACGACGGCCCAGATTAGAAGTTACCCCTTCAGCTGTGGCAGTTTTGTTAAAGAGCCCCTAAGCTTCCTTGGAATCAACCCGCAGTCCACCTCCGTTCAAAGATAATTCCAGTTAAGCCCTAGTTTTTATGCTGAAGCCCCTGAGTTTTCTAGAAATAGGGTCCGCCATCCCTGGAGCGCCCTAGTTCTACTCTTCTGTTCTCTTTTGGATATCTTTGACTGCTGCTCAGTACCCGGCAACGTGGAGGACTACATCAGCGGACTTGACGATTTCTAGGGGTTTGTCTCCCAACCGACGTCCCTGTGGCGCCTTGTTCTTCATGTATTTATTTTACGCTTCCGCATTCTTTGAACTGATCCTTGATTCAGTTGTAATAAAGATATTCATTTATAATTTACACGCTTTTATTTCGAGATACGTGTTGTGATATCTTGATGATTCTGTTGTATATATGCGTGACTTGATCCTGGGGCATATATGATTGCTCGATTTATGTTCTTATACATACTAGTAGCCACCTGATTACTCCCATATAAACCCCTAGGGCTTTACGATCTAAGCACCAACCTTAACGAATCCAACGCACTTTGCAAATTCTTTTGTTAAGCCAATTTTTATCCTGAAAATATTTTTAAGAGCTGCTGCAATTTTAGTGCTGATTGTAAGAGTAAATCTACAGCTCTGATACCAGCTGTGGCAGAACCAATCTGCTTGAATTATTCCGGCTCAAATGCGCTAGTCATCACTATACAGGCGATACTAACTCAACGCACTTCAAACGGAACAACCCATTGGTCTGTCGGGTCACCGCCCGATTCAACCACGGTTACACAGGATCGAGGTAGGTTTACCTTGCACGAAGGCGAGTTTACAATCACACCATAGCTCACCAACTTTTAATTCACAGAAATAATAAATATTATTACAATATGTTTCAAACTTAAAGTAAACTTACACAAACATTGTTTAAAACCACAAGCTGTGCAAGCTTGTTCAGAGTCACAGCGGAAGAAATTAACACGCGACTACACACTTCGCGAAAGTTGACACCACGCTCAGCCCGAAACATGGCGTCATTCCGGAGGGTCGTTGCCAGCCGGGGACGGATCCCACTCCACGGACCAGCCAAACGGAACAGAGAATGGCTAGGGTGGACTATCCGTTTGGTTCACACAAGCCATACCTGGAAAACAGACTAGCAAGACTGAGTATGCTAATACTCAGCAAGACTTAACCGATATTGGGTATACTTAGCCTAAAGCTAGACCATGGAGGATTGAGAGGTTCTGGTTTTTCTTTTTGCTGAAAAGCAACAAAGAGTATCATCTAACTTTCATGTTTTAGCTTTTAGATTCTAGTTTCATTAACCATTCTAGGTAAGCACCTATACTGGACAAGCAAGGTAGAGATTAGCATCCATCAAGATTATTCCAACAATAGTTACTGTTCTTGCTCTATGCGGCAGAAGGGGCAAGCAGGCTCAATCTCCACGAGAAACGGACGATTCTAAATCGAGTTTCATAACCTTGTAAGGGTAACCCTAACTCACACACTTGGAACATCCCATGATCATTCTGAAGCAACCGTTTGCCTTTCATTCCGACTCATGGATCAGGGCCACCACAAGCAACTGCAGGACCATACGCACACAAATGTGCAGGATGTATGTCTGTAGCGTGACTACATGACCGTACTCCTATCCGCTGTGTGGAATGTACTCCCGCGCATCGGTGCGTGTGCGAAAAACCAAATTCCGAGTGGTGGGGGGTATGTCCACTCCTCGGGCCGATCGATTACTAGGCTTACCGCTTACCATATTTCGCGGCATGTGGCTAGTACTTTCAAACACTTGACCACAGCTACCACACACTGCAACCTTATCAACTTTTATCAACACAGATGGGGTAACCTTTCAAGTCATGATACTGCACATGACCCCGTCCATCATCCTTATAATGATTGCAGAATAGTAAACATTCAACTCCTATATCGCGTGGGTGACAGGAAATCACTCAACTTCTGCCGGTCCTATTAGCAGAGCATCTATTCGATAAGGACTCAGGCACAATACATAGGTTCCTAGGATTCATGCATCTAGGGTTCCATTTCAACTCCTAGACTTAATGCATAATATAGATATATAAGTATAAAACTGTATAAGTGTAATAATTTAAAATACTGGGTTATGCATCAGGGCTTGCCTTCTTGAGCGGGGCTGGGGTCAGGAATGTCAAAGACTTCCGAACCTTGGTTCGGGGCTTCAGTTAAATCCTCGATGACGTTCACTTGGTCTTCAAAAAACCCTTGCTCAGGCTCCTAGATTAGCTCGTAGACTCCGTCATCGGGTATCGCTGATTCTACATGATATGCAATGATTTGAATTAGGTGGTTCTTGAGTTAAGAACTTTACTTCATGATAAAGTTGCTATCTAAAAAATTGATAAACACAACGTCATAAAACAAGAGATTTGAATTCAAACATACTATTTGTATCTTAATTCAATTAGGTTAACAAGTTTGATTTTTATTTTGAAATCCACAAAGGCTATGGCCTTGAATTTTTGTGAGTAAGCTTACTTCTAATAGATGAGCTTACTATGAATTTCTCAAAAATTTCTGAGAAAAGAAACTAAAGCATTTGAATTAAGTTCAAATTTTAAGTTTAAATTCAAACCTTATGCAAAACAGTGCCATAAATTCTTGAAATATTTACTATGAACTACTCAATTACAGAACATCACATGGTAAAAAGATCTAAGCATGAAAGCTTTAGTAACATGTTTTGAATAAATTTAAACCATTTCAAGCTTGATTTGCATAAGTTTAAATTAGTTCAGGCTAGGGTTCAATACTACAAGTGAAGTTTTTACACAAGCTTGCTTATAACTTAACCAGGCTACACACCAAAAATCACAAGCAATAGAGCTAGCATGCAAAAGTTATACTCAAGATACCCTTTTGCTAAACTTTAAAATAACTCTAAAAATATTTTGTTTCAAACTGAACTCCAGTAACAACAGTTGTAGAGCTAGACTTCTGGAGTGCAACAAAACTGGTTTGGCAATTTTTGAATTTTTCTACAAATTCCTATGGATTTTCAATGTTGGCTGATTTGAAATGGGGGTACTGATTTTCCACAGAAAGGCCCCTAGAAAGATTTGTATCCTTGCAATTGGGTCCTTGGCTGGGTTAAACTGAGAAGCTGATCGACGGCGATCGAATTCCTGCGAGGGGGCTCATCGGTAGCGAGGGGAAAGTGGGGGAAAAGGTTCAGGAGCTCACGGCGGTCACGGGGGTGGCCGGTGTTGAGGAAGAGAGAGGCTGAAACGGCGGGTCGATGGCGAACAGGGGCGGGCGCGCGGGGCTCCGAGGAATGACGATGGCGTTCTGGTGGCCGGAGTGCCGGAGGACGGCGGGGAAGTGGCTAGAAAGCTTCCACACGATGATGTGGTGCTGGTGGTGTGCTTGGCAGGGGCTAAGAGGTGGTGGAGCGGCGTGATGACAGCGAGACCGAGCGGCAGCGGAGCTCGAGCTCACCGGCGTTGTGGTCTGGGCTGCTCGAGTCCGGGAAAATGAAATTGGATGAGTCTGTGAGCTTTAGTGGTTTGCGGCGGTGCTACTGGAGCACTGAATCGCGGGTGGGAGGCGGTGGGGGCGGCTGACGACGGTGGGCAGGAGCTGCGGCGGAGCTCCGGCGAGGCGTGGCGCTCAGAAAGAAGGAAGAGAAGTAGAATGGGCGTGCGTGAGTGCAAGAGTGAGTCCGTGGGGAGCTTAGGGACGTGCTTCAAGTCGAGGAGGAGGCACGGCGAGCGAGAGTAGGTGCTGGCAAGCCGGCGGCGTGCGTGGCGGCTCGGGCGGCGGCGGCGCGACGTGGAGGGGCGGGGAGAAGCCAGCGGAGGCTGGGCAAGCGGTGGGCGCGGGCGCTGGAGGGCACGTGGTGTGGAGAGGAGCGGCGCGGGGGCAGCTGGGGCTCGGGAAACGGCCGGCGAAGGCGGCGGGGTCATGGGCGCGAGCAGAGCAGGGGGAGGGTCTGGAGGTTGAAGATAGGGACCTGTCTGCAATTTTTCAAATAATGGAGGGACTCCACTATAAAGCAAAATTAACTTTCAAACTATAGCTCAAATGAAAATGTACCCAAAAGCAAAAGTGTAGAGCTTAACAAGATCTACAACTTTTCTTTAAGGTTCAATTTCAAAAGAGTTAAGGATTTGAATCTATTTTAAAACTTAGCAAAATTTTAAACTTCGGAGAAATCCTATTTAAAATCTACACTCCAATTGAATCCTTAGGGTAGTTTCACTTCTATCTGTGGTTTAGAAGTAAGTACTTGCTTCTTGCAAAATAACCCTTTACATATTTTGATTTTACCTACCATTCTCACACATTTTGCACCAAAGGACCTAAATTTTCCAGAATTACAAAAAGACCCTTTTGCCTTTGCATTAAAGTTTTTAACACACATACAAAAGATCAAACACATAAACTCATACTAGAATCTAGTGTGTTTTCATCCTAAGTACCTGAATGTCACACAAAGTTTACCCTATGCTGAGTTTTCGTACAACAACGGTTATCAAGCAAGCTTGGGCATGTCACCATTTGAAGCTCTCTATGGGAGAAAGTGCAGAACCCCCCTGATGTGGTCAGAAGTTGGAGAGCGTGCCCTAGTTGGACCCGCACTCATAAAGGAAGCAGAAGAAAGAGTGGCCGAATTTAGAGAAAAACTGAAGGCCGTCCAATCTCGATAGAAGAGTTACTGAGACAAGAAGAGACGAGAAGTAAGCTTCAATCCAGGAGACTTCATCTATCTCAAGGTTTCACCTATTTGAGGGACTCAAAGATTTCACGTACATGGGAAACTAGCCCCTTTGTACATTGGACCGTACCGAGTACAGAAGAAAATTGGAGCCGTAGCATACCGTCTAGAGCTAGCAGAAAGAATGGCTGACATACACCCAGTATTCCATGTATCCCAACTGAGAAGATGTCTGAGGGTACCTGAGAAAGAGCGTGTGCCGGAAGAAGAAATAGCTTTACAGACAGATCTTCGGTACCAGGAAGTACCTGTCAAGATTTTGGACACTATCACAAAAAGGACAAGAAACTTCGAAGTACGGATTTACAGAGTTCAGTGGAGAAGACATGGTGTGGAAGAAGCTACATGGGAACATGAAGATGCCTTGAAGAAAGAGTTTCCCCATCTATTTAGGAGCTAGCCGAATCTCGAGGATGAGATTCATTTTAAGTGGGGTAGGTTTGTAATGCCCGCGTTTTTATCTTATTTAAATTGCACTACCAATCACTCGCTTAAAAATCTTTTAAACCTTTCCGCCGCTTGAGCTCCCGAAGCCCACCTCCCGATTTTCCGCCGTTCCGACATCGCACAGTCTCTTCCTCTTTTTCCATGGAGCCGCCCATCCCCTTGCCCTTTCCACTGGCCCCGCCATCTCGTTGCATCACCATCGTGTCACGGTCGGCCGCATGCGCCTACCCGGCCGCGATCGTCGGTGCCGCGCGTGTCCCCTCTTTTCTTTTCTCATATTTTGTTCAAATCCATTTTATTTCTCTCTTCTAACTTTTTTCCAGACTCTTTTTTTTGTGCTGGCTTCCTCTTTCTTTTTCTCCCCTGTGCTGCCTGCTGCCTGCTGCCTGCTCGAGCTGTAGCCCGCTCCTTGCGCACACGCGCGAGCCAGCGCACGACCCGCCGCTGCCCCCGTTGCTGGCCGTGCACGCGCGCTCGCATCACGCTGCCCACGTCACGCCACGGCCGCCGCGGCCGCTGCTACTCGCTGTGCCGCTGCGTGCTTGCTGCCCATGCACGCTAAGCTGCCGTGGGGCCCGCTGCTGCGCCGGTCCATCTCCGTCCCGTCCCCTCACCCTCGCAGCTTGCGCCTTGTCCCCGAGCATCCCGGCCGCCATTAATGGTGAGGTTCCTGTACTGCCCGTGACCCTCCCATGCCGGCCATCTCCCCTCTTCCTCTCGGCCTATAAATCAGACCCCAAGCCGCCCTCACTCCGCCCACACCGCCCCAGCACCTCCCCACCTCTACCTCATGCTGCAGCTCGCTGCTGCCGCTCACCATTGCTAGCCACCACCCATCCCCTTGACAGCCCTCCGTAGACCGTCTCCGCACGAGGTGATGGCCGGAATCGGACCCCCTCAGCCTCCTCTCCATTTTCCCCTCCTCCCCAGGCGTTGCCATTCACCAGGGGACCGGCGCCCATGGCCTGGCCGCCCCTCCCCCCATTCTACCGTTCCCCTCCCCCTCCTATTCTGTCTCGAGGAAGAAGAAAGGTAGACTTGTGCATAACCCCCTCCACTTTTCCTCCTTATGCAGTCCGCAACCCTCCACCTCCCTCTCCCAAATATTTAACCAGAGCTCCTTCTATCTCTTTATTTCATTACAAATAGGTCCTCATCCTTTTAAACTACTCCCTAAATGACCTTTAACTCATTAGTTCATGCGGCATTTTGTTCCGAATCGATTCCAAACTCCACCACGCATCAAATATTTTCTCCAAGTCTCAAGATCCACATCCGACAAATATAATAGTCTTCTCTATTTTTTTATCGAAGCTCTCTATTTCCCTCTCTTTTTTTAGCTCGTCGGTGAACTTTGTTTTTATTGTGTGATTGTTTGTTTGTCGTAGCTGACGGTGTGACCGAGGAGGAGCAAGACCGCGAGCCGGAGCCCGAAGACCCGTACCTCGAGGAGGAGCTTCCGGAAGGCTTTGAGGATGGCAAGTCCAATCTCATCCTTTGATGCATATTTATCCTAGTTTTATAAACACAACCTATTGACCTGTTTTATATAATGCATTATTTTATTGCAAGATATGGTTCGATAGCCACCCCTTGATTGCTATGACTATTCCATGATGACCTAGATTAATGTCTATATAGGATTTGCTCTATTGGATGTTAACTACAGCTAGAGATGCTTAGGACCTTTTATTCCCTTTATTATATTTTAACCATGACCACAACGCGCTTTATCAAAAATAAAGGTGTGACTGTTTTAAAAGATAAAACGGGATTTCGGAAAAATAAAAGAAAGATATAACTTGACGAGATGGATGGTGTTTCCTGTGTGAAATGCCACTGGTGAGCTTGTACCTTTGTGGTTGAGCATGGTTGGGAGATGTCCGTCTTGTCAATGTAAGGATGAACTGAGGTGTCATCTTGCCTAACCCACTTATCGTACAACCACTCAACCGTTGTGTGGGCAACGGCTTAGCATAAACCCCACTAGTTGTTCTGCTAGCCAAAAGGAGAGCTGGTGAGCAATGGGAGATCATGGGGAAGGAATACGATCTGTGTGAGTTATATCCCTATTATGACTTTGTTGATAGGTCATTAACCCCATGGTTGCTTTCGTGTTGACTAGTTAGATTCAGCTAAGGTGGGTAATGGCTTTGTTAGGATCCGCAGCGACACTAAGGTGTTCGTAGTGCTGTACCCTACTTGTGGGTAAAGTGTACAACCTCTGCAGAGTGTAAAATCTATTCGAATAGCCGTGTCCATGGTATTGGATGAGTTACGGCATGGTCACTTCAATAGACATTTTGGGATGCTTGGTTTTGTGGCGTGAGTTGTTTTGAAAGTGTCCGGTGGTTGTGCCGTGAGCTACTGTGGATGTGGAGTCTGGTAGTATTAAAACTTGGATCCTTTGTGTAGGATCAAACCCACATATTATTCGATCACTACAGAAATATTTTGAGAGAACTCTTTTATTAAATGAACCCTTGCATGTGTAAAACCTCGCTTTATCGCAAACGAACCCTAGCCTTATCCTTGATATATCCTGTGCATGATCTTTATTATTCCCCTCCGTGGGTGTGGTTGGACTTATTGAGTACTTATGTACTCACTCTTGCCTAGTTTTTACAAAGGAGGATCCGAACTTCGTTCCTAAAGACGTCGAGTAGGTCGCCGTCCTGCACCCAACCATGCCTGTGGTTCAGGGTCTCCACAGGAAGCTTACCATGGCGCAAGACTTTGATGTTATCTTAAATTTTGTTGGCACTTTAGTTTGGCTTGTAATCCTTATGTTGTCCCTCTTGATAGTGGCGCTTCAATGCCCACTACCTCGACGGTTTGTACGGTAATGAACCATCTGATGTAATAAATATGTTATCAGCCTCCTGGGACTGATATTTGTATCACATTTAGTCACCTCTGAGGAGGGGACGCTTCAGCTGCCATCGGCTCTTAAGGGATCAGTTTCTAAATGAATTGCGGTTGAAATGAAGGATTTTATTTACAATGGGGAATGAGTACAAAAGGTGGAGCCGATTGCTCCTAGAGCCGATCTATCGGCTTAATCCTACAGTCTACCACCAATAGGCACTGGAGGTTCTGCGGCGCTTGATCGGTGGAGCCGTGCTGACATCACTATCGCCGCCGCTGCCGTCGACGTCGCCACCATCGTCTCCGCCGCTGTC
This sequence comes from Panicum hallii, assembly GCF_002211085.1. Taxonomy (NCBI): domain Eukaryota; kingdom Viridiplantae; phylum Streptophyta; class Magnoliopsida; order Poales; family Poaceae; genus Panicum; species Panicum hallii. The sequence goes on from NC_038049.1 coordinate 20,600,841, forward strand.
ACTGCTGAAGCTGCTACTGTCTTCAGTTTCATCAATGTCATCATCATCATCGTCATCCTCCGATGATCCGCCAAGAAGGAAGCCTCCTGCCACTGAGTCCTCCTCGGTTGATGAGGAATCGGCTTCTTCTCCCGAGGAGGAGAAGAAGTCTTCTTCCCAGGATGCGTCGTCTTCGTCATCTTCTTCCAGCTCACCACCGAGGTGGAGGTGGAGGTCTTCGCCGTCGGTCAGGGACTCGTCGTCCTCTAACCAGGACTGGAAGTCCCATTCTTCTACATCCCAATGCAGGGGGGCACGGATTTCGTAGGTGGCTATAGGGTCGTACTCTGGAGTAGGTTCTCGAGTGGACTCAGACTCAAAGGAGATGGCGGAGGAAGCAGAGGAAGAGGAAGAAGCCATTACAAGAAGAGGAAAATTGAATCAGGTATGGTTGCTAATGGCTGAAGGAAGGGGTTGAGAAAAAGAAAGTTACCGGGGGCAGTTTATAAAGATGGAGTGGAAGATGAATCGGCACCGTAGCGGTTTCCAAGGAGTCCGATGCAGAGCAGTCACATCCCCTGGAAGTTGAAGAGGCACACCTGTACAGATTTTAGAAGATGAAGAGGTGGGGCGATTAAAAGAGAAACGGTTTCGGAATAACCATTGCCGAAACTAGGGGGGCATGTGTTATCGCCATAACTTAGGCGGGCCAGAAAGGTGGGCCGATGAAGCGTCCCCACCATCAGGGAAGACTTAAAAGTGTTGCTTTATCAGTCCCAGGAGGCTGATAACACTTTCATTACATTAGATGGTACATCACCGTACAGCTCTACGCGGTAATGGGCAGTGAAGCGCCACTATCGCGAGGATTACAACTAAAATCCACACTACTACACTGGCTACGAAAAGAGGATCATCAGAGTCTTGCGCCATGCGGAACTCCAACGGTGGCCTTAACCACAGGCAAGGCTGGGTGCAGGATGAAACCCTACTCGATGTCTTCGGGGGCGTAGTCTGGGTCTTCCACTGTAAAAGTAAGAATGGGGTGAGTACAAACGTACTCAGCAAGTCCAATCACACCCACGGAGGGGGGTATAACAGAAATTAATGCACAGGACAATCTAAGGATAAGGTTATGGTTCATTTGCGGAAACTCGGTTGTATGCAAAGGTTTGTTTTAACATTTTCAAAACAAGTTTTCTAGTACCACGGGGCACACGATGTCGATCCACACAGGATCCCAGTTTTAAATTGCTACCGGACTCCCCGTCCGCCGTAGCACACGGCACTACTGCCGGACACTTTCCAAACAACTCACACCAATCCAACCATTCCCAGAGAGAAACACTAGTTATGTGACCACACCATAACTTGCCCAATACCGTGGGCACGGCTATTCGAATAGATTTTAACTCTGCAGAGGTGTGCAACTTTACCCACATGTGGGGTACCACAGCACGTACACCTTAGTGCCGGTGCAGATCCCATCAAAGCCCTTACCCACCTTAGCTAGACCTGACTAGCCACCACGGGATCTATCAAGGGGTCATTCGACCTATCACCGAGGTTTAACCGGGGCATAAGACACACAGAGCTTATCCCGTCTCCTTGATCACCCGTTGCTCCCAGCTCTCCTGATGGCTATCAGACTAACTAGTGGGGTTAGGCTAAGCCGTTGCCCATACAACGGTCAAGTGGTTTGCACGACAGGAAGCTAGGTCAGACGACACATCAACTCGGTCCTTAGGGGTGACAAGATGGATATCTCCCTTCCTCGCTCAACCACACAGGTACGAGCACACCAACGGCAAATCACACAGAATTGCCATCCATCCCGTCTAACTCGTCTTTCAAAACACATTTTATCCCTTCCCACACACACACTTTCTTCACAAAACCAGGTGGTCAAGGTATGGGTATCACAAACAAGGGTGGCTACCCTACCATGTTTTTAGTAAGCAAATCCATGCAATTTTATAAGCAGGCCACTGGGTTGTGTTTATAAAACTAGGACAGAAACATGCATCAAAGGGTGGAGTTGAACTTGCCATCGTCAAGTCCTTGCGGGAGGTCCTGATCGAAGCATTGTCCCTCGGGTTCGGGGTCGCAGAACTGGTCCTCGGTTGCTTGGTCGCAGTCGGGACCTTCCCCGTTCACTCCGTGCCCTACGTCGCAAACAAACAGACACACAATCAAGCACAAGAACTAAAAGCTTTTATCGTTGAGCTTGAATCGGAAATAATTTAGTTACGGAGGTAGGGGTAATATTTTCGGGTGGTTTCTTAATGGCGCGGTTAGAACTATACTAGAAAGGGCGTGGTAAAGTTTCGGGTCGATCGGAGATCGTTTCGCACATAAAATGACGAGGCGAAGGGGTTTCAGGGGCTAAACAATGGTCTAGGGGCTTATTCGTGATTATCCTAAAAGGGTAGGGACCTATTTGTGAATCTTTAGAAATATTCAGGGCATGCTAAAGGGTGTCGGGTGTATCTAGGTTTACGTGACGAAGGGTTCGGTTTGAAATAATAAAAAGAGCGAGGCTGCTTTTGTAAAAAGGAGTGAATAGGGGTGTTTACGGAAATTAGAGAGAGAGGGGGGGTCCCCTGGGAAATACAGGAAAAAGGAGGGGGCCTCGGGCAAAATTTGCCCTTCTCCCTCCTTCTCCCCCGTGCAGAACAGAGGAGGGGGGGGAAAGCGCCGGCGGCGGCCAAATCCGGCCGGCCGGGACCCGGGGCGGCTCGGGGTTGAGGGGAAAAGGGAGAGGGGAAGGAGGGGATCCCATCCCCGTCCCCACCTTGGGCCGGGGCGGAGCGAGGAGACGCGCCCACGGGAGCAAGCGGGCGGCGGCGGTGCCACGGGCGGCGGCGGCGCTGTGGGCTAGGAGAGAGGGCAGGGGCGGCGGTGGGAGCTGCGGGGGAGGTGGCGGCCGCACGGGGGCTTATTTATAGGTGGCCGAGCGGGCGGGCGGATGGTGGCTGGCGGAGCGGCTCCGGGGCGGCCATTAATGGCGCCCGGGGTTGCGACGCGGCGTGCGGCGGGCGCAGGCGCCGAGGGCGGCGTCGAGCACGTGGGGAGGAGGGGCCGGCGCTGTGCGGTACAGGGGCGGCGCGGGCGGCGAGGCCAGGGCGGCAGTGGCGGGCAGCGCGGCGGCCGTGCGGTTGCGTGCGCGCGTGCACGCGCGCGTGGATCGCGTGCGTGCACGGTCCGGCGGTGCGCGCGCGTACGGCGGCGTGCGCGCGAGGGCGGGGACGCGCGTGGCGTGAGCAGCGTTAGCGGCGGGTGTCACGGCAGCTCGGGGCGTGGCGCGCACGGCCGGCCGGCGTGCGCGGCGAGTGACGGATGTCGCGGCGGGCGGCGCGGCACGTGGTGCACGCGCGGGCGTGCACGTGGGCACAGGCGGCCGGGCACAGGGATGTGCGCGCGCGAGGGGAGGAGGGGGCCGTGGCTCGGGGAGCCAGGGGCCGGGCGGCGTTCGGGAGCAGGGGAGAGGAGAAGGGAGGAGAAGGAAGGAGGGAAAAGAAGAAAGGAAGGAAGAAAAGAAAGAGAGGGAAAAAGGGAAAAAGAAAAGAAATAGGAGGGAGAGAGAAAAGGAGAAAAGAGAAAGGGGAGAGAGGGAAAGGGAGGGGCGCGTCGGCGCCGATCGCGGCGGCGACCGCGGTCGGTCGGCCACGCGCGTGCGTCGTCCGCGCGTTGCGCGAGAAGAACAGCATCGCGCCGGCGCTGATCGCGGAAAGCGGTCGCGCGTAAGCGGTGCGGGATGAGACGGCGGTCAAGTCCGCTGTCGGACAGGAAGGGTTAGGGTTAGGGTTTTGACGACTAATGACTTTTAAATGAAGCACTCTAGCGCGTGATTTAGCTTGGTGAATTTTCAGGGCGTCACAAACCTACCCCACTTAAATGAATCTCGTCCTCGAGATTCGGCTGGTTCCTAAATAGATGCGGAAACTCCTTTTTTAGCGCCTCCTCGCGTTCCCAGGTTGCTTCTTCTATTCCGTGTCTGCTCCATTGAACCCTGCATATCCGTACCTCGGAGTTTCTTGTCCTTCTAGTGACAGTGTCCAAAATTTTGACCGGTACTTCCTGGTACCGCAAATCCGGTTGCAGGTCTATTGTTTCCACTGGCACGTGTTCTCCTTCGGGTACTCTCAAGCATCTCCTTATTTGCGAGATGTGAAACACTAGATGTATATCCGACATTTCTTCTGGTAACTCCAGTCGGTATGCTACTGCTCCGACTCTTTTTAGAACCCGATACGGTCCAATGTATCGAGGGGCCAATTTTCCTTGTACTTGAAACCTTCGCGTTCCTCGAATGGGTGAGACCTTGAGATAAACAAAATTGCCTGGGTTGAAACTTATTTCTCGCCTTCTCTTATCTGCGTAGTTCTTTTGTCGGGATTGAGCCGCTTTCAACTTCTCGCGGATCTCCGCTACTTTTTCTTCCGCATCCTTTATAAGTGCGGGTCCTACAAGTGCACGTTCTCCGACTTCTGACCACATCAAGGGAGTTTTGCACTTTCTTCCATAGAGGGCTTCGAATGGCGACATGCCCAAGCTGGCTTGATAACTATTATTGTACGAGAATTCTGCATAAGGCAGACTCTGCTCCCAGTCCTTTCCGTAGGTCAGGACACATGCTCTCAGCATATCTTCCATAATCTGATTTACCCTCTCGGTTTGACCATCCGTCTGTGGATGATATGCGGAGCTGAAATCTAATTTGGTACCCATGGCATGATGCAAGCTTTTCCAGAACCTAGAGGTAAATTGGGTCCCTCTATCTGAGACAATCCTGCTAGGTACTCCGTGTAGTTTCACTATGTTTTCTACATAAAGCTTTGCCAGCTTTTCTCCACCATAAGTGGTTCGTACGGGTATAAAATGAGCCGATTTAGTGTGTCGGTCCACTATTACCCATATGGAATCGTGCCCCTTCTGCGTTCTGGGTAGACCCACTACAAAGTCCATTCCTATCTCATCCCATTTCCAAACCGGGATTGGCAAGGGTTGCAATAATCCTGCCGGCTTTTGATGTTCGGCCTTGATCCTTTGGCAGGTATCACAACGAGCCACGAATCGTGCAATATCCGCCTTCATTCCATTCCACCAATATTTTTGCTTTATGTCCATATACATTTTGGTGGATCCTGGGTGGATGGAGTAGGCCGAGTTATAGGCTTCGTCCATGATTATCTGCCGGAAGTCTCCTTCCTGGGGTACACAAATCCTATTCTCGTACCACAATGTTCCCTTATCGTCTACTCTGAAGCCCGGTGCTTTGTTTTCTCCAGTTTGCTTGCAGATCTTTACTAGCTCCTGATTCGAGCTTTGAGCCTCTCTAATTTTATCCTCTAGTGTTGATTGGACGCTTAGCACATGGCTGGAACCTCGAGGAACAATGTGCACATTTAATCGTGCCATTTCCTCGCGCAGATGGTCGTTTTTGGGCCCATAGGATTTTCGACTTAAGGCATCGGCTACTACGTTTGCTTTCCCGGGGTGATACTGAATTTCCAAATTGTAGTCCTTGACTAACTCCAACCATCTTCTTTGCCTTAGGTTTAAATCCGGCTGGGTGAAGATATATTTCAGACTCTTGTGGTCGGTGTAAACCTTACACTTATTTCCAATCAGGTAGTGTCTCCAAATCTTAAGGGCATGCACTACGGCTGCCAATTCCAAATCATGGGTCGGATAGTTCTGCTCATGAGTCCTGAGTTGGCGGGAAGCATATGCAACGACTTTCCCGTCCTGCATCAGAACACACCCTAATCCTTATCGGGATGCGTCACAATAAATGACAAAATCCCTATGAATGTCCGGTAGGGTCAGCACTGGGGCGGTTGTCAACCTCTGCTTCAATTCTTGAAAACTTCTTTCACAAGGTTCCGTCCAAGCGAACTTCTTCTCCTTCTTAAGAAGTTCCGTCATGGGTCGGGCTATCTTGGAGAATCCCTCGATAAATCTCCGATAGTACCCGGCTAATCCCAGAAAACTTCTGATTTCACTAACGTTAGTCGGTTGCTGCCAGTTGGATACGGCTTCGACCTTCTCTGGGTCCACTGCTACGCCTTTCGCGGTCAGAATGTGACCAAGGAAAGCTACTCTCTCCAGCCAGAATTCACATTTGCTAAACTTGGCATATAGCCTATGTATTCTTAGCCTTTCCAATACTACCCGCAAATGTTGCTCATATTCCTGAATACTCTTGGAGTAGACCAGTATGTCGTCGATAAAGACTACGACAAACTTATCCAGCTCGTCCATAAATACTTTGTTCATGAGATTCATAAAGTAGGCAGGGGCATTGGTTAGCCCAAAGGACATCACGGTGAACTCAAATTGTCCGTAACGGGTGACAAAAGCTGTCTTAGGGATGTCACTTTCTCTAATCTTGAGCTGGAAATATCCTGACCTTAGATCGATCTTAGAAAAGTACTTGGCTCCTTTTAGCTGATCGAACAGGTCATCAATCCTGGGGAGGGGGTACTTATTCTTAATGGTGACCTCGTTCAGCGCTCGGTAATCTACACACAACCTCATACTCCCATCTTTTTTCTTGACAAACAGCACTGGGGCTCCCCATGGCGACGAGCTTGGTCTAATGAAGCCAATTCGTTGCAGTTCTTCTAGTTGCTTCTTTAACTCTGTTAACTCAGAGGCCGCCATCCTATAGGGTCTCTTGGCTATAGGGGATGTTCCGGGGATAAGGTCTATGACGAACTCTATATCCCTGTCCGGCGGCATACCGGGAAGCTCTTTGGGGAATACATCTGGGTATTCGTTTACTACCGGGACTCCTTCTGTAATATCTAGGTAGTTAGCCAACTAGATATTAAATTGGATGTATTATATGTATGTATAGTATGGTGTATACAAGTGGTACAAAGCATTAGGGGTGTAATTGTAAATTATGAATTTTATAAGTTTTTGTGTGCAATTGTGTGAAAATACTCTTAAATGTCAAATTCAATTGAATATAGCAAAGGAAAGTACAAATATGAGGTTAAAATTTAAGAGAAATAGACTTTGTATAAAACTAAGGATTTATGTGTAATTAAAACAATATAAGGGTTACATATGAAATGGGTGGAATATATGAGTCAAATTCAAATTTACTTAAGGGTTAATGTGTAAAAATACAAGTAATCATGACAGGTCAGAAAATTTGTAAATATGCCTAAAGTTTGATCAAAATTAGATGGGCAAAGACAAATTAATTTAAATTCTATCTTGTTTCAAAATGTAATCCAAATAGCTGTAAACTTTGAGTTTCGGAACCCAAGCCCTAAAGCAATGTTGTAGAGTTTGAAAAACTCTACAACTTTCATGTTGAACACTTTTTCATTTGACCTTTGTAGCAGTGGGGAAAATTTAGTTTACAGACTGGTCCCTGAACTCTTTGGAAATCACGAACAGGTCCCCCTGACACCTCCCTGCTTCGTCTTCCTCTGGCACGCGCCGCTTCCCTCTCTGCGCTGCTCCTGCCACCGCCGCTCGCCGCCGATGCCGCGTCCCGAGCTCCACCTCCAGCTGCTACACCGTCCACGCGTCATCTCCCCTCGATCCCGGCCTCTTTCCTCTCCCTTCCTGGCCTCACGCGCGCGCGCCACGACACCCCGAGCCATCTCCGGCCGCCACCTACTCGCCGTCGTGGACAGCTCACTGCCGCGCCTTAACCTCTTCCCTCTCGCGCGCAGCAGCACCACTTTAACACCTACGTGCTGTTTTGCTACTCCCAGTACCCAATTCCGAGCGACCGAGCCGCATTCCCTCACCGCCGTCTTCCTCCAATCCGGCCGCGCACGACACGCCCGTGGGCAGCCCTCACCAGCTCACCCCCGCCCCAATCAACACCTGCACTAGCTTCCCCGTTACTTGCTTGTGCTCGACGACCAACTGTTCTCCCCCAATTTCCACCGGAGCTTCACTTCCGACGAAGCGCCGCCGCCGCCGCCTTCGGCCTCACCGTGGGCAGCACCACTCAAGCATTCCCGAGCCACCACAACAGCATAAACAGCATCACATCATCACCCTGAAGCTTCTCGACCCATTCATTGGCCTTCTAGTCCACCACCGCGCCTCCCCGACGCTCGCCGGCGTTTCTCTTCGCCGCCGCCGCCGCTTCGGTCTCCGTCGATAACCCTTGATCCAGCGTCTTTTCATCAAATTGATTGCACGTACACCTTTCCCATGATGTCCTGGTTCTCGTGCGCAGGCTACTTGCTGACGTTCACCGCCGGAGCCTCGCTGTCGACGTCGACCCCTCCGCCGCCGCCTCGGGTCCCCGTCGAACTTCACCATTCCGGCCATCCCCGTCCACGACAAGTAGTGCAACTAGACCACAGTAAGACCCTGAGCCTTTCCCTGCCCTTGGACCTCGCCGCCGGTGATCACCGTCGCTGGAACACGGCCACCCTCGCTTTGCTCTGTTCGGGTTCACGGCCAAGGACCCCGGGTTAGAAGAATTAAATGTTCAGGGGGTTAAGTGCATAGTCTAAGACTCAGTTGAATAGTGCCGAGGGACCTCCTTATGTAAATACTGCTGTCAACTTAGAAATTCTATATCTCTCCGAGGAAAAATCATAAAATTGTAAACTAAATTTTGTTGGAATACTTAGAATAAGATCTACAACTTTACTTAAAGGGTCAACTTCAGTTTCTGAATGTTTGATGATCTAATTTAAATATCAAATTTAATTGCTTGTAGGCTTAGAAAATGCATAGTAATTCATAGACAAATGATAAAATGGTAAAACCAATGATGATAGTTTTCTTTTAACATGTAGAATTGAAGAAAAATAATTATCTTTGCACTTTAGTATTATTTCCTTAATGTACATGTTTTATTAGAATTAATGTGTAGTTTCCTTAGTATAATTAATAAATACACTTTTAAATGTTCAAAAATCATGAAAAATATATTAAGGTTCTGTTTTGTGATATTACAAAATGTTATTAAGTTTCCAACCAAGGGTTAGGTATTAAATAAATTGGATATAATATAATTGATCTATAATGTAATGGTAACTTAAAATTAATATAAATAATTAGTGTAGTCATTGTATAAAGCTTTTACATATAATTATTAGGAATCACCCCACTTGTTGCTCCATGCCACTAGTTAGGTAATTAGTGTAGCTAACCCTGTTGTTTGATGGGTTTAGATAAAACATATAATACCCGATAAATGACTGCCCAGTACAGGGTAGTTAGGTTCATTGTCAAAATGTAATGTCCTTTAATCGGATTGCAACTTTATCGCGAATTGAAATACAAGTGTATGCATCCATTAAACTTCATCTTGCATATCATGTAGACTCGACCACTCTCGCTGACGGGGATTATCAGCTGATCCCGGAACAAGAAGGAGGTTATTCTGAAGACCCCGGGAATCTCGTCGCGGATTTCTCTGAAGCCCCGAACCAAGGTTCGGAAGAAATTAATTTGACTAACCCCAACCCTACCAGCGAAGGCAAGCCCCGGACATAACCCCTACTTTATTATACTACAACCTATATTATTATTTATGTATATCTTTATGCATTAGGTTCTTAGGAATTGTTTGGAAACCTTAGTTGCATAATTCCAGGAACCTATGTATTGAATACTAGAACTTGAGTCCGAATAGCTGCTCTGCCTATAGGATCGGTAGAAGTCGAGTGATTTCCTGTCACTCGCGCGATATAGGAATTGTGATGTTTACATTCCTGTTATCATTATAAGGATGACGGACGGGAATTTTATGAGGTATCATGGTCAAGATGGTACCCCGTCTGTTTTGATGAATTTGGTAAGGTCGCAGTGTGTGGTAGCGGTGGTTAAGTGTTTGAAAGTACTAGCCACATGCCGTGAAATATGGTAAGCGGTAAGCCTAGTAACCGATCGGCCCGAGGAGTGGACATACCACCCACCACATGTATTTGCTTCTTTTGGTTACTTTGTTCGACGTGTAGGCATATGTGTTGCTAGGCAACCAGGAGTACGGGTTTTGTAGTCGCGCTACAGACGTATGTCCTGCACTTTGGAAGTGCGTATGACCTGCAGTCGCTTGTGGTGGCACTGATCCACGAGTCGGAATGAAAGGCAAACGGTTGCTTCGGAACGACCCGTTGGTGTTCCAAGCATGTGTGTTAGGTTTATCCTTGCAAGGTTTTGAATTTTGATTCAGGAATCGTCCGCCTCTCACGATGAATGATACTGCTTACCCCCTTTACCACATAGAGTAACAAGAGCAATTATGTGATTATCAAAGATGATGTTTGAATAAAGATCCTACCATGTTTGAATAGTTATAGGTGCTTACCTAGAATGGTTAATCAACTAGAACCTGAAAATTTAAAAGATAAAATTAAGGACCTACTCTTTGTTGCTTTTCAGCTGAAAACTTTACCCAAAGCTTAAAGCCATCATGAGTCTAGTTATGGGCTAAGTTATACCCAATTCCGGGTAAGTCTTGCTGAGTATTAGTATACTCAGCCTTGCTTTTGATGATTTACTTCAGGTAATCCTATTGATGAGCCAGCATTCATTACACCGTGGCCCTACCCCTTGCCTGATGGTTGGTCCGTGGAATGGGATCCGTCCCCGGCCCACACAGATTCCGCCGAGTGATATTATGCCAGGGCTAGCATAATATCTGTAATGACGACGTGTATAATGACTACGCTTTTCAAACTCCACTGTTTTGACCAGAAACTTAAACTTGTTTTGTAATAATCTCTCCTTAGTGGGAGCTAATGTACTTTATGTATTTTTGTAATATATCTGCCTGTGGTGTAAATTATTTTGGCATTATATCTCTGGACTCACCATCGTGTGAGGTACCTTGTTGGATCCTGCGTTCAGTGGTTTATCGGGACGTTACCCGACAGGCCAATAGGATTATACCGTTTGAAGCACGAAGTAGCCCTCCAGAGAGGACTCGCGTACTTGAGCCGGTGTAATTCAGGTTGGTTCTGCCACAGCTGGTATCAGAGCTAACAAGGTACACTGGAGATATAAAGTGTCTTAAAAATACTTTCGGTATAAAATTTGACCAACAAAGTAATTTGCAAAAGGTACGTTGGATTCGTTAAGGTTGTGCTTAGTACGTAAAGCCCTAGGGTGATATTTAAGGGAAAATTAGAGGTGGCTGTAACATATATATATATATATATAACTCTAACTTCCAGCATTACTTTTCTGTTGAAACTTAAATTTATGCACAACCCAACCTTACTTTATGTAACGACATCTTCGATCGTGAGGTAAGAAGGTAAGGATCCTCAGCCAACTGAGGGAGCTTGGCCTTCCTGTCGGTGATGCGAACCGAACGCTGTTTCTCAAGCAGTGGCCCACTTGAGATGCTGCCAATATACCAACCTTGGTTGACTACATTGGGAGTATATGGTTCGGCGCAGGGTATGGCGATCGCTGTTCATACCCCCGCATTTTGCGGTACCCCCGTGAATACGTTATCTCGATAACGTATGTTAACGTTGTCTGTACGGCGGTAATTGTACAGATGCTGTTTCTATAGTGAGCAGTAATGAATGGGGACGCTTTCATGACATGCTGGCATGAAAGGTTCATTGGATATATATATGCCTTGTGGTTTTCTGCAGGTACACTAACCACGATTCCGAAACTAGGACGGATAGGACTTATCGACTAGTTATTAAGGAGAGACGTATGTACTATGCCACCGAAACTAACCACGTAAGACCAAGATTACTTGGCAGTTATTTCTGGTTGTGAGATCACGTAGTGCGTGCATGCATAATCCACTAATCAACCAAAATGAATGCTTAATTTTGTTGCTTTAAGAAATAAGTAACCTGTTGGTATTTCTTAGTTGGGGAAGATAGCAATCTTTCGCTCTTAAGTATCCATCTGATTTCCAGCCTTTGCTGTTATCAGAATCATCTATCTTAATCCATTTACCTTGTAAGCTTTCCGCAGGGTAAATATATCTTACCATTTGCATTGTTGTCGCAGATGGCTGCTCCTTCCAATACCTTTTGGGATCAGGAAGGGCACTTCCGTACCAATGGTTTACATTGGGAAGGGTTTCCTCATCTTTTGTGGGAATCCTTGAGTATGTTTCATTATACATAGCCTCCTCTGTATGATGGGGTAGAGTATCGTGAAGAAGGAGTTCCCCGCTGCAGGGTTAAGATGATAATTCCTCAACACCCTTTCCGCTCCTTATGGCCTCCCATAGAAGTGGAAGTGGTTGGATATCGTCTAGTGGATACTCTTGAAACTGCTGCTTTAGAAGCTATCAAACTTTTCTGTAATCAGCATCCGATTGAAGTTGCCGCATATCCTATTGGGTTATTTCCTACCATAGACCCGGGTAATTTGGACTGGGATTTTCGGACAGACCATCATGGTCATCTGCTAGGAGATCTGACTGAAGAAACCGTCCGTATCGTTACCAGGTTTATGGATGTGCAATATCATTACCAAATGCTACTGCGTCATGGGGTGAGTCAGATAACTGGTGTGGCTCAAAGCCACTATCGGAATGCTGACCATCAAGTAACCCAAATAGAAGAATTACAAGCTTTGGTGACTCAGAAGGATGAAATTATTGCAGCAAGAGATGAGACAATCCTCCATCGTGAAGATCAGATCAATGAGAGTGATCATATTATCACTCAGCGTGACACTGTTATTGAGTTCCTACAGGCACAAATTCATGATCTGATACTTGCAGCTGATGATGCTCAGGCTCACATTGAGGAATTGCAGCAGCAACCAATACTTCACGCTATACCCATAGTGCCTGAAGAAGAAGAAGAAGATCCAGAAGAGATTGAGGGTGTTTCAGAGATTGACTCTGAGCATGGGGACCCAGTTCTTAGTCCCTTTCACTCTCCCTCTGGCAGTTAGTCGTCAATAGGCAACTTCGACGATTTCTAGTGTTGAAAATCGCCGACTAGCTAGATGTAACCTATGGGAGTGTAATAACTTAAGGAGTGTGTAACTTAGCTAGATCTCATGCCAATTGTTGTAACATAGATGGCCTGCGTAGAGATCTTTCGGATGTACGATGCGGAGAACAAATAGAACCAATATTGTAATATAAGTTTCCTGTTTTATCATCTTGTTCATTATCCTTATGATTCTGAAAGGAGATGATTGAATGGAGTATGTGCTTTGTTTATATCTTCTGAAATTGGGAGTAAGGCTATATGGTTAATGATGGACATCTCCTTTGTTTCAGATGGTTGGAGCCACACGCGGAACCCCGGAAGGTTTCCGGGCTGATCAGGCCAGCGGTTCCCAACAACCGCCACCACCTCCTCCCAACCTTGCCGAAGTCATGGCTCGGCAAACGGAGTTGCTTAATTTGCTGGTACAAGCCCAGCAAAACCAGCAACATCAATACCGAGGAGGCCGTGATGATCGCAATCCTCCTGTGGCTAGTTACCAAGATTTTCTCAGTACCCAGCCGCCTTTCTTCAGTAAGGCCGAAGAACCTTTGGATGCCGACGCTTGGCTCCATATCATTGAATCAAAGTTCACGCTATTGATAGTACCTTGTGCGGACTCCAGCAAAGCTTCCTTTGCCGCCCAGCAACTCCGTGGTGCTGCTCGGATCTGGTGGGATAATTTTAACGCCATGCAACCTGCAGGGCATGTTATTACATGGGATGAATTCCGGGTCGCTTTCCGAGCGCATTATATTCCCGCAGGATTATTGGAGCGAAAGCTTGATGAGTTTCTGGCTCTTACTCAAGGTGCCAATACAGTTCTGCAATATGCACAGAATTTCAATCACCTGTGCCAATATGCAGGGTATCATGCGGATGACGATACTAAGAAACAAGATCGCTTCCGCCGGGGCCTTAACACCAAACTCAAGGAACGCCTGAATCTTGTTAGGGCTAATACTTTCAGTGAGTTGGTTAACATGGCTTTAACTCAAGAAGATTGCATTGTGGCACATTATGCCGAGAAAAAGCGGAAGACTCCTACTGGACCCTCGAGGGCTCAATCACCGAGGTACCGGGTTGTTCCCAATACACCATTCAGAGCACCGCAGCGGAATGCCCCAACGGGTAGATTGGTTTTTAGGCCGCCCCAACAGCAGGGAAGGTATAGACCTCCCGTTTCTCCGCAACAAGCACAACCATCTGGCCCCCGGCCAAATGTTCAACAAGTGCCACAGAGAGGCAGCAATTATCGCTGTTTCAACTGCGGAAGCGCGGATCATTTCATCAGAGATTGTCCGCGGCCCAAGAAACCCAATCCCAGGCAAAGCTCTACTCAGGGTAACCAAAACAAGGGCAAGAAGCCGGTGATGCAAGTCCGACAAGGACGGATTAATTTCACCACTCTGGCAGAACTTCCAGATGGAGCTCCCGTCATGTCGGGTACATTTTCTATTCATCACAAACCAGTTGTTACTTTATTTGATTCTGGAGCAACACATAGTTTTATTAGTAACAACTGTGGTACCCGACTAGGACTTGATTCTTGTCCTATCCAGGGGTCATATATGATCGTTACCCCTGGAGGAAATATTACCTCCAACCAAATAAGTAGATATGTGCCAATTCAATTAGGTAGCATTGAAATCAAAACTGATTTGATTTTACTAAGTTTGGAGGGTATTGATATTATACTCGGGACAAACTGGATGACTGAACATCGAGTCCGGTTAGACGTATCTTCCCGAGTTATCGAAATTGATTCACCGTATTGTGGGGCCATTACTCTTTATTTGCCTCAGCCAGAAGGTCTACACCCTTGTACTTATGCTCTCACAGATATCAAAGTCAAGGATATTCCTATAGTATGTGAATACCCTGATGTCTTTCCCGACGACCTGCCTGGAATGCCACCAGATAGAGACATCGAGTTCATCATTGAACTTCAACCGGGCACTGCTCCAATTTCCAAGAGGCCGTATTGCATGCCTCCAAATGAATTAGCAGAACTGAAAATTCAGCTCCAAGATCTTCTTGATAAGGGGTATATACGTCCAAGTGCTTCACCTTGGGGTTGTTCTGCTCTCTTTGTCAAGAAGAAAGACGATAGTCTGAGGCTATGTGTCGATTACCGTCTACTCAATGCGGTCACTATTAAAAATAAGTACCCTCTTCCCCGCATTGATATTTTATTTGATCAGCTTGCCGGAGCTAAGGTCTTCTCCAAGATTGACTTACGCTCTGGTTATCATCAGATCAAGATTCGGCCTTGTGATATTCCAAAAACGGCCTTCTCGACCAGATATGGACTTTATGAATATCTGGTTATGTCATTTGGACTTACTAATGCACCGGCATACTTCATGTATCTCATGAATTCAGTATTCATGCCGGAATTAGACAAATTTGTCGTGGTCTTCATTGATGACATTCTGATATATTCCAAAACTAAAGAAGACCATGCTAAGCATTTACGTGTCGTTCTTCAACGACTACGTGATCATCGCCTTCATGCCAAATTCTCGAAATGTGAATTTTGGTTGGATAGTGTGAAATTTTTGGGACATACTATCTCTAGTGAAGGCATATCGGTTGATCCAACCAAAGTTCAAGAAGTTATGGACTGGAACCCTCCCACTTCAGTCCATCAAATCCGAAGTTTCCTTGGATTGGCAGGATATTATCGCTGATTCATCCCAGACTTCTCCAAGATAGCTAAACCCATGACTGAGCTACTTAAGAAAGAAGTTAAATTCCGTTGGGATGATAGGTGTGAGGAAGCATTTCACACCTTGAGAAAACTTCTGACGACTGCTCCAGTACTAGCTCAGCCAGATAGTACACAGCCTTTTGATGTCTATTGCGATGCTTCTGGAATTGGCCTTGGTTGTGTCCTTATGCAAAACAACTGGGTTATTGCTTATGCATCCCGAGCACTTAGGACTCATGAGCAAAACTATCCAACACATGATCTTGAATTGGCAGTAGTTATCCATGCTCTCAAGATCTGGAGACATCATCTTATGGGTGCTAAGTGTAATATTTACACTGACCATAAGAGCCTCAAGTATATCTTCACGCAAGTTGATCTAAATATGAGGCAAAGGCGTTGGTTAGAATTGATTAAAGACTACGACCTTGAGGTACACTACCATCCAGGTAAAGCCAATGTGGTTGCGGATGCCCTTAGCCGCAAAGCACATTGTCATTGTTTATCCGTAGCAACTTTCAGTGACACTCTTTGCAATCAGATGCGGGAACTCAATTTAGAGATCATTCCTCAAGGTAGTCTGAATCTGTTATCTATTGAGTCTACCCTCCAAGATAAAATCATCATGTCCCAACTCCATGATGAGGGTGTTAAGATTATCAAATCTAAGCTATCTCTAGGAGAAGCCAAATATAAGTGTTTTCGCACAGGCCATCAAGGAATCCTGTGGTTCAACAATCGTATTGTTGTACCTAAAGATCATCAGCTTCGCAAGCAAATCCTTGATGAGGCACATTTATCCAAATTCTCTATTCATCCTGGTAGCACCAAGATGTATCAAGATCTACGGCAACATTTTTGGTGGACCAGAATGAAAAGAGAAATTGCTAAATATGTGTCTGAGTGTGATACGTGCCAGAGAGTTAAAGCTAGCCATTTAAAAGCCTCTGGTACGCTTCAGCCATTACCCATACCGTCATGGAAATGGGAAGACATTAGCATGGACTTTATTGTTGGTCTTCCCAACACATCTCAAAAACATGACTCCATATGGGTAACCATTGATAGACTTACAAAAACAGCTCATTTTCTTCCTGTGCATACCACTTACTCTGCTAAGAGGTATGCCGAAGTCTATCTGGATCAAATCATTCGATTACATGAGGTTCCAAAAACTATCATCTCTGATCGAGGGCCCCAATTTATCGCACGATTTTGGGAGCAATTACAGTCAGCTCTAGGGACCAAATTGATTCGAAGCTCTGCGTATCATCCCCAGACGGATGGGCAGACTGAGCGAGTTAATCAAATCCTGGAAGACATGCTCCGAGCTTGTATTATTCACTATGGTACAAGCTGGGACAAATGCCTTGCTCTAGCTGAATTCTCCTACAACAACAGTTATCAAGCTAGTCTTCAAATGGCTCCTTTTGAAGCGTTATATGGTCGCAGATGCCGAACTCCTTTGAGTTGGTCAGAGACCGGTGAACGCAAAATCTTCGGACCAGACCTAGTCGTTGAAGCCGAAGATAAGGTTAAGGTTATTCGATCTAATCTTAAAACCGCTCAGTCCAGACAAAAGAGCTATGCAGATAAGCGGAGGAAACCTCTGCAATTCCAAGTAGGAGATTTTGTCTATCTCCGAGTATCACCTACCAAAGGCGTCCAACGCTTTGGCATAAAGGGGAAGTTAGCACCTCGATATGTCGGGCCCTTTGAAATTCTCAGCGTTTGTGGCCCAGTGGCTTACAAACTTCGCCTTCCGTCTCAATTGGCTGCTATTCACGATGTCTTTCATGTCTCTCAACTTAAGAAGTGTGTCAAAGTACCCGCGGAAATTGTTGAGACATGTGCCATTGAGATTGAACCCGATCTCTCGTACATCGAGCAACCTCTTCGAATTCTGGATACCAAAGAAAGACTCACCAGAAGAAAAGCCGTTAAGATGTACAAAATCCTATGGGATCATCACACCGAGGAAGAAGCGACTTGGGAAACAGAGTCTTATCTTCAACAGAATTTCCCAGACTTCCTGCAAGCCAATTCCCAAATCTAATTATCCATTTCTGTTCAGCTTCGGAATCTCGGGATGAGATTCTTTTTAAGGGAGGAAGGCTGTAATATCTAGGTAGTTAGCCAACTAGATATTAAATTGGATGTATTATATGTATGTATAGTATGGTGTATACAAGTGGTACAAAGCATTAGGGGTGTAATTGTAAATTATGAATTTTATAAGTTTTTGTGTGCAATTATGTGAAAATACTCTTAAATGTCAAATTCAATTGAATATAGAAAAGGAAAGTACAAATATGAGGTTAAAATTTAAGAGAAATAGACTCTGTATAAAACTAAGGATTTATGTGTATTTAAAACAAATATAAGGGTTACATATGAAATGGGTGGAATATATGAGTCAAATTCAAATTTACTTAAGGGTTAATGTGTAAAAATACAAGTAATCATGACAGGTCAGAAAATTTGTAAATATGCCCAAAGTTTGATCAAAATTAGATGGGCAAAGACAAATTAATTTAAATTCTATCTTGTTTCAAAATGTAATCCAAATAGCTGTAAACTTTGAGTTTCGGAACCCAAGCCCTCAAGCAATGTTGTAGAGTTTGAAAAACTCTACAACTTTCATGTTGAACACTTTTTCATTTGACCTTTGTAGCAGTGTGGAAAATTTAGTTTATAGACGGGTCCCTGAACTCTTTGGAAATCACGAACAGGTCCCCCTGACACCTCCCTGCTTCGTCTTCCTCTGGCACGCGCCGCTTCCCTCTCTGCGCTGCTCCTGCCACCGCCGCTCGCCGCCGATGCCGCGTCCCGAGCTCCACCTCCAGCTGCTACACCGTCCACGCGTCATCTCCCCTCGATCCCGGCCTCTTTCCTCTCCCTTCCTGGCCTCACGCGCGCGCGCCACGACACCCCGAGCCATCTCCGGCCGCCACCTCCTCGCCGTCGTGGACAGCTCACTGCCGCGCCATAACCTCTTCCCTCTCGCGCGCAGCAGCACCACTTCAACACCTACGTGCTGTTTTGCTACTCCCAGTACCCAATTCCGAGCGACCGAGCCGCATTCCCTCGCCGCCGTCTTCCTCCGCTCCGGCCGCGCACGACACGCCCGTGGGCAGCCCTCACCAGCTCACCCCCGCCCCAATCAACACCTGCACTAGCTTCCCCGTTACTTGCTTGTGCTCGACGACCAACTGTTCTCCCCCAATTTCCACCGGAGCTTCACTTCCGACGAAGCGCCGCCGCCGCCGCCTTCAACCTCACCGTGGGCAGCACCACTCAAGCATTCCCGAGCCACCACAACACCATAAACAGCATCACATCATCACCCTGAAGCTTCTCGACCCATTCATTGGCCTTCTAGTCCACCACCGCGCCTCCCCGATGCTCGCCGGCGTTTCTCTTCGCCGCCGCCGCTTCGGTCTCCGTCGATAACCCTTGATCCAGCGTCTTTTCATCAAATTGATTGCACGTACACCTTTCCCATGATGTCCTGGTTCTCGTGCGCAGGCTACTTGCCGACGTTCACCGCCGGAGCCTCGCTGTCGACGTCGACCCCTCCGCCGCCGCCTCGGGTCCCCGTCGAACTTCACCATTCCGGCCATCCCCGTCCACGACAAGTAGTGCAACTAGACCACAGTAAGACCCTGAGCCTTTCCCTGCCCTTGGACCTCGCCGCCGGTGATCACCGTCGCCGGAACACGGCCACCCTCGCTTTGCTCTGTTCGGGTTCACGGCCAAGGACCCCGGGTTAGAAGAATTAAAAGTTCAGGGGGTTAAGTGCATAGTCTAAGACTCAGTTGAATAGTGCCGAGGGACCTCCTTATGTAAATACTGCTGTCAACTTAGAAATTCTATATCTCTCCGAGGAAAAATCATAAAATTGTAAACTAAATTTTGTTGGAATACTTAGAATAAGATCTACAACTTTACTTAAAGGGTCAACTTCAGTTTCTGAATGTTTGATGATCTAATTTAAATATCAAATTTAATTGCTTGTAGGCTTAGAAAATGCATAGTAATTCATAGACAAATGATAAAATGGTAAAACCAATGATGATAGTTTTCTTTTAACATGTAGAATTGAAGAAAAATAATTATCTTTGCACTTTAGTATTATTTCCTTAATGTACAATTTTATTAGAATTAATGTGTAGTTTCCTTAGTATAATTAATAAATACACTTTTAAATGTTCAAAAATCATGAAAAATATATTAAGGTTCTGTTTTGTGATATTACAAAATGTTATTAAGTTTCCAACCAAGGGTTAGGTATTAAATAAATTGGATATAATATAATTGATCTATAATGTAATGGTAACTTAAAATTAATATAAATAATTAGTGTAGTCATTGTATAAAGCTTTTACATATAATTATTAGGAATCACCCCACTTGTTGCTCCATGCCACTAGTTAGGTAATTAGTATAGCTAACCCTGTTGTTTGATGGGTTTAGATAAAACATATAATACCCGATAAATGACTGCCCAGTACAGGGTAGTTAGGTTCATTGTCAAAATGTAATGTCCTTTAATCGGATTGCAACTTTATCGTGAATTGAAATACAAGTGTATGCATCCATTAAACTTCATCTTGCATATCATGTAGACTCGACCACTCTCGCTGACGGGGATTATCAGCTGATCCCGGAACAAGAAGGAGGTTATTCTGAAGACCCCGGGAATCTCGTCGCGGATTTCTCTGAAGCCCCGAACCAAGGTTCGGAAGAAATTAATTTGACTAACCCCAACCCTACCAGCGAAGGCAAGCCCCGGACATAACCCCTACTTTATTATACTACAACCTATATTATTATTTATGTATATCTTTATGCATTAGGTTCTTAGGAATTGTTTGGAAACCTTAGTTGCATAATTCCAGGAACCTATGTATTGAATACTAGAACTTGAGTCCGAATAGCTGCTCTGCCTATAGGACTGGTAGAAGTCGAGTGATTTCCTGTCACTCGCGCGATATAGGAATTGTGATGTTTACATTCCTGTTATCATTATAAGGATGACGGACGGGAATTTTATGAGGTATCATGGTCAAGATGGTACCCCGTCTGTTTTGATGAATTTGGTAAGGTCGCAGTGTGTGGTAGCGGTGGTTAAGTGTTTGAAAGTACTAGCCACATGCCGTGAAATATGGTAAGCGGTAAGCCTAGTAACCGATCGGCCCGAGGAGTGGACATACCACCCACCACATGTATTTGCTTCTTTTGGTTACTTTGTTCGACGTGTAGGCATATGTGTTGCTAGGCAACTAGGAGTACGGGTTTTGTAGTCGCGCTACAGACGTATGTCCTGCACTTTGGAAGTGCGTATGACCTGCAGTCGCTTGTGGTGGCACTGATCCACGAGTCGGAATGAAAGGCAAATGGTTGCTTCGGAACGACCCGTTGGTGTTCCAAGCGTGTGTGTTAGGTTTATCCTTGCAAGGTTTTGAATTTCGATTCAGGAATCGTCCGCCTCTCACGATGAATGAGACTGCTTACCCCCTTTACCACATAGAGTAACAAGAGCAATTATGTGATTATCAAAGATGATGTTTGAATAAAGATCCTACCACGTTTGAATAGTTATAGGTGCTTACCTAGAATGGTTAATCAACTAGAACATGAAAATTTAAAAGATGAAATTAAGGACCTACTCTTTGTTGCTTTTCAGCTGAAAACTTTACCCAAAGCTTAAAGCCATCATGAGTCTAGTTATGGGCTAAGTTATACCCAATTCCGGGTAAGTCTTGCTGAGTATTAGTATACTCAGCCTTGCTTTTGATGATTTACTTCAGGTAATCCTATTGATGAGCCAGCATTCATTACACCGTGGCCCTACCCCTTGCCTGATGGTTGGTCCGTGGAATGGGATCCGTCCCCGGCCAACACAGATTCCGCCGAGTGATATTATGCCAGGGCTAGCATAATATCTGTAATGACGACGTGTATAATGACTACACTTTTCAAACTCCGCTGTTTTGACCAGAAACTTAAACTTGTTTTGTAATAATCTCTCCTTAGTGGGAGCTAATGTACTTTATGTATTTTTGTAATATATCTGCCTGTGGTGTAAATTATTTTGGCATTATATCTCTGGACTCACCATCGTGTGAGGTAACTTGTTGGATCCTGCGTTCGGTGGTTTATCGGGACGTTACCCGAAAGGCCAATAGGATTATACCGTTTGAAGCACGAAGTAGCCCTCCAGAGAGGACTCGCGTACTTGAGCCGGTGTAATTCAGGTTGGTTCTGCCACACCTTCTAAGGGCTTGGCTTCCATGCTAAACACCATTGGGTCAAACTTACTATCCCGGGTATGGCAGATCACTTGTACTCCTTCGGAGTTTGTTAGGTGTACCACTTTGTCGGTACAGCCTATGAGACCATTGTGTCGGCTTAACCAGTCCATTCCAAGGATCACGTCTATTCCCCCAGACTTAAGTACTACCAAATCTGCTAGAAAGTCTACCCCACTTAAATTGATCCTTACCCGTGGACAACCTAATTGACAATTGATGTCGCGCCCAGGCGTCCGGGTTAATAGGGGTGTTTTTAGTAATACTGTGATGCTCCACACAGCTTGAGGATATAAACGAGTGTGATGCTCCAGAATCAAATAGTACTGTTGCCAGAGCTGAGTTGACTAGGTACTCACCGAGCACTACGCCCTGAGCTTCTTGAGCCTCTTGGGCGTCAATGTGATTGACGCGGGCTCATCCAAATGATTGCTGGGGCTGCTTCATCTGCTGGCTGTTGTCGTTGTTGCGGATGGGCACTCGGTTGGCACCGGTTAGGGCTGGTCTGGGTCCATTCACCGTGTTGGAGAAGGCCGATGTAGCCGGCTTATTCTTGGCATAAGGGCAATTGGCGATGAAATGCCCTGTCTCACGGCAGTTGAAACAGGCCCTAACATTGCTGTTGTCGGAGGCGACCAGGCTTGTATTGCTCTGCGGGGCCCTCATGGTATTCTGACTCCTAGACTGTGCGTCAGGGGCCCGTGGTCCTGTCACTTGGGACTGAGTCCTATATTGCATTGGGGCCTGAGACCTTGGTGTAGTATAGCTGAAGTTTCTTGGCTTTTGGAAACGGTCCTGTTGGCGGGCCTTACTTTCTAGGAATTTGCGTTTGTTGTCCTTCCTCTCTTCGGTTTTGGCCCTTTCCGTAAGGATAGCCTTGTTCATCAGGGTATTAAAGTCAGGATAGATCTGTGGGGTAAGCAGGGTCCGGAGTTCTGGGCTTAATCCCTTCTTGAACATGTCTTGTTTCTTGTCGTCGTCGTTCACTTCTTCCGGCGCATATCGGGCCAATTCTATGAACCGGTGGGTGTACTCTTCCACCGTCATGCTTCCTTGTTGTAGTGCGCGGAATTCATCCGCCTTGCGCTTCATGGTGGCCGAAGGGATGTGGTAGCGGCGGAACTCCCTCACGAATTCTCCCCAAGTGATGGTAGAGGCATCTTCGGCCGCAGCACAGTAATTTTCCCACCAGGATAATGCCGTTCCGGTGAGTTGGTGGGCTGCCAAAAGGACTTTGTCTCGATCCTGGCATTCGAACGGTTCGAGTTTCCTCTGAATTACTCGTAACCAGTCGTCTGCATCCAAAGGGTTGCAGGATCCAGCAAAGGTGGGTGGCTTGGTCCTCAGAAAGGCTGTCAGCTTGTCGTTCATGTTCTGCCCTCGTGGTTGCCGGTTAACAAGGGCGTTAGCCAGTGTTTCCAGTATGAGGGTCTGGTTGTGGATTATTTGTGCCAGGTCTCCGAGGGGTGGGGGTGGTGGTAGTTGCTCTCCTCCTTGATTTTCCCCTCGGTTCTGGCTTACTTCTTGTTCTGCCTGAAGAGGGTTTTGTCCAGCAGGCTGTGCTCCGGCACCAGCGGCTGCGGGGTTCCGGCTACGGGAGGCCCTCGTGACGCTCCGGGGAACCATCTGTTGATTGGGTAGAGTGGGGTTACGATTAGGTGATGTTTAAGTTGTTTAATTCGTACATAAGGCAGAATCTACCTCCTGCCAGTAGCTATATAAATAAGCAGCACACAACAAACCAGCACAGAACATCACAAGCAACAAGCACAAACAACTTCATTACTGCAAGGGGGTTACAGCTTAAGGGTAAGACCAGGTCTCGTACTACTTGTCCGAGGTCATGCCTAAGGGCACGATTTAAGCCAAAAGGGGTTGGGGTGTACATCGCTAGGGTGGCGTCGGTCATTCTACTCGCGGGGCGTGCCTTCTTCTGGGGCGGGGAGTGTGAGTGATCCTTGCTCGCCGTCCTCTGGATTTCCATCGGTCAAGGGTTGCGCTGCAGCTTCTCCTTCGACGGCGGCGGCGGAACTTTCAGGGTTCTCGGGTGGAGCTGGTGTGTTCCCAAAGAGTGTTCCCCATCCTATGACGGGTGTCCCGAGTAAAACATGGTCTTCTCCGATTGCCGAGACTGGTGTTCCACTCTGGGTCCACTCTTGCATGCGCCGGTCTCGGGCTTGCCTGAGGCTTTCTTGGGCGACTGCTTCGCTACTGACCGCGGCTGCGGCTCTTGCCTCGGCGTGGGCGGCTCGGATCTGCTGTAATCTCACTGCGAGCTCCGCTTGCTCGGCTCGATGGGTCTGCTCCCTTAGAAGGTTGGCTTGCTCATCAAAGAGTTGGTCCAGGGCGGCTAGGTAAGTAGCCACTTGGTACAGGGGGCCTTCTTCGTGGTGACGTCGTTCCAGGTTTCTCATGCGTGCTTCCCAGACTGGGGTTCTGATGGCTGGCGGAAAGAACTTTGCTGGTGTAGGGGCGAGGTGTTCTTCAAAAATCCGGCAAAAATAACGGAGTGCTTTTCGGATGGCCAAAGGGTAGGTGTCCTGGTGTCTAAATCCGGTGGCAGTCACTCGCCATGGCTGGATGTCGGGGTGGCGATTGCTCCTAGCGATGACCAGGATCACCCTGCAGCGGAGGGTACCATGGTGCTCGTACTCTCGGCTGTAGTACCTCGGGTGTTCTGTAACGCCAAGGCCTTCCAGGGTGTTGATCAAAAGGCTGGGAAAGCCAGGTGCAGCTTGGCAATCGCCCTGGGTCCATCCTTCCTCAGCCATCTGAAACAAGGACAGGGTA
The DNA here is from genome assembly GCF_002211085.1 of Panicum hallii. Lineage (NCBI taxonomy): Eukaryota > Viridiplantae > Streptophyta > Magnoliopsida > Poales > Poaceae > Panicum > Panicum hallii. The sequence goes on from NC_038049.1 coordinate 20,625,557, forward strand.
AACAATCTGGCACAGGTGCAAGAGAGAGTAGATAATATTTATTATTACAACAGGGATGGTACAGTTTTCATGGATACGTGGTCATTAGGGTAGGGGTTCTAGCTCGGGGTGCTAATCCTATCATGGGGATTCTCCCTTGATCCTGATAGGGCACTTCTTTATTGGGAGGCTTCGATCCATCTCCTCATCTTTGGTCTGAGTACCTTTATCCCAATGGGTTTCCATGGGTTCTTCTTCTTCTTCTTCTATCCATCCACCTATTCCGTTGCGGTTCTCGTATTCCTGCATCTGGGCTTGGAGGGCGGCTAAGGAATACTCGGCGTCTGCGGCTCCTGTCCGTTGTTCCTCCAGCTCCTGGGTTAGTTTTTCAATCCCATGGATTAGTTGCCTCAGTTGTGCCGCCTGTTCGCGGTAGAGTGCATCCAAGCCAGTAAGGTAGATGGATAGGTGGGAGACCGTGTCTTCTAGGTCTTCTTCTCGTCCAAGTCCCCTCATTCGGGCAATCCAAGTGCGTCCTCTTCCCTCAGCGGGTGGGAAAAATCCCATAGGAGTCCGCTGAAGGTGGTGCCTGTAGAGCACACGCAGCCGTCGCAGGGCTTTTCGGGCGGCCTTTCGGTAGGTGTCGGGGAAGCGGAAACCAGCGGTGGAGATGAACCAAGGGCCCACATCAGGGTAGCGGGTGCTTCTCTCCACAAAAACCATCATGTCGCACCGAAGGGTGCCTCCAGCGATGTACTCACGGTAGGCATACTCCGGTGGTTCCATAATCCCAACGCGTTCCAGGCTGAGTAATAATAACTTAGGGAGGCCGGGCTCTGCGTGGCAGATTCCATTAACCCATCCATCGCCAGCCATCTGGAACAGGGCAAAGACCAGCGGTGAGTGTTTGTGCAGAAAATTTCTAAATCGGGACAAGTCCTAGGGCCTGAAAAAGGGGTCTCGTCCCTAGGGTCACGTCCTACTGCCAACCTACGGCTCTAATACCACCTGAAGCGTCCCCCCCATCAGGGAAGACTTAAAAGTGTTGCTTTATCAGTCCCAGGAGGCTGATAACACTTTCATTACATCAGATGGTACATCACCGTACAGCTCTACGCGTTAATGGGCAGTGAAGCGCCACTATCGCAAGGATTACAACTAAAATCCACACTACTACACTGGCTACGAAAGAGGATCATCAGAGTCTTGCGCCATGCGGAACTCCAACGGTGGCCTTAACCACAGGCAAGGCTGGGTGCAGGACGAAACCCTACTCGATGTCTTCGGGGGCGTAGTCTGGGTCTTCCACTGTAAAAGTAAGAATGGGGTGAGTACAAACGTACTCAGCAAGTCCAATCACACCCACGGAGGGGGGGTATAACAGAAATTAATGCACAGGACAATCCAAGGATAAGGTTATGGTTCATTTGCGGAAACTCGGTTGTATGCAAAGGTTTGTTTTAACATTTTCAAAACAAGTTTTCTAGTACCACGGGGCACACGATGTCGATCCACACAGGATCCCAGTTTTAAATTGCTACCGGACTCCCCATCCGCCGTAGCACACGGCACTACTGCCGGACACTTTCCAAACAACTCACACCAATCCAACCATTCCCAGAGAGAAACACTAGTTATGTGACCACACCATAACTTGCCCAATACCGTGGGCACGGCTATTCGAATAGATTTTAACTCTGCAGAGGTGTGCAACTTTACCCACAGGTGGGGTACCACAACACGAACACCTTAGTGCCGGTGCAGATCCCATCAAAGCCCTTACCCACCTTAGCTAGACCTGACTAGCCACCACGGGATCAATCAAGGGGTCATTCGACCTATCACCGAGGTTTAACCAGGGCATAAGACACACAGAGCTTATCCCGTCTCCTTGATCACCCGTTGCTCCCAGCTCTCCTGATGGCTATCAGACTAACTAGTGGGGTTAGGCTAAGCCGTTGCCCATACAACGGTCAAGTGGTTTGCACGATAGGAAGCTAGGTGAGACGACACATCAACTCGGTCCTTAGGGGTGACAAGATGGATATCTCCCTTCCTCGCTCAACCACACAGGTACGAGCACACCAACGGCAAATCACACAGAATTGCCATCCATCCCGTCTAACTCGTCTTTCAAAACACATTTTATCCCTTCCCACACACACACACTTTCTTCACAAAACCAGGTGGTCAAGGTATGGGTATCACAAACAAGGGTGGCTACCCTACCATATTTTTAGTAAGCAAATCCATGCAATTTTATAAGCAGGCCACTGGGTTGTGTTTATAAAACTAGGACAGAAACATGCATCAAAGGGTGGAGTTGAACTTGCCATCGTCAAGTCCTTGCGGGAGGTCCTGATCGAAGCACTGTCCCTCGGGTTCGGGGTCGCAGAACTGGTCCTCGGTTGCTTGGTCGCAGTCGGGACCTTCCCCGTTCACTCCGTGCCCTACGTCGCAAACAAACAGACACACAATCAAGCACAAGAACTAAAAGCTTTTATCGTTGAGCTTGAATCGGAAATAATTTAGTTACGGAGGTAGGGGTAATATTTTCGGGTGGTTTCTTAATGGCGCGGTTAGAACTATACTAGAAAGAGCGTGGTAAAGTTTCGGGTCGATCGGAGATCGTTTCACACATAAAATGACGAGGCGAAGGGGTTTCAGGGGCTAAACAATGGTCTAGGGGCTTATTCGTGATTATCCTAAAAGGGTAGGGATCTATTTGTGAATCTTTAGAAATATTCAGGGCATGCTAAAGGGTGTCGGGTGTATCTAGGTTTACGTGATGAAGGGTTCGGTTTGAAATAATAAAAGAGCGAGGCTTCTTTTGTAAAAAGGAGTGAATAGGGGTGTTTACGGAAATTAGAGAGAGGGGGGGGTCCCTTGGGAAATACAGGAAAAAGGAGGGGGCCTCGGGCAAAATTTGCCCTTCTCCCTCCTTCTCCCCCGTGCAGAACAGAGGAGGGGGGGGGAAGCGCCGGCGGCGGCCAAATCCGGCCGGCCGGGACCCGGGGCGGCTCGGGGTTAAGGGGAAAAGGGAGAGGGGAAGGAGGGGATCCCATCCCCGTCCCCACCTTGGGCCGGGGCGGAGAGAGGAGACGCGCCCACGGGAGCAAGCGGGCGGCGGCGGTGCCACGGGCGGCGGCGGCGCTGTGGGCTAGGAGAGAGGGCAGGGGCGGCGGTGGGAGCTGCGGCGGAGGTAGCGGCCGCATGGGGGCTTATTTATAGGCGGCCGAGCGGGCGGGCGGATGGTGGCCGGCGGAGCGGCTCCGGGGCGGCCATTAATGGCGCCCGGGGTTGCGACGCGGCGTGCGGCGGGCGCAGGCGCCGAGGGCGGCGTCGAGCACGTGGGGAGGAGGGGCCGGCGCTGTGCGGTACAGGGGCGGCGCGGGCGGCGAGGCTGGGGCGGCAGTGGCGGGCGGCGCGGCGGCCGTGCGGTTGCGGGCGCGCGTGCGCGCGCGCGTGGATCGCGTGCGTGCACGGTCCGGCGGTGCGCGCGCGTACGGCGGCGTGCGCGCGAGGGCGGGGACGCGCGTGGCGTGAGCAGCGTTAGTGGCGGGTGGCACGGCGGCTCGGGGCGTGGCGCGCACGGCCGGCCGGCATGCGCGGCGAGCGACGGACGTCGCGGCGGGCGGCGCGGCACGTGGTGCACGCGCGGGCGTGCGCGTGGGCACAGGCGGCCGGGCACAGGGATGTGCGCGTGCGAGGGGAGGAGGGGGCCGTGGCTCGGGGAGCCAGGGCCGGGCGGCGTTCGGGAGCAGGGGAGAGGAGAAGGGAGGAGAAGGAAGGAGGGAAAAGAAGAAAGGAAGGAAGAAAAGAAAGAGAGGGAAAAAGGGAAAAAGAAAAGAAATAGGAGGGAGAGAGAAAAGGAGAAAAGAGAAAGGGGAGAGAGGGAAAGGGAGGGGCGCGTCGGCGCCGATCGCGGCGGCGACCGCGGTCGGTCAGCCACGCGCGTGCGTCGTCCGTGCGTTGCGCGAGAAGAACAGCATCGCGCCGGCGCTGATCGTGGAAAGCGGTCGCGCGTAAGCGGTGCGGGATGAGACGGCGGTCAAGTCCGCTGTCGGACAGGAAGGGTTAGGGTTAGGGTTTTGACGACTAATGACTTTTAAATGAAGCACTCTAGCGCGTGATTTAGCTTTATGAATTTTCAGGGCATCACAGCCGAGAAGCAAGATGGGCTCAAAGGGTAATCATAGTGGGCTTGTGAATCGGACCCTATGCGGGTGTTTGAGGCCAGGGTTGGCCATGTATCTAGATAGGCATGTGTGTTTAAATAGTTTAGATAGAGATAGCAAAGATTTGTGTTGTGTTTAGTTAGGATTGGTTAGGGAAGGCATATCTCCGGACTATAAATATGTACCCTGGATTATGAATAATGAATAAAATTAATCAATTATTCACCAACAATTCTCAGCGCATCGCCACTCCTATTCTAGGGTTTCTCAGGTAAGTGCCATGCAGCCCCGATCACGCCCCACGTGATCGGGGCGGCATTGTCCCTGCTTATCCACCTTTTGTGTTTCTCATTCTGAAGCATTTTTGATGGCGAGTAGCACTAGTTATCTTGGCGTTTATAAAGTAGCATCGGCTCTTTCATGCCTTATTTATGCATCGTTTGTTACCTATAAACGTTCAGCTGTCCCTGTGCCCGATCTCGGGGTATAAGGGCAGCAACTTGCTCTGTTCTTATTTAGTAGATCCAATCTGTTATGGTTAATCTTTGTTCATCAAAGATTTGGTTTAATATTTGCGTGATTAGGCCCTTCTAACGGGTTGAATGTTCCAGCAGTATGTTTGGCGCTTTATGATAGCTTAAAAAGGGATTGTTCCGGGAATCAGCTTTCAGTTGATTTTTAGGCCTCTGTTTAGGTTGTTGTTTCGTTACCTTTCGTATCTGTTAGGCTCAATTACGTGTAGGATGTTCCAGTTATGCAGTGAAAGCTTTAACCGTCATAGATTGGATTAGCGTAATAATTACAGAGCAAGTTTTATGTTACCATCGGATATGTTTGCCTTGTTTATAGATCCGATCTAGTACTGAATACAATCGGCTCTTTATAGCCGATATAGGGAATCACCCGATGAGCCGATCACGGCTCGGACTAACGTTTATACATGTCTGTGCATGCAGGAAACTAACATATAACAACTTTCTGATCAGGTACAAGGTCAGGTGGCACGCCTAGCAACCTAGATACCAGGACGTGTGCCGGATCTCGAGCCGTTGACCAAGGGACCGGGGCCCACCAGCAGTCCTGGGAGCCTCCTGTCTCCTCGTGTTGCCTGTCGCTGCTCGCCGGTGGGTTTCGACCGACAACACGACGGCGGCCAGGATCCCCACGGGATGGACCTTTGGCGATAGTGCGGGAGCCCTGAGCCCCCGGCCTCGGGCATGCCTTCCCGACCAGACTGGCTAGCTCATTGAGCCACTTCCCCTTGGGTGTTCCGGGTTCTGCTCTCACCGGGGGGTGGTGCACGAGCGCACGAGCTGCCACCAGTGCTTCTCCAGGGGGAACACCATCGAGGTCACGGCGCCTTCGTGCCCGGGATGCCTGCAGGACCGCTTGCTTCCGGGCCTCAACCCGGAACTGGGCGAACCTGATGTTGGTGGAGGCGGTGCCTCCGAAGGTGGACTTGGGGGTGTCAAGTCGGGGCGGCGTCGTGATGATTGACGCCGGCCGGTGCCTGTCTGGTGCGAGGGGATGTGGTTCCAACACCCCGCGCTAGGCGACGCATTGGATGGCCCCCTTCGGGGGGCATGATCACTGTTGCTCTCACCGTCAGAATGGTCAGAGCGGTTCGCCATGGTTTCTCTTGAAGGTTCTTCATCAGGGACAAAGATCCTATGCGCCAACACCCCCTACTTGGTGCGCCAGCTGTAGGTGGCTGAGTACCGCAAGTAGGGATTTGTGGGAACCCCCGTTTAGAGATTTGGCCAGGAGTATAACATGCAGTAGGATTCCGACCGTGTGATGATGGGGAGATTTGACTTGTCTATTCTATTTATAGCCTTCCCCATGGGCCCCGAGAAGAGGCTTACCACCTTAAGTGTGAATGCGATGCCTTATGAGGAGCGTCAGCCTATAAGTGGCGCCCGCCCGCCAGGCAGAGTCGTGCTCCATGGGCCAGCACTGTCATCACCGGGGTCCTCCTCGAGGGACCCCGGGATGCTCCGAGGTCTCTCCCGGGCTCTGTACATGGCCCGGTGTCTTTCCTGTGCATTGCCCGGGGCCGCAAGTGCTCCTCCCCATGTCTATCCGACATGACAGGAAGTGTGAGTGATGGGGACCACCCCACTGCCCATCGCCAGATGACGCGATGTGACCTGGGAGGGGAGGCTCCCTCTGTCCTGGTCGCCCCGCCATCTGAGAGCATGCCTCCCTCGTAATCATGTTGTTTTACAGGGAAGGTGCGCTGTCCCCTGGGCCTCGCCCGGTCGTAGCAAGATGGGCGCATTAAATGCGCCGACATGCGAATCCCTTCTCCACGAAGGGACCGTCATATCCCGAGGAGGTGCTTGGCCTCCTGCGATCTTGGGTCATCTAGAAGGTGCTTTAGTTTGGCCCATTACTGGAACCCCGAACCCACCATCATCATGAATGATGACGAAAGAGTGATCCTGGAGAAGAATAAGGTTGTCACCACACCGTCAATCTAAACATCTATTGGGCATTAAGAGGAAAACTACGTCGAACTGAAACCTACCAACTTCGTCCGCGAAAGTGACTAGGAGGATGATATAATCCTGTCATCGTGGGGTGCTAGAGCGTTCGATGACAATGATAACTACATATGGATGGATGGTGATCAAGCTGAGGAGAACAAGGAGGAGGAGCGTCATGAGGACAATGGCAGCAAGAACAAAATGGTGACTCTAACTTCGAACCTGAAGGGCTTGCAGAAGGATGTTGCCCTACATGCATGAAGTATGTCACTGAGATGTTTGGTGTAGTTCATGAGCTGATGAAGCCATTCAGAGTGTTGTACCATGAGATCATCGAGAACAGCCAGCAGCAAGATGAGGACTGCAACAAGTTCCTGCTGAAGAACGTGAGGAAGCTCTTCGGGATGTATGGCGATCTGAAGAAAGAGAGGAGCAACTAGGTTGGAGAACCGGGAGAGTGTGTATTGCTGCAGCAGGCATCATTAGTGTGTATACAAGTTCTACACCTTTGGTTCCTAATGTTTTACAACGACGACATCATAGATTTTTGAAGTGTGAGTTGAGTCGAGATTGAGATTGAGTTAGAGACGGGTCGAGTCATTTGTGAGTCTTAGTTTTGTTTGGTTTGTGAGGTTGCTGAATTAAGTAGATAAAATAGTAGTATTGTTACTTTAGTGTGTCTTAGTGAGAAGAGGCATTAATTAAAATTAAGTCAGCATTAGTGAGAAGAAGCATTAATAAAATGCATTTCAAGGGGCGGGTCGAAAGCTATAGTAAACCCGCTTCTTTTAGGAGCAGGTTTACTTTTAGGCCGCTAGGCCGCCTCTAGTAAAAAAGGGGGCACCCATACGATTTGTAGTAGTGTTTCTTGATCATGCTAGTGTGTTTAAATGCTTTCTCTTCCTTTGTGAGCTTGAACTTGTGTCTTGTCCTTATTGTTGAGTGAAGCATTATGTCAGTAGCTTTTTTGTGGAGCTTAAGCTTTTGATTTATTTTATTGTGCCCATGCTTATTTTTGTTCTAGCACTTCAAGTATTGGCTGTGCTTGCTAGTAAGTCTTATTTTGGAGGTCTTTTATTTATTTATTTATCTATGAAAATCCTCTGTTTGCAAGTTGCCACTTTTGTACCAAGTTGAGAGTTTTATTCTTCCTATCCAGAGCCATAAATTTCAAATCTTTAGTCGACAATAAGCATGATTGATACAATGAGTTGAGCTTAAGATTGTTATAGATCATCATATCCTTATTTCCATCTCTGATTGCTAGCCCCGACATTATTCTGTAATGAATATTCTTCACTGCAATAATCACATGTTCTACTGAATTCCATATTCTGAACCAAAGATATTCTTTTTATTATCCTTCCTTGACTACAACCCATGTTTTCTAAAGATTTGTTGGGCTCATGTTTGTCTGTGGTGCACAAAAGGTCTTTGATTGTCAAATTTTGAAAGGGGAGGTGAAATAGAGGAAAAAGTAGCCCTAGACGTAAACCTTAGGCCGATCGGCCTGAGGTGTTTTCTCCTCTGTTTTCTACGCAGAAAATTCTAGAATCTCTCCTGTCGATCTAAGGCGTTTCAGAAGGGTTTGCTTCAGAAGTTGGTTCAAAAAGAAAGAAAAGAAAGAAAGAAAGAAAGAAAGAAAGAAAAAAAAGAAAACAGCCAGAAAGAAAAGAAAAGAGAGAAAAGAAGTAAAAGAAAGTGAGAAGATTTTTGTAGTTCACAGCAGGATGCCTACCTCATCATGAACAAATCTTCATTAATCCCTTACCATGTGCAATCAAACAGATGAGGACGACATCTGGATCTCGCAGTCAATCTTTTCTTTGCCTTTGCACATGTCGACAAATCTATAACTTTTCTGCGTTGAAACCTGTCATCTATGATTTTATTTTTATGGTCAATGGCTTCGAAAGTTAAGCAACTATTGGAAAGCTTTCTTGGTTTGATGATATTTTGTTTTTGATTATTGCTAACCCTTTCCAAGATACGCTATATGTCTATGAATTTTAGTTTTCTTTCAAAACTCTGTTGGCGTGACTCGTATCCCTTTTTTTCCTTAATATAATACACAACTCTCCTGGGTCTTGGTGGAAAAAAATACTTTCATAACTAGATTGTGGACTAGAATAATGTGAGTTGCATGGATGGTGTGATGCTACAAAATTCAGTGAGTTTGTTCAAAAAACATACCATTATTTAGAGTGTTATATTTGATTTGAAATCTATTATAAATGGCTACACAATTCATAGCATGTATTGGATCACAATATTATGCAGTAATCAAATAGTACAGCTACAGTAAAATGAATATTTCATTACTCTACTTTCACTCTAGCTGATGTGGCTGTCTTAAAAATAGTGGAGTAAAATGCATCCTAAGTTCCTAAACTTGTCCTGCTGTGTGAATTAGGTTTCCAAACTCCTAAAATACATATTCAGATCCCCGAACTTGCTAATCGGTTCACATGAGGTACAAATCACCACTAAACCACATGCTTGGACTGAATTGCAAGGGGTGGCACTTGTTTAGGGGGTTATGAGCAAGACTGTCAAGACAAGTATCCTAACTTGCCACGATGGTGAGCAGCCTGCCAAGGCCGGGTGCTGCGCCCATGATGGCGCGGACACCGGCATAGGCCGTGGTATAGGCCGGCGTGGGGGCGAGGGGCATCGGTTGGTTCCCCAGATCTTGCGGCGGCGGGCTCAAGCCTATATCCGGCGGCCACGAGCTCCGATGCGGCCTGCGTAGGGCAAGGCAAGCACACACCACGGGTAGGTGGGTGACTGCGACGACCTCGTGCCACAAGTGAGCGGGCGGCCGTACGACCTCGCCCCCCGGCGAGCGCAAAGGCTAGCGCACGGCGACCACCGCGGCCCAGAGCAGTAGCTTTAGGCTTGGCCTGCCCAACGCGGGGCGGCACACGCATTGTCGGTGTGGCACAGTGCGGAAGCCCATGTGCGAGGGTGCTGCGATTCGAGTCGACCAGCGCCGGTGCGGAGACACCTGCGCGCGGCACGGAGGCTGCCGCGCCACCGCAAGGGTCGTTTGCCCATGCCATCCCCTGCGCACACCAACAAGACGTAGAGCAACATCTCAACCACGTCAAGGCGGTCAAGCTTGCTCCAATCAGCAATCCCCACCAGAAATAAAACAAATTGGCTGCCCCCATTCTGATCCTAAGGATCTTAATTTGATTCCACGAGCTCGCAGCTTCTGAATCAATCAACACACTCATCAAATCGAGTTGGAAATTAAAGAAGCCCGCCCGAGCAGTAGGAGGAGGCGGAGGTAGGGAAGGCCGATGGTAGTAGAGGTTGCAGGTTGCAGGTGATCCACGCTGCAGGGCGAGTGAGAAGGCTGGGCAGCAAGGATGATGCGGTAGGGCAGACGTGCACGAGAAAGAGGCGTCGCCACTGCCTTTGGCCAGCGCACCAGTAGCCTCCATGCGTCGGAGCGACACCGGACCGAGCCCACCCCCAAGCCGCCGTCTCCCCCTCGACCCCTCCTCTACTGCTCCGCCCGTGCTGCTCCACCAAGGTCCACCTGCCGCCGCCTAGTGCCACACCGCTCCCACGCGGCGCCCCACCCGCTCGACGCCGCCGCCTGCTGGTTCGCAAGCTGCGCCACCATGCCCGTCCGCTCATCATGCAGTGTCTCGACTATCTTGCTCATAACCCTCAAGAAAAATTCCACTTCTTGCAATCCAGTCCAAACAGATATTTTAGTGGTGATTTGGACCTCACATGAACCGATTAGCAAGTTTGGGGATTGTGTTGTGCATTTTAAAAGTTTGGAGATCCGGTTGTCATAGCGGGGTAAGTTTAGGAATCTGGGGTGTATTTTACTCAAAATAGTCTATTTTGGATGAAACCATTCACGGAGAATGATGTTATTATAGAATCTGATTTCTCAACTAACCATCTCCTTGTGGTTGATTTTTTATCTTCGCAGCTAAGGATGAAAACGGATCGGATACGTATGGAATCTGTGGCAGAACCGCCTGAATTATTCCAGCTCAAGTGCGTCAGTCTTCGCTATACAGCTGATACTAACTCAACGCACTTCAAACGGAACAACTCGTTGGTCTGTCGGGTCTCCGCCCGATGCAACCACGGTCCAACATGATCGAAGCAGGTTTACCTCGCACGAAGGCGAGTTTACAGCCGCACAACAGCTCATCAACTTTAAATTCATAGAATATTAAACATTATTACAAACCGTTTCAAACTTAAGATAATAAACAAACATTGTTTAAAATGACAAGCTAAACATGCTTGTCAAGTGCATAGCGGAAGAAAATTAACACGCGACTACACACGTCGCGAAGGTTGACACCACACTCAGCTCGAAGCATGGCGTCATTCAGGATGGTCACTGCCAGCCGGGGACGGATCCCACTCCACGGACCAGCCAAACGGAATAAAGGTTGGCCATGCAGGGCTATCCGTGGGGTTCTCAAGGGTCATACCTGAAAAATTCACTAGCAAGACTGAGTATACTGATACTCAGCAAGGCTTAACCGCTTCATGGTATACTTAGCCATGTAACTAGACTCATGAAGGCTTGAAATGGTTCTGGGCTTAATTTCAGCTGAAAAGCAACAAAGAATATGAACTAACTTTCATATTTTAGCTGTCAGTTCTAGTTTCATTAATCATTCTAGGTTAGCACCTATACTAGACAAACAAGGTATGGTTTAGCATCCATCCAGTTTATCCATAATGGTTATTGTTCTTACTCTATGTGGCAGAAGGAATAAGCAGTCTCAATCTCTGTGAGAAACGGACGATTCTGAATCGTATTTCCAAACCTTGCAAGGCAAACCTAACTCACACGCTTGGAACATCCAACGATAGTTCTGAAGCAACCGTTTGCCTTCATTCCGACTCGTGGAACAGGGTCACCACAAGCGACTGTAGGACCGTACGCACACCAATTGTGCAGGACATACGTCTGTAGTGCGACTACATGACCGTACTCCTGTCCGCTGCGCGGAACGTACTCCCGCACGTCGGTGCGTGAGAAAAAGCAAATTACGAGTGGTGGGAGGTATGTTCACTCCTCGAGCCGATTGGTTACTAGGCTTACCGCTTTACCATATTTCGCGGCGTGTGGCTAGTACTTTCAAACGCTTAGCCACCACTACCACACACTGCGACCTTATCAACTTTTATCAACACAGACGGGGTAACCTTCCGAGTCATGATACTGTACATGACCCCGTCCATGATCCTTATAGTGACTGCAGAATAGTAAACATTCAACTCCTATATCGCGCGAGTGACAGGAAATCACCCAACTTCTGCCGGTCCTATTAGCAGAGCATCTACTCGATACAGACTCAGACGCAATACATAGGTTCCTAGGATTCATGCATCTAGAGTTCGATTTCAACTCCTAGACTTAATGCAATATATGATATATAAGTATAAAATTGTAGTAAATTAAATACTGGGTTATGCACCGGGGCTTACCTTCTTGAGCGGGGCTAGGGTCAGTGGTGTCAGAGACTTCCGAACTTAGGTTCGGGGCTTCAGTTATAGTCTCGGCAACGTTCGCAGGATCTTCAGAAAATCCTTGCTCGTTTTTCGGGACTAGCTCGTAGTCTCCGTCGTCGAGTGTCGTTGACTCTACATGGTATGCAATGATTTGATTAGATGGTTCTTGAGTTAAGGATTTTACTTCATAATAAAGTTGCAATCCAACAAATTAACAAACATAAACTCATGAAACAAGGGGGGGTTTGGATCCAAAGCTACTATTTACACTTAATTTATGGTTATATTAATAGAATTACTTTGAAGTAATTTGACAAGTTTGATTTTTAGTTTGGAAACCATAAAGGTTCTGACCTTGAATTTTTGTGGATAAGCTTATTTCTAGTGGATAGGCTTATTATGAATTTTTCATAATTTTCTGAAAATACAAATTAGGGTATTTGAATTTTAGTTCACACTTCAAGTTTAAATGCAAACTTTAAGTAAAACAGTGTTGTAAAATACTGAAATATTTACTATGGACTATTCTATTGTAGATCATCACATGGTAAAACGATCTAGGTATAAAGCCTTTAGTAGCATGCTTAATTAAATTCAAACCCTTTTCAAACTTAATTTGCAATAGTTTAAACTAACTTAAGCTAGAGTTCAGTACTGTAGTTGAAAATTGCACACAAGTTCATTCATCACATAACCAGGTTACACACCAAAAATCACAAGAATATAAGCTTGTATGCAAAAGTTATGCCCATGATACCCTTTTTGCTAGAGTTTAAAATGAATAAAAAAGTATTTAGTTTCAAACCAGACTTTATTAACAAAAGTTGTAGAATTATACTTCTAGATTCCAACAAAACTATTTTGGCAATTTTTGGATTTTTCTACAAATTCCTATGGATTTTACAAGTTGACAGCCTTTATAAACAAGAACTGAAAGATGAGTTTACAAAGAGGCCCTCGGGTTTAAGCATAAGGGTCCTTAAAACAGAAAGTTAAATTGCAATTGGGTCCTTGACAGCCCACGACGGCGGCCGGCGTGTCCGTCCGGTGTGTTCTCGCTGACGGCGAGGTTCTTGGCGGGAAGGAATAGGTCCTACACGACCTACAGGACCTGCCGTTCTCAATGGTAGGTGATGTGCACCAGGAGAAGTGGTGGAGCACGGCCGGCGGTGAGGATTGGCGGCGGCCGTGATGGCGTGCTCATGTTCCCGGCGAGGGGCCGGCGAACGTGGACGGATAAGATGCGCATGAGCACCGTGGAGATGTGGGGGTGTGATTGCAGTACCTAATTTGGCCAGAGGTGGGGCGGAAGGGGGTCGTCGACGGTGGGGCGGCTCGGGTTTTCACCGGCGGCGATGGCGGCATGGCATTCTGCTAGCTGGGGTGTCGGAGGGTAGTGAAGGAGTGGCTGGGTCACTTCTGCAGGATGATGTAGTGCGGCTGGTGCTCTTGGTTGGCGCTGAGGGGCGGTGTGGCGTCGGGTCGACGGCGAGGCCAAGCGGCGGCGGAGCTTGAGCTCGCCGGCGCTGCGGGAGACGCTGTTCGGGTGCGGGAGAATGAAATTGGATGGGCTGGGGAGCACCAGTGGGTCGCGGCGGTGCTCTAATAGCACTAGATCGGGGCTCGAAGGCAGCGGGGGCGGCTGACGACGGTGGCCCGAGGTTGTGGCGGAGGTCCGACGAGGGGTGGTGCTCGGGAGAGGAAAAGGTCGTGGGAATGTAGTCGCGTGAAGGCAAGAAGGAATGCGTGGGTAGCTCCAGGAGGTGCTTGGGGTCCAGAAGAAGGCGGGGTTGCGCGGAAACAGGAGCTGGCGGCCGGCGGGAGTCGTGGCGGCTCGGGCAGCGGCGGTGTGACGTGGAGAGGCAAGAGCAGGCCAGTGCGGGTCGGGGAAGCGGCGGTGCGGGCGTTAGGACAGCACGTGGCACGGTTTAGAGCGGCGCGGGGCGGCCGGTGCTCGGCACATGTTCAGCGGAGCGGCGGCGGCGCGTCGGGCAGAGGGAAATCAGAGTAGAGGAGAGCAGAGGGCTGGAGGAGGAAGACGAGGACTGATCTATGATTTTCCAAAAGTGTAGGGACCTCACGGTAATGTCTTGGCAACTTTCAAACCATAGCTCAAATAAAAATGTGCCCAAAACTAAAAGTGTAGAGTTTAGCAAGGTCTACAACTTTGCTTTAAGGTTCAATTGCAAAAGAGCTAAGAATTTGAAACTAACATAAAACTTGGCAAATTTTTAAACTTTAATTAAATCCTATTTAAAAACTACACTACACTTACATCCTAGGGGTAGTTTCACTTATATTTGCGATTTAAAAGCAAGTTCTTGACTTTTACCAAACAACCTTCATATGATTTGATTTTACCTCCCATTCTCTCACATTTAACACTAAAGGACCTATATTTTTCAGAATTACATTTATGTCCCTTTTCCCTTTTGCATTTAAATTTGAGCACACATAACAAGATCAATCATGCACACTTTATACTAATATTTAGTGTGTTTATAATCCTAATACCTAAATGTCACAGAATTGGATTCGGATAGTACATTTTACCACATCTTAACTCGAATACGGATACGAATTCAGATGTTCTCGAATACGAATGCAAAACGGATATGGCAGAACCGTCTGAATTATTCCGGTTCAAGTGCGTAGACCATCGCTATACAGGTGATAAGATCTCATCGCACTTCAAATGGAACAACTTTTTGGTCTGTCGGGTCACCGCCCGATTCAACCACGGTTACACAGGATCGACGTAGGTTTATCTCACACGAAGGCAAGTCCAAACTTACAACAGCTCGCAACTTTTACACCACAGGATAATTAAACATTATTACACAGAGGTTTGTTTTGTCCTAACTAATACAAATTTATACAGGCATTGTTTGAAAACTTCAGGTTTTAACTGTCATTGAGGGGCAGCGGAAAAGATAAAACAACGCGACTACATACATCGCAGCGGTAGGCACCATACTTAGCCCAAAGCATGGCGTCATTCCGATGGGTCACTATTGGCCGAGGACGGATCCCATTCCACAGACCAGCCAAGCGGAGCAGAACAGGGCCATGGAGAACTAGCCACAGAGTCCTCGAATGGCATACCTGAAAACCATATTACTAGCAAGGCTGAGTATACTAATACTCAGCAAGGCTTACCCGATATTGGGTATATTTAGCCCATAACTAGACCATGATAGGTTGTAACGGCTCGAGTTTTTCTTTTGCTGAAAAGCAACAAAGAGTATATCTTCACTTTCATATTTTAGCTTTCAGATTCTAGTTTCTTTTAATCATTCTAGGTAAGCATCTATACTAGTCAAGAAAGGTAGGTATTAAAACATTCATCAATATTATTATTCCATCAACTGTTGCTCTTGTTACTCTATGTGGCAGAAAGATCAAGCAGTCTCAATCTCTGTGAGAAATGGACGATTCTGAATCGAATTTCATAACCTTACAAGGGATCCTAACTCACACGCTCGGAAACTTTCCTTCCCAGGCAACCGTTCCCATCTTATTTCGGGGCGTGGATCAGGGCCACCACAAGCGACTGCAGGACCATACGCACATCCAATGTGCAGGACATACGTCTACAATGCGACTGTATGACCGTACTCCTATCTGCTATGCAGAACATATTCCCACACATTGGTGCGTGTGCGCAACAAGACCAAAATTCGAGTGGTGGGGTAAGTCCACTAGCCGGGCCAATCAGGTAATAGGCTTACCGCGTACCATATTTACGGTATGTGGCTAGCACTTTCAAACACTTGACCACCACTACCACACACTGTGACCTTATCAAACTTAAACCAACACAGACGAGTACCATTTCAATTCATGGTGCTGCACATAATCCAGTCCATGATCCTTATAATGATTGCAAAATAGTAAACAACCAACTCCTATATCGCGCGAGTGACAGAAAATCACTCGCTTCTGCCGGTCCTATTTGAATTAAGTGATTATTAAGTTAATAACTTTACTTCATGATAAAGTTGCAATCCAACAATTCATAGTCAAAGCATCGCAAAACAAGGATTGGATTCCCAAGAATTTCAACCTACTTATGGTATATTAAACCAATTAGCTCTACTAGCATCATAATTAATTTCTATAGCTTCAAGCATAGGAGTAATGAGGTTAGGAATTTAATTACACATACTTGAAGCTATTACAAGACTTCTGTTAATTTTTCATATTTTTAAACCTAACAGAATAGAAGTATAAAAATGCACAAATTCAAACCTAAGATAACAAGTTTTATTTTTAGTTTGAAAACTACAGAGGTTCTGGCCTTGAATTTTTATAAGCATGTACACCTCTATCAGATGAGCTTCTTATAAATTTTTCATAAATTTTTGAAAACAGAAACTAAGTTATTTGAATTAAATTCAAATTTTAAGTTTAAAACAAATCCTAAGGCAAAACAGTGCTATAAAATTATTCAAAATTTACTATGCATTACTCAACATTAGAACATCATATGGTAAAAGACCTAAGTATAAAAGCATCAGTAGCATGATTGAATAAAATTTACTTTATTTCAAACCTACTTTGCACAAATTTAAATTGGTTCAAGTTAGAGTACAGTGCTGGTGATGAAATTTGCACACAAGTTCACTCATATCACATACAAGTCGCATACCAAAAATCCCATGAAATAAAGCTAGCATGCAAGAGATACATACAAGATTCCCTTTTGTTAAATTTTAAAATAACGCTTAAAGCATTAAGTTTCAAACTAAACTTTAGTAACCAAAGTTGTATAACTGGACTTCTAGAGTATAACAGAACTGGTTTGACAATTTTTAGATTTTTCTATGAATTTCTACAGATTTTCAAAGTTGGCTGATTTGAATTGAGGGGGGTACTGATATTTTGCAGAGAAGACCCTAGAAAGAAATGAAAGCTTGCAATTGGGTCCCTGGCCGGTTTGAACCGAGGGACATCACAGCGGCGATCAAATTCCGGTGAGGAGGACCACCGGCGGCGAGGGGAAAGTGGGGGAAAATGTTCAGGAGCTCACGGCGGGCTCCGGGGTGGCCGGAATCGATGAAGGGAGGTGCGGAGACGGCGGTTCGACGGAGAACTGAGCCGGTGCGGCGAGGTCCCGAGGCGGCGGCGGCGTTCCGGCGGCCGGAGTGTTAGGAAGGCGGCGAAGAAGTGGCTAGAAAGCTTCCACGCGTAGATGTAGTGCTGATGGTGAGCTCGGTGAGGGCCGAGAGGGGGCGGAGCGGCGGCGGTGAACTGGACTGCCGGCGCGGGTGAGTTGGAGGGCCAGGTGGTGAGGTTAAAGCGGCGAGGGGCAGCTAGCAGTGTGAGAGCTCGCAGGCGAGGGGCGGGGGGCGGTGGAGCAGAGAAACAGAGAGGGAGGGGAGAGAGGAAGACAACGAGGACTTCTCTATAATTTTCCAAAAGAGCAAGGGTGCACTGTAAAGTAAATTTTTCTTTCAAACCATAGCCCAAATGAGAATACGCCCAAAAGCAAAAGTGTAGAGTTTAAAAAGATCTACAACTTTGCTTTAAGGGTCAGCTTCCAAAGAGTTAGGGTATTGAAACTAATTCGAAATCCGTCAAACTATCAATTTTTACATAAAACCTATTTAAAAATCACATTCCAATTGAATCCTTATGGTGATTCTTCTTTTTACAGTGGTTTAAAAGTAAATTCTTGCCTTTACAAAACTAACCTTCATATAATTTGAAGTTGCCCTACCTTGAAACACATTTAGCAAAACAACATTAATTTTTCCATAATTACAAAAATACCCTTTAACTTGTATTTTAGGTTTTAAAAGCTTTTATCAATGCAACACACACTTCATCCTAACAAGCACAACATATACTAGAATTTAATATGTCTATCTCCTAAGTACTTGAAACTGTCACAACGGATACCTCGGATTCGGATTCGAATTCGGATATTTACTCGATATATAGGATAATATTTAGCTATTTTTATTGATAGTTTTAGAATATAAAATTATTATATATATGTATGTATGTATGTATATATATATATATATATATATATATATATATATGCGCCGCGCGTGATGGGATGCACATGGACGGATGCATCGTTATCTGCTATAGCGTGGGACGACTCGTCACGCCCCATGTTTCCAGAAGAGCCCGAGACGTGGCGCCACCGACGCGCCTGCGGCCTGCACACGTCCCGCGCTGTTCTCCTCGCCTCCGCCTCCCAACCCACTCATGCAAGCACACGTACCCCCCCTGCCGTGGCGCCCGGATCCCAATCCTTTCGCCGCCGGCCGCCTATAAATGGCGGCGTCGGCCTTCTGCTTCATCACCAGTGAGCTTCATCAGCAGAACAAACGACAACCAGACATCCGATCCACATAACACTAGCTAGCAGATAGCCAGACCTGTTGAGAGGAACCACCGACCGGTGCAGCATGGACTACGGCCAGCAGGGGCAGCACGGCCACGGCACCACCGGCCGCGTCGACCAGTACGGCAACCCGGTCGGCGGCGTCGGGCACGGCACAACTGGGACCGGCGGTATGGGGTACGGTGGTACTACCGGAACAGGCGGCATGGGCCAGCTGGGGGAGCACGGCGGCGCCGGCATGGGTGGCGGCCAGTTCCAGCCTGTGAGGGAGGAGCACAAGACCGGCGGCGTCCTGCACCGCTCCGGCAGCTCCAGCTCCAGCTCGGTAACCACTTGCATCCTTCCTTTGTTTTCTCAGCACCTGCTCCCAGCTTAATCGTATGGACCGACGACATAGGCCTTGCTTATTAACTTGATCCTTTCTTTTGTTATTGTAGTCCGAGGACGACGGCATGGGCGGGAGGAGGAAGAAGGGCATCAAGGAGAAGATCAAGGAAAAATTGCCCGGAGGCCACAAGGACGACCAGCACACCACGGCCACCGGCGGCGCCTACGGGCAGCAGGGACACACCGGCATGACCGGCACGGGAACCGGCGGCACCTACACCACCGAGGGCACCGGCGAGAAGAAGGGCATCATGGACAAGATCAAGGAGAAGCTGCCCGGACAGCACTAAACGCGGCTGCGTAGTACGCGCGACGGCGCGAGATGCCATGCTTATCTGTCACGGCGTTCCGAGATAATAAGATGAACCCAGCAGGAATAAAGTGTCCCTTGATCGCGTCCGCTCGCGTGGGGCGGACGGTTCATGCACATTTGTGTAGACACTGTTGTGATCCGAGAGGTTCTCCCAACTGTGTGTGCAGTGTGAGTTTGTATGTAACGTCATACATGGAGTGTGTACTGTACTGTGTACACTATCTTCTTTGTGTTTTTCTGAATACATATGCGTGGTTTGTGTACGTCATTGGAATATCTTGCTTATAGAAATTTAGAAAAAGATTACTCTAATAAGCGAACATAAATTCAAGACTAAGTTAACTTTATCATCCGTAGCTATTAAAATAATTGAACTGTTCTCACGCTGCTATGTCCATCACATGTACAGTGTGATGTGTCCTCGATCACCAGCCGTCATCAGATACTTGCAATGGATAAACACTAATTTATATCTATTCATAAGACGCATATTTCTTTTGAACCTTCATAGTTCTCTACTACTATTGCGATGATGCACATTGTCTACACGATAAACTTTTCGAGTTACCTCTTTTCTTAACCTTTTTCCTTTTTAACGTAATACATATAAACGCTAACGCTAACGTAGGTAAACACCACTATATCCATGTGCTAACATACATGAACACCACAATATATGCACGCACGTTCTGACATTTACCTTATGAATGTCTATGAAAGGTATCGAGGGACACATTGATCTTGAACTGAGAATAATCCTCTATAGTGAAATTTGGAGCTTTATGACAAAAAGAAGCCAAAAGGCAAAAATTTGGAAATCTTTGACATTTATTGATTTTTTGAAATCTTGAACTTAAAAAAGAACAAAAGAGTTTCGTGATAGGGGAGGGAAAATCACATGTGCTAAGGTAGACATAAAAGATCAGAAAACAGAAAGCTATTTTTTGGTGAATTTTGATATTTTGAAAATTTGAAGGAATGACCTTAAACAAATCAAAAGAATTTAGGAGAGAAAAGAGGGAAAGTGCAGGTGCTAAAGCATACATTTGAAGTAATGTAGTATCAGATAGCTAGAGAACAGAGCTGATCTATATCACCGAGCAAACTATATTTAGTCGAGTTTCTTTTACCATAGTGTACTTCTGCTCATTTAAGATGTAAGACTACATGCTATGCAAGTATGTCATAGGACATTTGTGACGATTTCGTTAATATTAAAGTTTGTTACCTCGATTTCTCGGAGGTGCTAATAAACTAGAGTTGCATGATTACACTCAAAAGAATGTGCACATGTATACAAGTTTCTGCCTCTGCTGTGTTCAAGAATAACGTGTAACTAGGGTGATTGATAAAGAAAAAAAATGTGCCACATTGACTTGTGCCGATCCAATAGGCCACCGACGCCATTTTCCTACGGTAAGTGCGCCATCGTGGCGAATTCAAGGAGTTTTATTAGCCTGTTTTGTTCGAGACCTCTACCTGCAACAAAGCCTTGTACGTAGGACATTTCTCCTACCGGTTGAGTGTTTTTTCTAAAAGTATCTACTGTTTGTAGAAGCTTCTTCTTGTCCCCCTTCATGTCATCTTCAGCATGGCTTCCAAGTTCCTATTCCATATACACGTACTTTGCAATGTAAAAGTTTGATTAGGTAGCAGTAACACATGTTCAGCTCTGCCACGTACCTGAATCCTCTTGCCAACTCCGGTAAGATGACATCAATGCGCCATATTATATACAAGAATCCAACACGTATGCGTACCTTCCAACACTTATATCCTCAAAGCGGGAAGAGAGAGAGGTCTTTAGATCAAATGAATAAACTGAAAGCTTCGATTCGCCACGTTGCCTACCAGTACCATATGCGAGCGGACATCCGCGAACGGTCACCTCACTCATTACTGCCATCAAGCATAAACAATCGGCCCATGACCCCGCCGAGTCACTCTTCGAGAAGAAACGAACCGAAGCGTACGTGGCGCCACCGACACCGCGTCTCCCTCCGTCTTCCTCGTGTCCCTGATATGCCTGACGGTCCACCCATGCATGAACACGTAGCCCGACGGCGCTGGAGTCCAAAAACCCATGCATTATCTAATCCCCGCGGCAGCATAAATGGCGCCTGACCCTGCCTCCGCCTCAATCTTTTTTGATCAGTTCATATATATCGAATCATTACTAAGAACAGAGTACGTATGTTAGGGCAGGACATCCCCTGTTACATGAGAGTAGCCTGGTTGCTACGTAGAAAAGAAATTTCTAATTTGTCCTATGGACTTGTTATCGCCATAATTTAGACAGGCTGGAAAGTGGGCCGTGGAACAAGATGAATTTGAAGGATAGTTATAATGGGCTTGCGAATCGGACCCTATGCAGATGTTTTAGGCTCAGGGTGGCCGTGTATCTAGATAGTTATGTATGATTAAACAGTTTAGATATAGATAGTTAAGATTTGTGTTGTGTTTGGTTAGGCTTGGTTAGGAAAGGAAAGTCTACGGACTATAAATATGTATCATGGGTAAACAATAAGGGAATCAATCATTCATCAACAACTCTCGGCGCATCGTCTCCCCTGTTTTAGGATTTCTCGGGTAAGTGCCATGCAGCCCCGATCACATCTTGCGTGATCGGGGCGGCGTCGTCTCTGCTTATCTGTCTTTTTGTGTTTCTCGTTCTGAAGCATTGTTGATGACGAGAAACACTAGTTATCTCAACGTGTATAGAGTAACATTAGTCTTTCCATGCTTCAATCGTCCATCCTTTGTTACCTATAAGCGTTCAGCTGTCGTCGTGTCCGATCTCAGATGTGAAGGCAGCCTTCTTGCTCTGTTCTTGTGTAGTAGATCCAATCTGTTATGATTAGTCTTTAATTATCAAAGATTTAGTTTAATATCTGCATAATTAGGCCCTTCAAACGGGTTGAACGTTCCGGCAGTATGTTTGGTGTCTTATGGCAGTTTAAAAGGAGATTGTTCCGGGAATTGGCTTTTTGGTTGGTTTTTAGGCCTCTGTTTAGGTTGTTATTTCGTTACCTCGTGTATTTGTTAGGCTCGATCACGTGTAGGATGTTCCGATCATGTAGTGAAAGCTTTAACCGTTGTAGATTGGATTAGCTTAAGGTTTACGGGGCGAGATTTATTTTATCATCAGATGGGTACGCTTTATTTATAGATCCGATCCGGTATTGAAGACAATCGGCTCTTTATAGCCGATGCCGGGGAGCACCCGATGAGACGATCATGGCTCAAACTAATATTTATATGTGTCTGTGTATGCAGGAAACTAACATATAGCACCTTCCTGATCAGTTATAAGGTCAGGTGGCATGCCTAGCGATCTCGAAGCCAGGACGTGTGCCGGATCTCGGGCCGTTGACTGAGGGACCGGGGCCCACCAGCAGTTCCGGGAGCCTCCCGGCTCTTCATGTTGTCTGTCACTGCTCGCCGGTACGTTTTGTCCGACAACACATTCTGGCACGCCTGGTGGGACGATCATCGCCATCTTCATCTTCATCGACTTCATCATCTTCTTCGACTCCATCAGCTGCTGTTGACGGGATGGCAAGGGATGAGCTGATCACTTACGAGGAGCTGTCTGCTGAACAAAAGCAGAGATATGATGAGATTAAGGCTCAATTTGAAGCTGATCTCATCGGCTCTTTCGAGAGGACCCGCCACCACGGCGTCAGGTGGAAGGAGTTTTCACCCGAAGGCGCCCTTGATGGAGTGGATCTGTCCATCCCATCTGAAGACCGTACCATCTACGGCAAAAAGTAAACTACGCGGTTGCCCACTCGCTACACTGACACTATGAGAGCTTGGTTAACGCTTTTGAGCGCGTTGCCCTGCGAGTGGTCCAGGAGATTATGAAGCATCAACACTCTCCAACGGAACCTACCTTGGGGAGTCACATGGGGGAGTTGCCGTTCCAAGCTAGGCCACCACTGCCTTATGCGCTCGCGGCTGCGGAATCACATGGCTCTCCGGTTTACGTGGTTTACAAAGTGGGAGGTGATCCCGTGGATCACCAGTTCTTCAGCGAGCCACCCAGGGAGATCCCGCATGGATATATGTGTGCTTATATACCAGATAGCAGTAATCCGGTACATTCAGCACAGAGGGTAGCTGGAGGAGTTTCTGGGGCGGATGCGGATAAACAAGCATGAATGGCAGGCTATGCCACCGGGCCGAGTCACGATAATGCGCACTCGGCCCTAGGATCACAGACGGCGGAGCAGATCAGTACCATCCTGAGAGATCAGTTTGGCATCTTACCAAAGAGGAGAACGATCGGCTACACCAAGCTGTATCCAAGTAATTATGATCTAATCCCCTTGCCACCTAAGTATCGGCTTCCTGAGTTTACTAAGTTCAGTGGAGCGGAAGGTTCTAGCTCTATCGAGCACGTAAGCCGATACTTGGCGCAACTAGGGATGATCTCAGTATCGGATCCTTTGCGAGTAAGGTTTTTCTCGCAATCTCTTACGGGGCCAGCCTTTGGGTGGTACACTTCATTAGGCCCTGATTCAATTCGCACTTGGAAGCAGCTGGAGGAGCAATTCCATATCCAGTATCATTCGAAAGCTGCAGAAGCAGGAATTGCCGACTTAGCGCAAGTACGACAGAAGCGTGGGGAAACTATGGCAGAATATGTCCGACGCTTCAGAGAAGTGAAGAACCGATGCTACTCGACACGGATTTTAGAAAAGGATGAAGTTGAGTTGGCATCTTTGGGGTTACTGAAGCCAATCAGAGATTTGGCTTTCCAGTTGGAGTTTACCTCTTTGGCACATTTGGTGCAGAAGCTAACAACACACGAGCAGCGCCACCGAGAGCTGTATCAAGACAAGTTCAAGCGTCAAGTGGCGTTGGTCAACGTAGAGGAAGCTGAAGACTCTGGGGAGGAACAAGAGGTGGTAGTTGCAGAATGGACACGAGGGGCAAACCCTGTGTCCTGCAAGTGGGTGAAGCAAACTGGGCCTGCGAAAGGGTTTGACTTCGACGTGAGCAAAGTTGAACAGATTTTTGATCTATTGTTAAAAGAAAAACAGTTGAAGTTTTTAGAAGGATATAAGCCTCCTACGGCGCAAGAGCTAAAGGGGAGATCATATTGCAAGTGGCACGACTCTTTCACCCACAGTACGAGCGACTGCAAGGAGCTCCGTCGACAGATTCAATCGGTTATCGAGCAGGGCCGATTGATCTTGGGCCAAACCGCCATGAAGATCGATACTCAGCCTTTCCCTAGTGTGAACATGGTGGAGGGTTATGACCGGTCTGCAAGGCGGCAGCTGGATTTCACGCTCGGCATCAACATGGCAGGGATAGCATCATGCTGTCAAACCAAGAATAAAGAGGCTGATCTTAGCGATCGGCCCCAAAGGGAAGAAAAGGGTTATGTCACAGAAGAACAAGTGAGGCATGTTAGGAATCAGCGGCCGACTTCTTCTGATCTTCTCAAGAAGTACAAGTACCACTACCAACAGCGTCTCCGGCAGGAATCAGAGGAAGAAGAGTACGAGCGTCGTACTAGGAAGTGTTTGAAGAAGCATAAAGACGTGCGTGATCATTGGCATTGCCCGTTTTTCAGGTACTGTTGGGATTCTGGTATGAGTCGATTGCCTACTACTAGAGACTGCCCAGAGTGCGGACCCGTGAAACCAGATGCAAAGGGGGTCTCGATTTTTCGGCGTTTGGGACCTGTTCCAACTCAGCAAGGGCAGGTTCGATCGCCACAAGGGAGGGTGGACCTTGATGAAGAAGAAGACAAGTATCATCGTCCGCGATGGTGCCCTGATGGACTCAATAATTCTCAGAAGCGCAGAGTTCAGCGGTTGCGCAGCTTGGAAGAAGCTGACACTAGATATCTCGAGTCATTAAGGAAGGCGTGCCCAGACTTGGCGGAACAAGTCCATCATGTGCAGAAAAGGGAATCGAGTCCTCCTAGAAAGGAGTGGTGGCTGAAGTCAACAAGAGCCGATGTGAGGATATCGGCTGATACACATATGGTGTTTGTGCTCCCTATAGAATTCCAAGCCCGAGCCCATGAGGAGTCATCAGTTGCCCAGCTTGACTTGGGGCCTCGGCCGGTGATATTTGAGAAGCCGCAAGCTAAGAATTACAAGCATTTGAAGGCTTTATATCTCAAGGGGTGCATAAACGGCCAGCCCGTTAACAAGATGTTGGTGGACACAGGAACAGCAGTCAACATTATGCCGTACTCATTTCTGCGCTGCTTGAGGCGATCCACCGGAGCTTTGATCAAGACTAACGTCATGCTAAGTGACTTCAACGGACAGACCTCAGAGGCTCAAGGCATCCTCAGTGTGGTTCTGACCATCGGAAACAAGACTGTCTCGACTTCTTTCTTCGTTGTCAGTAGCAAGAGCACATACAACGTCCTACTTGGCAGGGATTGGATTCATACCAACTGTTGCATCCCCTCCACAATGCATCAGTGTTTAATCCAGTGGGATGGAAATGACATAGAGGTGGTTCATGCAGATGACTCGATTGAGATTTCACATGCTACTATGATCATTTGGGACGCGGAGGACCAGGAGCCGATCTCGGGGATGAGTTTGGAAGGCTGTGATCGCATTGAGGCCACAAAAAACGGGGTTAGGCTGGTCTTATCCATTGGCCTTACAGAGTAGAGGAGTTGCAAGGAACAAGCCGCTCTAGCGCATTTGTGGAGGCGATTCCCGCGATCGGCACAAAAAATAAAGTACAAATTTTTGATGTCAAGTATTTTACATAGTTATAGCCATTATAGAAAGGCCCGCTTTGACAGCTGGCCTTACTCTTCTTTAAATATTTGAAGGATAATGAAAAACATAGAGCGGCCGACCTCGACGATCGGCCAAAATCCTTTTTACCATCTTCTTTGTCCATCTACAGTGTCGACTTAACAGATGATGAGAAACTAGGATATGGGTTCACGTCAGCTGATGAGCTCGAGGAAGTAGATATTGGTCCTAGGGATAAGCCATGGCCAACGTTTGTCAGCAAGAAATTACACCCATGTTTGCGAGAGCCGATGATAGCTTTATTAAAAGAATATGCAGACTGCTTTGCCTAGGATTATACAGAGATGCCTGGGTTGGACAGACGCATAGTCGAGCATCGGCTCCCTCTCAAAAGTGGATTTCGACCGTTCCAGCAGCGTGCACGACAGATGAAGGCTGAGGTCCTGGTCGAAGTGAAAAAGGAGGTGGAGAAAATGCTAGAAACAGGATTCATCAAGTCTTGCAGGTATGCCGAGTGGATTTCAAGTGTTGTACCTGTACAGAAGAAGGACAGCTGATGGCGAGTCTGCGTGGACTTCAGAGACCTCAACAGAGCTACTCCGAAGGATGAGTATCCAATGCCTGTTGCAGAGACATTGATCAATGCGGCTGCTGGTCACAAAATCTTGAGTTTCATGGATGGCAACGCTGGTTATAACCAGATTTTTATGGCCCCTGAGGATATACACAAAACCGTATTCAGAGTACCTGGAGCGGTGGGTCTGTTTGAGTATGTGGTTATGACCTTTGGTTTGAAGAATTCTGGCGCTGCATATCAGCGTACCATGAACTACATTTTTCATGAATTGATCGGCAAATTGGTGGAAATTTACATTAATGATGTCGTGGTGAAGTCCGCGTCGGTTGAAGGCCACTTGGAGGATTTACGACAGGTTCTGGAACGGACCAGAAGGTTTGGGCTTAGAATGAATCCAAAGAAGTGTGCTTTTGGAGTGTCAGCCGGTCAGTTTTTGGGCTTTTTGGTTCATGAAAGGGGGATCGAGATTGGCCTAAAAAGTCAGAAAGCCATGCGCACCATGGTGCCACCTACTACGAAGAGGGAGCTCCAGCAACTTATTGGCAAGATCAACTTTGTCAGGAGGTTTATTTCCAATCTTTCTAGGCGGATTGAGCCTTTTATGGAGTTGATGAAAATTAAAGCCAGTGAAGAATTTCGCTAGGGGGCAGAGCAGCAACAGGCATTTGAAGAGATTAAGGAGTATTTATCAAGACCACCTGTGCTGGTTCCACCCCAACAAGATAGACCATTTTACGTGTACCTATCAGTTGGTGACACCTCCATCGCGTCGGTAGTAATACAAGTGCATGACAGTAAAGAGAGGGTTGTATTCTACCTCAGCAGAAGGATGCTGGACGCAGAGACAAGGTATCCTGATGTCGAAAAGTTATGCCTTTGTCTATTCTTTACATGCACTAAGCTTCGTCACATCCTGCTATCAGCCGAGATAATTATTATCTGCAAATCGGATGTCATAAAACATATGCTATCGGCTCCTGTATTGAAAGGCCGTTTGGGAAAATGGATGTTTGCATTATCAGAATTTGATATCCGATATCAACCAGTGAAGGCAGTCAAAGAGCAAGCGTTAGCAAATCTTATTGCAGAGAGGGTCAGTACGAACATAGTAGCGCTTTCTGTACATGCGTGGGCCATGTACTTTGACGGGTCAGTTTGCGGAGAGGGATGTGGCATAGGTGTCCTGCTGGTACTGCCTCAGGGGCAATATATTCCTTCTCAATTAGATTGCATACTGCCTGCACCAATAATCTTGCAGAATATGAAGCGGTGCATAAAGGTATGGAGTTGCTTCTTGAGGCCGGAGCTGAAGCAGTAGAAGTTTTCGGGGATTCGAAATTGGTGATCTCTCAGCTCACAGAGGAATACAGGTGTGAGAGTGAGTTACTTTTCCCGTTGTGGGTGCAATGTCAAGAGCTGATAGCCCAATTCAGGTACATAAATTTCTATTCAATACCTAGGGCTCGGAATTTAGAGGCCAATGATTTGGCACAGCTGGCTTCAGGATACAAAGTTGACGGATCCAATCATCAGGTGCACCTACTGGACCAAGGAGATTGGAGAGCCGATATCTTCAATTACTTGAAGGATTCGGCTCGGGGGGCACCCAAGAGGATACGTTATAAAGCTATGAGATATGTCCTGATAGGGGACGACATGTTCTACAGGACTTTAGAAGGACTGTTGCTTAAATGCTTGGGGCCGGTTGAGTCCAATTGGCTCTTACATGAGATCCACGAAGGAACTTGTGGGACTCATCAATCGGCTCACAAGATGAAGTGGCTGATTAGGCGATCAGGGTACTACTGGCCCACCATGCTTGAAGATTGTTTTAAGTATTATAAAGGATGTCAAGCGTGTCAGAGGTTTGGGAAAATTCAGATGGTACCAGCGTCAGTGATGAACCCCATTATTAAACCATGGCCGTTCAGAGGCTAGGGCATGGACATGATCGGCAAAATTAATCCTCCATCCGGCAAAGGCCACCAGTTCATTTTGGCCATCACAGACTACTTTACCAAGTGGGTAGAGGCGATCCCTATGAAGTCGGTGGCATCCAGTGACGTTATTCAGTTCGTCAAGGAACATGTCATTCATAGGTTCGGGATCCTTCAGACTATTACAACAGATGGAGGTTCGGTCTTTATTTCAGAGGAATTCAAGAAGTTTGCCGCCGACATGAGCATCAAGTTGATCAGGTCGTCTCCA
Source organism: Panicum hallii (assembly GCF_002211085.1). Classification (NCBI taxonomy): domain Eukaryota; kingdom Viridiplantae; phylum Streptophyta; class Magnoliopsida; order Poales; family Poaceae; genus Panicum; species Panicum hallii. Next base: position 20,654,297 of record NC_038049.1, read on the forward strand.
TATTATGCCCACGCAAATGGACAAGCTGAAGCATCCAATCAGAGCCTCATCAAGTTGATTAAGAGGAAGATTGATGAGTACCCTAGGCGTTGGCACGAGGTCTTATCAGAGGCGTTGTGGGCATACCGTATATCTTGCCACGGGGCGACGAAAACTTCCCCTTATCACCTAGTCTATGGGCAGGAGGCTGTTTTACCATGGGAAATTACGGCCGGATCGAGGCGCGTAGAGTTCTAGATGACTTAACAGCTGAAGAGTATGCCACTCTGATGAATGATAATGTCGAGGACCTCACGGAGCTCAGGCTTTGGTCACTTGAGAAGATCAAAGAAAATAAGGCCAAAGTAGCCCGCGCATACAATAAGAAGGTCAAGCCGAAAGAATTCCAGGTCGCAGATCTGGTTTGGGAAGCAGTAATACCATTGGGAACTAAAGACGCAGCGTATGGCAAGTGGTCCCCAAACTAGCACGGGCCGTGTAGGTTGACCAAGTTCTGTCTGGGAATGCATATATGCTTGAAGAATTAGACGGCGTCAAGTTCCTGGTGGCGGTCAACGGTCAACATCTCAAGAGATACTTTCCAAGCATGTGGGATGATGAATGATAAAGCCAATGCGACCAACGGGCCTGAATAAGGGAGTGCCAAAGCTGCGTGGAAGGGTACAAACCGACGAGACCTGATGGCTCGTGTATGCAAAACTGGTAACGCGTGTTGAAATGAAAGCAAGGAAAGAAGGCCGATGCGTGCAGTCGGCCCACATAATAAAGAAAAGCATTTCATGCCCAACACACTAAGTTGTCAAAATAGCCGATGTGATGTGAGACCATCGACTCTAGATTATGTTGAAGTGCCCAACATATTGGGACCATCGAACAGCCGATGTGTGACCATCGACTTTAGGGTTCAAAATGTGCACATACAAGTTTATCTGTTAAAGGAGCAAGCCTGCTGGAGAAACTCATCGATGGCAGCGATGACATCAAGATGGACATGATCAACTTCAGCAATCACTGCTTCGTCCTCCTCGTCCACCCCTGGCATCACCTGCTTACTCAGAGCACTCAACTCAGCCAGATCCACCTTCAGTTGAGCGGTCAGGGCTTCTGCTTCCCATTTGGAGCTGGCAATAAGGTCTTTCTCTTCTTGAATGCGTTGCTCGGTGGCCCAGACTCTAGCCTTAAGGTCTTCTAGGTCCTTCTCCAGAAGAAGAAGCCGTTGAGTGGGAGCAGATGTGTCAGCCTTGGCGTTCAGAACATCTTTCTTCTCGTTGACTGACCGGCACCTCTCGACAATGTTGGCTCTCAAGGGTGTTTGAGAGCGACGGGTCTCAATCCTATGACGAGCTTGAGCTACTCTTGCCCGAAAGGAAGGGAGGTGCCCGGCCGGCAAGAGCTTGACTTGAAGAGCCACGGGAAGCTGAGAGATGATCTCCTCGAGGATCTGCTTTACCGCACTAGAATCCTGGACCAGGGCATCAATCGAACCTGACAAAAGGTCCTTCACATAGAGAAGCTGACTGGCGACTCTGGTCGAATCTGGTTGAGGATCATTGGCTTCTAATATGGCCGATCCAATGGATGCAAGATCAAATGCAAGCAGTTCTGAGAGGTTCAGGCCCTGAAGGGAGGCATGTGAGTAGAGCAGCACAGAAAAGAACAAAAATGATCTGGGGGGTAAAACATACCTGTCCTGGGAGAGAAGTGGCGACAGCCGATGAAGAACCGATCGGCTCCTGAAGGTGCGTCCTTCTGAAGGAGGAACGTTGTCAGCGGGAGAAGCGAAGGTTGGCTCTTTAGGGTTTACACTTTCAGAAGGAGGAGCAGCAGCCGACGAAGCATCAGTCGGCTCTGGCAGGCACGCCCCTTTCGAAGGAAGATTAGCAGTCGCCGAGGTGACAGCTGGACTCTCCAGAGAGGAGCCAATGACCGATGCGGCCACAACCGGCTCCTGCAGATCTTGTGGGATGACCGGAGCATCAATCAGCGCTGAAAGGCCTTCCAGAGCCCTTAGGTCAAGATCACGAAGGGTAATCAGAGCATTGATAGGCACTTCCACGTCCTCTGGAACTTCTGAAGCTGAGTCTTTTTGGCATGGGGGTTCCTCGCCACTGGAAATGTCCACGACGATGGGCTGCAAGAAAAGGGTATGTAATTGAGAAGAATGTACATGAACAGAAGGTCAATTACGAAAGAGGTGATCCAAACCTGGCTAGCAGCTGGAGCTTCTTGACTGGGAGAAGACAGCCCAGCTGCTTTCCGAATTTTTCTGACAAGCACCTTCCTTGTCTTAGCATGAGCCCGGGGGGCAACAGCGTCAGAGGATCGTCTCCGTTTGGGGGGTCAGCTTTGCAGTGCTGGGCTGGATCTGCATGATACTTTTTGAAGGAGGAGGTGCGTTTTTGCCAAAGAGAACAACAGGGGCAATTGGCGAGAACTGGAAGACAGATCCATCATCATTCTTGGGCTCTAGGCCATCCTCCTATTGCAGAAAGAGTAAAGGGAATCAGAAAGATTCAGTGAGGTCAAAAGGAGAAAAAGATAGGCGGACGGTAATACCTCTCCTTCAGGGATTTCATACTCAGCGTGAATCTGCTGCAGCGTCGGCCCCAAGGCTCTCCGGGAAACATGAGTCTTCCACATCAACCACCAGTCCTGGAAGTCGACAGCCGAAGAAACAAAGGCAAGGTCAACTGGAATTGGGATGAAAAGGTCTAAAAACAGACTGTAGCATCTTTGGGTGGTGACGGCATCAGGAAGGTCCACCCTATTTGATGTCAAATGATGAAGGAGGAAATGTGGAGGCACTTGCCCAAGACCAAATTGCCGGGCTGCTACAACCGGCTATTAAAATTCATATCCCGGTTTGATGATCCGATTGGAGGTGCTCATGCCGACTGGGAGGAGGTAAGGACGAATCATGATGGAGTACAGGCGCCTGGTGTCGATATCGTTGGCAAAATCAGCCAATTGGAACATGGCTGGGCTCTCAAAGATTTCAGACTCAGCATAGGGGAGGAAGATTGGGTTGTCCAGGCCTTTATAAAAAAATCTGAAACCATCGTGAGGCATCTGAAGGATTTAACTTGCCACCAGGAAGACTGTACAAGGCCTGTTCGAAGCTGGTGCATCGGATTTGCCTCCCACTTTGGTCCGGAAAAGAGTTGTTGGCTAGAGAGGGGAAGTTTGGGATGAAATCTTGAAAGTAAAGGTGAGCCTGCAGCTGGATGAACCACCAGGGACCACCAGTCCTAAGCTTTTTCTGGGAAAGAAGGCTCAAGGACATCAGATGAAGGTATCTGTAGATTTCTCCAAGAAATAATTTACCAAGGCCAATGGTATGACCTTTGGCCAGTTCATACGCCAAGGGAAGATAGTTCTTGGTTGGAGCAAGCGAAGGACCACAGAAGAGAAAATGTTCTAGCCAAAGATTCAAGAAGGTTGTATGTTCCTTCTCTGACATAGGTCCTTTTGTTTTCAGATGTTGGTTTAGATATACTCCCCAGTTCGTGCACTCTGCTTTGGAGGATAGTTTGAAAGGAACTCCAGATAGTCTATAAGCAGAGGGATAAGTTGATGAGATATCTAGATCAGTGATCATCATAACATCCAGAAGGGTTGGAGTCATTGGACCATGTCCAAAGAGGAAACAGTTTAAGGCGTCAGACCAAAAGTAGCCGATGGTCTTCAGAAGGTTCTCATCCTTTTCGAGAGGAGAAAGAGATAGAGACAGAGCATCGGCTATCCCTATGGATTCCCATGTAGGCTGGTAGGTATTTGCTACTCTGTTATACCAAGATACCCAGCCCTCGGGAGGATTCGGCCAAGCACGAAGGCTATCGGACCAGGAGTCTAGATCTATGTCTTGATTCATGAAGGGGATTCGATTAGCCTCGCAAGAAATTAGATCTATGGGCTTCTCGTAAGAACGAGGCCCAAGACAGAAAGAATTGGGGGAAGAAGGATGCGGTAAGAGGATATCGGAAGCCTGAAAAACCCCACGAAAGACAAAGTAGTCGAAGAAGGGGTCATTTAACAGCGCAAGGAGTCTTGTGATTACTGCATTAAATTAACAGAGGTTGGAGTTTTACCTTCAGACCGAAGATATTCGCGCCAATGTTCGAAGACTCCACCATTGGGAACCTTGATAAAGTCAAGAACTCGGGGAACAGATCTAGGGTTGGCGGTGCAGAATTAAGAGTTTATTCTGAGGCTCAAGGGAGAATTTCGTGGCTAGGGTTTATGAGAGAAGGGGATTTTTGGAAGGTAACCTGGGTTTGGGGAATCTTTAGAGATCTATTTTCGAGAAGGATTTGGATTTAGGCAGAGAATGAAATGATCTGAAGAACCGGTTCGAATCCGGATCGGCATATTTTGAGGAAGGGAACCGATGCGTTGCCATCGGCTCTTAACGGACTGTTTTGTTTAAAGAAATCATGGACGAAAAAGGAGATTTTATTTACAAACAAGAGAGTAAGGACAAAAGAGGAGCCGATTGCTCCTAGAGCCGATCTATCAGCTTAGTGCTACAGTGTACCACCAGTAGACGCCGGAGGTCTTGCGGCGCTTGGTCGGTGGAGCTATGCTGACATCACTATCGTCACCGCTGCTGCTGGTGGTGAAGTCGCCTTCATCTTCGGTGTCTTCATCGTCCCTAGCAGCATCTTTTGATGACTCACCAAGGAAGAAGTTTCCTGTTACCGAAACTTCCTCAATTGAGGAGGAATTGGCTTTTTCTCCCAAAGAGGAGAGTTCTTCTTCCCAGGATGCGTCGTCTTCGTCATCTTTCTCCAGTTCGGCTCCGAGGAGTAGTGTGAGATCTTCGCCATCGGTCAGGGATTCGTCATCCTCTGACTGGGATTGGAAGTCCCATTCCTCTATATCCTAATGCAGGGGGGCAAGGATCTCATAGGCGGCTATCGGATCATATTCCGGAGCGGGCTCTCGGGAGGATTCAGATTCGAAGGAAATAGCAGAAGAGGCGGCGGAAGAGAAAGAAAGAATTGCAAGAGGAAGAAAGATTGGTTTAGATGTGGTTGCTAGTGGCTGAAGAAAGAAGACAATTAAGAGAGTTGCCGGGGGAAAGTTTATAAAGGCAAAGTGGAAGGTGAAGTGAATCGGCACTATAATGGTTCCCAAGGAGCTTGATGCAGAGCGGTCACATCCCTTGGAAGTTGAAGCGGCACATCTGTACGGATTTCAGAAGTTGCAGAGTCGAGGCGGGTAAAAAGGAGATGGTTTCGGAATTATCATTGCCGAAACTAGAGGGGCATGTGTTATCGCCATAATTTAGACAGGCTGGAAAGTGGGCCGTGGAACAAGATGGATTTGAAGGATAGTTATAATGGGCTTGTGAATTGGACCCTATGCAGATGTTTTGGGCCTAGGGTGGCCATGTATCTAGATAGGTATGTATGATTAAACAGTTTAGATAGAGATAGTTAAGATTTGTGTCGTGTTTGGTTAGGGTTGGTTAGGAAAGGAAAGTCTACGGACTATAAATATGTATCATGGGTAAACAATAAGGGAATCACTCATTCATCAACAACTCTCGGCGCATCGCCTTCCCTGTTTTAGGGTTTCTCGGGTAAGTGCTGTGCAGCCCCGATCACATCTTGCGTGATCGGGGCGGCGTCGTCTCTACTTACCTGTCTTTTTGTGTTTCTCGTTCTGAAGCATTGTTGATAGCAAGAAACACTAGTTATCTCAACGTGTATAGAGTAACATTAGTCCTTCCATGCTTCAATCGTGCATCCTTTGTTACCTATAAGCGTTCAGCTGTCGTCGTGTCCGATCTCAGATGTGAAGGCAGCCTTCTTGCTCTGTTCTAGTTTAGTAGATCCAATCTGTTATGGTTAGTCTTTAATTATCAAATATTTAGTTTAATATCTACATAATTAGGCCCTTCAAACGGGTTGAACGTTCCGGCAGTATGTTTGGTGTCTTATGGCAGCTTAAAAGGAGATTGTTCCGGGAATCAGCTTTCTGGTTGGTTTTTAGGCCTCTGTTTAGGTTGTTATTTCGTTACCTTGTGTATTTGTTAGGCTCGATCACGTGTAGGATGTTCCGATCATGTAGTGAAAGCTTTAACCGTTGTAGATTGGATTAGCTTAAGGTTTACGGGGCGAGATTTATTTTATCATCAGACAGGTACGCTTTATTTATAGATCCGATCCGGTATTGAACACAATCGGCTCTTTACAGCTGATGACGGGGAGCACCCGAGGAGCCGATCACGGCTCGGACTAATGTTTATGTGTGTCTGTGTATGCAGGAAACTAATACATAGCACCTTCCTAATCAGGTACAAGGTTAGGTGGCACGCCTAGCGTCCTCGAAGCCAGGACGTGTGCCGGATCTCGGGCCGTTGTCCGAGGGACCGGGGCTCACCAGCAGTTCCGGGAGCCTCCCGGCTCTTCGTGTTGCCCGTCACTGCTCGCCGGTGGGTTTTGACCGACAACAGGACTCTACTCAATCCATAGATTAGATGTCACGACCCAAAACTAATGAACATGATCAAAAATTAAACAACATCATCATGAGCATCATCCAAGCATAATGGAGCATCATGTGCATGTGATTGTTTGAGTTAATTGAAATTCTTGCCTTGATGAAGAGAGGGTTCTGAAGAAAGTTTAAATTTTGCTAGGTAACTATGCTCTCAAAAATTTTATTCAAATACTAGATTTCAAATGGTGAATTTTGAATATTTTTCGTAAATTTTTGATGTTTAACCAGAGTCATAAAATTCTTGAAACATTTGAAAACTGCAGTGTTGCTCAAATTTTTGTGAGCAATACTTAATAGCTTTTTAAGTTTTTGTTATGGCATTGTGTTCTTGGTGATTTAGTCTTGCTCCAGTAAATTTTTGATAATTTTTGAAGCCTGAGAAGTACAAGATTTTGAATTTAGAAGTTGTTATTGTTTTTCTTTTTCTTTCACTCACCCAGGCCCACTCGTCAGCCCCCTATCCCCCGCCGGGACATGTCCCGGCGTCGCCCGTTGGCCAGCCGCGGAGGTGTCGCCACGCCGTCGGCCGCTGGCTGGGCCAGCGTGGCCGCGGGGCGACGCCATCCAGGCGCCCGCCCTTCTTCCCCTCCTCTCTCTCTCTCTCGGGCGCATTTCTTTTCCCTCCCCGCGAAACCCTAGCACCACCCGTCCACCGCTGCTTCTTCCTCCTCCTGCTGGCCGCCACAATTTGTCGCTGTCGGCTAACCACCGCCCAATCCTGAGTGCGCATAGCACCCCCTGCTCCTCCTTGCTCGACCCCGGCCCTCAACCGCCTCCCTCCACCCTCGCAGCCACTCCCCAACGCTCGCCCCCGTCCGCCGCCGCCGCTCTCCGCCATGCCATTGCCCGCTGCCTTGTGCTACCCATTTGTGCTGCAGGTGAGCACCACCACCGCGCCAGGCCCCTCCTGCGCGCTCCGCCTCCACCCGTTCGCGCCCTTGGACGTGCTCCTTCACCGGCCACCGCGACGTCGCGTCGCGCGCGCGGGCTGCGTCGTGGGCGCGCTCTAGCCGCGCCCTGCGGCGAGTCAAGGCCAGCGGCCGGCCTTGACTTGGCCTGGGCCGGTCTGGCCTCCTGGGCCCACCTGTCGGCGCCTGGGAGCGCTAGATCCGGGTGGCCTTAGCTATTTTCAGAATTTTTAGTTTTGATTTATTAGGCTGTGAACTTGTAAATTGCATAGTAATTTATGTAGGCCTCCAAAAATTGTGAAACTTGATTTGTTTGATTCCTAGGTGATAACTCTACTTAATAAAATTGTTGTTGTGCATGTTAATATCCTGTACACTTAGTTATGATTTATTTTTTCCAAAGTGAATAAATTGCTTGATAAATGTTGGGATGCTCTAAAAATGTCAAATTAAATGTTGGAATCCTGGTGAAATGTTCTGTCTAGAGGTACCACTTGTGCAAATAAATTTATGCTCTTTAATAGGATTTTGGTGTGTTAAATGATTTTCTACCTGCAAGCTTGTTTAATTTATAAATTTTGTTTGAAAGTGATTAAATATCCAAACCACTTCTGTTAGCTTTGTCTTCATGTCTAGTTTCCATGTTAATTTCCTGAGAATTTATGGAAATGTTTAACATGCCTTTTAAGATTTAACTTGTTTAAAGTAGCTAAAAATTATGAATTTCATAAATAATTCTAATGAAATAATTTTGCTGCAAATCAAATTCCCATGAGTTCCTTGTAATGTCCTCTATATGCAAACATTAACTCTTGGTTTATGCTTGCTATATGACTTATTTTGAGCAATCCTCGTTTTGGTCCGTATGTTTGCGAACGTAATCGGCGAGCCCCTTTATCTAGCATTCGTGTGTTTCTTTGTTTAGTGTGATGCTCAATCTTCATTTCATCATATCATTTTCATACCATCAACATCATGCTAATGCATATATGTCATTCATGCATTGTAGTGACCGAAACGCTGGAGGACGAGCCCGTTTAGCCCACCGAGATTGTCGAAACCGAGCCGGGAGTTGAATTTGTTGTCGAGCCAGAAGATAACCAAGGCAAACAGCTAAGCATGATTCCTTGACCTACTTAATTTTATTTGGATTTAGTTATCTCACTCGGTTATATATGTTTATGCTAAATATTATCTATTGCATCGTCAATCTATTTTTATATATTGACCACCCTTGCTTTATATACCCATGCCTTGATACACATGGTTAGTAACTAATTAATTTAATAAATGCTTAACCATGCTTAGCGTTAATCTGTAACTTGGAAGAAATTGTTGGGAATAGGATTACTTGCACACTACACAACTTTTACCTTGCTCGTGATTGTCCGAGTTTGGAATGTTGAAAGTTTGTATCGGTCTAGATGGAAAGGAAATAGTTTTGTGGTTTGGGTGGAATATAGGGCCTCGAGAAAGGAGTCTCGTAGGCATAGTTCTCTTAAGTCGGTTAAGTGTCACACCCGGTTTTTAAGAACAAAACCGAATGCATAATTATATGTATGCCAGGATCAAGTTCCATACATATAGTGACTTCATTAGTGAATAATCAGCAACAATATCACAAAAAGAGAATTTAAACACTATAAAGATTATCAGAGTTATACAGCTTATCCTGGAAACGAAGACTCCAAACTTCACAGGCAATCGACCGGGGGTTGCGCAGGCCTAGGACTCAGCAGCATCTTCAAAAGACTTCACATCACTTTCTCCTCTGAGCAGCAATTATAACAAGCGTGAGTACACTTATGGTTGGTACTCAGCAAGTGTTGGGAATTATATGACATGAAGGCCAAAAGCAAGGAAAGGCTGACTGGCTTACTGCGATAAGCAATTTTAGTTGGTCAAATTTTATTAGCACCTGATTAATATGGTATAAGTTCATACCAAAACCTACATTAAAAGAGATAGAAGAGATACAGCATAACCATAATCATAACCATAACCATAAACATGGTCCACGATTTAATTCATCTTCAAGTTCAATTAATCATGTGAGGGTCCAAGCCGCTATTAACTGTGAGCACGGCTGATATATCAGTTTTCACTCTGTAGAGGTTGTACACTTTACCCATAATTCGTGTCTCCCGATTTGCCTGAGGTAGATAGCCTCTTAAACACTTCCGAGGTGAGTGGCAAGGGATTCATTATGAGGCCTTTACAAAGATTCCCTAACTTATGATAATCCGCTAAGGTTTCAAGTCAAAGCGGTCATAACTCTCCCTAATGGGTCATAACTCTCCCTAATGAGGCAGACGCCTCAACTAGGACCATATCATACCCTCAAGAGGACCGGCTATACCCCGACGATGCAACCCCTCTTGCCCTTTCGGTAAGATTATCATAAGCTAGAGTCTCTAATTAATTAGCCAAGACCAGAGCCATATAGTATTGTGGTTTCACTGTTTTCCTAGGTGGTTCTCCATGTTCCGATTAAACATATAATCTTGTGATTAACAACATAAAGAGCATGAGCATGGATAAAATAGGTGTAGTATCATCATTATCATCATCATGGTTATATATTATTTCCGAACCGGAACCAGTTATAGCAACCAAGCAATAGCTACCCAACATTAAATGTAAAACCCAGGTTGACAAGAAATGATCATAAAGACTAGGCATATCCTTAATTAGGATCCATCAAAATTAGGACACATGCATGCATATAAAGAAAAGTTATATTTATTATGATTATTAGGATAAAAGCATGATCAAGGAAATACTTGCCTTTCTTTTAGAGAATAGCTGCTCAGAGTCTTCAACTCTTGTTCTTGAAACTCTAAATCTTCAAAACTCTTGGATCACGCTCCTTCTAACGTCACACAAGCATCGGGCCCAAGCATACAGGCAAGCAAACAAACAAGAACGACTAAGAACCGATATAGCAAACAAAAGAAAAGCTTTAAAAGAGCATACTAAAGAATAGGGCTCGTTGCTACGGTCATGAGAAACAAAGAAACACGGAAAACGGAGCTAGGGCTGAAAAGATACAGCTATCAGAAGATTTATATTATAAAAGAAATAAAAGAACTATAGGATTTTGTTTATTTTAATTTAGAAAACTAATGTAAAAGATATAAAAGAGAATATCTCTAATTATAATTAACTCATATTATATTTGCATTTATAAAGACGAGGTACAACTTAATCAAAATTTTATATTAATTGTCTATGTAAGAATTATTTGAATTAAACAATTAATTAGAAAGAAACCGGTGATAGCGTCTAAATGTCGAATTTTATGATTCGAGTTGAACTACACAAATTAAATTGTAAACATATTTGAGTTGATATTAATCAAATTAACATTAATTATGAAAACCGGAGTAAAGACTTAATTGGATTTTATTTCGAAAAACTAGATGAGAGGATATTATTCAAATTAAATTGATATCTAATTTTAGAAACAGGAATTATGGTACAACAACACTGCTAAATGATAGCTTAGGGTTTTAGAAGACTAACGCAAAAAGAACAGATCGAAACGGATCTAAAACGCGGAAACTACGCATGAAACAGTGCTGCAGGGACCTATACATAAATAACTATAGACTTCGGGGGTTAGCAGGAAAGAAATACTAGACACAGAAAATAGTGCTTGCAAATACAGAAAATATTAGGGTTAGATCTGAAAAATTCTATGGTGGGGCTGGATTGAGAAGATGTAATAGATCTAGGGTGTTTTCTGCAAATTTCGTAAGATACAGAAATTTACGCGATAATTACATAATCTTCCATGGACTAAATCTCGAAAAGCTTGGAACAGCCTCTCATGGTGACCGGTGGCCACCGTTCTTGAAATTCCCGTCGATTCCGGCCACGGGAGAGCGCGGGAAGCGGGGCAAATGAAAGAGGACAACGAGGGGATTCCATTCCATACCTTACTTACCGCGGGGATGCATCGTGCCAATCGAATTTTGCAGAGGAAGTTACGGCGGCTGTTCTACCCCTCTATTTTCTGGGCGGCTAGCGCCTGTTTCTGTTCTGGGCGGGCTGGTCTGGGGCAAGGGCACCGCAGGGGGTGAGCGCACGGCAGGGCTGGCCTGCAGGAGGGCGCGGCGCGGTGGGTAAGGGCTCGCGGCGCTCAGGGGCGGGTCTGGGTGCAGGTGATGCAGAGCCTCAGGCGCGCAGGGGCGGCGGTCTGCTGGGCAGGCCTGGTGCATAGCGGCACTGCGTAGGAGAAGGGCGGTGCTGCAGGGGAAAGGGTGGGGGCTCACGCGCTGAGGGGGAATGGAGCAGGGGCGGCGCTGGGCACTGCAGGAGGAGCAGGGCGACGAGGAGGCTGGCAGGGGGCGGCAGCGCTGCGGCTCAGGAGATGCAGGAAGGGCAGGGCGCAGGAGCTCGGGGAGAAGGATGCGGCAGCGTTGCACAGGAGGCGATGGGAGGAGGCCAGGGTTACGCGAGGATTTATAGGGCACGCAGGAGCCGACGTAGGGGAGAAAATTAGGGCCGGCTACCGGGGAATAGGAGGTGCAAGGCGCGTTTAAATAGGCCTGGAGAACTCGAACGACGATAAGGACGCGGGGGCCTGAGATTTGGCAACCACGAGGGCGTGAGGGCTTGCGGGGAGGGTGCGTGGCGTTCAGGTGGGCGCGAGGCCGAGTGATTCGGTCGTTGGCTGAAATAGGATCGGGTGAGGGCTGAACACAAAAATGAGCTGACAGAGCTGATTGAACGTGAACCATTTATTCAGGAGTGCGAAAAGAGAAGAAAAGGATCAGGCGGAGTCGTTGGGGCTGACGGTGATCGAACATCTTCAGAAAAACACTGAAGACCAGCCACGCGCGTTGTTTTCAAGCAAGACAAGATTAAAAGGATGTACAACAAGATACAGCTCAGTCCAACTACGATCAGAATTAAAATAGAAATATTTTCCAAAACATATTTTTATGTTTAAAATAAATCTAGAAAAGTCCAGATAAATATTTCAAACCACGAAAAATATATCCAGAAGAATCCTAAAAATTCCGAGGAAAACTCGGGAGGTAATTTTAGGACACGAGGAATCCAAATAGAACATTTGGACTTCATGAAAAAATAATTTTAGAGCTTTTCAAATAAAAATGGATCTAGATCTCGGATAAATAGAATGATTGGCAGAGAAATCTTTAAAATTCTTGGAAATCCTATTGATAGATGAATACATTGTAAAAAGATATTCACATCCTAAAATTAAATATTTTAGGGTGTGACATTAAGGACCGTCCGTGGATGACCTCTGTTTTGAGCATGTTATCGTACTACCACATATCCAATCATGGTATGGATGAGCCGATTACCTTCTAAGTATTAATCTTTGATGCACGGTTCTAGATGCGTGGCCATAGGGCTTTGTAGAAAGGCTTAGGGGTATCCCCGGTGGACCTAGGTAACTCTCCGCGCAATTTAGGTGTGATGTTCAACGGTTGAGACTTGTCGGAAAAGGTTGATGCGAGTACCCCCCTTGCTCAACGTGATCGTTTGGGTGAGTCACATGGTCCTTGTGTCATGTGGATAAAAAAGTACACCCTTACAAGGTTAATGAATCAATTTGAATTGCCGCGCTCTCGGTTATGAGCAAGCTCAATATCCAAAGAATTCTTCGTAGAAGTATCATTTTGTTCAGATTTGGTTTATGTCAACTCTTGATACTCATTTGTGTTGTGATTTATTAACTAAAAGTTGAGGTGGTTTGGGCAAGATAATTAAAATGCTAGGAAGCTAGGTGTTGGATTAAAGAGCTCATGCTTATGCAAATTACTTAACCCTAAAGCCTTATCTTGTGAGCCTTCATTTGCATAATACTTAGTAATTAATTAAATTGCATAAGTCTTGCGAGTACCTTTGTACTCATGTTGCTTTGTTAACTAAGTTGCAGGTGAGCCGGAGGTTGCGTTTGGCCACTTCTATCCCGCCAACCCCGGTGCAGGCGAGGAGTAGGTCGATGCGGCCTTGATGGTGTCCTTGAGCAAGACCCCATCATTTTATTGTTATTTAGTTATCCGCTGCGAAATCATTTTTTTGGGGATGACATGTTCAACTTTTAATTTGATAAACTATATCCCTTTCTAATGTTAAGTAGTGAGTCTGAGGCTTGTATTTTGTTGTTGAACCTTAAATTTCAGATTTGAACCCATCCCTTTTTTTGAACTTATAATGTTTAATTGTAACCTTTATTTCTTAAAATTTTCTCTTTGTGGTCCATCAGCGATATATGAGATTGTAAACGGTTTGTGTGTATGCATGATCTTGGGCATATGGTGGAGCACGTACCGGGACTACCGGATTTGATATTATTTTTGGCGAATGTCAAGTTGGTCATCTATGAATTAGATGTGGGTTAACACGTGGCACGCTCTTAGTGCGAGCGCGTGTTAGCTCTCATCTTATTGTTAATGACCGGCGGTTCGCTTAAAATAATGTTAAATTGGGCGGTTCTTACAACGGGTATTAGAGCCCAGATTTCATGAAGTGAACTTAAAACTTTGCTTAATGGGTTGAGAGAGAAATAAAAATTGAGCACTTGCATTAATATTAATTTTTGTAAAAATTTGAACCTAAGGATTAATTGCTAACTTTCTCCCATGATCTTAGAGCTATTTTCTTCTCTATTGCTTCACTTGTTATTTAAATGTGCTTAACCTCTCTTATCTTTATGGTTAGATGGCCCCCAAGTTGATCATGGCGACTCGCGCTCCGGAGACGATCGGATTCCTAGCGCTCCTCAACGAGATGTTGAGGCGGGCGCACTACACCCTTCAACCCGAGCATGAAGTCTATGCCCATGGATATGGAGTTGGCTTGGTGGATTACATGGCGACCCTCCACCTTTAGGCAAGGATGGTGGTTGGAGCATAGACGTACGACTTCCACGCTTGGGGCACCTCGGTGGAGTTGGCCATACAAGAGGAGGCTTGGGAAGCCATCGTTTGACTCCATACGAGCGCCGTGAGCTTTGGGAGGATCCCTTCACCTACCTTCCGGGGCGTGGACTCGAGGACCCCATCGCGTACATTGTCTCGCCTCCACTTGGTCCTTTCACTTTGGAGAGGTGCATGGCGGAAACCATCTTCGCCTATGAGATGGCGCACCGGAGCTTGGTTTGGGAGTTGAATGAGACAAGGAGCCATCTCGTCCACCTCCAATACCAAATGGAACCGTACCTAGGGTTGATGAAGCTACCTAAGAAGATAATGGACAATTGGCCACGACACACGCCGCAAGAGGAAGCGCCACCTTCTCATCGCTTTCCCCATGTGGTGGGTGCATAGGCTGAGGCAAGGGGAACGTACAATCCCATTTCGATGGGGTTGCATGTGCGTCGCTTCCATGTGAAGCCCACCACTCGCGAGTCTCTTTTGGGAGCCCCGAAGCCGTTTGACCCATGACTTGTCTATCGTTTTGTGAGGGGGAAAGTCACCCCTTATTCCAAGTGCTAATAGGAGGGTCGTAGCACTTCGAGTAATGTGGTTGTAAGGTGGAACTAAGCATTAGGACGCTAAAATGCGCTCATTTTGTGTGGTTGAACTTGTTAGATACTTGTTGGCTAAATTAAATCGGTCTCGTTGTTATGGTTCTGTTTAAATATTTTTAGTGTAGCTTTATTTATGCAAGTTAATCTTGTTTTAATCCTTGCATGCTTGCTGAAATTTTGTTATGGACCTTATGTTGTTTTGTGAGGCGATGTGAGGTAACGACATATTGCACTCATACCTCGCATGCATGCACTCATACGCATATAATAAGTATTGAAGTATATTGGTGGCTGTTTCTCATTCTTTTTGTTCTCCAAATCTGCCCCTAATTGATCTCAAGTGCTGCTGCCCAAATGTTTTTGCGCTCATCAAATTTGCATTTCTAGTGCCTGGTTATACCTTTTCTTCTATAGTTGTTGCTCGAGTCTCAATCTTATATCAAATCATTATCTACGCTTTATCATTCCACCATTTCTCCTTAATATCATTCTTTTTTCACTCTCGGTCGCTAACCTATCTCAAAGTCTTGCTAGGATGAACTTGCGTTCGGGAACCAGAACGAACCGCACGAATTGTTCGGGTGGGAATAACAATAACAACAAGAACAATGACCTTCCCAACCCTCCCATCCACCCCACTCTCGCGGACATGCTTGCCCAACAAAATCAACTCCTTGGGCAATTGGTCAACCACATTGGCAACATGGGCAACGCCGGCAATCAAGCCCTTAGAGAAGAGCCTCAAGTTAACAAGTATGGGGATTTCTTTCGCACCAACCCGTCCATCTTCCGTGGCTCCAAGGATCCTCTTGAATCAGATTTTTGGCTTAATGTCATTGAGGAGAAACTTGGTCTTTCCAATGTGAGCAACATGAGAAGGTTTTATTCGCCACTCACCAACTTCATGATGCCTCGGGGGCTTGGTGGCAGAATTTGAAGGCTTCACAACCCGAGAATCACTGCTTCACGTGGGAGGAGTTTCAGACGGCATTTCGCTCCTTCCACATCCCCAAGGGTATCATGGACATAAAGAAAAAGGAGTTTCTCAATCTCACTCAAGGTCATCGGGATATAATGTCTTATATCAATGCCTTCAACACTCTCTCTCAATATGCACCCGGCGAAGTGGCTACCGATGCTAAGAAGCGAGAGCGGTTTTATGACGGCCTCTCGGAGGAATTGCAAGACAAACTCTCTACCACCAAGTTTGATGACTTCAATGACTTGGTAAATATTGCTATTTGCGCCGAACATAAGATGAAGAAGCTTGATGCTAAGAACAAGCGTCCCGCTCCTAACTCGGTGGGTGGTAGCTCATCATGCCCACTTGTGGGGCCACATCCTCCTCCACCCCGTGCGCCGGGTGCGCAACCACCGCGTCCTATGTGGGTTGTTCGCCTGTTGTCGGTCAAAATCCACCGGCGAGCAGCGACATGCAACACGAGGAGCCGGGAGGCTCCCAGGACTGCTGGTGGGTCCCGGTCCCTCGGTCAACGGCCCAGAAGTCCGGCACACGCCCTGGCTTGGTGAAATGCTAGGCATGCCACCTGACTTATACCTGATCAGGAATGTGTAGAAGTCATTATCAGTTATTTTCCTGCATGCACAGCCACATCAAACATTAGTCCGAGCCACGACCGGGTCTTAAAATGACTCCCAAGATCGGCTAGAAGAGCCGATAGAGCCTCTGCACTGAGTCGGACCTGTCTTTGTACCAGGTTGAACCTTCGGATAACCCTCAGAATTGGCTAAAAGAAGCCGATTGCACCCGTTTAACAGATCAGATCTATTAATATTCGAATGTCTTGTACGAATCCGATAGAAGAGATAAAAGCATGCTCTATAATTACCAAGCTAATCCAATCTACGACAGTAAAAGTCTTCACCGTAGGACCGGAACATCCTATACGTGATTAAGCCTAACGAACATGAAAGGTAACAAGACGTCAACCTAGAAAGAGGCCTAAAAACCAACTAATAAGCCGATTCCCGGAACAATCTCTCCTTAGATTACCATAAAGCACCAATCATGCAGCCGGAACGTTCAACCCATTTGAAGGGCCTAATCATACAGATATTAAACCGAATTCTCGTAGTACAAAGAACTACCATAACAGATTAGATCTACAAAGCAAGAACAGAGCAAGGTGCTACCCTTGCACCTGGAATCACGTACAAGGGCAGCTAAACGATTACGAACAGCAAGTAGGGCATGGATATACTATTAAGAATTGATGCAGTATCATAATCGGTCAAGATAACTAGTGTTACTCGTCATCAACAACGCTTCAGCATGAGAAACACAATGATAAGCAGATAAATGCGATGCTGCCCCGACCATGCCGAGCATGATCGGAGCAGCATGTTAGTTACCTGGAGAAAGCCTTAGGAAAAGGGATGGCGATACGCTGAGAGTTTGTTGTGAATGTTGGATTCTTTCTATTGAATCTTATGATACATATTGATAGTCCGGAGACTTGATCTTTTTAACTAACCCTAGCTGATTACGATACAATCTCTAACTTACTATATTTAAACTATTCTTACTAGATACACGGCCATCCTGGCCCTTAATACGCTCACACAGAAGCCGAATCGCAAACCGCCATGATGATCTCCTTCAGCCCACGTTGCTCTCGGCCCATCCTCTGGCCCAGTCAAATTATGGCGATAACACATGCCCCCCTGGTTTTGGCAATGATAATTCCAAAACCATCGCCTCTTCGACTTCTAAGACTTGTACACGCACATGCCGCTTCCAATGCCATCGGACGCGACCCCTCGACTTCCAGGTCCTATACGCGCGTGCTGCCTCCCAATGCCATCGGACGTGACTCTTCGACTTCTCCCTCAAAAATTGTCGTAGCGCTGCTTCGCCTTCCATCTCTGCCTTATAAACTGGCATTGGCGGATCTATTTCTATTCATCTCCTTCCTCCGTGCATTAACCGCACCAACATATTCTGCATCCCCCGGCGATGGCTTCCTTTTCCTCTGCCTCCTCCAATTCGTCTTCCTCTTCTTCCATAATCTCCATCACCTCTCCTGACTTCGAAACCTCCAGGGAGGCAACGCCGGAGTTTGATTTAGTAGCTTCATACGAGGTTCTCGCTCCTCTGCATTGGGACGCAGAGGAGTGGGACTTTAGCATTTGGTCAGAGGACGATGAGTCCCTGACCGACGATGAGGACCTCCAGATTCTCCTTCATGAGGATCTGGATGAAGGCGACGGAGATTCCTAGGATGACGACTTCTTCTTTTCCTCAGAAGAAGATACCAAGGACACTTCAACCGATGACGACTCGGCAGCAGGAGGGTTCCTGCGTGGCGGATCGTCGACTTCAGAAGATGACAGGGATGCCAGCGACAATGCCGGTCATAGCAGCGATGACGGCGGCAACAGCAGCAGCAACGGCGGCGGCGGCGATGGCAGCAACGATGATGACACCAACGCGTCTCCCCCATACAAACGCCGCAAGTCCTTAGGGACTCACTGGTGGTAGTTCGTAGGGTCTTCCGCCATCATGCGCAGAGCCGGTAGATTGGCTTCTTTTGTAATAATTTTTCATAGATGAACCCTTTCATTTTAGTAATCCAAGGTCTAAAAATCCAATCTTCTAAAGCCTGATGGCATCGCATCGGCCTTTCTCCTTGAATTGTCCGATCCAATCCTAAGCTTTTTCTTTATTCCAGATCAGATATCTCAGAGATCTTCGAGAATTCGAGTACCCTGACTCTTCCTTGAAACCGGCTTTCAGACATGCTCCTGTTGTCACTGCTTCCCCCCGAGCCTAAATCAAGTTGAAAAATATGATTACCAAGAAAACCCGCAAAGAAGTCGAACCTTTTCTTTCCAGATCAAGAGACCCTTGTAGTTTGCCTAATTTGAGTCGCCCTACAGAATCCATTTTGCCGACCTTGATAAGACACCTGCAATCAAGTTCTTTGCTTGTTATCGAAGCTCGGGACTTGCAGGTTCCGATTATTGCTTCTAAAGTCGATGGCTTAACATCAGCTTATTCAATCTTTAACTCCGGGCGCGGACCTGCACTGTTCTTTCTTTACAGATCTGACTTGTTCATCTCGTTCCACCTTACAGCCTGATGCAATGCACCGGCTTTTAAAGTACCCAATAGATACTGACCTGCAGCCTGATATACCACAAAGTACCCGATCATATCGACTTGCAGCCTGATGTACCACAAAGTACTCGATTATGTCAACTTGCAGCTCGATGCATCACATCGGCTTTCCTCACAAATACCCTGATTGTGTTGGTCCATAGCCTGATGCATTACATCGGCTTCATCACTCGTCTTCCCACATGCTCGGGAAATATTTCTTGAGGTGTTGGCCATTGACGGCTATCGGAAATTTAACTCCATCCAATTCTTCAAGCATGTACGCATTCCCTGGTAGAACTTGATCAACTCTATAAGGTCCATGCCAATTTGGAGACCATTTACCATATGTCACATCCTTAGCCCCCAATGGTAGCACCGCTTCCCATACTAAATCTCCAACTTGGAATTCCTTCGGTTTAACCTTTTTATTGTATGCGCGGGCTACCTTGGCCTTATTTTCCTTGATCTTTTCCAGCGACCAAAGCCTGAGTTCCATAATGTCTTCCACATTGTCACTCATTAGAGCGGCATATTCTTCAGCGGTCAAATCATTCTGAAACTCTATCCGTCTCAAACCGGCTGTAATTTCCCATGGTAATACGGCCTCCTGCCCATACACCAAATGATATGGTGAAGTTCTTGTTGCCCCGTGGCATGAAACACGATAAGCCCAGAACGCTTCTAATAATACTTCATGCCAACACCGTGGGTATTCATCAATCTTCCTTTTGATCAGCTTGATCAAGCTCTGATTGGACGCTTTGGCTTGTCCGTTCGCTTGAGCGTAGTACGGAGATGACCTGATCAATTTAATCCCCATGCCGGCAGCGAACTTTTTGAATTCATCAGATATAAACACCGACCCTCCATCTATTGTAATGGTCTGAGGAATCCCAAATCTATGAATAATGTGTTCTTTGATGAAATTGATGACGTCCCTCGATGTTACTGACTTCATAGGAATAGCCTCTACCCACTTGGTGAAATAATCTGTGACGGCCAAATTAAACTGATGGCCTTTACTCGATGGAGGGTTAATCTTACCAATCATGTCCATGCCCCAGCCTCTGAACAGCCAAGGTTTGATGATAGGATTCATTGCTGATGCTGGTACTCTTTGTATTTTCCCAAACCTTTGACAGGCCTGGCATCCTTTATAATACTTGAAGCAATCTTCCAGCATATCAGGCCAATAATATTCTGAGCATCTAATCAACCACTTCATCTTGTGAGCTGATTGGTGAGTACCACACGTACCTTCATGGACTTCGTGTAAGAGCCGATTGGATTCAATCGGCCCCAAGCACTTAAGCAGTAGCCCTTCCAGAGTCCTGTAGAACAAGTCGTCCCCTATCAAGACGTACTTCATGGCTTTGTAACATGTCTTCTTAGGTGCCCCCCGAGCCGGATCCTTCAAGTAATTGAAGATATCGGCTCTCCAATCCCCCTGATCCAGCAGGTTTATTGGGAAAACAGCTTTATCCGCCATATCCTTGTAATCTGAAGCCATCTGGGCAAGATCATTAGCCTCCGAATTTTGTACTCTTGGTATCAAATAGAAATTTATACATCTGAACCGGGCCATTAGCTCCTGGCATTGTCTCCACAAGGGAAACAACAACTCACTCTCACATCAGTACATTTTCGTGAGCTGAGAGATGACCAGTTCTGAATCCCCAAAAACTTCTACTGCTTCTGCTCCGGCCTCAAGAAGTAATTCCATACCTTTGTGCACCGTTTCATACTCGGCTAGATTATTGGTGCAAGGTGTTGGCAATCTGATTGAAAAGGAATATGTTGCCCCCGAGGCGAAATGAGCAGGATACCTATGCCAGAACCATCTCCACAGACCGACCCATCAAAATACATTGCCCATGCGCGGATGGAAAGCGCTGCTATGTCTGAGCTGGTCCTTTCTGCAACGAGGTCGGCCAGCACCTGCCCTTTGACTGCCTTCGCAGGCTGGTACCGGATATCAAACTCTGACAAGACAAACATCCACATACCGAGTCGGCCTTTCAACACCGAGGCCGACAACATGTGCTTGATAACATCTGATTTGCAGATGACAATCGTCTCGGCGGAAAGCAGGATGTGGCAGAGTTTTGTACAGGTAAAAAATAGACAAAGGCATAACTTCTCAATTTTGGGGTACCTGGTCTCTACATCTAACATCCTTCTGCTGAGGTAAAAGACAACTCTCTCCTTGCCATCATGCACTTGTACGATGACCGAAGCAATGGAAGTGTCACCTGCTGACACATAAACATGGAATGGCTTACCCTGCTGGGGTGGTACTAACACAGGCGGCTTGGATAAATATTCTTTGATATCTTCAAACGCCTATTGTTGTTCTGCCCCCCAGCGGAACTCGTCATTGGCTTTAATTTTTACCAACTCCATGAATGGCTCGATTCTTCCTGACAGATTGGAAATAAATCTTCTAACAAAATTGATCTTGCCAATGAGTTGTTGGAGTTCCTTCTTTGTAGTAGGCGGCACCATTGTTCTTACAGCTTCTTAACTTTTTAGGCCGATCTCAATTCCTCGTTCATGAACTAGAAAACCCAGAAACTGACCGGCCGATACACCAAAGGCGCACTTCTTTGGATTCATTCTAAGCCCGAACTTCCTGGTTCGTTCCAAAACTCACCGTAGATCTCCTAAATGCCCTTCAGCCGATGCAGATTTCACCACCACGTCATCAATGTAAATTTCCACCAGCTTACCGATCAAGTCATGGAACATATAATTCATGGCCCGTTGGTATGTAGCACCAGCATTTTTCAGCCCAAAAGTCATGACTATATACTCGAATAATCCCACTGCACCTGGTACTCTGAATGCGGTCTTGTGGATATCCTCTGGAGCCATAAAAATTTGGTTATAACCAGCATTGCCATCCATGAAACTTAACATCTTGTGACCAGCAGCTGCATTAATCAACATCTCCGCAACCAGCATCGGGTACTCATCCTTTAGTGTGGCTCTGTTGAGATCTCTAAAATCCACGCAGACTCGCCACCAGCCATCCTTCTTCTGTACAGGTACAACACTGGAAATCCATTCATCATACCTGCATGGCCTGATGAAGCCTGCTGCTAACATCTTTTCGACTTCTTTCTTGACTTCTTCCAGGACTTCGGCCTTCATTTGCCATGCTCGTTGCTGGAACGGCCGAAGTCCTGGCTTAAGAGGGAGCCGATGCTCAACAATACTTCTATCCAACCCGGGCATCTCTGTGTAATCCCAGGCAAAATAGTCCGGATATTCTTTCAGCAGCACTATCATCGGCTCTCGCAACTCTGGATTCAACTTCTTGCTGATAAATGTTGGCCATGGCTTATCCCCAGGACCAATGTCGATTTCTTCCAGCTCGTCAGCAGATGTGAACCCGTATCCTAGTTTCCCTTCATCCATTAAGTCGATGCTGCAAATAAACGATGAGTACGATGTAAAAGGATTCGACCGATCGCAGGGACCGGCCGACTTGTTCTTTTCATTAATTTGTGCCACTTTACAATCAACATATGGCCGGCTGCTCGAGCAGGCCTCTTTGTGATCATTATAATGATGTAACATGGTTGACAAAAACAATTCAATTCTTATTTTTTGGGGCCGATCGCAGGGATCGACCTCTCCTGTTGCCTTGGTACAAACTAACTTTGGCACCCCGTTTACTCCGTAAGGCCAGTGGATAAGACCAGCCTCACCCTGTTTTTTGTAGCTTCCACGCGGTCGCAACCTTCCAAGCTAATCCCTGAGATAGGCTCCTGGTCTTCCGCGTCCCAGACACTCATGGCAGCATGTGAAACTTCAACAGAATCATCCGCATGGACTACTTCTACTTCATCTCCATCCTATTGAATCAGACACTGATGCATTGTAGAAGGAATACAGCAATTGGCATGGATCCAATCTCTCCCAAGTAGGACGGTGTACGAGCCCTTTCTGTTGACAACAAAAAATGAAGTAGGGACGGTCTTGCCTCCTACCGTCAAATACATGCTAAGGACTCCTTGCGCCTCCGAAGTTTGTCCGTTGAAGTCACTTAACGTGATGTTGGTTTTAATCAAATCCCCAACAGAATGCCCCAACCGGCGTAGCACTGAGTGCAACATTATGTTAACCGGCACTCCTGTGTCGACTAGCATCCTGCTGACAGGCTAGCCGTTTATGTAATCCTTGGGATATAAAGCCTTCAGGTGCCTGTAATTCACTCTCTCGGGGCTTCTCAAATATAACTGGCCGTGGCCCCAAGTCAAGCTGAGCCACTGGCACCTCCTCATGGCCTGGTGCATGAAACTCTGCAGGAAGAACAAACACCATGTGTGCATCAGCCGATGTCTTTACATTGGCTTTTGACTTCTTGGGACACCACACCTTCTTGGAAGAATGTGCCTCTGCTTTTTGGGGGTGGTGAACTTTCTTAGCCAAATCCGATCGCGCCTTCCTCAGTGTTTCAAAATATTGGGCCTCGGCTTCTTCCAGGCTGCGCAACCGCTGCACCCTCTGCTTTTGGGACCGGTTAAGCCCATCAGGGCACCAGCGTGGTTGGTGATACTTGTCTTCCTCACCTTCTGAATTTCCCCCTGTGCGTGATGACTCGGCTTGTCCATGGCAGGGCTGCTCTGGTTCTAAACGCTGAAAAACTGAGGCACTTCTTGCATCTTGCTTCTGAGACTTGCACTCTGGGAAATCCTCAAGGGTGGGTAGTCATTTCATACCAGAATCCCAACAGTACTTGAAGAACGGGCAATGCCAATGATCTCGCGTATCCTCTCGCTTCCTGAGGCATTTCGCAGTGCGCCGCTCATATTCTTCTTCTTCAGTCTCGCATTGGAGACGCTGTTGATACTGATACTGGTATTTTCTCAGAAGATGAGAGGAAACCGGTCGCTGATTCCTGACGTGCCTCACCTGCTCTTCGGTGATATAGTCCCTTTCTTCTTTTTGGGGCCGATCACGGGAATCGGCCTCCTGCTTCCTTGCATGTTGATGTGATGTATGTCCTGCCATGTTAATACTGAGCGTAAAATCCAGCTGACGACATGTTGATCGGTCATACCCTTCCACCATGTTTACATTCGGGAATGGTTGAGTATCAACCTTCATGGCGTACTGCCCCAAGATTAATCGGCCTTGCTCAATAGCCGATTGTATGTGATGCTGAAGTTTCTTGCAGTCACCGGTACCATGAGTGAAAGAGTTATGCCACTTGCAGTATGATCTCCCCTGGAGCTTCTGAACTGTTGGGATCTTGCAACCTTCAGGGAACTTCAACTGCTTCTCCTTCAAGAGTAAATCAAATATTTGTTCAACCTTGCTCATGTCAAAATCAAATTCTGTCGAAGGTCCCTATTGTTTCACCCACTTGCAGGACGCGGGTTTTGCCCCCCGTGCCCACTCTACAACTGCTATCTCTTGGTCATCCCTAGAATCTTCGGAGTCTTCAGCGTCAACCATTACTACTTGATGTTTGAACTTGTCTTGGTATAATTCTGGGTGGCGTTGCTCGTATACTGTCATCTTTTGTACCAGATGTGCCAAAGAGTTGAACTCCAGCTGAAAAACCAGATCTCTAATCGGTTTTACCAATCCCAAAGACGCCAATTCAACTGCCTCTTTTTCTAAAATCCGAGTCGAGTAGCACCGGTTCTTAACTTCTCTGAAACGCTGGATGTATTCCGCCACCGTTTCTTCCCGCTTCTGGTGGACCTATGCCAAATCAGCAATCCCAGCCTCTGCAGCTTCTGAATGATATTGTATATGGAACTGTTCCTCTAGCTGCTTCCAGGTGCGGATAGAATCAGGATCCAATGATGCGTACCATCCAAAAGCCGGCCGTGTGACAGACTGCGAGAAAAACCTCACTCGCAATGGATCCGACACCGAAATCATCCCTAGCTGCGCTAGATATCGGCTCACGTGCTCTATGGAGCTGGATCCTTCCGCTCCGCTGAACTTTGTGAACTCAGGCAGCCGATACTTGGGCGGCAGAGGAATCAAGTCGTACTCGCTTGGATACGGCTTGGTGTAGCCGATCGCTCGCCTTCTTGGGAGAATGCCAAATTGATCTCTCAAAATGGCACTAATCTGATCCACTGTACGAACTCCTGGGGCCGAGTGCGTACCTTCGTGACTCGGCCCTATCGCGTAAGTAGCCAGCCATGCCTGTTTGTTGGCATCGACTACTGATGTTCCCCCAGTCGTTCTCTGCACGGGTTGCGCCGGGTTGCCGCCATCCGGTATATACGCACAAACATATCCATGCGGTACCTCCTTGAGGGGTTCACTGAAGAATTGGTGATCAGCAGGGTCACCTCCCACCTTGTATATGACGTATGCTGGAGAATTATGTTGCTCTGGAGCTGCAAATGTGTAAGGCACTAGTGGCCTGGCTTGAGAAGGCAACTCCCCTCTGTGACTCCCTAAAGCAGGTCCTGTTGGAGAATACTGGTGTTTCATAATCTCCTGCACCACACGTACCGCGACGCGCTCAAGGGTGTTGACCAAACTCTTAGAATGTCGATGTAACGAATGAGCCACCATGTAGTTGACTTCCTGGCGGAGAGCTCGCATGCGTTCTTCCGTAGGAGTAGACAGATCCACTTCATCGAGTGCACCTTCAGATGAAAATCCCTTCCATCTGATGCCGTGGTGACGGGTCCTTTCAAATGAGCCGATGAGATCAGCTTCAAAAGCAGCCTTTATTTCATTGTACTTCTACTTGTGCTCATCAGACAACTCTTCGTAAGTAATTGGATTCTCGTTCGGCATCTTGACAACGGAAGTCGATGTAGCCGAAGAAGACGAAGCAGTCGGTTGTAGTCGATGTAGTCGAAGGAAGTAGTCGATGAAGTAGTCGATGTAGTCGATGAAGTAGTCGATGAGGTCCCACCGGCGTGCCAGAATGTTTTGTCGGTCAAAACCCACCAGCGAGCAGCGTCAGGCAACACGAGGAGCCGGGTGGCTCCCAGGACTGCTGGTGGGTCCCGGTCCCTTGGTCAATAGCCCAGAAGTCCGGCACACGCCCTGGCTTGGTGAAATGCTAGGCGTGCCACCTGACCTATACCTGATCAGGAAGGTGTAGAAGTCATTATTAGTTATTTTCTTGCATGCACAGCCACATCAAACATTAGTCCGAGCCGCGACCGGCTCTTAAAATGACTCCCAAGATTGGCTAGAAGAACCGATGGAGCCTCTGCACTGAGTCGGACCTGTCTTTGTACCAGGTTGAACCTTCGGATAACCCTCAAAATCGGCTAAAAGAAGCCGATTGCACCCGTTTAACAGATTGGATCTATTAATATTCGAATGTCTTGTATGAATCCGATAGAAGAGATAAAAGCATGCTCTGTAATTACCAAGCTAATCCAATCTACGACAGTAAAAGTCTTCACCGTAGGACCGGAACATCCTGTACATGATTAAGCCTAACGAACATGAAAGGTAACAAGACATCAACCTAGAAAGAGGCCTAAAAGCCAACTAATAAGCCGATTCCCGGAACAATCTCTCCTTAGATTACCATAAAGCACCAATCATGCAGCCGGAACGTTCAACCCATTTGAAGGGCCTAATCATACAGATATTAAACCGAATTCTCGTAGTACAAAGAACTACCATAACAGATTAGATCTACAAAGCAAGAACAGAGCAAGGTGCTACCCTTGCACCTGGAATCACGTACAAGGGCAGCTAAACGATTACGAACAGCAAGCAGGGCATGGATATACTATTAAGAATTGATGCAGTATCATAATCGTTCAAGATAACTAGTGTTACTCGTCATCAACAACGCTTCAGCACGAGAAACACAATGATAAGTAGATAAATGCGATGCTGCCCCGACCATGCGGAGCATGATCGGAGCAGCATGTTAGTTACCTGGAGAAAGCCTTAGGAAAAGGGATGGCGATACGCTGAGAGTTTGTTGTGAATGTTGGATTCTTTCTATTGAATCTTATGATACATATTGATAGTCCGAAGACTTGAACTTTTTAACTAACCCTAGCTGATTACGATACAATCTCTAACTTACTATATTTAAACTATCCTTACTAGATACATGGCCATCCTGGCCCTTAATATGCTCACACAGAAGCCGAATCGCAAACCGCCACGATGATCTCCTTCAGCCCACGTTGCTCTCGGCCCATCCTCTAGCCCAGTCAAATTATGGCGATAACAACGCCACCCTCAACCTCCTCAAGGACAAGCTCCAAGGCCGGCCAACATTTATGGGAACAACCCAAGCGGTGCCGCAAGAGGACAATGCTACAATTGTGGTAGCATGGGCCACATCTCCAAGAATTGTCCATCCCCAAGGCAAGGCGGTGCCTCCAATGCACCAAGGCCCAACAACCCTCCACCGCAAGCACCACCTCAAGGAGCCAAGCCACAACAAGCTCCTAAGCGTGGCCGCCTCAACTACACCACCGCAGAAGAAATTCCAGAGGATGCCGATGTGCTCATGGGTAAGCTTCTCATAAACTCTTATCCCACCCTTGTCCTTTTTGATTCCGGAGCAACCCTTTCTTTCATTAACAAGAAATTCATGTTGCTTAGTAAACTTCAAATGTAAACCCTACCACTACCATACCATATAGATTCACCGGGTGGGGAAATCATCTCAAAACACTTTGTAGATAAAGTTCCAATTCTTATTGATGGAGATACCTTTCAAGCAAATCTCCTCATCCTAGATAAGCTAGGTTTAGATATAATCCTCGAAATGAATTGGTTGGGAAAACATGATGGGGTTATCAAATGTGGTCCACGCACCATCGACCTCTTGCACCCCTCCGGGAATAGGGTCCTTCTCTCTCTCGCCAAGAAGGAAGTTTGTCTTTATGCCATGACGGGTACCGAAGCCACGGCGTTGGAAAATATTCCCGTGGTTTGCGAGTATCCGGATGTCTTTTCGGAAGAATTACCGGGCATGCCTCCCGATCGTGATGTGGAGTTTGTTATTGAGCTAATGCCCAGAATGACTCCCATCTCCAAGCGTCCTTACGGTATGCCCCCTAATGAGTTGAAAGAATTGAAAGAACAAATCAAGATCCTATTGGATAAGGGTTTCATTCATCCGAGTCCCTCTCCTTGGGGATGCCCAGCTCTCTTCGTGAAGAAGAAGGATGATAGCATGCGGATGTGTGTTGATTACCATCCGTTAAATGAGGTCATCGTCAAGAACAAATATCCTCTTTCTCGCATTGATATCTTATTTGATCAACTTTCGGGAGCTTGTTATTTCTCCAAGATTGATTTAAGGTTGGGTTATCATCAAATTAAGAGTTGCAAAGAAGATATTCCAAAAACAGCCTTCTCTACTAGATATGGTCTCTATGAATTCACTGTCATGTCCTTCAGCCTCACCAATGCACAGGCTTATTTCATGTATTTGATGAATAGTATCTTCATGGAGGAACATGATGTCTTTGTGGTTATCTTCATTGATGATATTCTTATCTATTCGAAGACTCAAGAAGATCATGCCCGTCACATCCATATTGTATTACGAAAGCTTCGGGAGCATCGTCTTTATGCCAAGTTTAGCAAGTGTGAGTTTTGGCTTGAGGAAGTATCTTTTCTTGGTCATATTCTCTCCAAGGTGCAAGGTGCAAAATATTCTAGAATGGAAACAACCTTGAAATGTCACCGATATCTAGAGTTTTCTTGGACTTGCGGGATACTACCACCGGTTCATAGAGAACTTTTCTAAAATTGTCAAGCCCATGACAGAGTTATTGAAGAATGGGATTAAGTTCGAATGTCCAAAGCTTGCGAGGAAGCTTTCCAAACTCTCAAAGATTGTCTCACTACCGCTCCCGTTCTTGCTCAACCAAACATTCACAAGGACTTTGATGTTTATTGTGATGCCTCTCGCATCGATCTTGGTTGTGTCCTTATGCAAGAAGGCCGAGTTGTAGCCTACACCTCTCGTCAACTCAAGCGACAGGAAGATATGGCGCTTGGCCGTGGTCCATGCTCTAAAGATATGGCGCCACTATCTTCTTGGTAATCATTGCAATATCTACGCCGATCATAAGAGTCTTAAATACATTTTCACCCAATCCGATCTCAACTTGAGGCAACTTAGTGTGGCAGAACCGCCTGAATTATTCCAGTTCAAGTGCGCTAGTCATCGCTATACAGCTGATAATAACTAAACGCACTTCAAACAGAAGAACCCATTGGTCTGTCGGGTCTCTACCCGATACAACCACGGTTCAACAGGATCGAAGCAGGTTTACCTCGCACGAAGGCGAGTTTACAATCACAGTACAGCTCATCAACTTTTAATTTACAGATATGCAAATATTATTACAAACCTTGTTCAAACTTACAGGAAACTTATACAAACAGTGTTTAAACTGACAAGCTAAACTGCTTGTCCATGCTCACAGCGGAAGAAAAATAAACGCGCGACTACACACGTCGCGAAGGTTGACACCATGCTCAGCCCAAGGCCTGGTGTCACTCAGGAGGGTCACTGCCAGCCGGGGACGGATCCCACTCCACGGACCAGCCATGAGGAACAGAAGTTGGCCACGCAGAACTATCCGTGGGGTTTTCGAAGGTTATACCTGAAAAAGATACTAGCAAGGCTGAGTATTCTAATACTCAGCAAGGCTTACCCGGATTGGGTATACTTTAGCCCGTAACTAGACTCATGAAGGCATTGTAATGGTTCTGGGTTTATTTTCAGCTGAAAAGCAACAAAGAGTATGAACTACTTTCAAATTTTAGCTTTCATATTCTAGTTAATTATCCATTCTAGGTTAGCACCTACAATAAGCAAGCAAGGTAGAGATTATCATTCATCAAGATTGTTCCATCATTAGTTACACTACTCTATGTGGCAGAAGGAATAAACAGTCTCAATTTCCGCGAGAGACGGACGATTCTGAATCGAGTTTCAACCTTGCAAGGGTAAACCTAACTCACACGCTTAGAACATCCAAAGATCGTTCCGAAGCAACCGTTTCCCTCACATTCCGGGTTATGGATCAGGGCCACCACAAGCGACTGCAGGACCGTACGCACACCAATTGTGCAGGACATACGTCTATAGCGCGACTACATGACCGTATTCCTGTCTGCATTGCAGAATGCACTCCCACACGTCGGTGCGTGTAAACATAAAATAAAAGTCGAGTGGTGGAGACATGTCCATTTGCCGGGCCATTCAGGTACTAGGCTTACTGCTTTACCATATTTCGCGGCATGTGGTTAGTACTTTCAAACGCTTAGCCACCACTACCACACACTACGACCTTATCAACTTTTATCAACGCAGACGGGGTAAACTTCCAGGTCATGTTACTGTACATGACCCCGTCCATGAACGTTATAGTGACTGCAGAATGGTAAACATTCAACTCCTATATCGCGCGAGTGACAGGAAATCACCCGACTTCTACCGGTCCTATTTCGCAGAGCGTCTATGCGATAAGGACTCAGGTACAATACATTGGATTCCTAGGATTTATGCAACTAGGGTTTCATTTCAACTCCTAGACGTAATGCAAGATATATAATATAATAATGAAATTGTAATGAATTCAAATACTGGTGTATGCATCGGGGCTTGCCTTCTTGAGTGGGGTTGAGGGCAGGAGTGTCAGAGACTTCCGAACTTTGGTTCGGGGCTTCAGTTAGATTCTCGGCGATGTTTATCGGGTCTTCAGAAAACCCCTGGTCTTGTCCCAAGACCAACTCGTAGTCTGTCGTCGAGCGTTGTTGATTCGGCGGTAATGGCGGCCGGCGTTCTGCAGGCTAGGGCGATGGAGGGCGGTGAAGGAGGGGCGGGATCGCTTCAGGAGGATGATGTGGTGCTGGTGGTGCCGTTGATCGGAGCGGGGAGGCCTTGTATCGGTGGGTCGTCGGGAGGCCGAGCGGCGTCGGCGCTGGAAGCTTACCGGCACTGTGGGGAAGGGTGCTAGGATGGAAGAAAACGAAATTGAAGAGGCTCAGGAGCACCAGCAGGTCACGGCGGAGGTAAGGTTGCACTGGGTTGGGGTTCAGGGGAGGTGTGGGCATCGGTCGACGGTGGTCCAGAGGCACGGCGGAGGTCCGGTGGGGCGGTAGCCGGGCAAGGGAAAAGGAGAGCGAAACTGTGTGTGTGCAATGCAAGAACGAGTGTGTTAGAGACTCCAGGACATGCTCGGGATCAAGATCACGACATGACTAAGCAAAAGCAGGAGCCGGCGCCTCGGCGGCGCGCGTGAAGATTGCGGCGGAGCTCGGGCAGAAGCAATGCGACGTGGAGAACGCGGAGCAAGACAGCACAAGGTCGGTAGGGCGGCGGCGAGGCAGTGAGTGGCACGTGGGCTTGTCGGGAGGCAAGAGGTGGTGTGGGAGACGCTGCGACGGCGAGCGGCGGTGAGGCGTAGCTCGGGCAGACGGCGGGCAACGTGGCGAGGCGAGGTGGAGCCAGCGCGAGGCCAGGGAATGGCGGGGCAGAGGCCGGGGCGACACGTGCACGGGTGGAGTGGGGTGCTGGAGCGGCAGGGGCGGCGCACATGGTCAGGGTAGAGCAGCGGCGGTGCGTGGCAGAGAAACAGAGAGGAGGGAGAGAGAGGTAGACAAAGGAGGATCCAAATGCAATATCCGAGAAATGCAGGGACCCTACTGTAAAGCATAAATAACTTTTAAACCAGTGCTGAAATGAAGATGGGCCCAAAATAAAAAGTGTATGGTTATTCAAGATCTACAACTTTGCTTTAAGGCTCATTTGTAGATAAGATAAGGATTTGCAATTAATTTGAAACTTAACAAGATTTCCAAACTTTGCATAAATCCTATTTTAAAACTACACTACATATATATCCAAAGGGTAGTTTCACCTACTTTTGCAATTTAAACACAAATTTTTAACTTTTGCAAAACAACCCTCATACATTTGAATTCTACCCTCCATGCTTACCCATTTAGCAGTAAAGGACCTTTATTAAATTATAGTTATATAAACAACCCTTTTCCCTTAGCATTTAAATTTTTAAACACACTTTTACCACCTATTGCACATAACATCACACTAAAGTTTAGGATGTGACCACACTAATTACCTGAGTGTCACAGCCTCCCCCCTAAAAAGAATCTCGTCCCGAGATTCTGGAACAGTATAGAATTGAATGATTAGGTTCAGAGGTTGGCTTAGAAGAAGTCTGGAAAATTTTGCCGAAGATAGGATTCGGTTTCCCATGTTGCTTCTTCTTCTGTGTGATGGTTCCACTAAATCTTGAACATTCTAATGGTTTCTCTTCTAGTGCTTGGTATCTAGCACTCTAAGTGGATGTTCTGTATAGGTCAGATCAGGTTCGATTTTGATGGCTTGGGAATCGATGATCTCGGTTGGAACTTTAACGCATTTCTTTAGTTGAGATACATGGAAGATGTTATGAATGGCTGCTAATTGAGAAGGAAGTTGGAGACGGTAAGCTACGGGTCCACAGATTCCAAGGATTTCAAAAGGTCCGATGTATCGAGGAGCAAGTTTTCCTTTTACGCCGAACCTTTGGATACCTCGAGTAGGAGATACTCGAAGATACACGAAGTCTCTGATTTGAAATTGTAATGGTCTTCTTTGTATAGCAGCGTAGCTTTTCTGTCGAGACTGGGCTGCCTTTAGATTTTTCTGTATAATCTTTACCTTATCCTCTGCTTCAATAACTAGGTCGGGTCCAAAGATTTTACGTTCGCCGGTTTGTGACCAACTCAAAGGAGTTCGGCATCGGCGACCGTACAATGCTTCAAACGGGGCCATTTTGAGACTAGTCTGATAGCTGTTATTGTAAGAGAATTCTGCCAGTGACAAGCATTTATCCCAATTCTTGTCATACTGAAGTACACAAGCTCTAAGCATGTCTTCCAAAATCTGATTTACTCTTTCAGTCGTCCATCTGTTTGAGGATGATATGCAGAGCTTCGAATTAACTTAGTTCCAAGAGCATCTTGTAGTTGCTCCCAGAACCGAGCGACGAATTGTGCTCCACAATCAGAAATTATCGTCTTAGGTATCCCATGAAGATGAACAATTTGATCTAGGTAAATCTCAGCATACTTCTTGACATTATATGTAGTGTGCACAAGAAGGAAATGTGCACTCTTGGTTAACCGATCAACGATTACCCAAATTGAGTCATGTCTCAGAGAAGTATTGGGCAAGCCAACAATAAAGTCCATACTGATATCCTCCCATTTCCAAGAGGGAATAGGTAGAGGTTGAAGGATACCAGCAGTCTTCAGATGACTGGCTTTGACTCTTTGGCAGATATCACATTCTGAGACATACTTGGCAATTTCTCGTTTCATATGAGTCCACCAAAAGTTCTGTTTCAGATCCTGGTACATCTTTGTACTGCCAAGGTGCATAGAGAATTTGGACAGGTGGGCTTCATCCAATATCTGTTTACAGAGTTTATGGTCCTTAGGTACAACGATGCGTTCGTTGAACCATAAAATTCCTTCTGAATCTACGTAGAAGCACTTATATTTTCCTTCTCCTTGTGTTATCTTTTGTTTAATGATTTTGACTCCTTTATTGCGTTGCTGAGCTAGAACAATGCCATCCCTAAGCGTGGCTTCAACTGAGAGATGGTTTAAGCACCCTGGAGAATAATTTCTAGATTAAGCTTTCTCATTTCCCAGCAGAGAGTCTCGTTGAAAGCTTTTACAGACAAGCAAGAGCAATGTGCCTTGCGACTGAGTGCATCCGATGTGACATTAGCCTTTCCTGGATGATAGTGTACTTCCAAATCGTAGTCTTTAATAAGCTCTAACCAGCATCTTTGCCTCATATTTAGGTCTGCCTGTGTAAAGATGTACTTGAGACTTTTGTGGTCAGTATAAATGTGACATTTCGTACCCATCAAATGATGTCTCTAGATCTTTAGGGCATGAATGACAGCTGCGACTTCAAGATCATGGGTAGAATAGTTTTGTTCATGAACTCTGAGTGCTCGTGATGCGTATGCAATTACTCGGTTGTCTTGCATAAGCACACAACCAAGTCCGGTTCCTGATGCATCACAATAGATGTCAAAAGGTTCTGACACATCTGGTTGAGCTAGAACTGGAGCAGTCGTAAGATGATCTCGGAGAGTGTGAAATGCATCTTCGCATTTTTGATTCCATGAGAATTTGACACCCTTCTTTAGTAGTTCGGTCATAGGTTTGGCTATTCTGGAGAAGTCAGGAATGAAGCGGCGATAATAGCCAGCTAGACCAAGAAAGCTACGGATCTGATGGACTGTTGTGGGAGGTTTCCAATCCATCACTTCTTGTACTTTACTAGAATCGACGGATATACCGTCACCAGAGATGGTATGGCCCAGAAATTTCACTGTATCCAACCAAAACTCACACTTGGAGAATTTGGCGTATAAATGATGGTCTCTTAATCGCTGAAGGATGACATGAAGATGTTTGGCATGATCTTCTGAATTTTTGGAATAGATCAAGATGTCATCAATAAAGACCACAACAAATTTGTCGAGTTCTTGCATGAAGACAAAATTCATGAGATACATGAAATATGCTGGAGCATTGGTGAGACCAAACGACATGACTAGTTATTCATATAGACCATATCGAGTGGAGAAGGCTATTTTTGGAATGTCACTGGGCCGGATCTTAATTTGATGATAGCCGGAACAAAGATCAATTTTGGAAAATACTTTAGCTCCGGCTAGCTGATCAAAGAGAATATCAATGCGGGGTAAGGAATACTTGTTTTTGATAGTTACCGCATTGAGAGGACGATAATCTACACATAGCCTTAGACTATTATCTTTCTTCTTCACAAATAAGGCTGGACAACCCCATGGTGATGCACTCAGACGAATGAAACCCTTGTCTAAGAGGTCTTGGAGTTGGATTTTTAACTCAGCCAACTCGTTAGGAGGCATACGGTAACATCTCTTAGGTTGAGGGCAATCCTTGATGAAGTGGGACGGGCTTCCGCAATTGAAATAACGATAGTTGTTATTTCCTTGATTGACCGGCGGAAAGCTCGGCCGCGGACCTTGTTGTTGTTGCTGCTGAAACTATGGTGTCGGTGGTCAGTTGAATCGTGCCTGTTGGGGTGGTCTGGCTACCCATCTGCCAGGCAAATTGCTTCGAGGCGGGGCTCGAGGAGCAGTGCTCGGGACCAACCGATACCTTGACAGTTGCGTAGTTGTAGGCCCTACAGGTGTCTTCCTTTTCTTTTCTGCTCTGTGTGCTGAGATGCAGTCTTCCTGAGTAATGGCCATGTTGACTAATTCATTAAAATTATCGGCCCTTACCAAATTCAGTCGTTCTTTAAGTTTGGTGTTCAGACCTCGGCGAAAACGATCTCTTTTGCGGGCATCATTGTGTGACAGTTCGTGTTCTTATAATGCTAGACCCATATTTTGTTAGTGTGAAATATGTGTTTATTTGTATAAAGCTCATGTATGTTTATGTGAAGCTTTTGAAAATTTAAAGTGCAAGTAAAAAGGGGTATTTTTGTAATTACAGAAAAACCTAGGGTTGTTTTTGCAAAATGTATTTGGATTAGGATAATTTCAAAATAAGTGAAATATGTTTTTCTTACTTTATGTCTTGTAAAAATATATATTTAATCAAAAGTTTAATTGGAAATGTGTATGTTGAAGTGTGTAAAAAGTTTGGGTAAAATGGTAAAAATAAGGGTGTTTGTGTAATTTTATAAAAGTACAAGTCCTTTTATGCAAATGTTTGATTTACAAAAGTAACTTTTGAATTTACTCAGGACTAAAGTGTAAAAACTGCAAGTCATCATGACATGTCTATCCAACCATTATGACGAGTCTATCCTGTCATTATGACGTGTCATAAATGCTTGCATTTAAATCCTGAATTTTATAAAATTACACTTTTAGGACAAAAGCAATTCAAATCCGGCTTTTATTCAAAAATTCATGTGTAAAAATATAAGTTTTGAGTTTTTGAACTTGAGCCCTAAAGCAATGTTGTAGAGTTTGAAAAACTCTCCAACTTTAGTTTTCGGTATTTCTTCATTTGAGTTTTAAATCAACGGGAAATTTTACTTTACAAACAAGTCTCTGCAGTTCTCTGATATTATGTATAAGCCCTTGAGGAAATCCAACTGTCTTTCTTCTCTCTTCAACCTTATCCTGGCGCCTGCCATCTTCTTTTTCTCCCCATCGGCAGCACAGTTCATCCCCATCTCAATCTTGTTTTTCCTTTCCCTTTCTCTCTCTCTCCTCTACCAGATGCTCAGGCCGGGCGGCTCGGGCGGTCCCCAGGCGCACGGCGAGCGCGGCCCTAGGACAGGCGGGGCGTGCGCGGGTGAGCGGCCGCGCGGCCCAGGCGCAAGGGCGACGGAGCAGGACGGCCCAGGCAGCGAGCGTGCGGGCCAGCAGCGGCAGGCGGCTGCAGTAGCGCGCGCGCGGTAGGCGCGCTGGCGGTGCGGGAGCCGGGCTCGAGCAGGGCGCTAGCACGCGTGTGGGCGTCGCGGGATGCGGCAGCGGCGGCTCGGTGCGGGCTCGGGTGGCTGGCGGCCCGAGCGGCTGGGCGAGAGCGAGCGCGCGCAGGTGCATAGCGCGCAGAGCGGAGCGGACGGGGAGCTGGAACACGGCGGCCGCGGTTGGAGCTGGGCGAGCGCGAGCGTGCGCAGGATGGCGGCAGGCCGGCGTTGGTGCGCGGCTCGGGAGCAGACGAGGCGTGAGCGGGAGCAGGTGATGTGGCTAGGGCGTGCACGACAGCAGGAGGTGTGGAGGTGCACGGGAGCGAGTGCGTGCGTGCGGGCGAGTGAAGGCGCATGTCGCGTAGGAAGTGGACGCGAACTCGTGAGCGGCACGGCTGGCAGTGCAGGAGCGAATGCGAGCGGCGCCGAGCTGGTGGCGCGAACATACGCGCGGTAACGCAGCGGAAGCCGGTAGCGTGTGCAGGTGTTGAGCGGAGCGCGCGCGGAGGGCGCTGGAGGCGCGGTTGGCGCGCGCGCGAGTAGCTTGACTGGGGCAGGAGTAGGCCCAGGTGGCGCGAACACACGTGTGCGAGCGCGGGAGTGACGCGGCAAGGCCGGGCGAACATGGGTTTGGCAGCAGGAAGCGGAGGAGCAGCTGCACGGCGTGCAGGGCGACGATGGGCAGGGAGGTCGCGCGTGATGCGAGAGGAGTTGCAATGCGGCGGCTGCAAGAGGACCCGCCCAGGGAGCAGTAGAGTCGCGCGTGGAGGACGTTGGAGACCGTTAAAGGGAAAGCAGCGAATGAGATCAAGCGGCACTGCGGACTGCTCGCGGAAGATATGGAGATAGCCCCGGTGTGAGCGAGCTTCGGTTCTCGCGGAGGCAGAAGGGGGCGAGTGTGGCACGGCTAAACAAAGGCGGAAGTCCGGACTAAATTGGACTAGCGCATCCACAAATATGGAGCAGAAGCATTCTGCCCGTGGCAGTGGTAGGCCGATTCGGATGGCGTCGCAGCTAGCAGAAAAAGAGGCAGAGCTACACCTTGTGCAAGCGAGAGTGACGCACAGGTGCTGCAGCTAGGTATGGCGGCCCTGCAAGTGACTGCACAGGCATACCGGATGTGTTTCTCCAGTGCATGTGCATGAGCAAAGAAGACTCAGCCTGTGAGCCGGAAAACCCTAAGGTTCGCGGAAAAGATGGTATAGCGAACCAATCCGGCCCTATCGGCTTCTCCCATGAATTCACGGCATCCAACAGCACCTTTCCTCGTCAATCGCCGAGCAAGACCACAAGTCACCATGGAGATTACCCCTTCGGCCATTCTCTACCCACTGCAATTCCCGGCAAGCTTCTTCGTCAACCACGGAATCTCGTCATCGTCGAGTTCATCTTATCATCGCCAATCCTATTCACCGCGGGAATTCACTTCCGTTTGTTCTTCTCCACAACCAAGGTTTGCTCTGATTCTTTGAATCTTTCTAATGCCGGCGATTCCTTTGCCGGAATATCGTCGTTAATTTCCTGTTATCTGTTTTCCCGGACCAGGGACTTGATTGCTATGTTTTAGATAGTTCTAGGGTGTTTTCTTTAAAATTTCCAGAACTTTCTTTATTTCAAATCCATGAACTTCTACATTTCATAGATTTACGTAGGAAGTTCATAAAAATGTAAAATCAGTTTTGTTTGAAATCCTAAGTGAAACCCTACAAATTTTATGTTGTGCTCTTGAATTGAAAATCTTTGATGTGTAGTCTAGGACAAATATTAGGGAATGAATGTTTTATTGTGCTTTATATTGTATGCATGTGATATAGCTGAGAAATAATTATAAGATATATGTTTTAAATGGAGATGTGTGACAGTTAGTTAAACCTGTCACCCGAGTGCTCATGTCCCTGCCATCAGGACTTTATCCTTGTCTTGATTGCAGTCTTCTTAAGGTCCTTTCCGTATAAGGATTCTCGTTAGTTCTTGTGTGTCTGTTGCTTAGCACATACATCTCTGCAGCTGCGTTTCAACATCAGCTTTTGGTTCCGCCACTTAGCATCCATTTTCTTTAAGCCTATGATGTTTCTGCGTAACAACTGTCAGTCGATACTTCTACCATCGGCTGGTTAGCTGATACGATTGTTACCTTTCTAGTATCGGCTACTGCCGATACAGTTCTTTTGTTCTGTTCTACATCGACTGTACATAGTCGATGTATCGGAGATGCACACACAATCTTAGGACTCTTGCTATCGGCCGATCCAAGCCGATTCTAGCTGTCTTCCATACCAATCTAATATGGCCGATCAATCCTTAGTTTTCCCATCCTTATCCACACACTTCTATCAGACGATTTATCGACTGAGAGATCGGCTATATATCTATCGGTCATATACCCTTAACCACACTCCATTTGGCTATACGTCACTCAATTGTTGTGCTGACGTAATCGAGTCGATATAACCACACTTAGTTACCTAGAATAACACTTAAGCACATCTTAGTTAAGACAACTGCTTTAGGAATCCTCCTCCTGCCAAAATAATCGATGCTTTCATCGATCATCTAGGAACCCGATGCACTCATCAATCAGCTAAACCCCCGTTGTTTCCAATCGGCTCTATTGTAACCCTCAACAAATAGCTGATTCTAAATAGTTGTTTCCCTATAGCTCTGTCTAGGTTTAGTTCAGATCTTTTTGATTGTTGTGTGAATAGTGTGTTATATGAATGCTAGATTGCAATTGTATTGTGAAGTAAGGTAGTTTTATGTGCACACCTTGAATGTAATGTTGCATTGCATGTAGATACGTCTACTTCGGCAACGGTACCTACAAGATCTCCTAGGAATTTGTAGAGGATGTTTCTGAAGACCAAGTGAACATCACCAAAGGATTATCGGAAGCCCCGAACCAAAGTTCGGAAGATAATAGTACTAACATCCCTGACTCCAGTCCCACCAGTAAAGGCAAGCCCCGGTGCATATCCCAGTATTTCAATCTATTACAATCCCATTATTATATTATATTATATATCTTGCATTACGTCTAGGAGTTGAGATGAAACCCTAGTTGCATGATCTCTTAGGAATCCAATGTATTGAACCTGAGTCCTTATCGCTTAGATGCTCTGCTAAATAGGACCGGTAAAAGTCGGGTGATTTCCTGTCACTCGCGCGATATAGGAGTTGCATGTTTACAATTCTGCAACCATTATAAGGATGATGGACAGGGTCATGTGATGTATCATGACCTGAGGATTATCCTGTCTGTTTTAATAAAAGTCTTAAGGTCGAAATGTGTGGTAGTGGTGGCTAAGCTTTTGAAAGTACTAGCCACATGCCGCGAAATATGGTAAGCGGTAAGCCTAGTACCCGAATGGCCCGGCAAATGGACTTGTCTCCACCACTCGACTTTTATTTTATGTTTACACGCACCGACGTGTGGGAGTACGTTCTGCATGGCAGACAGGAATACGAGTTTTGTAGTCGCGCTACAGACGTATGTCCTGCACGAGTGATGTGCGTACGGTCCTGCAGTCGCTTGTGGTGGCCCTGATCCATAACCCGGAATATGAGGGAAACGGTTGCTTGGAACGCCCTGTTGGTATTCCGAGCGTGTGAGTTAGGTGTACCTTGTAAGGTTAAATTCGATTCGAATCGTCCGCCTCTCACGAGGATTGAGATTGCTTATCCCTTCTGCCACATCGAGTAAAAAGTGTAATTATCGATGGAATAATTATGATGGATGATAATCTCTATCTTGCTTGTTTAGTATAGGTGCTTACCTAGAATGGCTAATCAAACTAGAATCTGAAAGCTAAAACTTGAAGGTAAGTTATACTCTCTGTTGCTTTTCAGCTGAAAATAAACCCAAAGCCTCAACAATGCCTTCATGAGTCTAGTTATGGGCTAAAGTATACCCAATCCCGGGTAAGCCTTGCTGAGTATTAGTATACTCAGCCTTGCTAGTTTTATATTTTTCAGGTAAAGTCTTGAAGACCCTACTCTTTCCCTGCCTTGGCCCTGTGCTCTTCCAGACGGTTGGTCCGTGGAATGGGATCCGTCCCCGACCAACATTGGTGATACCGAGTGATGTCGTGCCTGGGCTTAGCATGACATCCGTCTTAACGACGTGTTGTAATCGTCGCGTATGTTTTTCGCTGCCAAAAACCATAGCTTTAATGGTTTGTAATCTTTTCTCTAGATTTGAAACTTCATACTTCTTTTGGAAACTCTTGTAATGTAATTCTCTGTGATGTAAAATGTGATGGTGATTGTATCTCTGGACTCACCTTCGTGTGAGGTAACCTTATTTGATCCTGTGTATCGGTGGTTTATCGGGACGTTACCCGACAGGCCAAGAGATTATACCGTTTGAAGCACGTTGGAGCCCTCGGGAGTGGACTCGCGTACTTGAGCTGGTATAATTAAGGTTGGTTCTGCCACACATTGTCCGCATGGTATCCCACGTACTGGCACAAGTGGTTGAAAACTTGTGCATATTGCATGACGGTGCGGGTTCCTTGAGTCAGGTTCAGAAATTCATTGAGCTTTCGCTCAATGAGTCCCTCGGGTATGTGGTGTGCTCGAAAGACAGTCCGAAACTTGTCCCAAGTGACGACATGATCGGCAGGCTGCATGGCGTGAAAATGATCCCACCATAGGCGAGCTGTGCCACGGAGTTGCTGGGCTGCAAAGAGCGCCTTATTCTCATCTGAACATGGGGCTGGCAATAAGGCGAACTTGGACTCGATGGTGCGGAGCCAGGCGTCGGCGTCAAGAGGCTCGTCCGCCTTATGGAACAGTGGAGGCTGAGTACTGAGGAAGTCTTGATAACTGGCCGATGGAGGTTCATCTCGGCCTCGGAATTGCTGATGGAAGTGGCCCATTTGAGCCTGCACTAGCTGGTTGAGGAGTTCTGTTTGTCGGGCCAAAACCTCGGCCAGATTTGGAGGTGGCGGTGATGGTTGCTGAGAACCGCTGGCCTGATCTGCCCGGAATCCTTCCGGGGTTCCGCGAGTAGCTCCAACCATCTGAAACAAAGGAGATATCCATTATCAACCATATTCTTACTCCAATTTCAGATGATATACAATTACCAAATGGAAATGTAATTCACATGCTCCATTCAATCACTCAGATCAGATGCAAGGATATTGAGCAAGATAATAAAACACAAGATTTAAATTACTACTTAAACACTGGTGATCCTTACATCTCACATCAGCGCACTTTAACCACTACAAGCCATTGCCTAAGTACACATGCCATATATAACACAACAAGTGGCTCTTGATCTAAATATACTACGCACTACCTATGTCACATCTTTCTACACTAATTACAACTAGACTGTCACCCACTCAACCAAAACTAAAAGTCATCAAAGTTGCCCACTGATGACTGACTGCCAGAAGAAGAATGATGGGGACTGATAACAGGATCTCCGTGCTCAGAATCGATCTCGGAGACTCCTTCAATTTCTTCAGGATCTTCTTCTTCTTCAGGAGCTGGTACAGCAGGAGATGCTGGCTGCTGTTGGAGTTCATTGATCTGGGCTTGGGCATCATCAACCTCGAGAATAAGGTCGTGGATCTGTGCTTGGAGAAACTCAATGATTGTGTTGCGTTGGGTGATTATCGCATCACTCTCATTGATCTGGTCTTCCCGATGATGAATGGTCTCCTCCCGGGCAGCGATGACTTCATCCTTTTCTGCCACTAGTGCTTGAAGTTGCGCAGTCTAGGTGACTTGTTGGTCAGCGTTCCTAAAGTGACCTTGCGCGATACTGATCAGTTGACCCATACCGCAACGTAGTAGAAGCTGATAGTGATGCTGAACACTCATAAACCTCATAGTACCCTGAAGCACTTCTTCTGTCGAGCCCTCCAACCTGTGACCTTCAGGGACTACCCTGAGATTCCACTCAGGATCGTTGGGATCTGTGGTAGAAAATAAACCAATAGGCTGTCCTGCAACTTCCCTTGGATGTTGGTTGCAGAATAGGTAGATAGCTTCCAAAGCTGCTCCCTCAAACGTATCAACTATACGATGACCCACCACATTAACTTCAATGGGCTGCCATTGGGAGCGAAAAGGATGTTGGGGAACTGTCATCCGGACTCGGCATCAGCGAACACCCTCCTCCTGATATTCTACTGCATCATACTGTGGAGGCTCAGTATAGAGAAAACATCTTAGTGATTCCCAGAGAAGTCGAGGAAAACCCTCCCAATGTAAGGCATTTGTGTGGAGATGCCCTGCCGGATCCCAAAAGACGTTGGAAGGGGCTGCCATCTGCAACAAGAATGCAGATGGTGAGACTTTTTACCTTGCGGAGAAATCACAAGATAAATGGAACAAAATATTCAATTCTGATAACCGCAAAAACTGGAAATCAGATGAATGCCTAAGGTACTTAAGATACTCAACTTAGAACTACCACGAGAATCCTATCAACTCATTCTAGAGATAAACAACACACTATTCATCCTTAACAGAATTAAACATACATTGCATTCTTTTGTTCAACAATAGATTATGCATGCACGTACTAGTCGTCCTCACAACCAAAACCAACTGCCGAATATGTTCGGACTTACGCGGTTAATTTCGGTGGTAAAACACATACAACACTCCCTAATAACTAGTCGATAAATCCTACTCATCCTAACCTCTTAATCGTAGTTAGTGTACCTGCAAAAGACCACATATACATATCATGAACCTTTCATGGCAGCACGACATGAAAGCGTCCCCAAACAGTACTGCTCGCTATAGAAACAGCATCTGTACAATTACCGCCATACAGACAACGTTAATATACGTCATCGAAACAACGTATTCACGGGGGTACCGCAAAATGCGGGGGTATGAACAGCGATCGCCATACCCTGCGCCGAACCATATACTCC
Organism: Panicum hallii; assembly: GCF_002211085.1. Classification (NCBI taxonomy): domain Eukaryota; kingdom Viridiplantae; phylum Streptophyta; class Magnoliopsida; order Poales; family Poaceae; genus Panicum; species Panicum hallii. Next base: position 20,697,690 of record NC_038049.1, read on the forward strand.
CAATATAATCAACCTAAGTTGATATATTGGCAGCATCTCAAGTAGGCCACTGCTTGAGAAACAGCGTTCGGTTCGCATCACCGACGGGAAGGCTAACTCCCCAGTTAGCTGAGGATCCTTACCTTCTTACCTCACGATCGCAGGTGTCGTTACAAAAAGTAAGGTTGTGTTGTACATGAATTTAAGTTTGGACCGAAAGTAGTGCTGCAAGTCAGAGCTATCTATACACACACATATATATATATATATTGTAGTAGCCACCTGATATTTCCCATATAATTCCCTAGGGCTTTGCGTTCTAACACCAACCTTAACGAATCCAACGCATGTTGTAAATTCATTTGTTGGCCAATTTTATCCTGAAAACACTTTTTAAGAGCTATTGCACTTGTAAAAGTAAACCTACAGCTCTGATACCACCTGTGGCAGAACCGCCTGAATTATTCCGGTTCAAGTGCGCTAGTCATCGCTATACAGCTGATAATAACTCAACGCACTTCAAACAGAACAACCCATTGGTCTGTCGGGTCTCCGCCCGATACAACCACGGTTCAACAGGATCGAAGCAAGTTTACCTCGCATGAAGGCGAGTTTACAATCACAGTACAGCTCATCAACATTTAATTTACAGATATGGGAATATTATTACAAACTTTGTTCAAACTTACAGGAAACTTATACAAACAGTGTTTAAACTGACATGCTAAACTGCTTGTCCATGCTCACAGCGGAAGGAAAATAAATGCACGACTACACACGTCGCAAAGGTTGACACCATGCTCAGCCCAAGGCCTGGTGTTACTCAGGAGGGTCACTGCCAGCCGGGGACGGATCCCACTCCACGGACCAGCCATGTGGAACAGAAGTTGGCCACGCAGAACTATCCGTGGAGTTTTCGAAGGTTATACCTGAAAAAGATACTAGAAAGGCTGAGTATTCTAATACTTAGCAAGGCTTACCCGGGTTGGGTATACTTTAGCCCGTAACTAGACTCATGAAGGCATTGTAATGGTTCTGGATTTATTTTCAGCTGAAAAGCAACAAAGAGTATGAACTACTTTCAAATTTTAGCTTTCATATTCTAGTTGATTATCCATTCTAGGTTAGCACCTACACTAAGCAAGCAAGGTAGAGATTATCATTCATCAAGATTGTTTCATCATTAGTTACACTTCTTACTCTATGTGGCAGAAGGAATAAGCAGTCTCAATTTCCGCGAGAGACGGACGATTCTGAATCGAGTTTCAACCTTGCAAGGGTAAACCTAACTCACACGCTTAGAACATCCAAAGATCGTTCTGAAGCAACCATTTCCCTCACATTCCGGGTTATGGATCTGGGCCACCACAAGCGACTGCAAGACCGTACGCACACCAATTGTGCAAGACATACGTCTGTAGCGCGACTACATGACCATATTCCTGTCTGCTTTGCAGAACGCACTCCCACACGTCGGTGCATGTAAACATAAAATAAAAGTCGAGTGGTGGAGACATGTCCATTTGCCGGGCCATTCAGGTACTAGGCTTACCGCTTTACCATATTTTTGCGGCATATGGTTAGTACTTTCAAACGCTTAGCCACCACTACCACACACTGCGACCTTATCAACTTTTATCAACATAGATGGGGTAAACTTCCAGGTCATGTTACTGTACATGACCCCGTCCATGAACCTTATAGTGACTGCAGAATGGTAAACATTCAACTCCTATATCGCGCGAGTGACAGGAAATCACCCGACTTCGACCGGTCCTATTTAGCAGAGCGTCTATGCGATAAGGACTAGGGTACAATACATTGGATTCCTAGGATTTATGCAACTAGGGTTTCATTTCAACTCCTAGATGTAATGCAAGATATATAATATAATAATGAAATTGTAATGAATTGAAATACTAGTGTATGCATCGGGCTTGCCTTCTTGAGTGGGGTTGAGGGCAGGAGTGTCAGAGACTTCCGAACTTTGGTTCGGGGCTTCAGTTAGATTCTCGGCGATGTTTATCGGGTCTTCAGAAAATCCCTGGTCTTGTCCCAAGACCAACTCGTAGTCTCCGTCGTCGAGCGTCGTTGATTCGGTGGTAATGGCAGCCGGCGTTCTGCAGGCTAGGGCGATGGAGGGCGGTGAAGGAGAGGCGGGATCGCTTCAGGAGGATGATGTGGTGCTGGTGGTGCCGTTGATCGGAGAGGGGAGGCCTTATATCGGTGGGTTGTCGGGAGGCCGAGCGGCGGCGGCGCTGGAAGCTCACCAGCGCGGTGGGAAAGGGTGCTAGGATGGAAGAAAACAAAATTGAAGAGGCTGAGGAGCACCAGCAGGTCACGGCGGAGGTAAGGTTGCACTGGGTTGGGGTTCAGGGGGGGTGTGGGCGTCGGTCGACGGTGGTCCAGAGGCACGGCGGAGGTCCGGTGGGGCGGTAGCCGGGCAAGGGAAAAGGAGAGCGAAACTGTGTGTGTGCAATGCAAGAACGAGTGTGTTAGAGACTCCAGGACATGCTCGGGATCAAGATCACGACGTGACCGAGCGAAAGCAGGAGCTGGCGCCTCGTCGGCGCGCGTGGCGATCGCGGCGGAGCTCAGGCAGAAGCAATGCGACGTGGAGAACGCGGAGCAAGACAGCACAAGGTCGGTAGGGCGGTGGCGAGGCAGTGAGTGGCACGTGGGCTCGTCGGGAGGCAGGAGGTGGTGTGGGAGACGATGCGACGGTGAGCGGCGGTGAGGCGCAGCTCGGGCAGACGGCGGGCAACGTGGCGAGGCGAGGTGGAGCCAGCGTGAGGCCGGGGAATGGCGGGGCAGAGGCCGGGGCGACACGTGCACGGGCGTAGAGGGGTGCTAGGGCGGTAGGGGCGGCGCACATGGCCGGGGTAGAGCAGCGGCGGCGCGCGGTAGAGAAACAGAGAGGAGGGAGAGAGAGGTAGACGAAGGAGGATCCAAATGCAATATCCGAGAAATGCAGGGACCCTACTGTAAAGCATAAATAACTTTTAAACCAGTGCTCAAATGAAGATGGGCCCAAAAGCAAAAGTGTATGGTTTTTCAAGATCTAGAAATTTGCTTTAAGGCTCATTTTCAGATGAGCTAAGGATTTGCAATTAATTTAAAACTTAATAAGATTTCCAAACTTTGCATAAATCCTATTTTAAAACTACACTACATATATATCCAAAGGGTAGTTTCACCTACTTTTGCGATTTAAACACAAGTTTTTAACTTTTGCAAAACAACCCTCATACATTTGAATTCTACCCTCCATGCTTACCCATTTAGCACTAAAGGACCTTTATTAAATTATAATTATATAAACAACCCTTTAACCCTTAGCATTTAAATTTTTAAACACACTTTTACCACCTATTGCACATAACATCACACTAAAGTTTAGGATGTGACCACACTAATTACCTATGTGACACACTTAGGTGGCTTGAATTAATCAAATATTATGATCTTGAAGTTCACTATCATCCCGGAAAGGCAAACGTCGTTGCCGATGCACTAAGCCGCAAGGCCCAATGCAATTGTTTGACTATGGGACCTCCTCTTCACACTCTTTGTGATGAATTCCGGAAACTTGAAATGGGAATGGTCAAGGAAGGTTATCTTGGTGCTCTCATAGTCAAGTCCGACCTCTATGATCAAATTAAGGAAGCTCCAAAGAATAATAAAGGTATGGCCCAAATTCGTGCTTTGATGAAGGAGGGTAAAGCTCAAGATTTTTCTTGTGATGATCAAGGAGTCCTATTCTTTGGGAAGCGTATTGTCATGCCCAAGGATCACAACTTTAGGCATTTAATTCTTGATGAAGCCCATAATTCTCAATTCTCTATTCATCCGGGTAGTACCAAGATGTTTCAAGATCTCAAGCAAAGGTTTTGGTGGACTCGTATGAAGCGGGAAATCGATACATCGCTGAGTGTGATGTTTGCCAAAGGGTTAAGGCCGTACATCTCAAACCGGCTGGTACTCTTCAACCCTTGTCTATTCCATCATGGAAGTGGGAAAATATTGGAATGGATTTTATCACCGGGTTGCCAAAGGCCACTCAAGGGTATGATTCTATTTAGGTAATCGTTGACCGTTTAACAAAATCTGCTCACTTTCTTCCAGTCAAGACTACCTACCGAGCCAAGCAATATGCGGAATTATATCTTACTCGCATTGTATGCCTTCATGGTGTTCCAAAAACTATTATCTCCGATCGTGGTCCTCAATTTGTTGCCCACTTTTGGAAGAGTCTTCATGAAGCCATGGGAACCGAGCTCACCTATAGGACCGCTTATCACCCTCAAACTGACGGTCAAACTGAGAGAGTAAATCAAATTCTTGAAGATATGCTACAAGCTTGTGCCCTAATATATGAGAAGAAATAGGTCACTTGCTTACCGTTCACGGAGTTTTGCTACAACAATAGTTACCAAGCAAGCATCAAAATGTCTCCTTTTGAAGCTCTCTATGGATGACGGTGTAGAACACCTATCAATTGGTCCGAATCCGGGGAAAGGCCTTTCTTTGGCCCGGATTTGGTGAAGGATGCCGAGGACCAAGTCAAGATTATTCATGAAAATCTTCGCATTGCTCAATCCCGTCAAAAGACCTATGCTGATCATCGCTACCGTGAACTCCATTTCAAGGTTGGTGATCATGTCTATCTCAAGGTCTCTCCTTTCAAGGGCACTCGTCGTTTCCAAGTAAAGGGTAAATTGGCACCATGTTTCGTCGGACCTTTTCAAATCACTAAAAGGGTTGTAGTAGTAACTTATCAATTGGATCTTCCTCAATCACTTCCACCGTTCACAATGTTTTCCATATCTCTCAATTGAAGAAGTGTCTCCGTATCCTGGTCGACGTCGTCAACCTTGAAACACTTGATCTTCAAGAGGGCCTTACCTATGAAGAGCATCCCATTGCCATTCTTGATTATGATGAAATGAAAGTGAAGCGAAGTATGGTGAAGTTTTTGAAAGTTCAATGGAGCAACCACTCCAAGGATGAAGCCACATGGGAACGTGAGGATCGTTTACGTCAAGACTACCCCAATTTCTTTCTTCCATAGGTAAGCCCTCAAGCTCTCCTCTACCGCACCCCACTTCCTTCATGAAGTTTATCTTTCTAGATATCTTATATGTGTACACAATCACCATCAAAGAAAAACTAGAAATATCCTACTAACCCACACCACCCATGCCCTTTACATCCTTTCTTTGATGTTCATCTTGTCTAGGTGAATATGGCCTTAATACACTCGAAGTTTTATCGCTTCCCATCTACCAAATCTCGAGGCGAGATTTTCATAATGAGGGAGAATTGTCACAACCCAAAACTAATGAACATGATAAAAAAATTAAACAACATCATCATGAACATCATCCAAGCATAATGGAGCATCATGTGCATGTGATTGTCTACGTTAATTGAAATTCTTGCCTTGATTAAGAGAGGGTTGTGAAGAAATTTTAAATTTTGCTAAGTAACTATGCTCCCAAAAAATTCTATTCAAATACTAGATTTAAAATGGTGAATTTTGAATATTTTTCGAAAATTTTTGATGTTTAACCCGAGCCATAAAAATCTTGGAAAATTTGAAAACTGCAGCTTTGCTCGAATTTTTGTGAGCAATTCTTAATTGATTTTTACTTTTTGTTGTGGAATTATGTTTCTGGTGATTTAATTTTGCTCCAATAAATTTTTGGTAATTTTTGGAGCCCGTGAAGTACAAGATTTTGAATTTAAAATTTCCATGACGCGTCCCGGCGTCACCCGTTGCCTAGCCACGGCGGCGTCGCCACGCCGTCAGCCGCTGGCTAGGCCAGCGTGGTCGCGGGGCGACGCCACCCCAGCGCCCGCCCTTCTTCCCCTCCTCTGTCTCTCTCAGGCGCATTTCTTTTCCCTCTCCGCGAAACCCTAGCACCGCCCGTCCACCGCCGCTTCTTCCTCCTCCCGCCGGCCGCTGCGATTCGTCGCTGCCAGTGAACCTCCACCCAATCCCCCTGCTCCTCCTTGCTCGACCCTGGCCCTCAACCGCCTCCCTCCTCCCTTGCAGCCGCTCCCCGACGCTCGCCCCCATCCACCGCTGCCGCTCTCCGCCACGCCACCGCTCGCCACATTGCGCCGCCCGTCTGTGCCGTGGGTGAGCACCCCCGCCGCGCCAGGCCCCTCTTGCGCGCTCCGCCTCCACCCATTCGCGCCCTTGGCCGAGCCCCTTCGCCGGCAGCCGCAATGTCGCGTCGCGTGCGCGTTTGCGCTCGTGGGCCGCACCGTGGGTGCACTCTGGCCGCGCCCCGTGGCGAGTCAAGGCCAGCAGCTGTCCTTGACTCGGCCCGGGCTGATCTGGCCTCCTGGGCCCACCTGTCGGCGCCTGGGAGCGCTAGATCTGGGTGGCCTTAGCTATTTTTAGGATTTTTAGTTTTGTTTTATTAGGCTGTGATCTTGTACATTGCATAATAATTGGTGTAGGCCTCCAAAAATTGTGAAACTTGATTTGTTTCATTCCTAGGTGATAACTCTGCTTAGCAAAATTATTGTTGTGCATGTTAATATCCTGTACACTTAGTTATGATTTATTTTTGCCAAAGTAAATAAATTGCTTGATAAATGTTGGGATGCTCAATCTTAATTTCATCATATCATTTTCATACCATCAACATCATGCTAATGCATACATGTCATTCATGCATTATAGTGACCAAAACGCCGAAGGACGAGCCCGTTGAGCCCACCGAGATCGTTGGAACCGAGCCGGGAGTTGAATTTGTTGTCGAGCTGGAAGATAAGTAAGGCAAGCAGCTAAGCATGATTCCTTGACCCACTTAATTTGATTTGGATTTAGTTATCTCACTCGGGTATATATGTTTATGCTAAATATTATGTATTGCGTCGTCAATCCTATTTTTATACATTGACCTCCCTTACTTTATATACCCATGTCTTGAAACTCATGGTTAGTAACTAATCAATTGAATAAATGTTTAGCCATGCTTAGAGTTAATCTGTAACTTGGAAGAAATTGTTGGGAATAGGATCACTTGCACACTACACAACTTTTACCTTGCTCGCGATTGTCCGGGTTTGGGATGTTGAAAGTTTGTATCGGTCTAGTTTGAAAGGAAATGGTTTCATGGTTTGGGCGGAATGTAGGGCCTCGAGAAAGGAGTCTCGTAGGCATAATCCACTTGAATCAGTTAAGGACCGTCCATGGATGACCTCGGTTTTGAGCATGTTATCGTACTCCCACATGTCCAATCATGGTATGGATGAGCCGATTACCTTCTAAGTATTAATCTTTGATGCACGGTCCTAGATGCTTGGCCATAGGGCTTTGTAGAGAGGCTTAGGGGTGTCCCCGGTGGACCTAGGTAACTCTCCGTGCAATTTAGGCGTGATGTTCAACGGTTGAGACTTGTCGGAAAATGTTGATGCGAGTACCCGCTTGCTCAACGTGATCGGTTGGGCGAGTCGCATGGTCCTTGTGTCATGTGGGTAAAGAAGTACACCCTTGCAAGGTTAATGAATCAATTTGAATTGTCATGCTCTCGATTATGAGCAAGCTCAATATCCAATGAATTCTTGGTAGAAGTATCATTTTGTTCGGATGTCACACCCGATTTATAAGAACATAAATCGAGCAAATCATATATGCGCCAGGATCAAGTCACGCATATATACAACAGATTATCAAGATATCACAACACATGTCACGAATAAAAGCGTATAAATTATAAAAGGAATGTCTTTATTACAACTGAATCAAGAATCAGTTCAAGGAATGCGGAAGCGTAAAATAAATACATGAAGAGTAGGGCGCCATAGGGACGTCAACTGGGAGACAACGCCTAGAAATCATTGAGTCCGCCGATGTAGTCCTCCACGTCGCCTGGTACTGAGCAGCAGTCGAAGATATTCCAAAGAGAACAGAAGAGAGGAAGAGGCAAATGTGAGTACACAACTTGTACTCAACAAGTATAACACGAGTATGAGGCTCTAGGGTTAGCTGACTCAACTGCAGTAGCTTTTAATCTTGGCAAATTTTATTAAAACAATTTACTATAAGTAGATGAATTACCATAAACCCATATTGCATAAGAAATTAATCAATATCAGTTAAGAACTACTGAGAAACCAACCAAACCAAAAGCACCCGGGGAAATCTCCCTAATCAAAGGTTGATAACCCCACTAATCAAAAGGAGGATCTGGGCCACTCATGACTGTGAGCACAGCTGATATATCAGTTTTACACTCTCGAGAGGTTGCACAACTTTACCCACAAGTCGTAAGCTATGCTAGTTGTTCATCACACTTCCTTAGGTGAGATGGCTAGCAAGCACACTACGAGACCGTTACAAAGGATCACGTTGGTAAGGTGTAACCGCTAAGGATTCTGGATCAGCAACGATGGGGCCCACCTCCGGGGGTACAAGACACACAGCACAGACCAAGCCGGAGGAGCAGGGACCATTGAAGCTTACCACCCCTCTTGCCCACGCAGGTAAGTTACTCTCGAACCAAAATGACCTAATTAGTAAGTCAAGACCGTCCCATTCCAGTCTTATGGTTGCGCAGTTGTCCCAGGTTGTCACTCTATGAACCGGTCCTTATGGAGAGTGGCCAACCAAGCACTAAGCACCGTGCTGGCCCCCTAAACCAAGTTTCTAACAAAACATCTTTTACGGAGACGTGAGCCACTCAAGCACACAGCACAGAGGGCCACGCTCAGGATTAAGTTGCATATAACCATTAATCAAATTTAATTAAAAAGGATTGAGGTGTGTGAGAGCGCAGCACCTAGCACAACTAACCAAAATGCAACCCAAGGTATAAATATATATAAGGATAAAGGTGGCTAGGAAATCCTTATAGGCATACAGAATTAAAATGCAGTATGAAATTGTATTTGAAAGTGATAGGATATTCATGTTATACTTGCCTTCCTCAAAGTTCTCCTGCTGCTGCTCAAAAGCTTCAGAAGATGGTGGCTCCTGGTACTGGTCCAAAGGCTCCGCGTCTACTCACGATCATCAAGCATAGTCCACACATACACACATGCACAAACAATAGAAAACTATAAGAAAACAGTACACCAATACAATAGAACAGCACACAAAACTGGCCTAGAACTATTCTACGCATTACAACGATCGCGTGGACATAAAGAACACCTAAAACGGAGCTAAGACGCGAAATCTACGCTTGAAACAAGATCCAGGGACCTATCTGCAAGAAAAACTGGACTACAGGGGGTTTCTGGACAAAAACCAGGGACCTAAATGCAATTAAAGGGTAGACACAGGGGCTAGCACATGAAAACACCGGACATGGACTGCGAGTACTAATTCCAGGAAGCTCAGGGGGGTCCGTGCAAGATTCTGGGTCGTTCTGGAATTATTTCTCAACTAACTAGGACTGCGGGTTTATTTCTCTAAAAGACAGGGGCTCTTTAGCAAAACCGGCGGGCTGAAACGGTAGCTTCTGTTCTGGGCCCTTGGATCGCCATCTAACGGCTCAGATTAGATCTATTACACGAAGGGGTACGCTTGATTCTCATCCATCCGATCGGGAGCTAACGCGCCAGAGCCTAACATAACGGAAATTCAATCCCACGCGCCGGATCAAGGATGGACGACCAGGATTTAAGACAAGGGCGAACCGGTACGAGGGAATCACATCCGCTGGATCACGATCTGACGGTCTGGATCAAGGGGCTAGGGATCTAATCCTACCCACTGGCCGCGGATCGGACGGCTCAGAAGGAAAGAGGGGGTCCGGGCGGTGGTGTGGCGACGCCGGCGGCAGCTGCCGCGGCGGCGTGGCTCGGGCTCGCCGGAGCTCGGCGTTTCCGCCGCTCCGGTGACCAATCCTCCACGTCTTCAGGTCAGGGAGCATCACCTCGGCACGGGAAACTCCTCTGGGGTGGACAGAAACGACCTAAACGACCATGGCTGCGGAACGACGGCGAGAGGCGGCTCGGCGCGACGGCGTAATGACGGCGCGCGCGTTCTGGGCACTACGGGTAGCTAAAGGCTACGACTTCTGGTGCAAAAGGACCAGGGGAAGGAGGCGAAGCTTACCAAGGGCTGTGGAGGTTGGAGCTGCGGTGCAGGGTGGACGTCGACGATGGCCGGCGGAGGAAGCAGGGCGGCGCTCGCGGGCAGGCGGCAGTAGAGGGGCTCGGGGGTTCTGATCACCCTGGGTCGCTTCGGGAAGCTCCTGCGCAGGTGATCAAGGGGTTAAGAGGGCCCGGAATGCAACGACGGCGAAGAATTGGGGCGGCAGAGCAGATCACCAGCGGCGACGTCGTGGCTCGATTCCGGTGATGCCGAGGTCTAGAGCTCCAATGCACGGCTCGGGAGGCTTCTAGGGGACGAGGCGGAGCTTTTGCGGGGGCTGTGGTGGCCTGGAGCGCGGCGGAGCGGCCTGACCACAATGAGGCCGAGGTGACCGGAGCGGAGGAAGAAAAGGGGCGGCGGCGCTGGAGATCTTCGGGCGATGCAGGGCTAGGGTTAGGGTTCAGATGGGTTGGGGCTGCTCTTTGTAGGGCGGCGGAGCCACACTGGCGTGCGGGCCTAGGGCGAGGGAGCTCGCCGGAGATCTCGGGGCCGTTGCGCCGGAGAAGAAAGGGGAAGAGGGAAAGGGGTGCTTACGCGTGGGGCCGACCTGGCAGAGAGAGAAAGGGAGAGAGGAAAGGGGGCGCGCCTGGGCTGGGGAACAGGGAAGCTGGGCCGGCGCGGCCCAAGCGGGGAGGGGAGAGGGGAGGGGTGCTGGGCCTCGGGTGGCCCATGCGGGAGAGAGGAGGGGAAAAGGGCCCGAGGGGGAGAGAGGGAGAGGGAAAGGAGGTGGGCCGGGCTGAGAGAGGGTTGGGCTGGTTTCTTTCCTTCTTCTTTACCTTTTTCTTTTCTACACTTAAACCATTCAAACAACCTATTTGAATTCAAAAAAATTTGAATTCAAATCCTATAAGCTCCACACAAATAAAACAATGCTCCAGCATGAATGCACAAACATGTTGACCTTATAATTAATTTTATTTTCTTGTGTTATAAATTTACCTTAAATGCCACAAAAATTAAAGAAAAGCCTGGAAATTTTATTTAAGCACAAATAAATTCCTTAAAAACTAGGGAAATTACATTAGGGTGTTACAAACCTACCCCCCTTACAGGTATCTCGTCCCGAGATTCGGATAGGCTAGCTAGCAAAGAGTTCGGGGTATGCCTTCCTTAGCTCATCTTCTCGCTCCCAAGTAGCCTCGTCCTCCGTGTGGTGACTCCACTGAACACGGCACATCTTGATCTTCTTGTTTCTTGTAACCCTCTCGGATGTCTCTAGAATCTTCACCGGATGCTCGATATAAGTCAGATCTTCCGGCACATCCAACCCTTATATCGGTGCTTGCTCTTCTGGCACCCTCAAGCATTTCGCTGAGATACATGGAACACATCGTGCACTCCTGAGAGATTGAGAGGCAACTCCAAACGATATGCCACCTCACCTTTCCGTTCCAGTACCTTGAACGGGCCAATGTATCGAGGGGCTAGCTTCCCTCTCACATTAAACCTGCGGATCCCTCTCATCGGCGAGACCTTCAGGTACACATGATCACCCACTGCAAAGGTCAGATCTCGTCGACGAACATCCGCGTAGCTCTTCTGACGAGTCTGAGCGACCCTCAGATTCTCTCGCACCTGCTGTACCAACTGTTCTGCCTCTTCGACAATATCTGGACCGAATACCTGCCTCTCGCCAATCTGATCCCAATACAGCGGAGTCCTGCACTTACGACCATACAGGGCCTTGAAAGGAGATTTCTTCAGACTGGCCTGGTAACTATTGTTATACGAGAACTCTGCATACGGCAGGCATTTATCCCAGCTGGTACCGTACTGAATAGCACAGGCTCGAAGCATATCCTCCAGCACTTGGTTGGTTCTTTCTGTCTGCCCATCTGTCTGAGGATGATACGCAGTACTGAAATGTAGCTTCGTATCCAACGAATCATGTAACTGCTCCCAGAACCGTGAAGTGAACTGAGATCCTCGATCAGATATGATCTTCTTTGGAACACCATGCAGACAGACAATCCTGGAGATGTACAACTCTGCGAGTCTAGCGTCGGAGTACGTAGTGTTCACCGGAATGAAGTGAGCAACCTTCGTCAACCGATCCACTACTACCCATATAGAGTTGTACCCCTTCTGAAATCTTCAATGGCTGCAAAAGACCTGCTGGCCTCTGATGCTCTGCCTTGACACGCTGGCAAGTGTCACAGATAGCCACATATTCCGCAACGGAACGCTTCATTCCATACCACCAGAATCGTTCCTTTAGGTCGTAATACATCTTCGTGCTGCCTGGATGAATGGAATATGCCGTATCATGAGCCTCACTAAGAATCAACTTCCTGAGATCCGCTACATCCGGCACACATATCCGACCCTTGTACCACAAGGTACCCTGATCATCCTCTCTGAAATGAGGGGCTTTACCAATCTTAAGCAATTCACGGATCTCCTGCAGCTCCTTATCTTCTTTCTGATGCTGCCTGATCTCGGCCTCTAGAGTGGGTTCTGCCTCGAATGATGTACCCGAGGTGTGATGCAAGAAGCCCAGACTCAACTGCTCAAACTCCTCGCATAACTCCTGAGGCATTTGAAAAGCCACGGCCATGTTAACGTAGCTCTTCCTGCTCAGAGCATCTGCCACGACATTGGCCTTGCCCGGATGAAAGTGAATCTCCAGGTCATAATCCTTGACCAATTCTAGCCATCTTCTCTGCCGCATGTTCAGCTCACTTTGGGTGAAAATATACTTCAGGCTCTTGTGATCAGTGTAAATGTCACACTGCTGCCCAAACAAGTAATGCCTCCATATCTTCAGAGCATGCACAACTGCGGCTAACTCCAGATCATGAGTGGGATAATTCAGCTCATGCCGACGCAACTGCCGCGAGGCATAAGCTATCACTCTGCCTTTCTGCATCAGGACACAACCAAGACCATCCCTCGAAGCATCACAATACACTGTGAACCTCTTGCTCTGGTCTGGCAGAGTAAGGAGTGGTGCCGTAGTTAACCTCTTCTTCAGCTCCCCGAAGGCCTTCTGACGCTCATCAGTCCAAGAGAAATCCACACCCTTCTCCAGCAAGGAAGTCAAAGGCTTCGCAATCTTGGAGAAATTCTCAATGAACCTCCGATAATAACCTGCTAAGCCCAGAAAAGAGCGGACTTCCTTCACTGTCTGTGGTACCACCCAGTCAAACACATCCTTCACCTTCCCGGGGTCCACAGCAATACCTCCCTTGGAGATAACATGACCGAGGAATGGAACCTCGTCAATCCAGAATTCGCACTTGCTGAGCTTGGCATACAGCTTGTGCTCTCTGAGCCTCTGCAACACAAGCCTCAGATGCTTCTCATGCTCTGCTTCTGACTTGGAATATATGAGGATATCATCAATGAATATCACCACAAAGGTGTCCAGATAATCCATGAAAATCTTGTTCATCAGATGCATGAGGAAAGCCGGAGCATTGGTCAAGCCAAAGGGCATGACCGTATACTCGTATAGACCATACTTGCAGGTGAATGCCGTCTTCGGAATATCCTCAGAACGAATCTTCAGCTGATGATAACCCGAACGAAGATCAATCTTCGAGAATACACAAGCGCCCTGAAGCTGATCGAAGAGATCCTCAATACGCGGCAATGGATGCTTGTTCTTGATGGTGACTGCATTCAGATCCCGATAATCGACGCACATTCTCTTCATGCCATCCTTCTTCTCTACCAGCAATACAGGGAAAGCCCAAGGAGAGAAACTGCGATGGATATAACCCTTAGCTAGCAACTCGTCGATAGTCTTCTTAACTTCCTCATGCTCAACAGGAGCCATACGATAGGGCCGCTTAGCAATAGGAGCTGTGCCAGGCAAGAGATCAATAGAAAACTCAATGTCGCGATCAGGCGGTATACCTGGCAAATCATCCGGAAAAACATCCGGAAATTCAAACACCACGCGAATACCATCTGTGGGTCTAGCCTCCATCTGATGAAGAAATCCAGAAGGCTCTGAGGCACCCACAGTAACCTCCTAACCATCCGGTGCTGACAGAAGAACCGTCCTCTGAGCACAATCTATCCGGACTCCCCACTTAGCAAGAGTCTCCATCCCGAGGATCACATCAATACCCTTGGTGTCTAGCACCATCAGATTAGCACTGAACTCTACCCCCCTTATGACAATACTGACTCTGGGACAGAAGATATGAGACCTCAACTGCCCTCCCGGTGAAGATACTAACATGCCCCTCTTTAACGTGCTAGTATGAATACCATGATGCTCAACAAAAGACTGGGTGATGAAAGAATGCATAGCACCAGTATCGAAAAGCACTGTAGCAGGGTGGGTATTGACCATGAACGTACCAATAACCACGTTGGGAGCCTCGGCTGCTGACTCGGCCGTCATGTGGTTCACCCTGCCCTGAGCTGGGGCCTTGGGCGGTGCTGCACACCCCTGCTGTCCTGCCTGTGCCTTCCGGGGACAGACGTTGGCGTAGTGCCCCGGCTCGCCGCAGTGATAGCACGCCCGTGGGAATGCTGGAGCCTGCTGCCCGGCAGGAGGGGTAGGCACTCCCTGCCGCGGAGCTGGTGGGGCCGGTGGAGCAGAGCGTGCCGGAGGCGCTGGAAGCCTCTGGCCCGGTCCCGCCTGCTGCTGCTGCTGAGGACGAGGCGGGTACTGCTGCTGACGCTGCTGCGGGTACTGGTATCGAGGCCGAGTGTTGCTACCCGACGCAACAGGAGCCATCTTCCTCTTCTTATCCTCAATCTCCCGGCGCTTGCGCTCGGTGTTGAGGGCAGCATCAACCAGCTGGTTGAAGTTGTCGAAGCGGTGGTTCATGAGCGCATACTCCAGGTGGTCATCCAGTCCCTCCCTGAAGCGCTCCTGCTTATTGCCAACATGGGCGACCTTAGCGGGGGCGTAGCGAGCGAGCTGGAGGAAGCGGTCACGGTACTCAGTCACCATCATAGCTCCCTAAAATGATAATCACCGGAAAGAAAATGGGAATTTACTCAGCATTTCTTATAGCAAGGGTGGGTTTGAGCTCAAAAAGAAATTGCGAAAAGATTTTACTTGGGTTTTACCTGCTTAAGCGCAAGGAACTCCTTGTGCTTCATCTTCATCACACCAGCAGGGATGTGGTGGTGCCTGAAATGCTCCCGGAACTGGACCCAAGTGAGAGTGTCGCGGTCCCGAGCTGGGTAGGACTCCCACCAATCGAGGGCTGAGCCTCGCAGCTATCCTGCTGCGTACAGGACTCGCTCCCTGTCATCGCACTGAGCGACATCCAACTGGCGCTCCACCTGACGAAGCCAGTCGTCAGCCTGAAGTGGATCAGCCGCATAAGAGAACGTCGGCGGGTGACCCCTCAGGAAATCCGCGCGCCTGTCGCGGGGCTGCTGCGGTGGAGGAGGTGGCGGCTGAGCGTGGATCTGCTGCAGCGTCTGAACGGTGTTGTTCAGGGTGGCCATCATCTGCATCTGGAGCTGGAAGAACTGCTCCGGAGTCAGGGGTGGAGGCATCGGCAGCGGCTGGTCAGTGCTCTGGTTGTTCTGCCCCTGCTGGCCAGAACCGGTGCCGGTGCTCCTGGTGTTCACCATCTGTTTGCAGCATAGCTAGATTCATAAGAGATAGATATGGTATAACTTCGGGAAGGAAAACTCTGACAGGATAAAATAGGGAGAAAGGAATGTACGGTTTTACCCCCACGATCTATCTCAATTTTATTACTCGATTCAAGTTTGCGTTAAGATCGATTTGCATAAAGAGATTTACTTCTAATCTATGCAATCAACCAAAAATCCAAATCAAACATTTGCACAATAACAAACATTCAATATTCACAACTTAGTCGAGTTTATCACACGACTCAACTAACACACTCGTTCTAGCGTATTTTTATTAGGATAGCCTAAACTTAGAGGGTTAAGCGAATGCAGGCCAACGTCTACAGAATATATCAAACTAACCCTCGGAAAATGCGGGGAGGATTAGCAAACTCGAGGTTTAGAACTCAAGGAATAAAAGCAGAAATGAAAGTTTGGGTTTTGCGGAAGCAGAGCAAGCAAAAAGAAGTCCCAAACTCGACCAGTTCTATCTAGGCTTCGTCCTACAGTCGACACGGCTCTGATACCAATCTGTCACACCCGATTTATAAGAACATAAATCGAGCAAATCATATATGCGCCAGGATCAAGTCACGCATATATACAACAGATTATCAAGATATCACAACACATGTCATGAATAAAAGCGTATAAATTATAAAAGGAATGTCTTTATTACAACTGAATCAAGAATCAGTTCAAGGAATGCGGAAGCGTAAAATAAATACATGAAGAGTAGGGCGCCACAGGGACGTCAACTGGGAGACAACGCCTAGAAATCGTCGAGTCCGCCGATGTAGTCCTCCACGTCGCCTGGTACTGAGCAGCAGTCGAAGATATTCCAAAGAGAACAGAAGAGAGAAAGAGGCAAGTGTGAGTACACAACTTGTACTCAACAAGTATAACACGAGTATGAGGCTCTAGGGTTAGCTGACTCAACTGCAGTAGCTTTTAATCTTGGCAAATTTTATTAAAACTATTTACTATAAGTAGATGAATTACCATAAACCCATATTGGATAAGAAATTAATCAATATCAGTTAAGAACTACTGAGAAACCAACCAAACCAAAAGCACCCGGGGAAATCTCCCTAATCAAAGGTTGATAACCCCACTAATCAAAAGGAGGATCTGGGCCGCTCATGACTGTGAGCACAGCTGATATATCAGTTTTACACTCTCGAGAGGTTGCACAACTTTACCCACAAGTCGTGAGCTACGCTAGTTGTTCATCACACTTCCTTAGGTGAGATGGCTAGCAAGCACACTACGAGACCGTTACAAAGGATCATGTTGGTAAGGTGTAACCGCTAAGGATTCTGGATCAGCAACGATGGGGCCCACCTCCGGGGGTACAAGACACACAGCACAGACCAAGCCGGAGGAGCAGGGACCATTGAAGCTTACCACCCCTCTTGCCCACGCAGGTAAGTTACTCCCGAACCAAAATGACCTAATTAGTAAGTCAAGACCGTCCCATTCCAGTCTTGTGGTTGCACGGTTGTCCCAGGTTGTCGCTCTATGAACCGGTCCTTATGGAGAGTGGCCAACCAAGCACTAAGCACCGTGCTGGCCCCCTAAACCAAGTTTCTAACAAAACATCTTTTACGGAGACGTGAGCCACTCAAGCACACAGCACAGAGGGCCACGCTCAGGATTAAGTTGCATATAACCATTAATCAAATTTAATTAAAAAGGACTGAGGTGTGTGAGAGCGCAGCACCTAGCACAACTAACCAAAATGCAACCCAAGGTATAAATATATATAAGGATAAAGGTGGCTAGGAAATCCTTATAGGCATACAGAATTAAAATGCAGTATGAAATTGTATTTGAAAGTGATAGGATATTCATGTTATACTTGCCTTCCTCAAAGTTCTCCTGCTGCTGCTCAAAAGCTTCAGAAGATGGTGGCTCCTGGTACTGGTCCAAAGGCTCCGCGTCTACTCACGATCATCAAGCATAGTCCACACATGCACACATGCACAAACAATAGCAAACTATAAGAAAACAGTACACCAATACAATAGAACAGCACACGAAACTAGCCTAGAACTATTCTACACGTTACAACGATTGCGTGGACATAAAGAACACCTAAAACGGAGCTAAGACGCGAAATCTACTCTTGAAACAAGATCCAGGGACCTATCTGCAAGAAAAACTGGACTATAGGGGGGTTCTGGACAAAAACCAGGGACCTAAACGCAATTAAAGGGTAGACACAGGGGCTAGCACATGAAAACACCGGACCTGGACTGCGGGTACTAATTCCAGGAAGCTCAGGGGGGTCCGTGCAAGATTCTGGGTCGTTCTGGAATTATTTCTCAACTAACTAGGACTGCGGGTTTATTTCTCTAAAAGACAGGGGCTCTTTAGCAAAACCGACGGGCTGAAACGGTAGCTTCTGTTCTGGGCCCTTGGATCGCCATCTAACGGCTCAGATTAGATCTATTACGCGAAGGGGTACGCTTGATTCTCATCCATCCGATCGAGATCTAACGCACCAGAGCCTAACATAACGGGAATTCAATCCCACGCGCCGGATCAAGGATGGACGGCCGGGATTTAAGACAAGGGCGAACCGGTACGAGGGAATCACATCCGCTGGATCACGATCTGACGGTCTGGATCAAGGGGCTAGGGATGTAATCCTACCCACTGGCCGCGGATCGGACGGCTCAGAAGGAAAAAGGGGGTCCGGGCGGCGGTGTGGCGACGCCGGCGGCAGCTGCCGCGGCGGCGTGGCTCGGGCTCGCTGGAGCTCGGCGTTTCCGCCGCTCCGGTGACCAATCCTCCACGTCTTCAGGTCAAGGAGCATCACCTCGGCACGGGAAACTCCTCTGGGGTGGACAGAAACGACCTAAACGACCATGGCTGCGGAACGACGGCGAGAGGTGGCTCAGCGCGATGTCGTAACTACGGTGCGCGCGTTCTGTGTAATATCCAGGTAGTTAGACAACTAGATATTAAATTGGATGTATTATATGTATGCATGTTATGGTGTATACAAGTGTACAAAGCATTAGGGGTATAACTGTAATTTAGGAATTATGTAAGTACTTGAGCATAATTATGTAAAAGTACTCTTAAGTGGTAAACCTAAATCATTATACAGAAGAACAGTGCAAAAGTTAAATAAAACATAAGGAAAATAGACTTTATTGGAAACTAAGGACCTATGTGTAATTAACACAAAGGTATAAGGACTTACATGTGAAATGGTAAAAAGATAAAAGTAAAACTCAGATTTACCTAAGGGCTAAAGTGTAAAAAGAACTAGTCATGATTACTGCAGGCAATCTTGCAAGAAGACCCTAAACATTAAAGCAAATTGTTTAAATTATAACCAAGAGTTTATAATTTGAGTTGTGTTCAAAAGATCAAAATAAAACTATCTCCTTTGAGATTTTGAACTTGGACCCTAAAGCATTCTTGTAGGATTTGAAATTCTCTGCAACTTTGCTTTTGACATTTTTCTTATAAGGATTTTGTATCAACGGGAAATTTTAGTTTACAGACGGGTCCCTGAACTCTTTGGAAATCACGAACAAGTCCCCCTGACACCTCCCTGCTTCGTCTTCCTCTGGCACGCGCCGCTTCCCTCTCTGCGCCGCTCCTGCCACCGCCGCTCGCCGCCGATGCCGCGCCCCGAGCTCCACCTCCTGCTGGCGTATCTTCCCACACGTCATCCTCTCCCGGTCTCGACTTCTTTCCTCTCCCTTCCTGGCCGCACGCGCGCGCGCCACGGCGACCCGAACCCTCCGCCGGCCGCCACCTCCTCGTCGCCGTGGACAGGCCACCCAGGCGCCTTCACTCCTTCTCCCTCGCGTGCAGCAACACCACTTCAATACCTACATTCTATTCTGCTACTCTCAGTGCCCAATTCCGCGCGTCCGAACTGCATTTCGCCGCCCCCGTCCTCTTCCACTCCGCCCGCGCACGGCATCACCGTGGACAGCCCGCACCAGCTCACCCCCGCCCCAACCAACCCTTGCGCAAGCTTCCCCGTAGCTTGCTAGTGCTCCTCGACCACTCGTTGCCATCCAATTCCTACTGGAACTTCGTCTCCGACGAAGCGCCGCCGCCGCCACCTTCGGCCTCCACCGTGGGCAGCTCGCTCCGAGCACTCCCACGCCACCACGACCCCATAGCCAGCACCACATGATCTCTGTGAAGCTCCCCGACCCATCCATTGGCCTTCTAGTCCACCACCGCGACTCACCGATGCTCGCCGGCGTTCTTCCTCACCGCCGCCGCTTCGGTCTCCGTTGATCCCCCTTGATCCAGCATGTTTTCATCCAATTGATTGAACGTACATGTTCTCCGGGACTCACTGGTTCTCGTGCACAGGTCCTTTGTCGATGTTCACCGCCGGAGCCTTGTCGTCGACGTTGACCCCGCCGCCGCCGTCTCGGGTCTCCATCGAGCTCTACTCTTCCGACCACCCCAGCCCTCGACAAGTGGAGCAACAGGATCACCGTAAGCTCCTAAGCCTTTCCCTGCCCTTGGACCTCGCCGCCGGTGACCGCCGTCGCCGGAACACGGCCGCCTCCGCTTTGCTCTGTTCGGATCTCAGCCTAAGGACCTCGTGTTAGAAGAATTGAAAGTCCAGGGTGTTTTCTGCAAAGCCATAGACTCAGGCAAATAGTAACCAGGGACCTCCATATGTAAATATTGCTGTCAACTTAGAAATGCTATATCTATTCGAGAAAAAATCATAAAAATGTAAACTAAATTTTGTTGGAATCATTAGATAAAGATCTACAACTTTACTTAAAAGGTCAACTTCAGTTTCTGAATGTTTGTTAATCAAATTTAATTGTTAAGTTTAGTTACTTGTAGGCTTAAGAAATACATAGTAATTCATAGAAAAATGATAAAGTAGTGAAACCAATTCTGTTAATCTTCTTTTAACATGTAGAATTGAAGAAAAATAATTGTTCCAATATTTTAGTACTGTTTTCATACTGTACCAGTTTAATTAGAAATGAGGTATAGTTCACCTTTTATAATTAATTGTATAGATTCTAATTGCTCAAAAAAAATCATGAAAATATTTTTGAATACTGTTCTTTAATAATATGACATGTGATTAAATTTCCAACCAAGAATTAGATGTCAAACATATTGGACATAACTTAATTAGTTCATAATGTAATAGTAATACCAAGATTATGTGAATAATTAGTATAGTCAATAAGTAAAGCTTTTACATGTAATTATTAGGAACCACCCCATTTGTTGCTCCATGCCACTAGTTAGGTAATTGGTGTAGCTAACCCTGTTGTTTAACGGGTTTAGATAAAACACACAATACCCGATAAATGACTGCCCAGTACAGGGTAATTAAGTTGTTTATCGAAATATAATGTCCTTTAAATTGGATTGCAACTTTATCGCGAATTGAAATACAAATGTATGCATCCATTAAACTTCATCTTGCATATCATGTAGACTCGACCACTCTCGCTGACGGGGATTATCAGCTGATCCTGGAACAAGAAGGAATTTATTCTGAAGACCCCGGGAATCTCGTCGCGGATTTCTCTGAAGCCCCGAACCAAGGTTCGGAAGAAAATAATTTGACTAACCCAACCCCACTAGCGAAGGCAAGCCCCGGACATAACCCCTACTTTATTACACTGCAACCTATATTATTTATATATATCTTTATGCATTAAGTTCTTAGGAGTTGTTTGAGAACCTTAATTGCATAATTCCAGAAACCAATGTATTGTACACCAGAACTTGAGTCCGACTAGCTGCTATGCTTATAGGACCGGTAGAAGTCGAGTGATTTCCTGTCACTCGCGCGATATAGGAATTGTGATGTTTACATTCCTGTTATCATTATAAGGATGACGGACGGGATTTTGTGAGGTATCATATTAAGATGATACCCGTCTGTGTATGGAATTTGATAAGGTCGCAGTGTGTGGTAGCGGTGGTTAAGCGTTTGAAAGTACTAGCCACATGCCGTGAAATATGGTAAGCGGTACGCCTAGTAACCAATCGGCCCGAGGAGTGGACATACCCCCCACCACATGTATTTGCTTCTTTTGGTTACTTCGTTCGACGTGTAGGCATACGTGTTGCTGGGCAACCAGGAGTACGGGTTTTGTAGTCGCGCTACAGACGTACGTCCTGCACTTTGGAAGTGCGTATGACCTGCAGTCGCTTGTGGTGGCCCTGATCCACGAGTCGGAATGAAAGGCAAACGGTTGCTTAGGAACGACCCTTTGGTGTTTCAAGCGTGTGTGTTAGGTTTACCCTTGCAAGGTTTTGAATCTCGATTCAGGAATCGTCCGCCTCTCACGATGATTGAGACTGCTTACCCCCTTTACCACATAGAGTAACAAGAGCAACTTGTGATTACCAAAGATGATGTTTGATTAAAGATTCTACCATGTTTGACTAGTTATAGATGCTTACCTAGAATGGTTAATCCACTAGAACCTGAAAGCTAAAAGTTGAAAATAAGGATCTACTCTTTGTTGCTTTTCAGCTGAAAACTCTACCAAAAGCTAAAAGCCTTCATGAGTCTAGTTATGGGCTAAGGTATACCCAATTCTGGGTAAGTCTTGCTGAGTATTAGTATACTCAGCCTTGCTTTTTGTTGATTTAATCCAGGTAATCTCCCTGATAAGCCAGCTTTCATTACGCCATGGCCCTACCCCTTGCCTGATGGTTGGTCCGTGGAGTGGGATCCATCCCCGGCTAACACCGATTCCGCCGAGTGATATTATGCCAGGGCTAGCATAATATCTGTAATAACGACGTGTACAATGTTTACGCTTTAAAATTCCACTGCCTGACTTATAACTTAAACCTGTTCTGTAATAATCTCCCCTCAGTGGGAGCTACTGATACTTTGTAAAATTTTTGTATTATATCTGCCTGTGGTGTAAAATGTAATGGCATTTATATCTCTGGACTCACCATCGTGTGAGGTACCTTGTTGGATCCTGCGTTCGGTGGTTTATCGGGACGTGACCCGACAGGCCAATAGGATTATACCGTTTGAAGCACGAGGTAGCCCTCCAGAGAGGACTCGCGTACTTGAGCCGGTGTAATTCAGGTTGGTTCTGCAACATTCTGGGCGCTACGGGTAGCTAAAGGCTACGACTTCTGGTGCAAAAAGACCAGGGCAAGGAGGCGAAGCTTACCAAGGGCTGTGGAGGTCGGAGCTGCGGTGCAGGGTGGACGTCGACGATGCCACAGCTGGTATCAGAGCTAACAAGTGTACACTGGAGATATAAAGTGCCTTAACAATACTTTTGGTATAAAATTAGACCAGTAAAGTATTTTGCAAAAGGTACGTTGGATTCGTTAAGGTTGTGCTTAGTACGTAAAGCCCTAGGGTGATATTTAAGGGAAAATTAGAGGTGGCTATAACATATATAAATCTAACCTCCAGCATTACTTTTCTATTGAAACCTAAATTTATGCACAACCCAACCTTACTTTCTGTAACGACATCTTCGATCGTGAGGTAAGAAGGTAAGGATCCTCAGCCAACTGAGGGAGCTTGGCCTTCCCGTCGGTGATGCGAACCGAACGCTGTTTCTCAAGCAGTGGCTTACTTGAGATGCTGCCAATGTACCAACTTTGGTTGGCTACATTGGGAGTATATGGTTTGGCGTAGGGTATGGCGATCGCTGTTCATACCCCCGCATTTTGCGGTACCCCCGTGAATACGTTGTTTCGGCGATGTATGTTAACGTTGTCTGTACGGCGGTAATTGTACAGATGCTGTTTCTATAGTGAGCAGTAATGAATGGGGACGCTTTCATGACATGCTGGCATGAAAGGTTCATTGGATATATATATGCATTGTGGTTTTCTGCAGGTACACTAACCACGATTACGAAACTAGGACGGATAGGGCTTATCGACTAGTTATTAAGGAGAGACATAAGTATTATGCCACCGAGATTAACCACGTAAGACCAAGATTACTTGGCAGTTATTTTTGGTTGTGAGATCGCGTAGTGCGTGCATGCATAATCCACTAATCAACTAGAATGAATGCTTAATTTTGTTGCTTTAAGAAATAAGTAACCTGTTGGTATTTCTTAGTTGGGGAAAATAGCAATCTTTAGCTAAGTCCCTTAATTATCCATCTGATTTCCAGCCTTTGCTGTTATCAGAATCATCTATCTTAATCCATTTACCTTGTAAGCTTTCCGCAGGGTAAATATATCTTACCATTTGCATTGTTGTCGCAGATGGCTGCTCCTTCCAATGCCTTTTGGGATCAGGAAGGGCACTTTCACACCAATGGTTTACATTGGGAAGGGTTTCCTCGTCTCTTGTGGGAATCCTTAAGTATGTTTCATTATACCGAACCTCCTCAATACGATGGGGTGGAATATCGTGAAGAAGGAGTTCCACGATGTCGGATTAAGATGATAATTCCTCAACACCCTTTCCGCTCCTCATGGCATCCCATAGAAGTGGAAGTGGTTGGATATCGTTTGGTTGATACCCTTGAAACTGCTGCTTTAGAAGCTATCAAACTTTTCTGCAATCAGCATCCGATTGAAGTTGCCGCATATCCTATTGGGTTATTTCCTACCATAGACCCGGGTAATTTGGACTGGGATTTCCGGACAGACCATCATGGTCATCTGCTAGGAGATCTGGCTGAAGAAACCATCCGTATCGTTACCAGGTTTATGGATGTGCAATATCATTACCAGATGCTACTGCGTCATGGGGTGAGTCAGATAACTGGTGTGGCTCAAAGCCACTATCGGAATGCTGACCATCAAGTAACCCAAATAGAAGAATTACAAGCTTTGGTGACTCAGAAGGATGAAATTATTGCAGCAAGAGATGAGACAATCCTTCATCGTGAAGATCAGATCAATGAGAGTGATCATATTATCACTCAGCGTGACACTGTTATTGAGTTCCTACAGGCACAAATTCATGATCTGATACTTGCAGCTGATGATGCTCAGGCTCACATTGAGGAATTGCAGCAGCAACCGATACTTCATGCTATACCCATAATGCCTGAAGAAGAAGAAGATCCCGAAGAGATTGAGGGTGTTTCAGAGATTGACTCTGAGCATGGAGATCCTGTTCTTAGTCCCTATCATTCTCCCTCTGGCAGTCAATCTTCTGTAGGCAACTTCGACGATTTTTAGCTTAGCAAATCGTCGACTATCTAGATGTAACTTGTGAGGAGTGTAATAACTTAGGAAGTGTGTGACTTAGCTAGATCTCATGCCATTTGTTGTAACATAGATGGCCTGCGTAGAGATCTTTCGGATGTACGATGCGGAGAACAACAGAACCAATATTGTAATATAAGTTTCCTGTTTTATCATCTTGTTCATTATCCTTATGATTCTGAAATGAGATGATTGAATGGAGTATGTGCATTGTTTATATCTTCTGAAATTGGGAGTAAGGCTATATGCTTAATGATGGACATCTCCTTTGTTTCAGATGGTTGGAGCCACTCGCGGAACCCCGGAAGGTTTCCGGGCAGATCAGGCTAGCGGTTCACAACAACCGCCACCACCCCCTCCTAACCTTGCCGAAGTTATGGCTCGGCAAACTGAGTTGCTTAACTTGCTGGTTCAAGCGCAGCAAAACCAGCAACGTCAACAGTTCCGAGGAGGTCGGGATGATCACAATCCTCCCGTGGCTAGTTACCAGGATTTCATCAGTACACAGCCTCCTTTCTTCAGTAAAGCTGAAGAATCTTTGGATGCCGATGCTTGGCTCCATATCATTGAATCAAAGTTCGCTCTATTGATAGTACCTTGTGCGGACTCCAGCAAAGCTTCCTTTGCCACCCAGCAGCTCCGTGGTGCTGCTCGGATATGGTGGGATAATTTCTGCGCCATGCAGCCCGCAGACCATGTTATCACCTGGGATGAATTTCGGGCAGCCTTTAGAGCACATTATATTCCGAAGGGATTGTTGGAGCGAAAGTTAAATGAATTCCTGGCTCTTACTCAAGGCACCAGTACAGTCCTGCAGTACGCACAGAATTTCAATCATCTGTGTCAATATGCAGGATATCATGCGGATAACGATACCAAGAAACAAGATTGTTTCCGTCGAGGCCTTAATACCAAGCTCAAGGAACGCCTGAATCTTGTGAGGGCTAATACTTTCAGCGAGCTGGTTAATATGGCTTTAACTCAAGAAGATTGTATCTTAGCACATCATGCTGAGAAGAAAAGGAAGACTCCTACTGGACCCTCGAGTGCTCAATCACCGAGGTATCGGGTTGTTCCCAATACACCGTTTAGAGCACCGCCGCGGAATGCCCCAACAGGCATATTGGTTTTCAGGCCGCCCCAACAGCAGGGAAGGTATAGACCTCCTGTTCCTCCGCAACAAGCACAACCATCTGGCCCACGGCCAAATGTTCAACAAGTACCACAGAGAGGCAGCAACTATCGCCGTTTCAATTGCGGAAGCGCAGATCATTTCATCCGGGATTGTCCGCGGCCCAAGAATCCTAATCCAGGGCAAAGCTCTACTCAGGGTAACCAGAACAAGGGCAAGAAGCCGGTGATGCAAGTCCGGCAAGGACGAATTAACTTCACCACTCTGGCAGAACTTCCAGATGGAGCTCCTGTCATGTCGGCTACATTTTCTATTCACCATAAACCAGTTGTTACTTTATTTGATTCCGGAGCAACACATAGCTTTATTAGTAACAACTGTGGTACCCGGATAGGACTTGATCCTTGTTTCACTCAAGGGGCATATATGATCTCTACCCCTGGAGGAAAAATAACTTCCAACCAAATGAGTAGAAATGTGCCACTTCAGTTAGGTAGTAAAGAGATCAAAACTGATTTGGTTTTACTCAGTTTAAAGGGTATTGATGTTATACTTGGGACCGACTGGATGACTAAACATCAAGTACGGCTAGATATTTCCTCCCGAGTTGTTGAAATTGATTCACCATACTATGGGATCACCACCCTTTATCTGCCGCAGCCAGAATGTCTGCATCCTTGCACTTATACCATCACAAATATCCAAGTCAAGGATATCCCTATAGTATGTGAATACCCCGATGTCTTTCCAGATGACTTGCCTGGAATGCCACCAGATAGAGACATCGAGTTTATCATTGAACTTCAACCGGGCACTGCTCCTATTTCGAAGAGGCCGTATCGCATGCCTCCAAATGAATTAGCCGAACTAAAAATCCAGCTCCAGGATCTTCTTGATAAGGGATATATACGTCCAAGTGCCTCACCTTGGGGTTGTTCTGCTCTCTTTGTCAAGAAGAAAGACGATAGCCTAAGGCTATGTGTCAATTACCGTCCACTCAATGCGGTTACCATTAAAAATAAGTACCCTCTTCCCCGCATTGACATTTTGTTTGATCAGCTAGCCGGGGCTAAGGTCTTCTCTAAGATTGACTTACGCTCTGGTTATCATCAGATCAAGATTAGGCCTTGTGATATTCCAAAAACGGCCTTCTCGACCAGATATGGACTTTACGAATATCTGGTAATGTCATTTGGACTTACTAATGCACCGGCATATTTCATGTATCTCATGAATTCAGTATTCATGCCGGAACTCGACAAATTCGTCGTGGTCTTCATTGATGACATTCTAATATACTCCAAAACCAAAGAAGACCATGCTAATCATTTACGTGTCGTTCTTCAACGACTACGTGATCATCGCCTTTATGCCAAATTCTCGAAGTGTGAATTCTGGCTGGATAGTGTGAAATTTTTAGGGCATACTATTTCCAGTGAAGGCATATCGGTTGATCCAACCAAAGTCCAGGAGGTTATGGACTGGAACCCTCCCACTTCAGTCCATCAAATTCGAAGTTTTCTTGGATTGGCGGGATATTATCGCCGATTCATTCCAGACTTCTCCAAGATAGCTAAACCAATGACTGAGTTGCTTAAGAAAGAAGTTAAGTTCCGCTGGGATGATAAGTGTGATGAAGCATTTCATACCTTGAGAAAGCTTCTCACAACTGCTCCAGTGTTAGCTCAGCCAGACAACACTCAGCCTTTTGATGTCTATTGTGATGCTTCTGGAATTGGCCTTGGTTGTGTTCTTATGCAAAACAACCGGGTCATTGCTTATGCATCCCGAGCACTTCGGACTCATGAGCAAAATTATCCAACACATGATCTTGAATTGGCAGCAGTTATCCATGCTCTCAAGATCTGGAGACATCATCTTATGGGTGCTAAGTGTAATATTTACACTGACCATAAGAGCCTCAAGTATATCTTCACTCAAGCGGACTTAAATATGAGGCAAAGGCGTTGGTTGGAATTGATTAAAGATTATGACCTTGAGGTACACTATCATCCAGGCAAAGCTAATGTGGTTGCGGATGCACTTAGCCGCAAGTCACATTGTCACTGCTTATCCGTATCCACCTTTAGTGACACTCTCTGCCATCAGATGAGAAAACTCAATTTAGAGATCATTCCTCAAGGTAATCTGAATCTGCTATCTATTGAGTTTACTCTTAAAGATAGAATCATCATGTCGCAACTACATGATGAGGGTATCAAAATCATCAAATCAAAGCTATCTCAGGGAGAAACCAAATATAAGTGTTTTCACACTGATCATCAAGGAGTTGTATGGTTCAACAATCGCATTGTTGTACCTAAAGATCATCCACTTCGTAAGCAAATCCTTGATGAAGCACATTTGTCCAAATTCTCTATTCATCCTGGTAGCACCAAGATGTATCAAGACCTACGACAACATTTTTGGTGGACCAGAATGAGAAGAGAAATTGCCAAATATGTATCTGAGTGTGACACTTGCCAGAGAGTCAAGGCTAGCCACTTAAAAGCTTCTGGTACACTTCAACCATTACCCATTCCGTCATGGAAATGGGAAGACATTAGCATGGATTTCATTGTCGGTCTTCCCAACACATCTCAAAAGCATGACTCCATATGGGTAATCATTGATAGACTCACAAAAACCGCTCATTTTCTTCCTGTGCATACCACTTACTCTGCTAAAAGGTATGCCGAAGTCTATCTGGAACAAATTGTTCGATTACATGGGGTTCCAAAAACCATCATCTCTGATCGAGGACCCCAATTCATTGCACGATTTTGGGAGCAATTGCAATCAGCTCTAGGGACCAAATTGATTCGAAGCTCTGCGTATCATCCCCAGACTGATGGGCAGACTGAGCGAGTTAACCAAATCCTTGAAGACATGCTCCGAGCTTGTATTATTCATTATGGTACAAGTTGGGACAAGTGCCTTGCTCTAGCTGAATTTGCTTACAACAACAGTTATCAAGCTAGTCTTCAGATGGCTCCTTTTGAAGCGTTATATGGTCGCAGATGTCGAACTCCTTTGAGTTGGTCAGAGACCGGTGAACGCAAAATCTTCGGACCAGACTTAGTTATTGAAGCCGAAGATAAGGTTAAGATTATCCAGTCTAATCTTAAAACCGCTCAGTCCAGACAGAAGAGCTATGCAGATAAGAGGAGGAAACCTCTACAATTCCAAATAGGAGATTTTGTCTATCTCCGAGTATCTCCTACCAAAGGTGTCCAACGTTTTGGCATAAAAGGGAAATTAGCACCCCGGTATGTTGGACCCTTTGAAATACTTAGTATTTGTGGCCCAGTGGCTTACAAACTTCGTCTTCCATCTCAATGGGCGGCTATTCACGATGTCTTCCATGTCTCTCAACTTAAGAAGTGTGTCAAAATACCCACGGAAATCGTTGAGACATGTGCCATTGAGATTGAACCCGATTTATTGTACGTCGAACAACCTCTTCGAATCCTGGACACCAAGGAAAGACTCACCAGAAGAAGGGCCGTTAAGATGTACAAAGTCTTATGGGATCATCACACCGAGGAAGAAGCGACTTGGGAAACAGAGTCTTATCTTCAACGGAATTTTCCGGACTTCCTTCAAGCCAATCCCCAAATCTAATCATCCGTTTCTGCTCAGCTTCGGAATCTCGGGACGAGATTCTTTTTAAGGGGGGAAGGCTGTAATATCCAGGTAGTTAGACAACTAGATATTAAATTGGATGTATTATATGTATGCATGTTATGGTGTATACAAGTGTACAAAGCATTAGGGGTATAATTGTAATTTAGGAATTATGTAAGTACTTGAGCATAATTATGTAAAAGTACTCTTAAGTGGTAAACCTAAATCATTATACAGAAGAACAGTGCAAAAGTTAAATAAAACATAAGGAAAATAGACTTTATTGGAAACTAAGGACCTATGTGTAATTAACACAAAGGTATAAGGACTTACATGTGAAATGGTAAAAAGATAAAAGTAAAACTCAGATTTACCTAAGGGCTAAAGTGTAAAAAGAACTAGTCATGATTACTGCAGGCAATCTTGCAAGAAGACCCTAAACATTAAAGCAAATTGTTTAAATTATAACCAAGAGTTTATAATTTGAGTTGTGTTCAAAAGATCAAAATAAAACTATCTCCTTTGAGATTTTGAACTTGGACCCTAAAGCATTCTTGTAGGATTTGAAATTCTCTGCAACTTTGCTTTTGACATTTTTCTTATTAGGATTTTGTATCAACGGGAAATTTTAGTTTACAGACGGGTCCCTAAACTCTTTGGAAATCACGAACAAGTCCCCCTGACACCTCCCTGCTTCGTCTTCCTCTGGCACGCGCCGCTTCCCTCTCTGCGCCGCTCCTGCCACCGCCGCTCGCCGCCGATGCCGCGCCCCGAGCTCTACCTCCTGCTGGCGTATCTTCCCACGCGTCATCCTCTCCCGGTCTCGACTTCTTTCCTCTCCCTTCCTGGCCGCACGCGCGCGCGCCACGGCGACCCGAACCCTTCGCCGGCTGCCACCTCCTCATCGCCGTGGACAGGCCACCCAGGCGCCTTCACTCCTTCTCCCTCACGCGCAGCAACACCACTTCAATACCTACATTCTATTCTGCTACTCTCAGTGCCCAATTCCGCGCGTCCGAACTGCATTTCGCCGCCGCCGTCCTCTTCCACTCCGGCCGTGCACGGCATCACCGTGGACAGCCCGCACCAGCTCACCCCCGCCCCAACCAACCCTTGCGCAAGCTTCCCCGTAGCTTGCTAGTGCTCCTCGACCACTCATTGCCATCCAATTCCTACTGGAACTTCGTCTCCGACGAAGCGCCGCCGCCGCCACCTTCGGCCTCCACCGTGGGCAGCTCGCTCCGGGCACTCCCACGCCACCACGACCCCATAGCCAGCACCACATCATCTCTGTGAAGCTCCCCGACCAATCCATTGGCCTTCTAGTCCACCACCGCGACTCACCGACGCTCGCCGGCGTTCTTCCTCACCGCCGCCGCTTCGGTCTCCGTCGATCCCCCTTGATCCAGCATGTTTTCATCCAATTGATTGCACGTACATGTTCTCCGGGACTCACTGGTTCTCGTGCACAGGTCCTTTGTCGATGTTCACCGCCGGAGCCTTGTCGTCGACGTTGACCCCGCCGCCACCGTCTCGGGTCTCCGTCGAGCTCTACTCTTCCGACCACCCCAGCCCTCGACAAGTGGAGCAACAGGATCACCGTAAGCTCCTAAGCCTTTCCCTGCCCTTGGACCTCGCCGCCGGTGACCGCCGTCGCCGGAACACGGCCGCCTCCGCTTTGCTCTGTTTGGATCTCAGCCTAAGGACCTCGTGTTAGAAGAATTGAAAGTCCAGGGTGTTTTCTGCAAAGCCATAGACTCAGGCAAATAGTAACCAGGGACCCCCATATGTAAATATTGCTGTCAACTTAGAAATGCTATATCTATTCGAGGAAAAATCATAAAAATGTAAACTAAATTTTGTTGGAATCATTAGATAAAGATCTACAACTTTACTTAAAAGGTCAACTTCAGTTTCTGAATGTTTGATAATCAAATTTAATTGTTAAGTTTAGTTACTTGTAGGCTTAAGAAATACATAGTAATTCATAGAAAAATGATAAAATAGTGAAACCAATTCTGTTAATCTTCTTTTAACATGTAGAATTGAAGAAAAATAATTGTTCCAATATTTTAGTACTGTTTTCGTACTGTACCAGTTTAATTAGAAATGAGGTATAGTTCACCTTTTATAATTAATTGTATAGATTCTAATTGCTCAAAAAGAATCATGAAAATATTTGTGAATACTGTTCTTTAATAATATGACATGTGATTAAATTTCCAACCAAGAATTAGATGTCAAACATATTGGACATAACTTAATTAGTTCATAATGTAATAGTAATACCAAGATTATGTGAATAATTAGTATAGTCAATAAGTAAAGCTTTTACATGTAATTATTAGGAACCACCCCATTTGTTGCTCCATGCCACTAGTTAGGTAATTGGTGTAGCTAACCCTGTTGTTTAACGGGTTTAGATAAAACACACAATACCCGATAAATGACTGCCCAGTACAGGGTAATTAAGTTGTTTATCGAAATATAATGTCCTTTAAATTGGATTGCAACTTTATCGCGAATTGAAATACAAATGTATGCATCCATTAAACTTCATCTTGCATATCATGTAGACTCGACCACTCTCGCTGACGGGGATTATCAGCTGATCCCGGAACAAGAAGGAATTTATTCTGAAGACCCCGAGAATCTCGTCGCGGATTTCTCTGAAGCCCCGAACCAAGGTTCGGAAGAAAATAATTTGACTAACCCCAACCCCACTAGCGAAGGCAAGCCCCGGACATAACCCCTACTTTATTACACTGCAACCTATATTATTTATATATATCTTTATGCATTAAGTTCTTAGGAGTTGTTTGAGAACCTTAATTGCATAATTCCAGAAACCAATGTATTGTACACCAGAACTTGAGTCCGACTAGCTGCTATGCTTATAGGACCGGTAGAAGTCGAGTGATTTCCTGTCACTCGCGCGATATAGGAATTGTGATGTTTACATTCCTGTTATCATTATAAGGATGACGGACGGGATTTTGTGAGGTATCATATTAAGATGATACCCGTCTGTGTATAGAATTTGATAAGGTCGCAGTGTGTGGTAGCGGTGGTTAAGCGTTTGAAAGTACTAGCCACATGCCGTGAAATATGGTAAGCGGTAAGCCTAGTAACCAATCGGCCCGAGGAGTGGACATACCCCCCATCACATGTATTTGCTTCTTTTGGTTACTTCGTTCGACGTGTAGGCATACGTGTTGCTGAGCAACCAGGAGTACGGGTTTTGTAGTCGCACTACAGACGTACGTCCTGCACTTTGGAAGTGCGTATGACCTGCAGTCGCTTGTGGTGGCCCTGATCCACGAGTCGGAATGAAAGGCAAACGGTTGCTTAGGAACGACCCTTTGGTGTTCCAAGCGTGTGTGTTAGGTTTACCCTTGCAAGGTTTTGAATCTCGATTCAGGAATTATCCGCCTCTCACGATGATTGAGACTGCTTACCCCCTTTACCACATAGAGTAACAAGAGCAACTTGTGATTACCAAAGATGATGTTTGATTAAAGATTCTACCATGTTTGACTAGTTATAGATGCTTACCTAGAATGGTTAATCCACTAGAACCTGAAAGCTAAAAGTTGAAAATAAGGATCTACTCTTTGTTGCTTTTCAGCTGAAAACTCTACCAAAAGCTAAAAGCCTTCATGAGTCTAGTTATGGGCTAAGGTATACCCAATTCTGGGTAAGTCTTGCTGAGTATTAGTATACTCAGTCTTGCTTTTTGTTGATTTAATCCAGGTAATCTCCCTGATGAGCCAGCTTTCATTACGCCATGGCCCTACCCCTTGCCTGATGGTTGGTCCGTGGAGTGGGATCCGTCCCCGGCCAACACCGATTCCGCCGAGTGATATTATGCCAGGGCTAGCATAATATCTGTAATAACGACGTGTACAATGTTTACGCTTTAAAATTCCGCTGCCTGACTTATAACTTAAACCTGTTCTGTAATAATCTCCCCTCAGTGGGAGCTACTGATACTTTGTAAAATTTTTGTATTATATCTGCCTATGGTGTAAAATGTAATGGCATTTATATCTCTGGACTCACCATCGTGTGAGGTACCTTGTTGGATCCTGCGTTCGGTGGTTTATCGGGACGTGACCCAACAGGCCAATAGGATTATACCGCTTGAAGCACGAGGTAGCCCTCCAGAGAGGACTCGCGTACTTGAGCCGGTGTAATTCAGGTTGGTTCTGCCACATTCTGGGCGCTACGGGTAGCTAAAGGCTACGACTTCTGGTGCAAAAAGACCAGGGCAAGGAGGCGAAGCTTACCAAGGGCTGTGGAGGTCGGAGCTGCGGTGCAGGGTGGACGTCGACGATGGCCAGCGGAGGAAGCAGGGCGGCGCTCATGGGCAGGCAGCAGTAGAGGGGCTTGGGGGTTCTGATCACCCTGGGTCGCTTCGGGAAGCTCCTGAGCAGGTGATCAAGGGTTTAAGAGGGCCCGGAATGCAACGACGGGGAAGAATTGGGGCGGCGGAGCAGATCACCGGCGGCGACGTCGTGGCTCGATTCCGGTGATGCCGGGGTCTAGAGCTCCAATGCACGGCTCGGGAGGCTTCTAGGGGACGAGGCGGAGCTTTTGCGGGGGCTGTGGTGGCCTGGAGCGCGGCGGAGCGGCCTGACCACAGTGAGGCCGAGGTGACCGGAGCGGAGGAAGAAAAGGGGCGGCGGCTCTGGAGATCTTCGGGCGATGCAGGGCTAGGGTTAGGGTTCAGATGGGTTGGGGCTGCTCTTTGTAGGGCGGCGGAGCCACACGGGCGTGCAGGCCCGGGGCGAGGGAGCTCGCCGGAGATCTCGGGGCCATTGCGCTGGAGAAGAAAGGGGAAGAGGGAAAGGGGCGCTGACGCGTGGGGCCGACCTGGCAGAGAGAGAAAGGGAGAGAGAGGAAAGGGGGCGCGCCTGGGCTGGGGAACGGGGAAGCTGGGCCGGCGCGGCCCAAGCGGGGAGGGGAGAGGGGAGGGGTGCTGGGCCTCGGGTGGCCCATGCGGGAGAGAGGAGGGGAAAAGGGCCCGAGGGGGAGAGAGGGAGAGGGAAAGGAGGTGGGCCGGGCTGAGAGAGGGTTGGGCTGGTTTCTTTCGTTCTTCTTTACCTTTTTCTTTTCTACACTCAAACCATTCAAACAACCTATTTGAATTAAACAAAATTTGAATTCAAATCCTATAAGCTCCACACAAATAAAACAATGCTCCAGCATGAATGCACAAACATGTTGACCTTATAATTAATTTTATTTTCTTGTGTTATAAATTTACCTTAAATGCCACAAAAATTAAAGAAAAGCCTGGAAATTTTATTTAAGCACAAATAAATTCCTTAAAAACTAGGGAAATTACATTAGGGTGTTACATCGGACTTGGTTTATGTCAACTCTTGATACTCATTTGTGTTGTGATTTATTAACTAAAAGTTGAGGTGGTTTGGGCAAGATAATTAAAATGCTAGGAAGCTAGGTGTTGGATTAGAGAGCTCATGCTTATGCAAATTACTTAACCCTAATGCGTTATCTTGTGAGTCTTCATTTGCATAATCCTTGGTAATTAATTAAATTGCCTAAGTCTTGCGAGTAACTTTGTACTCATGTTGCTTTGTTAACTAAGTTGCAGGTGAGCTGGAGGTTGTGTTTGGCCACTTCTATCCCGCCGACCCCGGTCCGGGTGAGGAGTAGGTCGATGCGGTCTTGATGGTGTCCTTGAGCAAGACCCCATCATTTTATTGTTATTTAGTTATCCGCTGCGAAATCGTTCTTTTGGGGATGACATGTTCAACTTTTAATTTGATAAACTATATCCCTTTCTAATGTTAAGTAGTGAGCACGAGGCTTGTATTTTGGTGTTGAACCTTAAATTTCAGATTTGAACCCATCCCTCTGTTGAACTTATAATGTTCAGTTGTAACCTTTATTGCTTAAAATTTGCTCTTTATAGTCCATCGGCGATATATGAGATTGTAAACGGTATGTGTGTATGCATGATTTTGGGCATATGGTGGAGCACATACCGGGATTACTAGATTTGACATTATTTTTGGCGAATGACGAGTTGGTCATTTATGACTTAGACGTGGGTTAACACGCGGCACGCTCTTAGCGCGAGCGCGTGTTAGCTCTCATCTTAATATTAATGACCGGCGGTTCGCTTAAAATGATGTTAAATTGGGCGGTTTTATATTAGACTATAACAGTATGAAGTTTATAACAGTACTAAGTTAAGAAAGGTTTCCGATCTGGTACGGTACAACACAAAAGTGGCGGATACCCTTGTCAGTTACCCACTGAATCCACAGCAAATTGGTCACTGGACAGCGGCAACGAAAGCATGCAAGGACCTCTGATATTGTGCGCAAGGAGAGAAGCTTCCGACTAGTGGCCGCGACCACACCGACCACACACCCGAATCACCCACGCGCTGGCATGATCGATGCGTACGGCTGGGGCGCTTTGAACCGATGGCACTGGCAATAACGGCGAAAAGAATGGCCTGATGGAAAAGACCAAGGAGAAGCTCCCTGGCCAGCACTGAGCTGTTCCGTCGAGACTGTTCAGCCATGCCACTTTCCATATATACTAGAATAGAATGATGAGCTGAACGACTGATCGATCGTGTCCAATGGCAGTGGCATGTTCGTTTGGGTCGTTTTCCACCGTGACAAATGCTCGTCAATTGGGTGTGGCCTTTTCTACTATTTACTCTGGTGTGCAAACTTGCTCTTAAAGAAATGATAGTGTTAGCGAATATGACCCTACATTGCGAAGAAAAGAAAAGAGTATCAAAATTTAGAGAAAATTGTGCACGCAACACATTCGCAGTTAATGCAAATTGAGTATCTGCCACTGACATATGTGACAATAAGTGAAATATTTTAGTGGTCTTTTTAATTATCATTTTGTTTTGAATAATGAAACTAAATTTTCAATGTGTACCCAAAAATTGGTCAAATAGTTTAGACATATAGTATACTCCGAGGAAAAGTAACTCAAATATAAGCAACATATAAATAAGCAAAGTTTGCCAATAACTTATTTTTTTCCTAACAAAATACAATTAAACATAGAACAAGTTTACATGTGTTCGCACAAAGTTTGTGTTTCCTTTTCCCATTGAGAGCTCCTACTTTTTAGATAAAGGAATATTTTAATATTCCAGCCTCTACATCATAGTGTGAAATACCCCATCGACAACTCCTACTACTTGAATACTGTGACATTCAGGTAATTAGGAATATAGACACTAGATTTTTAATATGAAAAGTGTGTGTGCTTGCTATGGTATAGGTATGTAGTACAAAGGAATAGGGGTATAATTGTAATTCTGTAAAATATAGGCCCTTTAGTGATAATTGGGTAAGAATGGGAGATAGCATTAAAACCTAGGACGAATATAACACTAGGTGTTAAATTTATATTTACCATAGGAAAGAAAGTGCAAAAGATAGGTTAAATCCTAAGGAAAATAGGTCTTTAAGTAAAAATAGGGACCTAGATGTGGTCAAAACAAAAAAAAATCATGGGTCCTTATATGCAAAATAGTTGAAATATAGAAGTAACTTTCAAATTTACTTAAGGGCTAAAATGTAAGAATACAAGTCATCATGACATCCCATGAAAACTTGCAAACATATCCAAAATTACATCAAATCCACCTTGGTAAGGACAAAAGAATTCAAATTCCACCTTTACACAAAAATTTAACATGTAAAGCTGAAAACTTTGCCTTTTTGAACTTGAACCTTAAAACAATATTGTAGAGTTTGAAAAACTCTACAACTTTTATTTTAGGCATTTTCTCATTAAACCTCTAGATTAGTGGGAAATCTTTCTTTACCGAGACGTCCCTGAAATCCTTGGAATTTCCAAACAGGTCCCCCAGACCCCTCCCTTCTCTTCTTCTTCCTAGGCACGTGCTCTGCTCTGCCTCGCCCTGCCGCCGGCGCAGCGCTTCGCCCCTGCTGTGACACTCAGGTAAATAGCCTGGTCACACCCTAGATCTTTAGTGTGTTGTTATGTACAAAATGTGGCAAAAGGGTGTTTAAAAATTTTAATGCTAAGGAAAAGTGGTTGTTTATATATTTATATTTTAATTAAGATCCTTTTATGCTAAATGGGTGAACATGGAGGGTAGAATTCGAATGTATGAGGGTTATTTTGCAAAAGTCCAAAACTTGTGTTTAAATCGTAAATGTAGGTGAAACTACACATAGGATATATGTGTAGTGTAGTTTTATCTCTAGAATTTGCAAAAAGTTTGAAAACTTTGCTAAGATTTGTGTTAGTGTCAAAACTGTTGCTCTTCTGTGGATGAACCTTAAAGCAAAGTTATACATTTTGAAAAACCACACACTTTTGCTTTTGGGTCCATCTCCATTTGAGCACTGGTTTAAAAGTTATTGATGCTTTACAGTAGGGTCCCTGCATTTCTCTGAAATTGCAGTTGAGTCCTTCTTCGTCTACCTCTCTCTCTCTCTCCCTCCTCTGCTTCTCCTCTGCCGCACGCCGGCGCCACTGCCCGGCCATGTGCGCCGCCCCTGCCGATCCAGCACCCCTCTACACCTGTGCACGTGTCGCCTCGGTCCTTGCCCCGCCGCTTCCCACCCTTGCGCTGGTTTCCCCTTGCCTCGCCACGCCGCCCGCCTCCTGCCCGAGCTGCACTTCACCGCTGCTCGCCATCGCAGCGACTCCAGCGCCACCTCCTACCTCCCGACGAGCCCACGTGCCACTCACTGCTTCGCCACCGCCCTCCCGATCCCAAGCTGGCCTGCCCGTGCGTCCTCCACGTCACAGAGCTCGTGCCCGAGCTTCGCCGCGGCTGCCACGCGCGCCGCTGAGGTGCCAGCACCTGCTTGAGCACGGGCACCATTTCTTCTGGACCTTGAGCGCCTTCTCTATCTCCTCTAGCATGCACTCTGGCTATCGCAAGTTGCTCTTTCATCCAATTTCCACTGCTCCTTCTACCATCGCCCACCGGACCTCCGCCGTGCCTCTAGACCACCGTCGACCGGCGCCCACACTTCCCCTGGACCCCAACCCAACGCTCTTAGAGCACCACCGTGACTCCCTGCAGCTCATCGACCCACCCAATTCCATTTTCTTGCACCGGAGTGTTGTTTCCCGCAGCACCAGTGAGCTCCGGTCCACCGCCCGTTCAACCTCACCGTCGGCAGCCCTCACCGCCACTCCCCATTCTCGATCCCGAGCACAAACAGCATCCCTGTCGTTCGCTGATACTCCCCAACCCATCCAAACTCGCTCCTGAGCACCAGAACCACCGGACCGCAGCGCCGGCGAATTCCTTGCTCCGTCGCTGCTCGGCGTCGTCGTTGACCTACTGATCTGCCCCCTTCTAGCCCCGGCCGAGCACCTCGTCAGCACCACATCACCACGTAGAAGCTTCTCGACTACTTCCCCGCCGCCCTTCGGCA
Organism: Panicum hallii; assembly: GCF_002211085.1. Taxonomy (NCBI): domain Eukaryota; kingdom Viridiplantae; phylum Streptophyta; class Magnoliopsida; order Poales; family Poaceae; genus Panicum; species Panicum hallii. The sequence goes on from NC_038049.1 coordinate 20,736,720, forward strand.
CCCTAGCCACCGAAACGCCGTTGACCCCCTCGGAGCTCCGCCGCCCGCCCCTATTCGCCGCCGTTAAACTGCTACAGCACCTTCCCGCCTCAGCCCCGACCACCCCCGTAACCGCCGTGAGTCACGGATCCTTTCCCCCACCTGCCCAATCGCCGCCGGCGAGCTATCCCGCCGGAATTTGATCAACCATCGGCCGAACCTCCTGTATTACCGGCCAGGGACTCGATTGCAAGGTTTTGAAAGTTTCTAAGGGTCTAAATGCTGAAACCCGAGGACCCCCCCAAGTGCTGTTGTTATTTCATGTGATTGATGCTGCTGCCTTGTAAAATTCGTAGAAAACTGTAGAAAAATCCAAAAATTACAAAACTAATTTTATTGGAAATTAGATTTCAAACCCTACAACTTTTGTTAATGAAGTTTAGTTTGAAACTAAATTCTCTGTCACTCGCGCGACATAGGAATTGCTTGTTTACAATTCTGCAACCACTATAAGGATGATGGACAGGGTCATGTGCTGTATCATGACTTGAAGGTTTACCCTGTCTGTTTTTTAAAAAGTGGTTAAGGTCGCAGTGTGTGGTAGTGGTGGCTAAGCATTTGAAAGTACTAGCCACATGCCGCGAAATATGGTAAAGCGGTAAGCCTAGTACCCGAATGGCCCGGCAAATGGACATGTCTCCACCACTCGACTTTTATTTTATGTTTACACGCACCGACGTGTGGGAGTGCGTTCTGCAAGATAGACAGGAGTACGATCATGTAGTCGCGCTACAGACGTACGTCCTGCACAATTGGTGTGCGTACGGTCCTGCAGTCGCTTGTGGTGGCCCTGATCCATAACCCGGAATATGAGGGAAAAGGTTGCTTCGGAACGATCTTTGGATTTTCGAAGCGTGTGTGTTAGGTTTACCTTGCAAGGGTTGAAACTCGCTTCAGAATCATCCATCTCTCGCGGAAATTGAGACTGCTTATTCCTTCTGCCACATAGAGTAAGAAATGTAACTAATGATGGATCAATCTTGATGGATGACAATCTCTACCTTGCTTGCTTAGTGTAGGTGCTAACCTAGAATGAATAATCAACTAGAATATGAAGGCTAAAATTTGAAAATAGATCATACTCTTTGTTGCTTTTCAGCTGAAAATAAACCCAGAACCGTTATAATGCCTTCATGAGTCTAGTTACGGGCTTAAGTATACCCAAACCCGGGTAAGCCTTGCTGAGTATTAGAATGCTCAGTCTTGCTAGTATCTGTTTCAGGTATAACCTTCGAGAATCCCACGGACAACACTGCATGGCCAACGTCTATTCCTTTTGGCTGGTCCGTGGAGTGGGATCCGTTCCCGGCTGGCAGTGACCCTCCTGAGTGACACCAGGCCTTGGGCTGAGCATGGTGTCCATCTTCGCGACGTGTGTAGTCGCGTGTTCTTTTCCTTCCGCTGGGAACTTGGACAAGCTGTTCGGCTTGTCAGTTTAAACATTGTTTGTATAAGTTTTACTTTAAGTTTGAATAAGGTTTGTAATCATGTTTGCATATCTGTAAATTAAAAGTTGATGAGCTGTACTGTGATTGTAAACTCACCTTCGTGTGAGGTAAGCCTGCTTCGATCCTGTTGAACCGTGGTTGTATCAGGCGGAGACCCGACAGACCAATGGGTTGTTCCGTTTGAAGTGCGTTGAGTTAATAGCAGCTAAATAGTGATGACTAACGCACTTGAGCCGGAACAATTCAGGCGGTTCTGCCACAGCTGGTATCAGAGCTGTAGGTTTACTTTTACATCTGGACTAAGCTCTTACAAAGTGTTTTCAGGATAAAATTGGCCAACAAATGAGTTTACAACGTACGTTGGATCCGTTAAGGTTGGTGTTTAGAACGCAAAGCCCTAGGGAAGTATATGGGAATTAACAGGTGGCTGCTAGTATATATATATGTATAGATAGTTCTGACTTGCAGCACTACTTTTTGTCAAAATTTAAATTCATGTACAACTCAACCTTACTTTTTGTAACGACACCTACGATCGTGAGGTAAGAAGGTAAGGATCCTCAGCTAACTGGGGAGTTAGCCTTCCCGTCGGTGATGCGAACCGAACGCTGTTTCTCAAGCAGTGGCCTACATGAGATGCTGCCAATATATCAACTTAGGTTGATCATATTGGGAGTATATGGTTCGGCGCAGGGTATGGTGATTGCTGTTCATACCCCCGCATTTTGTGGTATCCCCGTGAATACATTGTTTCGATAACGTATGTTAACGTTGTCTGTACGGCGGTAATTGTACAGATGCTGTTTCTATAGCGAACAGTACTGTTTGGGGACGCTTTCATGTTGTGCTGCCATGAAAGGTTCATGATGTACATATATATGTGTACTTCTGCAGGTACACTAACCACGATTAAGAGGTTAGGATGAGTAGGATTTATCGATTAGTTATTAGGGAGTGTCGTATGTGTTTTGCCAGCAAAATTAACCGCGTAAGTCCGAACATATTCGGCAGTTGTTTTTGGTTGTGAGGACGAGTAGTACGTGCATGCATAGTCCATTGTCACATAAAAGAATGTAATGTATGTTTAATACTGTTAAGGATGAATGGTATGTTGTTTGTCTCTGGAATGGGTTGATAGGGTGCTTATGGTAGTTTTAAGTTGGGTATCTTAAAGTACCTTAGGCTTTCATCTGGTTTTCAGTCTTTGCTGTTATCAGAATTGATTATCTCGTTCCATTTATCTTGTGATTTCTTAGCAAGGTAAAGAGTCTCACCATTTGCATTCTTGTTGTAGATGGCAGCTCCTTCTAACATCTTTTGGGATCCGGCCGGGCATTTTCATACAGATGCCTTGCACTGGGAGGGTTTCCCTCGCCTTCTCTAGGAGTCGTTGCGTTCGCTCCTTTATACTGAGCCTCCACACTATGACGCAGTGGAATATCAGGAGGAGGGTGTTCGCCGATGTCGAGTTAGAATGACTATTCCCCAGCATCCCTTCCGTTCCCAATGGCAACCTATTGAAGTTGATGTGATGGGCTATCGAATAGTTGACACCCTTGAAGGAGCAGCACTGGACGCCATTTATCTTTTCTGTAAGCAGCATCCGAGAGAAGCTGCAGGACAGCCGATCAGTATATTTTCTACCACTGATCCCGAGGATCCAGAGTGGGATCTTAGAGTAGTCTCCGAAGGTCACAGGTTAGAAGGTTCTACAGAGGAAGCACTTCGGGGTACTATGCGGTTTATAGGTGTGCAGCATCATTATCAACTGCTACTACGTCACGAGATGGGTTAGTTGATTAATACTGCGCGAAGTTACCATAGGGAGGTTGATAGACAAGTCACCCAAGTTGACCAACTTCGAGCCTTGGTGATCGAGAAAGATGGGATCATCGCTGCTCGAAATGAGACTATTCATCACCGGGAAGACCAGATCAATGAAAATGATGCGATAATCACCCAACGCAACACGATCATTGAGTTCCTCCAAGAGCAGATCCATGACCTCATCTTGGAGATTGATGATGCCCACGCCCACATCAATGAACTCCAACAGTAGCCAACACCTCCTGCTGTGCCAGCCCTCGAAGAGGAAGAAGAAGATCCTGAAAAAATCGAAGGAGTCTTCGAGATCGATTCTGAGCACGGAGATCCTATTATCAGTCCCCATCATTCTTCTTCTGGCAGTCAGTCATCAGTGGGCAACTTTGATGACTTTTAGTTTTGGTTGAGTGGGTGACAGTCTAGTTGTAATCAGTGTAGAAAAATGTGACATAGGCAGTGTGTAGTCTATTTAGATCTAGAGCCACTTGTTGTATATGTGGCACGTGTACTTAGGCAATGGTTTGTAGTGGTTTAAGTGTGGAGATGTAAGATGTAAGGATCACCAGTGTTTATATAGCAATCTAAATCTTGTGTTTTATTATCTTGCTTAATATTCTTGCATCTGATCTGAGTGGATTGAATGAACATATAATTACTTTTTCATTTGGTAATTATATATCATCTGAAATTTGGAGTAAGAATATGGTTGATATTGGATATCTCCATTGTTTCAGATGGTTGGAGCTATTCGCAGAACCCCGGAAGGATTCCGGGCAGATCAGGCCAGTGGTTCTTAGCAACCGCCGCCACCACCTCCGAACTTGGCTGAGGTCATGGCCCGACAAACAGAACTTCTCAACCAGCTTGTGTAGGCTCAAATGGGCCACTTCCATCAGCAATCCCGAGGCCGAGATGAACCTCTATCGGCCAGTTACCAAGATTTCCTCAGTACCCAGCCTCCGTTATTCCATAAGGCAGACGAGCCTCTAGACGCTAACGCTTGGCTTCGAACTATCGAGTCCAAGTTCGCTTTATTGTCTGCCCCATGTTCGGAGGAAAATAAGGCGCTTTTTGCAGCCCAGCAACTTCGTGGCACAGCTCGTCTATGGTGGGATCATTTTTACGCCATGCAGCCTACCGATCATGTCGTCACATGGGCTGAGTTTCGGATTGCCTTTCGAGCGCACCACATACCTGAAGGACTCATTGAGCGAAAGCTCAATGAATTTCTGAACCTGACTCAGGGAACCCGCACCGTTATGCAATACGCCCAAGTTTTCAACCACTTGTGTCAGTATGCGGGATACCATGCGGACAGTGATGCCCGCAAAAGAGATCATTTTCGCCAAGGCCTGAATACCAAACTTAAAGAACGACTGAATTTGGTAAGGGCCAACAATTTTAACGAGTTAGTCAACATGGCCATTACTCAAGAAGATTGTATCTCAGCCCATAGGGCAGAAAAGAAACGGAAGGCACCTACAGGGCCTGCAACTACGCAACCGTCAAGTATCGGTTGGTCCCAAGTAACGCCCCTCGAGCCCCGCCTCGAGGCAATTTGCCTGGCAGATGGGTAGCCAGACCACCCCAACAGGCACGATTCAACTGACCACCGACGCCACAAATTCCTCAGCAACCACAACAAGGTCCGCGGCCGAGCTTTCCACCAGTCAACCAAGGAAATAGCAACTATCGTTGTTTCAACTGCTGAAGCCCGTCCCATTTCATCAAGGATTGCCCTCAACCTAGGAAATCTTTCCAAGGGCAAACATCCAGTCCAACCAACAAGGGCAAGAACAAGAGGCAAGTGGTCCAGGTCCGCCAAGGAAGGGTGAACCTCACCACACTTTCCGAATTCCCCGAAGGGGCACCAATATTAACGGGTACATTTTCTATCAACCATCACCCCGTTATTGTTCTTTTTGATACTGGTGCCACCCATAGCTTTGTCAGCGCAAAGTTTGGAACTAAAATATGCCTAGATCTTTATCCTGTTAGTGGGGTATATATGATAACAACTCCTGGTGGTAAAATATCCTCAAACCAAGTTTGTAGAAGCGTGCTAATTCAAATGGGTAAAAATCTGATGAGGACAGATTTACTATTACTAGACCTAGAAGGAATGGATGTTCTTTTAGGAATGAATTGGATGACCCAGCACCATGTGTCTTTAGATATCTCTTCTCGAACTGTGGAGATAGATTCACCTGAACACGAGCTTATCATTCTCTATCTTCCACAACCAAAGTACTTCAACTCTTACACCTATGCTGCATCTGGGATTAAGTTAAAGGATATTCCTATTGTTTGTGAATATCCCGATGTCTTTCCAGACGATTTGCCTGGAATGCCCCCGGATAGAGATATCGAGTTTATCATAGAACTCCAACCTGGCACAGCCCCTATTTCTAAGAGATCTTACTGTATGCCTCCTCATGAGTTGGCCGAGTTGAAAATCCAACTCCAAGACCTCTTAGACAAAGGTTTCATTCGTCCAAGTGCTTCACCGTGGGGTTGTCTAGCCTTGTTTGTGAAAAAGAAAGACAATAGCTTAAGGCTATGTGTTGATTACCGTCCTTTCAATGCGGTAACTATCAAAAACAAGTATCCCTTACCCCGCATTGATATTCTCTTCGATCCGGAGCTAAGGTATTTTCTAAGATTGATCTTCGTTCCGGCTATCATCAAATTAAGATCCGGCCCAGTGGCATTCCAAAAACAGCTTTCTCCACTCGATATGGTCTATACGAGTATCTGGTCATGTCGTTTGGTCTTACCAATGCTCCCGCCTATTTCATGTATCTCATGAATTCCGTTTTCACGCAAGAACACAACAAATTTGTTGTGGTCTTCATTGATGACATCTTGATCTATTCTAAAAATCCAGAAGATCATGCCAAACATCTTCATGTCATCCTTCAGCGATTAAGAGACCACCACTTGTACGCCAAATTCTCCAAGTGCGAGTTTTGGTTAGATACCGTGAAATTTCTGGGCCATACCATTTCTCGTGACGGTATATCCGTTGACCCCAGCAAAGTACAAGAAGTGATGTATTGGAAACCTCCCGTCACAGTCCATCAGATCCGTAGCTTTCTTGGTCTAGCTGGCTATTATCGCCGCTTCATTCCTGATTTCTTAAGAATAGCCAAACCTATAACCGAACTACTAAAGAAAGGTGTTAAATTCTCTTGGGATCAAAAATGCGATAATGCATTCCACATCCTCAGAGATCATCTTACTACTGCTCCAGTCTTGGCTCAACCAGATATGTCAAAACCCTTTGACATCTATTGTGATGCATCAGGAACCAGACTTGGTTGTGTACTTATGCAGGACAACCGAGTAATTGCATATGCATCACGAGCACTCAGGATTCATGAACAGAACTACCCCACACATGATCTTGAGCTCGCAGCTGTTATTCATACCCTAAAGGTCTGGAGACATCATTTGATGGGTACAAAGTGTCATATATACACCGACCACAAAAGCCTCAAATATATCTTTACACAAGCAGATTTGAATATGAGGCAAAGACGCTGGCTAGAACTGATCAAAGATTATGATCTAGAGGTACATTATGTCCAGGCAAGGCCAATTGCAGATGCACTCAGTCGCAAGGCACATTGTTCTTGCTTATCTGTTGAAGCTTTCAACGAAACTCTTTGCTGGAAAATGAGAAAGCTCAATCTAGAAATCATTCCCCAAGGTGACCTGAACCATCTCTCAATTGAGGCCATGCTTAAGGATAGCATTATTCTAGCTCAACAGCGCAATAAAGGAGTCAGAATCATTAAACAGAAGATAACACAAGAAGAAGGAAAATATAAATGCTTCCGAGTAGATCCAGAAGGAGTTTTATGGTTCAACGATTGTATCGTTGTACCTAAAAACCATAAACTTCGTAAACAGATAATGGACGAGGCCTACCTATCCAAATTTTCTATGCACCCCGGCAGTACAAAGATGTACCAGGATCTGAAACAAAACTTTTGGTGGACTCGTATGCGACGAGAAATTGCTAAGTATGTCTCAGAATGTGATATCTGCCAAAGAGTCAAGGCCAGTCATCTGAAGACTGCTGGTATTCTTCAACCTCTACCTATTCCCTCTTGGAAATGGGAGGATATCAGTATGGACTTTATTGTTGGTTTGCCCAATACTTCTCTAAGGCATGACTCCATTTGGGTAATCGTTGATCGATTAACCAAAACTGCACATTTCCTTTCTGTACATACTACATATAATGCCAAGAAGTATGCCGAGATTTACTTGGATCAAATTGTTCGTCTTCATGGAATACCTAAGACGATAATATCTGATTGTGGAGCACAATTCGTTGCTCGATTCTGGGAACAACTTCAACATGCTCTCGGAACCAAGTTAATTCGAAGCTCTACATATCATTCTCAAACAGATGGACAGACTAAAAGAGTAAATCAGATTTTGGAAGATATGCTTAGAGCCTACGCCCTTCAATATGACAAGAATTGGGATAAATGCTTGTCACTGGCAGAATTTTCTTACAATAACAGCTATTAGACTAGTCTTCAGATGGCCCCGTTCGAAGCATTGTACGGTCGCCGGTGCCGAACTCCTTTGAGTTGGTCACAAACCGGCGAGTGTAAAATCTTTGGACCAGACCTTGTCAATGAGGCAGAAGAGAAAGTGAGAATTATCCAGAACAATTTAAAGGCAGCCCAATCTCGACAGAAAAGCTATGCTAATATACGAAGAAGACCATTACAGTTTGAAATCGGAGACTTCGTATATCTTCGAGTATCTCCTACTCGAGGTATTCAAAGGTTCGGCGTAAAAGGGAAACTTGCTCCTCGATACATCGGACCTTTTGAAATCCTTGAAATCTGTGGACCCGTAGCCTACCATCTTCAACTTCCTTCTCAATTAGCGGCCATCCATAACATCTTCCATGTGTCCCAACTTAGGAAGTGTGTTAAGGTTCCTACCGAGATCCTCGATTCCCAAGCCATCGAAATCGAACCTGACCTGACCTATACTGAACATCCCCTCAAAGTGCTAGACACTAAAGAAAGGAGCACTAGAAGAGAAACCATCAGAATGTACAAGATTCAGTGGAACCATCACACAGAAGAAGAAGCAACATAGGAAACCGAATCTTATCTTCAGCATAATTCCCAGACTTCTTCCAAGGCAACCTCCAAAATTGATCATCCAAATTCTTCTGTTCCGGAATCTCGGGACGAGATTCTTTTTAGTGGAGAAGGTTGTGACACTCAGGTAAATAGCCTGGTCACACCCTAAATCTTTAGTGTGTTGTTATGTACAAAATGTGGCAAAAGGGTGTTTAAAAATTTTAATGCTAAGGAAAAGTGGTTGTCTATATATTTATATTTTAATTAAGGTCCTTTTGTGCTAAATGGGTGAACATGGAGGGTAGAATTCGAATGTATGAGGACTATTTTGCAAAAGTCCAAAACTTGTGTTTAAATCGTAAATGTAGGTTTAACTACACATAGGATATATGTGTAGTGTAGTTTTATCTCTAGGATTTACATAAAGTTTGAAAACTTTGTTAAGATTTGTGTTAGTGTCAAAACTGTTGCTCTTCTATGGATGAACCTTAAAGAAAAGTTGTACATTTTGAAAAGCCACACACTTTTGCTTTTGGGCCCATCTCCATTTGAGCACTGGTTTAAAAGTTATTGATGCTTTACAGTAGGGTCCCTGCATTTCTCTGAAATTGCAGTTGAGTCCTTCTTCGTCTACCTCTCCCTCTCCCTCCTCTGCTTCTCCTCTGCCGCACGCCGCTGCCACTGCCCGGCCATGTGCGCCGCCCCTGCCGATCCAGCACCCCTCTGCGCCGGTGCACGTGTCGCCTCGGTCCTTGCCCCGCCGCTTCCCGCCCTTGCGCTGGCTTCCCCTTGCCTCGCCACGCCGCCCGCCTCCTGCCCGAGCTGCACTTCACCGCCGCTCTCCGTCGCAGCGACTCCAGCGCCACCTCCTGCCTCCCGACGAGCCCACGTGCCACTCACTGCTTCGCCACCGCCCTCCCGATCCCATGCTGGCCTGCCCGTCCGTCCTCCACGTCGCAGAGCTCCTGCCCGAGCTCCGTCGCGGCTGCCACGCGCGCCACCGCGGTGCCAGCACCTGCTTGAGCACGGGCACCGTTTCTTCTGGACCTTGAGCACCTTCTCTATCTCCTCTAGCACGCACTCTGGCTATCGCAAGTTGCTCTTTCATCCAATTTCCACTGCTCCGTCTACCATCACCCACCGGACCTCCGCCGTGCCTCTAGACCATCGTCAACCAGCGCCCACACTTCCCCTGGACCCCAACCCCGTCGACCCGCTCCACCGTGACTCCCTGCAGCTCATCGACCCAGCCAATTCCATTTTCTTGCACCGGAGTGTTGTTTCCCGTAGCACCAGTGAGCTCCGGTCCGCCGCCCGTTCAACCTCACCGTCGGGAGCCCTCACCGCCACTCCCCATTCTCGATCCCGAGCACAAACAGCATCCCTGTCGTTCGCTGATACTCCCCAACCCATCCAAACTCGCTCCTGAGCTCCAGAACCACCGGACCGCAGCGCCGGTGAATTCCTTGCTCCCCCACCGCTCGACGTCGTCGTTGACCTGCTGATCCGCCCCCTTCTAGCCCCAGCCGAGCACCTCGTCAGCACCACATCACCACGTAGAAGCTTCTCGACTACTTCCCCGCCGCCCTTCGGCACCCTAGCCACCGGAACGCCGTCGACCCCCTCGGAGCTCCGCCGCCCGCCCCTATTCGCCGCCGTTACACTGCTACAGCACCTTCCTGCCTCAGCCCCGACCACCCCCGTAACCGCCGTGAGTCACTGATCCTTTCCCCCACCTGCCCAATCGCCGCCGGCGAGCTATCCCGCTGGAATTTGATCAACCATCGGCCTGACCTCCTGTATTACCGGCCAGGGACTCGATTGCAAGGTTTTGAAAGTTTCTAAGGGTCTAAATGCTGAAACCCGAGGACCCCCCCTAAGTGCTGTTGTTATTTCATGTGATTGATGCTGCTGCCTTGTAAAATTCGTAGAAAACTGTAGAAATATCCAAAAATTACAAAACTAATTTTATTGGAAATTAGATTTCAAACCCTACAACTTTTGTTAATGAAGTTTAGTTTGAAACTAAATACTTTTGCATCTATTTTAAATCTAAGTTTAAGAGGTATTTTATACATAACTTCTACATATTAGATTTGTTTCTTATGATTTTTGGTATGTGACTTTTATAGGTCATGTGTGAGCTGGTGTAAAAGTTTCAAACTTAGCACTGTCTCATATCTTAAGCTCTTTTGAATTTGGGCAATGCAAATTTGAAATGTTTTGAAGTTAATTAAGCATGTTTCTTAGACTTAATTAGTTAGATCTTTTTGTCTTAATCCAATGTGTTGATAATTAGTCTATAATTAAATTTTCAAGACTTTATAATTCTAGTTACCTCAATTTTGAATTTAAACTTGAAATTTGAATTTTAAATTCAAATGTTCTAGTTCCTGTTTCCAATGAATCCAATACTATAATTATGACTTAAATATGAATGATAAATCAAGACTAAACCCCCCCCTTTTTGTTTCATGAATTCATGTGTGTTGACTTTTTGGATTGCAACTTTGTTGTGACATAAGATATGAAACTCAAACATCATCTCATTTAAATTGTTGCACATCATGTAGAATCAACGATGCTCAACGAAGGAGATTACGAGTTGGTCTTGGGACAAGACCAAGGGTTTTCTGAAGACCCGATAAACGTTGCCGAGGATCTAACCGAAGCCCCGAACCAAAGTTCGGAAGTTCCTGACATCCCTGCCCCTGACCCCACTCAAGAAGGCAAGCCCCGATGCATACCCCAGTAATTCAATTTATTACAATTTCATTATTATATTATATATCTTGCATTACGTCTAGGAGTTGAAATGAAACCCTAGTTGCATAAGATCTTTGGAATCCAATGTATTGTACCGAGTCCTTATCGCATAGACGCTTGGCTTAATAGGACCGGTAAAAGACGAGTGATTCTCTGTCACTCGCGCGACATAGGAATTGCTTGTTTACAATTCTGCAACCACTATAAGGATGATGGACAGGGTCATGTGCTGTATCATGACTTGAAGGTTTACCCTGTCTGTTTTTTTAAAAGTGGTTAAGGTCGCAGTGTGTGGTAGTGGTGGCTAAGCATTTGAAAGTACTAGCCACATGCCGCGAAATATGGTAAAGCGGTAAGCCTAGTACCCGAATGGCCCGGCAAATGGACATGTCTCCACCACTCGACTTTTATTTTATGTTTACACGCACCGACGTGTGGGAGTGCGTTCTGCAAGGTAGACAGGAGTACGATCATGTAGTCGCGCTACAGACGTACGTCCTGCACAATTGGTGTGCGTACGGTCCTGCAGTCGCTTGTGGTGGCCCTGATCCATAACCCGGAATATGAGGGAAAAGGTTGCTTCGGAACGATCTTTGGATTTTCGAAGCGTGTGTGTTAGGTTTACCTTGCAAGGGTTGAAACTCGCTTCAGAATCATCCATCTCTCGTGGAAATTGAGACTGCTTATTCCTTCTGCCACATAGAGTAAGAAATGTAACTAATGATGGATCAATCTTGATGGATGACAATCTCTACCTTGCTTGCTTAGTGTAGGTGCTAACCTAGAATGAATAATCAACTAGAATATGAAGGCTAAAATTTGAAAATAGATCATACTCTTTGTTGCTTTTCAGCTGAAAATAAACCCAGAACCGTTATAATGCCTTCATGAGTCTAGTTACGGGCTTAAGTATACCCAAACCCGGGTAAGCCTTGCTGAGTATTAGAATGCTCAGTCTTGCTAGTATCTGTTTCAGGTATAACCTTCGAGAATCCCACGGACAACCCTGCATGGCCAATGTCTGTTCCTTTTGGCTGGTTCGTGGAGTGGGATCCGTCCCCGGCTAGCAGTGACCCTCCTGAGTGACACCAGGCCTTGGGCTGAGCATGGTGTCCATCTTCACGACGTGTGTAGTCGCGTGTTCTTTTCCTTCCGCTGGGAACTTGGACAAGCTGTTCGGCTTGTCAGTTTAATCACTGTTTGTATAAGTTTTACTTTAAGTTTGAACAAGGTTTGTAATCATGTTTGCATATCTGTAAATTAAAAGTTGATGAGCTGTACTGTGATTGTAAACTCACCTTCGTGTTAGGTAAGCCTGCTTCGATCCTGTTGAACCGTGGTTGTATCGGGCGGAGACCCGACAGACCAATGGGTTGTTCCGTTTGAAGTGCGTTGAGTTAATAGCAGCTAAATAGCGATCACTAGCGCACTTGAGCTGGAACAATTCAGGCGGTTCTGCCACAGCTGGCCGCCGCTCTGGCGCCACCGCCGCACCACCTCCTGCTGGGATGAACTCCACGCGTCATCCTCTCCCTTCCCCGGCCTTGTTTCCCCCTCCCTACTATCCCTGTTTGCGCGCGCCCCGGCTGCTCGGAGCTCTGCTCGGCCGCCACGCCCTCGCCATCGTTGCCAGCTCCTGCTGGTACCCTCAGCACCCCTCCTGGCCTTAACACGCGCTCCACGACCACTCTGTGACCTAATTACTCGTTGCTGCACTTCCTTTCCATCGCATTTTCCTTTCCCCGAGCTCACTCCTTCACCGGACCTCCGCCGCCCCTCCTGGCCACCGTCGACAGCCGCCGCTGCCGTCGCTCCACCCCAATCCAGTGCTCCCACAGCACCGCAGTGACTCACTGATGCTCTACAGCCCGTCCAATTTCACCCTCCCGTATCCAAGCCTCGTCTTCCACAGCTCCAGCTAGTTCGAGTTCCGCCGCCGCCTTCTGCTCACTGTGGGCAGCCCACTCCGAGTCCTCCCGCACCACGACAACACCTCAGGTAGACTCCTCCCGACCCCCTGAAGCTCTACGACCCCCCAATTGGTTCCCTAGTGCACCACACCGACTCCCCGATGATTGCCGGCGATCTCCACCCGCCGTCGCTTTCTGTTTGCCGTGGGACACCTCTCTCTGGCCCTCCTCGACCCCAATTGCCTCCACCCCGAGCTTCTCCACATCGCCCTGAAGCTCCTCGACTACTTCCCCGCCACCCTCCGTCGCTCCAGCCCGCAGAACACCGGCCGCCATCGCCGCCGGTAAGAACCCGACGTCCACCCCACCGTCGAGCACCACCCTCCGCCCTGTCTCCGACCAAATTAGGCACGGGGAAAGCATCTCCACACTCTTGTGATGCTCATGCATGCCCTGGTGGTCCGTGTTCGCTGGCCCCTCGCTGGGACTGCGAGCAACCCGACACGGCCGCCGCAATCCATCGCCGCCGGCCATGCTCCACCACACCTCTTGATGCACATCACCTACCCTTGTGAATAGCAGGTCCTGTAGATCATGTAGGACCCATTTCCCCTCGGCCAAACCCTCATCGCCGGCGAGAACACGCCGGTCAAACACCACGGCCACCGTCTTGACCCGGCAAGGACCTCGCATTAAAAGAAACCAAAAGCCCAGGGGGTTATCTATGAAGCCATGACTCAGATGAATAGTACCACAAGGACCCCTTTGTGTTATTTTGCTGCAAACTTTGAAATTCCATATCAATTCAAGGAAGAATCATAAAAATGCAAACTAAAATTTATTGGAATCCTCACTTTAAGATCTATAACTTTTCTTATAGATTGACTTTCAGTTTCTGAGTGATTTATACTCTAATTTAAATACTAAATCTAAGTAGTTGTAGGCTAAGAAAATGCATAATAAATAGCAACAAAATGGTAAAAATGTGAAACCAATTGTGTTAATTTTGCTTTGACATGTAGTACTTAGGAAAAATAATTAACCTACTGTTGGTGCAATATTTTCTTAATGTGTGAGTTTAATTAGGAATAATACCTATTTAACCTTATATATTTAATATCTGTAGATTTAAATGTTCAAAATAATGAAAATATTTTGAGGTATTATTCTTCAGCAGTGTAACTTGTCCCTAAATTCTCAACCTAGGATCAGGTGTAAAACAACTAGAACAAATAGAACATGTTATGATAAGTCCATAGTTTAATAATGACCTAGAGTTAATATAAATAATTAGCAAAGCAACTAAATAAAGCCTATTAAATATAATTAGTTTAATATTTAAAACCAACTCAACATGTTACCCCATGCCATTAATTACATAATTAGGGTAACCAACCCTGTTGTTTAATGTAACTAGATAAAATGGTTAATACCCGATAAATGACTGCGCAGTAGAGAAGTAAATGATATGTGTAGTAAGTAAATTATATTTCGTTGGATTGCAACTTTATATTGAAATAAAATCCCTTAACTTATAACTTTGCATATCATGTAGACTCGACTACTCTCGCCGACGGTGACTACGAACTAATCTCGGAACAAGGACTGGAATCAGCTGAAGACCGCGGGAACGCCGTCGAAATTCTAACTGAAGCTCCGAACCAAAGTTCAGAAAACTTAGACGTTCCTGCCCCCAACCCCACACAAGAAAGCAAGCCTCGGACATCACCCCTACTTTATTTACACTGCAACCCATATTATTTATATCTATCTATGCATTACGTTCATAAGAATTGGATGAAAAACCCTAGTTACAATTTCCTAGGAACCAATGTATTGAATACTAGCACTTGAGTTCGAATAGCCTGTGGCAGAACCGTCTGAATTATTCCGGCTCAAGTGCGCTAATGATCGCTATACAACTGGAACAATCCATTGGTCTGTCGGGTCTCCGCTTGATACAACCACGGTTCAACAGGATCGAAGCAGGTTTACCTCGCACGAAGGTGAGTTTACAATCACAGAATAGCTCATCAACTTTTGATTTACAGATATTCAAACATTATTACAAACCAGGTTCAAACTTAAGTAAAACTTATACAAACCGTGTTTAAACTGACAAGCCGAACAGCTTGTCCAAACTCACAGCGGAAAGAAAAGAACACGCGACTACACACATCGCAAAAGTGGACACCATGCTCAGCCCAAGGCTTGGTGTCACTTAGGAGGGTCACTGCCAGCCGGGGATGGATCCCACTCCACGGACCAGCCATATGGAACAGAAGTTGGCCAGGCGAGACTGAGTATACTAATACTCAGCAAGGCTTACCCGAGATGGGGTATACTTTAGCCCGTAACTAGACTCATGAAGGCATTATAAAGGCTCTAGGTTTCATTTTAGCCGAAAAGCAACAAAGAGTAGATTCTTAATTTCAACTTTTAGCTTTCAGGTTCTAGTTGGTTGTCCAGTCTAGGTAAGCACCTATAACTACTCAAGTAAGGTAGAGATTATCATTCATCAAGATTGCTCCATCAATAGTTACATTTCTTACTCTATGTGGCAGAAGGAATAAGCAGTCTCAATCTTCGTGAGAAGCGGATGATTCTGAATCGAATTCAACCTTGCAAGGTAAACCTAACTCACACGCTTGGAACATCCAAAGATTGTTCCGAAGCAACCATTTGCCTTTCATTCCGGGTCGTGGAGCAGGCCACCACAAGCGACTGCAGGACCGTATGCACACCAATTATGCAGGACATACGTCTGTAGCGCGACTACAGGAACCCGTATTCCTGTCTGCCTTGCAGAACGTACTCCCACACGTCGGTGCGTGAGAAAAACCAAATTACGAGTGGTGGGAGGTATGTCTACTTGCCGGGCCAATTGGTTACTAGACTTACTGCTTTACCACATTTCGCGGCATGTGGCTAGTACTTTCAAACGCTTAGCCACCACTACCACACACTGCGACCTTATCAACTTTTATCAAAATAGAAAGGGTAAACTTTCAGGTCATGATACCGCACATGACCCTGTCCATCTGTGACAGTTCAGGTACCTGTAAGCTAGGCATATAATTTGTTAGTGTGAAGTATGTGCTTGTTAGTGTAAAGCTTGTGTATGTTTATGTGAAGTTTTTGAAAATTTAAAGTGCAAGTAAAAAGGGTATTTTTGTAATTATGGAAAAACTAGGGTTGTTTTTGTAAAATGTAATTGGATAGGGGGTAACTTCAAAATAAGTGAAGGGTGGTTTTGCAAACATGTTTTTCTTACTTTATCCCCTATAAAAAAATATATATTTATCCAAAAGTTTTATTTGAAATGTATGTGTTGGAGTGTGTAAAAATTTTGGGTAAAGTTGTGAAAATAAGGGTATTTATGTAATTTTATAAAAGTACAAGTCCTTTTATGCAAGTAGTTGAATTACAAAAGTAACTTTCAAAGTTACTCAGGGTTAAAGTGTAAAAGGTGCAAGTCATCATGACATGTCTATCCAATCATTATGACGTGTCTATCCCGTCCTTATGACGTGTCATAAATGCTTGCATTTAGGTCCTAAATGTTATGAAGTCAGACTCTTTAGGACAAAAATAATTCAAATCCAATCTTTGTGCAAAATTTCATGTGTAAAGATATAAGCTTTGAGTGTTTGAACTTGGGCCTTAAAGCAATGTTGTAGAGTTTGAAAAACTCTCCAACTTTCATTTTGGGCATTTCTTCATTAGGGTTTTAGATTAATGGGAAATTTTACTTTACCAAGAGGTCCCTGCAATTTTCTAAATTTACGCACAAGTCCTTGGGAAATCCCTTTTCTCCTTCTCCTCTGTTTTTCTTCTCTCTGGCGCTTCTCTTTTCCTCCACCGGCGGCATCTCTCTCTCTCTCTCTCTTGCCCTTTCCTCTCCTCCACCCGGCTCGGCGCAGCGTACACGCGGCGGCCCCGAGCAGAGCGGCTCGGGCGTGCGCAGGGCGGTGGCCCGGCGTGGATCCGCGCGGCGCAAGGCCGGAGGCGGCGTGCGGGGCGCGCGGCGAGCGGCTGCGGCTCGGCGCGGTGCTGGCGCGGCGGCGGAGCAGAGCGGGCGCGCAGGGCGCGGCTCCAGGCGGTGGCACGGCTGGCGGCGTTGGCGTGCGGCTCGGCGCGTGGGCTCCTAGCAGCGCAGGCGCGGCGGGAGTTGGTGGGGCGAGCTGGAGCGGGGCGCATGTGAGCCGAGCGGGAGCGGCGGCCGCAGCAGGCGCGGGCGCGCGGGCGGCGCAACCGCGCGCGCGGGGGACGAGTTGCAGCGGGGGCGGCACAGGACGTGGCGGTGGAGGGCTTCTGCGCGAGCCGGTGCGGGCACCACGGGTCAAACGGCGATGACGTCCTAGGATTTACTCCCCCGCGACCTCCTGTGCAGACGAGCAGCTGCGGCACACGCGCGACACGGGCCAAGGACGCACGCGGCACGGGCATGCACGGATGGAGCTGAGGCACGGCAAGGCCGAGGCGAGCGCGGGTCCGGCAGCAGGAGGAGGGGGAGTAGCTGAGCGGGCGTGCAGGAGCAGCGCGCCCAAAGGTGTAGCAGGGCACGGACGTGCGTGCAGCAGAAGCACGCGCAAGGGAGCAGAATAGCAGCAGAGGCGGGTTTGGCGGCAAGCAGATGGCGTCGCAGCGGGTGGAAAGGACGGCGGAGTTGCAGGACCCGGAGGTCCAGACGGATTTAGACTAGCGCGTCCGCGGGTGCGAACGGAAGTGTTTTGTCAGTGGCCAACTCGGCTCGATTCCGCAGGCGTGTGCGCGTGCAGGGCAACAGGCCACGCGCGAGCAGGTTGAGGGCCAGGGGTGCGGGAGCAGAACAAGAACAGCACGCAGGAGATGCGACCGGCGCGACGGTTCTGCAGGAGGCTACGTAGGTGTGCCGGCCGTGTTTCAGCCGCATACGTGCGTGAGCGGAGGAGGCTCAGCCCGTAAGCAGGGAAACCCACGACGTCCAGCAGTTCCTACCCCTCGTTGATTGCTCAACCGACCACCATCACCACGGGTCACCGTGAAGAGTACCCCTCCGGCCATCCTCCAACCCCTGGCAAGCTTCTTCGTCACCCACGGAACCTCGTCACCATCGAGCACTTCTCACCGCCGATCCTGTTCACCGCGGGAATTTACTTTCTGCCCGTTCTCCTCCACAACCAAGGCTACCCCAAGGTTTGCCCTGATTCACTGAATCTTCCTAATACCGGCGACCCCTTTTGCCGGAACATCATCGTTATCTTCCTATTCTTTTTTTTCCCTGACCAGGGACTTAATTGCTTTAATTTAGAAAGTTCTAGGGTGTTCTCTGTAAAATTTCCAGAGCTTTCTTTATTTGAAATCAATGAAATTTTACATTTCATAGAAATTCGTAGGAAATTCATAAAAATACAAAATCAGTTTTGTTTGAATCCTTAGGTCAAAATCTACAAGTTTTATGTTGTGATCTTGAATTGAAAGTTTTTGGTTTGTGGTCTAGGTTAAATATTAGGGAATGTGTGCTTTATTTGTACCTTATGTGATATGCATGTGTTGTAGCTGAAAGGTAAATCTTAGGATGTATGTCTCAAGTGGGGATGTGTGATATTTAGTTAATCCTTTCACACAGTGCTCAGGTCCCTGCCATCAAGATGTTATCCTTGTTTTGATTGCCGTTTCCTTAAGGTCCATTTCGTATAAAGATCCTTGTTAGTCCGTGTATATCTGCTGCTTAGCTAATACATCTCTACAGCTATGCTTCAGCGTCGGCTATCAGCTCAGCCGCTAAGCATCCGTTTCCTTTGAGTCTATGATGTTTCTGTGTAACAGTGGTCAGCCGATGCATTTCTTTTCATATGCTTCTACCATTGGCTGATTAGCCGATCCGGTTGTTACCCTTCTAATATCGGCTACTGCCGATACAATTCTTTTGTTCTGTCCTACATCGGCTGCACATAGTCGATATATCGGAGATGCACACACAATCTTAGGGTTCTTGCTATCGGCCGATTCAAGCAGATTCTAGTTGTTTTCCATATCGGTCAAATATGGCCGATCAATCCTTAGTTTTCCCATCCTTATCCACACACTTCTATCAGCCGATTTATCAGCTAAGAAATCGGCTATATATCTATCGGTCACATACCCTCAACCACACTCCAATCGGCTGCACATCTGTAGAACATATCCCCATCGGCACAAGCCTATCAGCCACATCCTCTTCAATCTAGTTCCGCACTTGTGGTCTCATCAGCCTAGTCTGATGTTAATGTTCTGTTCCACCTAGTTCTTATAGTGAGTTCAGTTTAGATGACCCCATCGGCTGTACGTCAATTGATTGTTGTACTGACGTAATCAAGCTGATACAACCACACCTAGTTACCTAAGATAACACTTAAGCACATCTCAGTTAAGACACAACTGCTTAAGGAATCACCCCTCTACTAAAGTAATCGATGCTTTCATCGATCAATTAGGAACCCAATGCACCTATCAGCCGGCTACACAAGCCAAAGTACACAGCCCTAGGTCAGTAAGATAGCACAGTAGACACGCCTCTGTTAGGCACGACCAAAGCACTTCAATCGGCTAAACCTGACGCATCCTCATTGGTTAAGACCAAGACCAATGCACCAACCAATCGGATAGATCAAAAACATGCTGATAATCCAATCAGCAAGATCCTTCCTTGTTCTATCCTTGAAGCACTGTACCTTTAACATTCCTACCCATATCAGCCGATTTGACCCCAGGTGAACTCAAACTGGCTAACCTCTTCTGCTTATATACAAAGGCCATTTCTGTCGATTTCTCTCTCGAATAGAAATCAGCAGATTTCCTAAAACTATATAGAGAGCTCCCTTCTTTACCAATTCTATAGGTTAAACCCCTATTGTTCCAATCGGCTCTGTTGTAATCTTCAACAAGTAGCTGATTCTAATTAGTTGTCCCCCTAAAGCTCTGTCTAAGTTTAGTTCAGATCTTTCTGGTTGTTATGTGAGTAGTATGTTAAATGAGTGTTGGATTGTAACTTTATCGTAAAGTAAAATAACTTTATGTGCACACTTTGAATATAATGTCGCATTGCATGTAGATACGACTACTTCTGCAAATGATACCTACAAGATCTCCCAGGAGTCTGCGGAGGACTTTTCTGAAGACCAAAGGAACGTCACCCAAGGATTATCTGAAGCCCCGAACCAAAGTTCAGAAGATAACAATACTAACATCCCTGACTGCAGCCCCACCAGTAAAGGCAAGCCCCGGTGCATAACCCAGTATTTCAGATTACTACATTATGCAATTCTATACTTATATATATTATATCTTGCATTAAGTCTAAGAGTTGAAATGGAATCCTAAATGCATAAATCCTAGGAACCAATGCATTGTACCTGAGTCCTTATCGCATAGATGCTCTGCTAATTTAGAAGTCGGGTGATTTCCTGTCACTCGTGCGATATAGGAATTGGTTATTTTCAATTCTGTCATCACTATAAGGATGACGGACGGGGTTATGTGCAGTATCATGGAAAGGAATGATACCCCGTCTGTGTTGACAGATTGGTTAAGGTCGCGGTGTGTACCGATCAGGGTTAAGCGTTTGAATGTACTAACCACATGCCGTGAGTTTTGGGTAAGCGGCAAGCCTAATAACCAATCGGCTCGAGGAGTGGACATACCTCCCACCACTCGTATTTGCTTCTTCTGGTTATGTAACACCCTGAGGTAATTTCTTTAATTTTTAATGAATTTATTTTGGGCTTAAATAAATTTCCCAGGCTTTTCTTTAATTTTTGGTGGCATTTGAAGTAATTTATAACGCAAGAAAATAAAATTTATCATAGGATTAAAATGTTTGTGCATTCATGCTGCAGCATTGTTTTATTTGTGTTGAGTTTATAGAGTTTGAATTCAAATTTATTTGAATTCAAAAGGAATTGTTTGAATGCTTAGAGTATAGCAAAAGAAAAGAAAAGAGGAAGTAAAGGAAATAAAGCCCAGCAGCCCAACTCCTTTTCCCTCTCGGGCTCCTTTCCCTCTCCTTCTCCCGCGGGCCCTCTCTTCCTCTCTTTCTTTCCCCAGCCCGAGGCCCAGCTCTCTCCTCCTTTTCTTCTTCCCGCGTGGGCCAAGCCGGCCCATCTCCTTTCCTTTTCTCCCAGCCCGAGCGCGCGCCTGCTCTCCCCTCCCTTCCTTTCTCCCTCTGACTCAGTGGCCCCACCTGCCAGCTTCCCCGTCATCTTCCCCTTCTCCTCCCTTCCCCGGCGCAACGGTCTCCGAGATCTCCGGTGACCGCCGGATCCTCTCCGCCGCAACCCTATCCCGAGACCCCGGGCCCGCCCTTCTTATTTCCCAGCGCCCCCTCGGACCACCCCATCCCAACCGAGCTGCCCCCGAAAACCGGATCGCGGTAGCTGCCTTGCCCTGCTTGGAGCCGAGCCCCGCCGCCGCGGGCACTCCGATCCGCTGCAGCCCTACCGCCTGAAACCACCGCAGGAGCTCCGCCCAAGTGTCAGGGTCGGCCACCGAGCTGTGCTCGTGTTCCCCGTCCCGGTGCTCGCCGGAATTTGGCCCGAAGCCACCGACGGTGAGACCTCCTGCCACCTGAAATTACTCGCCGCCGGCGATCCTCACGCCCCCTTGACCCCTCTGCCACCTCCCCAGGAGTACCTGGAGTCGATCTACCCCAGCTAGGAACCCCGGCCACTCCAGCAGCACCTTCCTCCGCGAGAGCCCGATCCATCCGCCGCCGGTCGTCGTCGGTTTCCTCCCTCCGCTGCAACTCCGGCCACCGCGAGCCTTTGGTGAGCTCCCCCTTCCCTACCTGGTCATGTTGCACCAAAGGCCGTAGCGTTTAGGTCTCCATTGCGCCCAGAACGCACGCACACCGGCGTGTTCGCCGCCCCGAGCCGCCCTCGCCGCGGGGATCACCCACCCGAGCCCCGATCCGCCACGTTGATAGCCCAGGTGGATTACCCGTACCGCCAGCATTCTCCACGGCTTGACCCCGACCCAAACGAAGCCTGGACAGCCAAGTTTGATCATCACCGGCGTAGCGCCGCCGCGGGAGGTAGAGCTCCGGTGGTCACGCCGCCGTGACCCGAGCTGTGAACCGAGCTGTGAACCGAGCCGCGATCTGAGCCGTCCGATGCACATCCTGCGATCCAAGCCAGCCCGCGCGCGAGTCAAATGGGATGCGTACTGGTCAGCGCCGGCAATCTTGCTTAAGAGCCCTCGGGTTTATGGGAAATCAACCCGCCGTCCAGCCTTAGTTAAAAAATATTTACAGAAGGGTCCTTTTATTTCCGTTTGACCCCCTGGCTTCTCTGGAAATTGAACCTGCAGTCCAGTCTAAGGTTTTTAGCGAGTTAGCCTTGCGTCTAGGGTTTAATTGCGTTTAAGTCCTCGGTTTTTGTGTAGAAGCCCCTGGTTGCCCTGTTTTTCTTACAAATAAGCCCTTGGATCCTGTTTTAAGCGCAGTTCTCGCGTTTTAGCTCCGTTTTAAGCGTTCTTTATATCCACGCGATCGTTATAACGCGTAGAATAGTTTTAGGCTAGTTTAATGTGCTATTCCATTGTGTTGGTGTACTGTTTTCTTATAATTGGCTATTGTTGTGCATGTGTGTATGTGTGGACTATACTTGATGATCGTGAGTAGACGCGGAGCCTTTGGACCAGTACCAGGAGCAGCCGTCTTCCGAGCAGTTTGAGCAGCAGCCGGGAGAGTACGAGGAAGGCAAGTATAACATGAACCTCCTATCACTTTTTAATACAATTTCATACTGCATTTTAATACTGTATACCTATAAGGACTTCCTAGCCACCTTTATATCCTATATATATATCCTTTGGGTTGCATTTTGGTTAGTTGTGCTAGGTTGCTGCGCTATAACACACTTGGTCCTTTTTAATTAATTTGTTAATGATCTTATGCAACTTAATTCTGGAGCCGACCCTCTGTGCTGTGTGCTTGAGTGGTTTGTGCGTCCTTAAAAATATGTTTTTGTAGAAACATGGTTTAGGGGGCCAGCACGGTGCTTAGTGCTTGGTTGGCCACTCTCCATAAGGACCGGTTCATAGAGCGACAACCTGGGACAACCGCGCAACCACAAGACTGGAATGGGACGGTCTTGACTTACTAATTAGGTCGTGTTGGTTCGGGAGTAACTTACCTGCGTGGGCAAGAGGGGTGGTAAGCTTCAATGGTCCCTGCTCCTCCGGCTTGGTCTGTGCTGTGTGTCTTGTACCCCCGGAGGTGGGCCCCATCGTCGCTGATCCAGAATCCTTAGCGGTTACACCTTACCAACGTGGTCCTTTGTAACGGTCTCGTAGTGTGCTTGCTAGCCATCTCACCTAAGGAAGTGTGATGAACAACTAGCATAGCTCACGACTTGTGGGTAAAGTTGTGCAACCTCTCGAGAGTGTAAAACTGATATATCAGCTGTGCTCACAGTCATGAGTGGCCCAGATCCTCCGTCTGATTAGTGGGGTTATCAACCTTTGGTTAGGGAGATTCCCCCGGGTGGTTTTGGTCTGGATGGTTCTCGGTAGTTCTTAATTAATATTGATTAATTCTTATGCAATTTGGGTTATGGTAACTCATCCACTTGTAGTAATTAGCTTTAATAAAATTTGCCAAGATTAAAAGCTAATGCAGTTGAGTCAGCTAACCTTAGAGCCTCATGCTCGTGTTATACTTGTTGAGTACGAGTTTGTACTCACACTTGCCTCTCTACTCTTCTGTTCTATTTTGGATATCTTCGACTGCTGCTCAGTGCCCGGCAACGTGGAGGACTACGTCAGCGGCTTCGACGACTTCTAGGCGGTTGTCTCCCAGTCGACGTCCCTGTGGTGCCCAACTCTTCATGTATTCATTTTACGCTTCCGCATTCCTTGAACTGATTCTTGATTCAGTTGTAATAAAGATATTCATTTATTAATTTATACGCTTTTATTCGTGACATGTGTTGTGATATCTTGATAATCTGTTGTATATATGCGTGACTTGATCCTGGCGCATATATGATTGCTCGATTTATGTTCTTATAAATCGGGTGTGACAGATTGGTATCAGAGCCGTGTCGACTGTAGGACGAAGCCTAGGTAGAATCGGTCGAGTTTAGAACCTCCCTTCCTTTGCCTTGTTTCCGCAAATCTTCAATCATCACGGTTTCTGCTTCTATTCCTTGAGTCTTAAGCTCTAGATTTGCTATCTTTCCTGTCTTTTCCGAGAAAAAGCTTGAGCTTTCCGTAGACGTTGGCCTAAGTCGCCTAATCCTGCAATTTATAAGTTTAAGTTGTCCCAATGAAAATACGCTAGAACGAGTGTGTTAGTCGAGTAGTGTGGAAAACTCGACTAAGTTGTGAATATTGAATGATTGTTATTGTGCAAATGTTTGATTTGGATTTTTGGTTGATTGCATAGGCTAGTAGTTAAACTTGTTCATGCAAATTGATCCTAACCCCACTTGAACTAAATAATAAAATTTGATTTAGATCGTTGGGGGTAAAACCTATAATCCTTTCTCTCTGTTATATCCTATCGAAGTTTCATCTCCTCAGCGGCACCATATCTTATTCTCATAAATTTCATTTGTTGCGATCAGATGGTGAACACCAGGCGCACCGGTTCCGGTTCTGACCAGCAGGAGCAGAACAACCAGTGTAGTGGTCAGCCGCTGCCGATGCCGCCACCACTGACCCCGGAGCAGTTCTTCCAGCTCCAGATGCAGTTGATGGCTACCCTGAACAATACTGTTCAGGCTCTGTAGCAGATCCATGCTCAGCCACCGCCTCCTCCGCCGCCTCAGCCTCGCGATCGGCGTGCGGATTTCCTGAGAGGTCATCCTCCGACCTTCTCTCACGCCACGGACCCACTCCAGGCGGACGACTGGCTTCGTTCGGTGGAGCGCCAGTTGGTTGTTGCGCAGTGCGACGACCGGGAGCGAGTTCTGTACGCCGCAGGGCAGCTGCGAGGCTCCGCTCTTGACTGGTGGGAGTCCTACCCAGCTCGGGATCGCGACGCTCTCACGTGGGACCAGTTCCGTGAGTGTTTCAGGAACCATCACATTCCTGAGGGCATCATGAAGATGAAGTAGAAGGAGTTCCGTGCCCTTAAGCAGGTAAAATTTAACGGAAATACCCTACCATTTCTTTTGAGCTTGATCTATCCTTGATCTCTTTCGTAAACCTGACCATTGAGCGATTTCTATCCTTGTTATCTGTGTTCATCATTTCAGGGACCGATGACGGTGACGGAGTATCGTGACCGTTTCCTTCAGCTTGCCCGCTACGCCCCTGCTGACGTCGCCCGTGATAGCGACAAGCAGGAGTACTTCAAGGAGGGACTGGATGATCACATCCAGTATGCGCTGCTGAACCACCGCTTCGACAACTTCAACCAGCTGGTTGATGCGGCCCTCAACACCGAGCGCAAGCGCCGGGAGATTGAGGATAAGAAGAGGAAGATGGCTCCATCCTCTTCGGGCAGCAACACCCGTCCCCGCTACCAGCATCCTCCACAGCAGCAGGAGCAGAGGCCGCCTCAGCAGTACCAGCAGCGGCAGTAGTTCCCGCCTCGTCCTCAGCAGCAGCAGCAGGCGGGACAGGGTCAGAGGCTTCCAGCGCCTCCGGCTCCACCAGCTCAGAGGCAGGGAGCGCCCACTCCTCCTGCCGGGCAGCAGGCCGCTGCACTTCCTCGAGTGTGCTTCCACTGCGGCGAGCCAGGGCACTACGCCAACGTCTGCCCTCGGAAGGCGCAGGCAGGACAGCAGGGACGTGCAGCACCGCCCAAGGCCCCAGCTCAGGGCAGGGTGAACCACGTGACGGCCGAGTCAGCGGCCGAGGCTCCCAACGTGGTTATTGGTACGTTCATGGTTAAAGCCCATCCTGCTACAGTGCTTTTTGATACTGGTGCTACGCATTCTTTCATCACCCAGTCTTTTGTTGAGCATCATGGCATTCCTACTAGCACATTAAAGAGGTGCATGTTAGTATCTTCACCGGGAGGGCAGTTGAGGTCTCATGTCTTCTGTCCTAGAGTCAGTGTGGCTATAAGGGGGGTAGATTTCAGTGCGAATCTGATGGTGCTTGACTCCAAGGGCATTGATGTGATCCTCGGGATGGAGACTCTTGCTAAGTGGGGAGTCCGGATAGATTGTGCTCAAAGGACTGTTCTTCTGTCAGCACCGGATGGTCAGGAGGTTACTGTTGGAGCTACAGAGCCTTCTGGATTTCTTCATCAGATGGAGGCTAGACCCACGGATGGTATACGCGTGGTGTCTGAATTCCCGGATGTCTTTCCGGACGATTTGCCAGGTATGCCGCCTGATCGCGACATTGAGTTTTCTATTGATCTCTTGCCTGGCACAGCTCCTATTGCCAAGAGGCCCTATCGTATGGCTCCTGTCGAACATGAGGAGGTTAAGAAGACTGTCGATGAGTTGCTAGCTAAGGGTTATATCCGTCGCAGTTTCTCTCCTTGGGCTTTTTCTGTATTGCTCGTAGAGAAGAAGGATGGCGCGAAGAGAATGTGCGTCGACTATCGGGATCTGAATGCAGTCACTATCAAGAACAAGCATCCATTGCCCCGTATTGAGGATCTTTTTGATCAGCTTCAGGGTGCTTGTGTATTCTCGAAGATTGATCTGCGTTCGGGTTATCATCAGCTGAAGATTCGTTCCGAGGATATTCCGAAGACGGCATTCACCTGCAAGTATGGGTTATACGAGTATACGGTCATGTCCTTTGGCTTGACCAATGCTCCGGCTTTCTTCATGCATCTGATGAACAAGGTATTCATGGATTATCTGGACACCTTTGTGGTGATATTCATTGACGATATCCTAATATATTCCAAGTCAGAAGCAGAGCATGAGAAACATCTGAGGCTTGTGTTGCAGAGGCTCAGAGAGCACAAGCTGTATGCCAAGCTCAGCAAGTGCGAGTTCTGGATCGACGAGGTCCCATTCCTCGGTCATGTTATCTCCAAGGGAGGTATTGCTGTGGACCCCGGAAAGGTGAAGGATGTGCTTGACTGGGTTGTACCACAGACGGTGAAGGAAGTTCGCTCTTTTCTGGGCTTAGCAGGTTATTATTGGAGATTCATTGAGAATTTCTCCAGGATTGCGAAGCCTTTGACTTCCTTGCTAGAGAAGGGTGTGGATTTCTTTTGGACTGATGAGCGTCAGAGTGCCTTCGAGGAGTTGAAGAAGAGGTTGACTACGGCGCTAGTCCTTACTCTGCCAGACCAGAGCAAGAGGTTCACAGTGTATTGTGATGCTTCGAGAGATGGTCTTGGTTGCGTCCTGATGCAGGAGGGCAGAGTGATAGCCTATGCCTCGCGGCAGTTACGCCGGCACGAGCTGAATTATCCCACTCATGATCTGGAGTTAGCCGCAGTTGTGCATGCTCTGAAGATATGGAGGCATTACTTGTTTGGGCAGAGGTGTGATATTTACACCGATCACAAGAGCCTCAAGTATATTTTCACTCAGAGTGAGCTGAATATGCGGCAGAGAAGATGGCTAGAGTTGGTCAAGGATTATGACCTGGAGATTCACTATCATCCGGGCAAGGCTAATGTTGTAGCAGATGCTCTGAGCAGGAAGAGCTATGTTAACATGGCCGCGGCTTTTCAGATGCCTCCGGAGTTATGTGAGGAGTTTGAGCAGTTGAGCCTGGGTTTCTTGCATCATACCTCGGGTACATCATTCGAGGCGGAACCCACTCTAGAGGCTGAGATCAGGCAGCATCAGAAGGAAGATCAGAAGCTGCAGGAGATTCGTGAGTTGCTCAAGATTGGCAAGGCTCCTCATTTCAGAGAGGATGATCAAGGTACCTTGTGGTACAAGGGTCGTATATGTGTGCCGGATGTAGCAGATCTCAGGAAGTTGATTCTGAGTGAGGCTCATGATACAGCATATTCTATCCATCCAGGCAGCACGAAGATGTATTACGATCTAAAGGAAAGATTCTGGTGGTGTGGAATGAAGCGTTCCGTTGCGGAGTACGTGGCTATCTGTGACACTTGTCAGCGTGTCAAGGCAGAGCATCAGAGGCCAGCAGGGTTATTGCAGCCGTTGAAGATTCCAGAGTGGAAATGGGAGGAAATCACCATGGACTTCATTGTTGGCTTGCCTCGTACTCAGAAAGGGTACAACTCCATATGGGTAGTAGTGGACCGGTTGACGAAGGTTGCTCATTTTATTCCGGTGAACACTACTTACTCCGGTGCTAGACTCGCAGAGTTGTACATCTCCAGAATTGTCTGTCTGCATGGTGTACTAAGAAGATTATATCTGATCGAGGATCTCAGTTCACTTCACGGTTCTGGGAGCAGTTGCATGATTCGTTGGATACGAAGCTGCGCTTCAGCACTGCTTATCATCCTCAGACAGATGGGCAGACGGAGAGAACCAATCAAGTGTTGGAGGATATGCTTCGAGCCTGTGCTATTCAGTATGGTACCAGCTGGGATAAATGCCTGCCGTATGCAGAGTTTTCTTATAACAACAGTTATCAGGCCAGTCTGAAGAAGTCCCCGTTTGAGGCTCTGTATGGTCGGAAATGCAGGACTCCGCTGTATTGGGATCAGATTGGTGAGAGGCAGGTATTTGGTCCAGATATTGTTGAAGAGGCAGAGCAGTTGGTACAGCAGGTGCGAGAGAATCTGAGGGTCGCTCAGACTCGTCAGAAAAGTTATGCGGATGTTCGTCGCAGAGATCTGACCTTTGTGGTAGGTGATCATGTGTACCTGAAGGTCTCGCCGATGAGAGGAATCCGCAGGTTTAATGTAAGAGGGAAGCTAGCCCCTCGATACATTGGTCCGTTCAAGGTGTTGGAACGGAAAGGTGAGGTGGCATATCGTTTGGAGTTGCCACTCAATCTCTCGGGAGTGCACGATGTGTTCCACGTGTCTCAGCTGAAGAAGTGCTTGAGAGTGCCAGAAGAGCAAGCACCGATAGAGGGGTTAAATGTGCAGGAGGATCTGACCTATGTCGAGCATCCGGTGAAGATTCTGGAGACGTCTGAGAGAGTTACTAGAAACAAGAAGATCAAGATGTGCCGTGTTCAGTGGAGTCATCACACGGAGGATGAGGCTACTTGGGAGCGAGAAGACGAGCTGAGGAATACATATCCCGATCTCTTTGCTAGCTAGCCTGTCCGAATCTCGGGACGAGATTCCTGTAAGGGGGGTAGGTTTGTAACACCCTGAGGTAATTTCTTTAATTTTTAATGAATTTATTTTGGGCTTAAATAAATTTCCCAGGCTTTTATTTAATTTTTGGTGGCATTTGAAGTAATTTATAACGCAAGAAAATAAAATTTATCATAGGATTAAAATGTTTGTGCATTCATGCTGCAGCATTGTTTTATTTGTGTTGAGTTTATAGAGTTTGAATTCAAATTTATTTGAATTCAAAAGGAATTGTTTGAATGCTTAGAGTATAGCAAAAGAAAAGAAAAGAGGAAGTAAAGGAAATAAAGCCCAGCAGCCCAACTCCTTTTCCCTCTCGGGCTCCTTTCCCTCTCCTTCTCCCGCGGGCCCTCTCTTCCTCTCTTTCTTTCCCCAGCCCGAGGCCCAGCTCTCTCCTCCTTTTCTTCTTCCCGCGTGGGCCAAGCCGGCCCATCTCCTTTCCTTTTCTCCCAGCCCGAGCGCGCGCCTGCTCTCCCCTCCCTTCCTTTCTCCCTCTGACTCAGTGGCCCCACCTGCCAGCTTCCCCGTCGTCTTCCCCTTCTCCTCCCTTCCCCGGCGCAACGGTCTCCGAGATCTCCGGTGACCGCCGGATCCTCTCCGCCGCAACCCTATCCCGAGACCCCGGGCCCGCCCTTCTTATTTCCCAGCGCCCCCTTGGACCACCCCATCCCAACCGAGCTGCCCCCGAAAACCGGATCGCGGTAGCTGCCTTGCCCTGCTTGGAGCCGAGCCCCACCGCCGTGGGCACTCCGATCCGCTGCAGCCCTACCGCCTGAAACCACCGCAGGAGCTCCGCCCAAGTGTCAGGGTCGGCCACCGAGCTGTGCTCGTGTTCCCCGTCCCGGTGCTCGCCGGAATTTGGCCCGAAGCCACCGACGGTGAGACCTCCTGCCACCTGAAATTACTCGCCGCCGGCGATCCTCACGCCCCCTTGACCCCTCTACCACCTCCCCAGGAGTACCTGGAGTCGATCTACCCCAGCTAGGAACCCCGGCCACTCCAGCAGCACCTACCTCCGCGAGAGCCCGATCCATCCGCCGCCGGTCGTCGTCGGTTTCCTCCCTTGAAGCGTTCCCCCATCAGGGAAGACTTAAAAGTGTTACTCTATCAGTCCCAGGAGGCTGATAACACTTTTATTACATCAGATGGTACATCACCGTACAACTCTACGCGGTAATGGGCAGTGAAGCGCCACTATCGCGAGGATTACAACCAAAACCCACACAACTACACTAGCTACGAACAAAGGATCATCAGAGTCTTGCGCCATGCGGAATCCAACGGTGGCCTCAACCACAGGCAAGACTGGGTGCAGGACGAAACCCTACTCGTTGTCTTCGGGGACGTAGTCTGGGTCTTCCACTGTAAAAGTATGAATGGGGTGAGTACAAACGTACTCAGCAAGTCCAATCACACCCACGGAGGGGGTATAACAGAAATTAATGCAAAGAACAATCCAAGGGTACGGTTGGGGTTTATTTGCGGAAAACTCGGTTATATGCAAGGGTTCATTTTGAAAACATTTTCAAAACAAGTTTTCCAATACCAAGGGGCACACGATGTTGATCCACACAGGATCCAAGTTTTAAACTGCTACCGGACTCCCCGTCCGCCGTAGCACACGGCACAACTGCCGGACACTTTCCAAACATCTCACACTAGTCCATCCATTCCCAGAGAGAAACACTAGTTATGTGACCACACCGTAACCTGCCCAATACCGTGGGCACGGCTATTCGAATAGATTTTAACTCTGCAGAGGTGTGCAACTTTACCCACAGGTGGGGTACCACAGCACGAACACCTTAGTGCCGGTGCAGATCCCAACAAAGCCATTACCCACCTTAGCTAGACCTGACTAGCCACCACGGGATCCATCAAGGGGTCATTCGACCTATCTCCGAGGTTTAACCGGGGCATAAGTCACACAGAGCTTATCCCTTCTCCTTGATCACCTGTTGCTCTCAGCTCTCCTGGTGGCTATCAGACTAACTAGTGGGATTTATGCTAAGCCGTTGCCCATACAACGGTCAAGTGGTTCGCACGACAAGAAGCTAGGTGAGATGTCACATCAACTCGGTCCTTAGGGGTGACAGGATGGATATCTCCCTTCCTCGCTCAACCACACAGGTACGAGCACACCAACGGCAATTCACACAGAAATGCCATCCATCCCGTCTAACTCGTCTTTCAAAACCACATTGTATCCCTTCCCACACACACACATTTTCTTTATAAAATCAGGTGGTCAAGGTAGGGTTATCTCAAACAAGGGTGGCTATCCTACCATGTTTTCAGCACGCAAAACCATGCAATTTTATAAAACAGGCCACTGGGTTGTGTTTATAAAAACTAGGACAGAAACATGCATCAAAGGGCGGGGTTGAACTTGCCATCGTCAAACCCTTGCGGGAGATCCTGATCGAAGCACTGTCCCTCGGGTTCGGGGTCGCAGAACTGGTCCTCGTTCGCTTGGTCACAGTCAGGACCTTCCTCGTTCACTCCGTGTCCTACGACGCAAACAAACAGACACACAATCAAGCGCAAGAACTAAAAGCTTTTATCGTCGAGCTTGAATCGGAAATAATTTAGCTACGGAGGTAGGAGTAATATTTTTGGGTGGTTTCTTAATGGCAGGGCTAAAACTATACTAGAAAGGGCGTGGTAAAGTTTCGGGTCAATCGGAGGTCGTTTCACACATAAAATGACGCGCCAAAGGTGGTTTCAGGGCTTAAACGGGGGTCCAGGGACTTGTTCGTAATTATCTAAAGGAGGTAAGGGTTTATTTGCGAACCCTAGAATTAATCAGGGCATGCTAAAGGGTGTCGGGCGTAATTAAGTTTAGGTGGGGGGGGCTTGGTTCGAAATATTAAAAAGAGCGGGGTTCCTTTTGTAAAAAGGAGTGGATAGGGGTGTTAGAGTGGGGGGCTTCTTTGGAAAAACAGGAAGAGGAGAGGGGGCTTTGGGTAAAAGCCCCTTTCTTCCTCCTTCCCTCTGCACGAAACAGAGGAGGGGCGGGGGTGCCGGCGGCGGCGGCCAATGCGGCCGGCCGAGGCCCAGGGGTGGCTCGGGTCAGGGGGAAAAGGGAAAGGGGAGGGAGAGGAACCGATCCCCCCACTCACCTCGGGCTGCGGTGGGGCAAGGAGGCGCGCCCACGGAAGCAGGCGGGCGGCGGCGGTGTCACGGGCGGCGGCGGCGCTGTGGGCTAGGGGAGAGGGCAGAGGCGGCGGTGGAAGTTGTGGGGGGGTAGCGGGCCGCGCGGGGTCTATTTATACGCGGCCGGAGGGGGTAGGCGGCGGTGGCCGGCGGAGCGGCTTCGGGACGGCCATTAATGGCGCCCGGGGTCGCGACGCTGCGTGCAACGGGGCGCGGCCGTCAAGGCGGCGTCAAGCACGTGGGGGAGGGGCCGGGTGCTGTGCGCACAGGGGGCGGCGCGGGCGGCGAGGCGGGGTGCAGCAGCGGCGGGCGGCGCGTCGCCACGGCTCGGCCGTGCGCGCGAAGCGACGGGCGGCACGGCGGGCGGCGCGGCACGCGGTGCACGCGCGTGCGTGCGCTTGGGCACGGGCAGCCGGGCACAGGGGCGGCGCTGTGCGGCACACGACGACGGCGCGCGCGCGGCGGGCCGGGGCAGCGACGGGCGGCGCGGCACGCGCGGGAACAGAGCGCGCTCGTGCGCGCGGGGCGTGGCGTGGCGGGGGCCAGGGGTGGAGCGCCAGCGGCGGCTGGCGCGGCGCGGCGCGCGGCCACGCGCGGCACGCGCACAGGAGGGGAGGGGCCGCGGCTCGGGGCCAAACAGGAGGGCCGGCGTGGCAGAGCGGCGCTCGGGAGCTGGGGAGAGGAGGAGGGAAAAAGAGAAGAAAGAAAGGAAGGAAAGAGAGAAAAAGGAAAAGAAAGGAAATGGGAGAGAGAAAGAAAAGGAGAAAGAGAGAGAGGGGGGGGGGCGTGTCGGCGCCGGTCGCGGCGGCGACCGTGGCCGGTCGGCCACGCGCGCGCGGGGATTCGCGCGCGGCACGAGGAGCGCCGGCGCTACTTGCGGCAGCGGTCACGGCTGGTCGGCACGTGCGCGGTATTCGCGCGAGAAGAGAAAGAAAAGGAAGGGAGTCGCGTCTGCGTTAATCACGGCGGACGGTCGCGCGTGGGCGAGCGATGCGGAACGGAACAGCGCTCCGGTTAGGGTTAGGGTTTTGACGTCGAACCGTTTTTACGAATCACTCTAGCGCAGGATTTTATTAAGTGAATTTTCAGGGCGTTACAAACCTACCCCACTTAAATGAATCTCGTCCTCGAGATTCGGCTGGCTCCTAAACAGATGGGGAAATTCTTTCTTTAGAGCCTCTTCGCGTTCCCAGGTGGCTTCCTCTTCTCCGTGTCTGCTCCATTGAACTCTACATATCCGTACTTCGGAGTTTCTTGTCCTTCTGGTGACTGTGTCCAGAATTCTGACCGGTACTTCCTGATATTGCAGATCTGGCTGTAGATCTATGGTTTCCACCGGCACATATTCTCCCTCGGGTACTCTTAAACATCTCCTTAATTGCGAAACATGGAATACTGGGTGTATATCCGACATTTCTTCGGGTAACTCCAGTTGGTATGACACGGCTCCGACTCTCTTCAGAACTCGATACGGTCCAATGTATCGAGGGGCCAATTTTCCTTGTACTTGAAACCTTCGTGTTCCTCGAATGGGTGAGACCTTGAGATAAACAAAATCGCCTGGGTTGAAACTTATTTCCCGCCTCTTCTTGTCCGCGTAGCTCTTTTGTCGCGACTGTGCTGCTTTCAATTTCTCGCGGATTTCCGCTACTTTCTCCTCTGCTTCTTTTATAAGTGCGGGTCCTACTAGTGCATGTTCTCAAACTTCCGACCACATCAAGGGGGTTTTGCACTTTCTTCCATAGAGGGCTTCGAACGGCGACATGCCCAAGCTGGCTTGGTAACTATTGTTGTACAAAAATTCCGCATAAGGTAGGCTCTGTTCCCAATCATTTCCATAGGTCAGGACGCATGCTCTTAGCATATCTTCCATGATCCGGTTCACCCTTTCGGTCTGACCATCCGTCTGTGGGTGGTATGCGGAGCTGAAATCCAACTTAGTGCCCATGGCTTTATGCAGGCTTTTCCAAAACCTAGAGGTGAATTGAGTCCCTCTATCTGAGACAATTTTGCTAGGCACTCCATGTAACTTTACTATATTTTCCACATAAAGCTTTGCTAACTTTTCCCCGCCGTAAGTGGTTCGTACGGGTATGAAATGTGCCGATTTAGTGAGTCGATCCACTATTACCCATATGGAATCGTGTCCCTTCTGTGTTCTGGGCAATCCCACTACAAAGTCCATGCCTATCTCATCCCATTTCCAAACTGGAATGGGTAGGGGTTGCAATAATCCTGCCGGCTTCTGATGTTCGGCCTTTATCCTTTGACAAGTGTCACAATGAGCCACGAATCTTGCAATATCCGCCTTCATTCCATTCCACCAATATTTTTGTTTTATGTCCATATACATCTTGGTGGATCCTGGGTGGATGGAGTAGGCCGAGTTATGGGCTTCGTCCATGATTAGCTGTCGGAAGTCTCCATTCCGGGGCACACAAATCCTATCCTCGTACCACAATATCCCCTTATCATCTACTCTGAAACCCGGTGCTTTGTTTTCTCCAGTTTGTTTGCAGATCTTTATTAACTCCTGATCCGAGTTTTGAGCCTCTCTAATTTTATCCTCTAATGTTGGTTGGATGTTCAGCACATGGCTGGAACCTTGCGGGACAATGTGTACGTTTAATCGTGCCATTTCCTCGCACAGGTTGTCCTCCTTGGGTCCATAAGTCTTCCGGCTTAGGGCATCGGCCACCACGTTCGCTTTTCCGGGGTGATAATGGATTTCCAAATTATAGTCCTTGACTAGCTCTAACCATCTCCTCTGTCTTAAGTTCAAATCTGGCTGGGTGAAGATATACTTCAGACTCTTATGGTCAGTGTAAATTTCACACTTATTTCCAATTAAATAGTGTCTCCAGATCTTAAGGGCATGCACTACGGCTGCCAATTCCAAATCATGGGTTGGGTAATTCTGCTCATGAGTCCTGAGTTGGCGGGAAGCGTATGCAACGACTTTCCCGTCTTGCATCAGTACACACCCTAATCCCTGTCGGGATGCGTCACAGTAAATGACAAAATCCCGATGAATGTCCGGTAGGGTCAGCACTGGGGCGGTTGTCAACCTTCGCTTCAACTCTTGAAAACTTCTTTCACAACTTTCCGTCCAGGCGAACTTCTTCTCCTTCTTAAGAAGTTCCGTCATGGGTCGGGCTATCTTGGAGAATCCCTCAATAAATCTCCGATAGTACCCGGCTAACCCAAGGAAGCTCCTAATTTCACTAACATTAGTTGGTCGCTGCCAGTTGGAGACTGCTTCGACCTTCTCTGGGTCCACAGCTACGCCTTCTGCGGTCAAGATGTGACCAAGGAAAGCTACTCTTTCCAGCCAGAATTCGCACTTGCTGAACTTAGCATAGAGCCTGTGTGTCCTCAGCTTTTCCAATACTACCCGCAGATGTTGCTCATGCTCCTGAATACTCTTAGAGTAGATAAGTATGTCGTCGATAAAGACTACGACAAACTTATCCAGCTCGTCCATAAATACCTTGTTCATGAGGTTCATAAAATAGGCAGGGGCATTGGTTAGTCCGAAGGACATTACAGTGAACTCAAACTGCCCGTAGCGGGTGACAAAAGCTGTCTTAGGGATGTCACTTTCCCCAATCTTGAGCTGAAAATATCCTGACCTTAAATCGATCTTGGAAAAGTACTTGGCTCCTTTTAGCTGATCGAACAGGTCATCAATCCTGGGGAGGGGGTACTTATTCTTAATGGTAACTTCATTCAGTGCCCGGTAATCTACACACATCCTCATACTCCCATCTTTCTTTTTGACAAACAGAACCGGGGCTCCCCATGGCGACGAGCTTGGTCTGATAAAGCCAATCCGTTGTAGTTCTTCTAGTTGCTTCTTTAATTCCGTCAATTCCGAGGCCGCCATCCTATAGGGTCTCTTGGCTATAGGGGAGGTTCCGGGGTTAAGATCGATGACGAATTCTATGTCCCTGTCTGGTGGCATACCGGGAAGTTCCTCGGAAAAAACATCTGGGTATTCGTTCACTACCGGGACTCCTTCTAAGGGCTGGGCTTCCATGTTAAACACCATTGGGTCAAACTTACTATCCCGGGTATGGCAGATCACTTGTACTCCTTCAGGGTTTGTTAGATGTACCACTTTGTCAGTACAGCCTATGAGACCATTGTGTCGACTTAATCAGTCCATTCCAAGGATTACGTCTATTCCCCCTGACTTAAGTACTACCAAGTCTGCTAGAAATTCTACCCCACTTAAATTGATTCTTACCCGTAGACAGCCTAATTGACAATTGATGTCGCCTCCAGGCGTCCGGGTTAATAGGGGTGTTTTTAGTAGTACCGTGGGTATTTTGTGTTTTTCCACAAAGCTCGAGGATATGAATGAGTGCGATGCTCCAGAATCAAATAGTACTGTTGCCAGAGCTGAGTTGACTAGGTACTCACCGAGCACTACGCCCTGAGCTTCTTGAGCCTCCTGCGCGTCGATGTGATTGACGCGGGCTCGTCCAAAGGACTGCTGGGGCTACTTTGTCTGCTGGCTGTTGTCGTTGTTGCGGACAGGCACTCGGTTGGCGCCGGTCAGGGCTGGTCTGGGTCCATTCACCGAGTTGGAGAAGGCGGATGTGGCCGGCTTGTTCTTGGCATAAGGGCAATTGGCAATATAATGCCCTATCTCACGGCAGTTGAAGCAGGCCCTAACATTGTTGTTGTCGGGAGTGACCTGGCTTGTATTGCTCTGTGGGGCCCTCGTGGTATTCTGGCTCCTGGGCGGGGCCTGTGGTCCTGTCACTTGCGACTGAGTCCTATACTGCATCGGAGCCTGAGATCTTGGTGCTGTGTAGTTGGAGTTCCTCGGCTTTTGGAAGCGGTCCTGCTGGCGGGCCTTGCTCTCCAGGAATTTCCGCTTGTTGTCCTTCCGCTCTTCGGCTTTGGCCCTTTCCGTGAGGATAGCTTTGTTCATCAGGGTGTTGAAGTCTGGATAGATTTGTGGGGTAAGCAAGGTCCGGAGTTCTGGGCTTAACCCCTTCTTGAACATGTCTTGCTTTTTATCGTCGTCGTTCACTTCTTCCGGCGCGTACCGGGCCAATTCTATGAACCGGTGGGTGTATTCTTCCACCGTCATGCTTCCTTGTTGTAGTGCGCGGAACTCATCCGCCTTGCGCTTCATAGTGGCCGAAGGGATGTGGTAGCGGCGGAACTCCCTTACAAATTCTCTCCAGGTGATGGTAGAGGCATCTTCGGCTGCGGCACAATAGTTTTCCCACCAGGATAACGCTGTTCCGGTGAGCTGGTGGGCTGCCAGAAGGACTTTGTCCCGGTCCTGGCATTCGAATGGTTCGAGCTTCCTCTGAATTACTCGCAACCAGTCGTCAGCATCCAACGGGTTGCAGGATCCGGCGAAGGTAGGCGGCTTGGTCCTTAGAAAGGCCGTCAGCTTGTCGTTCATATTCTGCCCTCGTGGCTGCCGGTTAATGAGGGCATTCGCCAGGGTCTCCAGTATGAGGGTCTGGTTATGGATGATCTGCGCCAGGTCTCCGAGGGGTGGGGGTGGTGGTAGTTGTTCTCCTTCTTGACTTCCCCCTCGGTTCTGGCTTACTTCTTGTTCTCCTTGGGGAAGATCTTGTTCAACGGGATGTGCTCCGACACTAGCGGCTACAGGGTTCCGGCCACGAGAGGCCCTCGCGACGTTCCGGGGGGTCACCTGTTGATTGGGTAAACTAGGGTTACGATTATGTGATGTTTAAGTTGTTTAATTCGTATATATATAAGGCAGAATCTACCTCCTGCCGGTACTCATATAAATAATCAGCACACAACAAACCAGCACACAACATCACAAGCAACAAGCACAAACCATTTTATTACTGCAAGGGGGTTACAACTTAGGGTAAGGCTAGGTATCGTACTACTCGTCCGGGATCAGGTACAACTTAAACAAAAGCGGCTGGGGACACATCACGAGGGTGGCGTCGGTCATTTTACTCGCGGGGAGTGCCTTCTTCTGGGGCGGAGAGCGCGAGTGACCCTTGCTCGCCGTCCTCTGGGTTTCCACCGGCCAGGGGTTGCGTTTGAGCATTCCTTTCGACGGCGGCAGCAGAGCTTTCAGGGTTTCCGGGTGGGGCTTGTGGGTTTCCAAAGAGTGTTCCCCATCCTATGACGGGTGTCCCGAGTAAAACATGGTCTTCTCCGATTGCCGGGACAGGTGTTCCGCTTTGGGTCCAATCTTGCATGCGCCGGTCTCGGGCTTGCCTGAGGCTCTCTTGGGCTACGGCTTCGCTACTGATCGCGGCTGCGGCTCTTGCTTCGGCGTGGGCGGCTTGGATCTGCCGTAGTCTCACTGCTAGCTCCGCTTGCTCGGCTCGATGGGTCTGCTCCCTCAGAAGGTTGGCTTGCTCATCAAAGAGTTGGTCCAGGGCGGCTAGGTAAGTAGCCACTTGGTACAGGGGGCCTTCTTCGTGGCGACGTCGTTCCAGGTTTCTCATGCGTGCTTCCCAGACTGGGGTTCTGATGGCCGGCGGGAAGAACTTCGCTGGTGTGGGGGCGAGGTGTTCTTCAAAAATCCGGCACAAATAACGGAGTGCTTTTCGGATGGCCAAGGGGTAGGTGTCTTGGTGTCTAAACCCTGTGGCGGTCGCCCGCCAGGGCTGGATGTCGGGGTAGCGGTTGCTCCTGGCGATGACCAGGATCACCCTGCAGCGGAGGGTACCATGGTGCTCGTACTCTCGGCTGTAGTACCTTGGGCATTCCGTGACGCCAAGGCCTTCCAGGGTGTCGATCAAAAGGCTGGGGAAGCCAGGTGCAGCTTGGCAATCGCCCTGGGTCCATCCTTCCTCAGCCATCTGAAACAAGGACAAGGTAAACAATAGGTGCAAAAGGGGGTAGATAACATTTATTATTACAACAGGGATGGTACAGCTTTCATGGGTACGTGGTCATCAAGGTAGGGTTCTAGCTCGGAGTGCTAATCCTATCATGGGGATTCTTCCTCGGTCCTGATAGAGCGCTTCTTTATTGGAAGGAACCGATCCATCTCATTTTCGGTCTGAGTACCCTTATCCCAATGGGTTTCCATGGGTTCTTCTTCTTCTTCTTCGATCCATCCACCTATTCCGTTACGGTTCTCGTATTCTTGCATCTGGGCTTGGAGGGCGGCTAAAGAATACTCGGCGTTTGCGGCTCTTGTCCGTTGTTCCTCTAACTCCTGGGTTAACTTTTCAACCCCATGGATTAGCTGCTTCAGTTGTGCCGCCTGCTCACGGTAGAGTGCATCCAAGCCAGTGAGGTAGATGGACAGGTGGGAAACCGTGCCTTCCAGGTCTTCTTCTTCTCGTCCAAGTCCCCTCATTCGGGCAATCCAGGTGCGTCCTCTACCTTCAGCGGGTGGGAAAAATCCCATAGGAGTCCGCTGAAGGTGGTGCCTGTAGAGCACACGCAGTCGTCGCAGGGCTTTACGAGCGGCCTTTCGATAGGTGTCGGGGAAGCGGAAGCCAGTGGTGGAGATGAACCAAGGGTCCATGTCAGGGTAGCGGGTGCTTTTCTCCACAAAAACCATTGTGTCGCACCGAAGGGTGCCTCCGGCGATGTACTCACGGTAGGCATACTCCGGCGGTTCCATAACCCCGACGCGTTCCAGGCTGAGCAATAGCAACTTGGGGAGGCCGGGCTCTGCGTGGCAGATTCCGCTAACCCATCCATTGCCAGCCATCTGGAACAAGGCAAAAGACCAGTGGTGAGTGTTTGTGCAGAAAGTTTCTAAACCGGGACAAATTCTAGGGTCTGAGAAGGGGTCTCGTTCCTAGGGTCACGTCCTACGGCCAGCCTACGGCTCTGATACCACCTGAAGCGTTCCCCCATCAGGGAAGACTTAAAAGTGTTACTCTATCAGTCCCAGGAGGCTGATAACACTTTTATTACATCAGATGGTACATCACCGTACAACTCTACGCGGTAATGGGCAGTGAAGCGCCACTATCGCGAGGATTACAACCAAAACCCACACAACTACACTAGCTACGAACAAAGGATCATCAGAGTCTTGCGCCATGCGGAATCCAACGGTGGCCTCAACCACAGGCAAGACTGGGTGCAGGACGAAACCCTACTCGTTGTCTTCGGGGACGTAGTCTGGGTCTTCCACTGTAAAAGTATGAATGGGGTGAGTACAAACGTACTCAGCAAGTCCAATCACACCCACGGAGGGGGTATAACAGAAATTAATGCAAAGAACAATCCAAGGGTACGGTTGGGGTTTATTTGCGGAAAACTCGGTTATATGCAAGGGTTCATTTTGAAAACATTTTCAAAACAAGTTTTCCAATACCAAGGGGCACACGATGTTGATCCACACAGGATCCAAGTTTTAAACTGCTACCGGACTCCCCGTCCGCCGTAGCACACGGCACAACTGCCGGACACTTTCCAAACATCTCACACTAGTCCATCCATTCCCAGAGAGAAACACTAGTTATGTGACCACACCGTAACTTGCCCAATACCGTGGGCACGGCTATTCGAATAGATTTTAACTCTGCAGAGGTGTGCAACTTTACCCACAGGTGGGGTACCACAGCACGAACACCTTAGTGCCGGTGCAGATCCCAACAAAGCTATTACCCACCTTAGCTAGACCTGACTAGCCACCACGGGATCCATCAAGGGGTCATTCGACCTATCTCCGAGGTTTAACCGGGGCATAAGTCACACAGAGCTTATCCCTTCTCCTTGATCACCCGTTGCTCTCAGCTCTCCTGGTGGCTATCAGACTAACTAGTGGGATTTATGCTAAGCCGTTGCCCATACAACGGTCAAGTGGTTCGCACGACAAGAAGCTAGGTGAGATGTCACATCAACTCGGTCCTTAGGGGTGACAGGATGGATATCTCCCTTCCTCGCTCAACCACACAGGTACGAGCACACCAACGGCAATTCACACAGAAATGCCATCCATCCCGTCTAACTCGTCTTTCAAAACCACATTGTATCCCTTCCCACACACACACATTTTCTTTATAAAATCAGGTGGTCAAGGTAGGGTTATCTCAAACAAGGGTGGCTATCCTACCATGTTTTCAGCACGCAAAACCATGCAATTTTATAAAACAGGCCACTGGGTTGTGTTTATAAAAACTAGGACAGAAACATGCATCAAAGGGCGGGGTTGAACTTGCCATCGTCAAACCCTTGCGGGAGATCCTGATCGAAGCACTGTCCCTCGGGTTCGGGGTCGCAGAACTGGTCCTCGTTCGCTTGGTCACAGTCAGGACCTTCCTCGTTCACTCCGTGTCCTACGACGCAAACAAACAGACACACAATCAAGCGCAAGAACTAAAAGCTTTTATCGTCGAGCTTGAATCGGAAATAATTTAGCTACGGAGGTAGGAGTAATATTTTTGGGTGGTTTCTTAATGGCAGGGCTAAAACTATACTAGAAAGGGCGTGGTAAAGTTTCGGGTCAATCGGAGGTCGTTTCACACATAAAATGACGCGCCAAAGGTGGTTTCAGGGCTTAAACGGGGGTCCAGGGACTTGTTCGTAATTATATAAAGGAGGTAAGGGTTTATTTGCGAACCCTAGAATTAATCAGGGCATGCTAAAGGGTGTCGGGCGTAATTAAGTTTAGGTGGGGGGGGGCTTGGTTCGAAATATTAAAAAGAGCGGGGTTCCTTTTGTAAAAAGGAGTGGATAGGGGTGTTAGAGTGGGGGGCTTCTTTGGAAAAACAGGAAGAGGAGAGGGGGCTTTGGGTAAAAGCCCCTTTCTTCCTCCTTCCCTCTGCACGAAACAGAGGAGGGGCGGGGGTGCCGGCGGCGGCGGCCAATGCGGCCGGCCGAGGCCCAGGGGTGGCTCGGGTCAGGGGGAAAAGGGAAAGGGGAGGGAGAGGAACCGATCCCCCCACTCACCTCGGGCTGCGGTGGGGCAAGGAGGCGCGCCCACGGAAGCAGGCGGGCGGCGGCGGTGTCACGGGCGGCGGCGGCGCTGTGGGCTAGGGGAGAGGGCAGAGGCGGCGGTGGAAGTTGTGGGGGGGGGTAGCGGGCCGCGCGGGGTCTATTTATACGCGGCCGGAGGGGGTAGGCGGCGGTGGCCGGCGGAGCGGCTTCGGGACGGCCATTAATGGCGCCCGGGGTCGCGACGCTGCGTGCAACGGGGCGCGGCCGTCAAGGCGGCGTCAAGCACGTGGGGGAGGGGCCGGGTGCTGTGCGCACAGGGGGCGGCGCGGGCGGCGAGGCGGGGTGCAGCAGCGGCGGGCGGCGCGTCGCCACGGCTCGGCCGTGCGCGCGAAGCGACGGGCGGCACGGCGGGCGGCGCGGCACGCGGTGCACGCGCGTGCGTGCGCTTGGGCACGGGCAGCCGGGCACAGGGGCGGCGCTGTGCGGCACACGACGACGGCGCGCGCGCGGCGGGCCGGGGCAGCGACGGGCGGCGCGGCACGCGCGGGAACAGAGCGCGCTCGTGCGCGCGGGGCGTGGCGTGGCGCGGGCCAGGGGTGGAGCGCGAGCGGCGGCTGGCGCGGCGTGGCGCGCGGCCACGCGCGGCACGCGCACAGGAGGGGAGGGGCCGCGGCTCGGGGCCAAACAGGAGGGCCGGCGTGGCAGAGCGGCGCTCGGGAGCTGGGGAGAGGAGGAGGGAAAAAGAGAAGAAAGAAAGGAAGGAAAGAGAGAAAAAGGAAAAGAAAGGAAATGGGAGAGAGAAAGAAAAGGAGAAAGAGAGAGAGGGGGGGGCGTGTCGGCGCCGGTCGCGGCGGCGACCGCGGCCGGTCGGCCACGCGCGCGCGGGGATTCGCGCGCGGCACGAGGAGCGCCGGCGCTACTTGCGGCAGCGGTCGCGGCTGGTCGGCACGCGCGCGGTATTCGCGCGAGAAGAGAAAGAAAAGGAAGGGAGTCGCGTCTGCGTTAATCACGGCGGACGGTCGCGCGTGGGCGAGCGATGCGGAACGGAACAGCGCTCCGGTTAGGGTTAGGGTTTTGACGTCGAACCGTTTTTACGAATCACTCTAGCGCAGGATTTTATTAAGTGAATTTTCAGGGCGTTACATCCCTCCGCTGCAACTCCGGCCACCGCGAGCCTTTGGTGAGCTCCCCCTTCCCTCCCTGGTCATGTTGCACCAAAGGCCGTAGCGTTTAGGTCTCCATTGCGCCCAGAACGCACGCACACTGGCGTGTTCGCCGCCCCGAGCCGCCCTCGCCGCGGGGATCACCCACCCGAGCCCCGATCCGCCACGTTGATAGCCCAGGTGGATTACCCGTACCGCCAGCATTCTCCACGGCTTGACCCCGACCCAAACGAAGCCTGGACAGCCAAGTTTGATCATCACCGGCGTAGCGCCGCCGCGGGAGGTAGAGCTCCGGTGGTCACGCCGCCGTGACCCGAGCTGTGAACCGAGCTGTAAACCGAGCCGCGATCTGAGCCGTCCGATGCACATCCTGCGATCCAAGCCAGCCCGCGCGCGAGTCAAATGGGATGCGTACCGGTCAGCGCCGGCAATCTTGCTTAAGAGCCCTCGGGTTTATGGGAAATCAACCCGCCGTCCAGCCTTAGTTAAAAAATATTTACAGAAGGGTCCTTTTATTTCCGTTTGACCCCCTGGCTTCTCTGGAAATTGAACCTGCAGTCCAGTCTAAGGTTTTTAGCGAGTTAGCCTTGCTTCTAGGGTTTAATTGCGTTTAAGTCCTCGGTTTTTGTGTAGAAGCCCCTGGTTGCCCTGTTTTTCTTACAAATAAGCCCCTGGATCCTGTTTTAAGCGCAGTTCTCGCGTTTTAGCTCCGTTTTAAGCGTTCTTTATATCCACGCGATCGTTATAACGCGTAGAATAGTTTTAGGCTAGTTTAATGTGCTGTTCCATTGTGTGTGGTGTACTGTTTTCTTATAATTGGCTATTGTTGTGCATGTGTGTATGTGTGGACTATACTTGATGATCGTGAGTAGACGCGGAGCCTTTGGACCAGTACCAGGAGCAGCCGTCTTCCGAGCAGTTTGAGCAGCA
Organism: Panicum hallii; assembly: GCF_002211085.1. Taxonomy (NCBI): domain Eukaryota; kingdom Viridiplantae; phylum Streptophyta; class Magnoliopsida; order Poales; family Poaceae; genus Panicum; species Panicum hallii. The sequence goes on from NC_038049.1 coordinate 20,781,120, forward strand.
GCCGGGAGAGTACGAGGAAGGCAAGTATAACATGAACCTCCTATCACTTTTTAATACAATTTCATACTGCATTTTAATACTGTATACCTATAAGGACTTCCTAGCCACCTTTATATCCTATATATATATCCTTTGGGTTGCATTTTGGTTAGTTGTGCTAGGTTGCTGCGCTATAACACACTTGGTCCTTTTTAATTAATTTGTTAATGATCTTATGCAACTTAATTCTGGAGCCGACCCTCTGTGCTGTGTGCTTGAGTGGTTTGTGCGTCCTTAAAAATATGTTTTTGTAGAAACATGGTTTAGGGGGCCAGCACGGTGCTTAGTGCTTGGTTGGCCACTCTCCATAAGGACCGGTTCATAGAGCGACAACCTGGGACAACCGTGCAACCACAAGACTGGAATGGGACGGTCTTGACTTACTAATTAGGTCGTGTTGGTTCGGGAGTAACTTACCTGCGTGGGCAAGAGGGGTGGTAAGCTTCAATGGTCCCTGCTCCTCCGGCTTGGTCTGTGCTGTGTGTCTTGTACCCCTGGAGGTGGGCCCCATCGTCGCTGATCCAGAATCCTTAGCGGTTACACCTTACCAACGTGGTCCTTTGTAACGGTCTCGTAGTGTGCTTGCTAGCCATCTCACCTAAGGAAGTGTGATGAACAACTAGCGTAGCTCACGACTTGTGGGTAAAGTTGTGCAACCTCTCGAGAGTGTAAAACTGATATATCAGCTGTGCTCACAGTCATGAGCGGCCCAGATCCTCCGTCTGATTAGTGGGGTTATCAACCTTTGGTTAGGGAGATTCCCCCGGGTGGTTTTGGTCTGGATGGTTCTCGGTAGTTCTTAATTAATATTGATTAATTCTTTTGCAATTTGGGTTATGGTAACTCATCCACTTGTAGTAATTAGCTTTAATAAAATTTGCCAAGATTAAAAGCTAATGCAGTTGAGTCAGCTAACCTTAGAGCCTCATGCTCGTGTTATACTTGTTGAGTACGAGTTTGTACTCACACTTGCCTCTCTACTCTTCTGTTCTATTTTGGATATCTTCAACTGCTGCTCAGTGCCCGGCAACGTGGAGGACTACGTCAGCGGCTTCGACGACTTCTAGGCGGTTGTCTCCCAGTCGACGTCCCTGTGGTGCCCAACTCTTCATGTATTCATTTTACGCTTCCGCATTCCTTGAACTGATTCTTGATTCAGTTGTAATAAAGATATTCATTTATTAATTTATACGCTTTTATTCGTGACATGTGTTGTGATATCTTGATAATCTGTTGTATATATGCGTGACTTGATCCTGGCGCATATATGATTGCTCGATTTATGTTCTTATAAATCGGGTGTGACAGGTTACTTGATTCGATGTATGGGAATACGTGTTGCAAGGGCAACCAGGAGTACGGACACGTAGTCGCGCTACAGGCGTACGTCCTGCACTTTGGAAGTGCGTATGGTCCTGCAGTCGCTTGTGGTGGACCTGTCCACGAGTTGGAATGAAAGGCAAACGGTTGCTTCGGAACGACCCTTTGGTGTTCCAAGCGTGTGAGTTAGGTTTATCCTTGCAAGGTTGGAAATTCGATTCAGAATCGTCCGTTTCTCGCGGAGATTGAGACTGCTTGATCCCTTTGTCACACAGAGTAACAAGAGCAACTATATGAGGAGTAATGTTGATGTTTGTTATAACAAGTTCTACCATGCTTGAATAGCTATAGTTGCTTAACTAGAAAGGATAATCAACTAGAACCTGAAAGCTAAAAGTTGACATTAAGGATCTACTCTTTATTGCTTTTCAGCTGAAATTAAACCCAGAACAATTATAAACTTTCATAAGTCTAGTTACATGGCTAAGTATCCCATGAGACGGGTAAGCCTTGCTGAGTATTAGTATACTCATCCTTGCTAGTTATATGTTTTTTAGGTAAAGTCTTTGAAGACCCTACTCTTCCCCTGTCATGGCCATGTGCTCTTCCAGATGGTTGGTCCGTGGAATGGGATCCATCCCCGGCCAACACTGATGATACCAAGTTATGTCGTGCTAGGGCTTATCATGACCTCCATCTTGATGACGTGTTGTGAATCGTCGCATATGTTTTCCGCTGCCAAAAACCATAACTTTAACAGTTTGTAATATTTTTTCTAAACTTGGAACTTCATACTACTTTTGGAAACTCTTGTAATGTAATTTCCTATGATGTAAAACATGATGGTGACTGTATCTCTGCACCTTCGTGTGAGGTAACCTTATTTGATCCTGTATCGGTGGTTTATCGGGACGCTACCCGACAGGCCAAGGGATTATACCGTTTGAAGTATGTTGGAGCCCTCTGGAGTGGACTCGCGTACTTGAGCCAGTATAATTCAGGTTGGTTCTGCCACAGCTGGTATCAGAGCTATAAGGTTACTCTGGAGATACATTTTACCTTAAAAATGCTTTCAGTATAAAAGTTTGACCAACCAAATGTTTGGCAAAGCCGCGTTGGATTCGTTAAGGATTGTGTTTAGTATGTAAAGCCCTAGGGTAATGCTTATGAGGGAATTAGAGGTGGCTATAGTATATATATAACTCTAACTACCAGCATTACTTTTCTGTCAAAACTTAAATTTATGCACAACCCAACCTTACATTCTGTAACGACACCTTCGACGATGAGGTAAGAAGGTAAGGATCCTCAGCTAACTGGGGAGTTAGCCTTCCCGTCGGTGATGCGAACCGAACGCTGTTTCTCAAGCAGTGGCCTACTTGAGATGCTGCCAATGTACCAACTTCGGTTGACTACATTGGGAGTATATAGTTAGGTACAGGGTATGAACAGCAATACCCCCGCATTTTGCGGTACCCCCGTGAATACGTTATCTCGATAACGTATGTTAACGTTGTCTGTATGGCGGTAATTGTACAGATGCTGTTTCTATAGTGAACAGTAATGTTTGAGGACGCTTTCATGATATGCTGGCATGAAAGGTTCATTGGATATATATTGTGGTCATCTGTAGGTACACTAACCACGATTAAGAGGTTAGGACGAGTAGGTTTTATCGACTAGCTATTACACGGAGAGACGTATCTATATGATGTCATCGTACTTAACTACGTAAGACCAAGATTACTTGGCAGTTATTTTTGTTTGGGTAAGTGATGAGGACATCAACTACAACACGAGTACGTCTACGCCAGCAGCACCTTTTCCGGCGACACCAGATGCTCCTCCACCCCAGGCGCCACCTCCTTTTGGGCCAATCACTCGGGCCCGTGCAAGAGAACTAAACTTCGTCATGCTACTGAAGAACGAAGGCCCAGAAGAATAGATGCTGGCCCAACTGAGGCCTTTGCGTGGGCGCCTAGGGCTGACCACCACTAGGGGCTGCGCCCCCTTCCTGGCCGCCCTTTCCTAGGGTTGCGCCCCTCTCTTCCTCTATTTAGATAGAGTCATCATTGTTTTCCAGACTTGAGTTTTGTTTTACATCTAGCTTTAGCTACTCTCGAACACGCGCAAATACGCGCTGTCCTCGTGAGATTCAGAACTCCACCTTTGAGTGATATTGTGATTGCTCGCATCTTTTTCTTGTTCGTTCTTCGATTGCGTGCAGGAAACGATCTTCGTGATCAGGCTGATCTTGCATCAACAAGGTCGGTAACCACAGGAAGTTGGTTCAGCGATTGCATTGGCGCTTCGGGCTCGCTCGTCGTAGTCGGATCGTGAGGGTCATCTTCCACCAGATCGAAATTAACTTCACTCACCGAAAGATCGGGCACTCCGACTCTATCAGTAAGGAACGATAGAACGTGCATGCATCATGTCATCTTGGATTGATTTGATTGCCTTGTTTGTTACGTTGTTGTATTAAAATATGTTGCTTGTATCTGAATGCCCGTCTAGACTTTGTGTTGTAGGAGCTAACGTAATCTGCTAGGCTAACCTGGAGTTGAGAAGGTCTTTTGTGAATCAAGTGGATTGGGTCATGTTTGGACCTTATCGCCGATCTTAGCTTGACAGCCAAATCAAACTCTTGATCTTGCTTTGAATCTGTTCCGGCTGAAGCACTGAGCTTTTCCTTTGATGGTTAAACCTTGATAATTATCATCAAACCCTTCAATCCATCATTCAGTGATCCATCTATCCTCTCCTAATGTTGTACCTTATATTGTTGGCTATTCTGGTTACAACATCTGAAAGTTGCATCTTCAATTTCTGCTCAAATGATTTTGGATAAATTAAAAAGATTTATGACAATAATTACTTTTTGAATACAATTCTCCCGGCAAAAGTCATGCATCATAACACATACCATCTTTGGTCAGTGCATGGTGTTGCATCGTCATCGAAAATCCATAGACTGACTAACGGGTGCGCATCCAGTACGACTTCGGGTTGTCTTCGGTTTCCTAAATCTATCTTGTTGCTGTTGGCACTACAGGGTTGTTATTCCTCTTTTGTGGTGGTGTTTAATCACATGACTATGATGCCATGTCGGAACCTAAGGCCTCATGCGCGCTGCAGCCACATGATTGAGCCATTAGGAGCGCACTGGTGCCTAGGTATATGTGACGTAACTCACTGCAATCTCTTTTTATGCAACCTTACTAGTGTCCTAACTTTTGATCTTCGCTTAAGGATATAGAATTACCCAGGTGTTAGTTACGAGAGAACGGTTGCAGGGTGCGAGTCATGTGCGTCATCAACTCATGCATCATACTTTATGCATTTCTTACGTGCATACATTGCAAGCATCGTCATCCTTGCATCATGATGTAAACATTGCATCATGGTAATTGCATTGTGTCATATGCACCATTTCGGTCGTGCATGGAATCCTCCATTCTCGTGTTGCATCATCATTGCAATCATACATCTCAACAGTGCATCACGTTCATGGTAATATATCGAGCATTGCACTTTGAGTTGGAGCATTTTACCATCATTCCTTGATTGCATCGGTATAAATAGGCATGTTTTGCAATCAACATCATCCAAATCATTCAGGTAATAAACTCTGAGCAGGAATGTTTCAAACATCACTCGTAACTCAATTTCTCGTACTATTCTCACTTGCTATCCATAAGTTTGTGATGAATGTCGCTGACATTTATCGTCCTCATGTTGTGATCTTAGCTCTATGAGAACTTGATCACCTTTCTTTCTCTTATCTTGTCATACTCATCCATGTACAATCTATCCATGCTCTCATCATACTTATCTCGTCATACTCCAACGGCTTTTACCATTAACATCAAGTTTCTCTGGTGTAATTTCTTCTTGCCACTTTTGATGGGTGATTTGCTTCTCTCTCATTAAGAGTCTTTCGTCCTGAATCTCGGGACGAGATTCTTTTTAGGGGGGAAGGCTGTGACAGTTCATGTACCTATAAGCTAGGCATATAATTTATTAGTGTGAAGTATGTGCTTGTTAGTGTAAAGCTTGTGTATGTTTATGTGAAGTTTTTGAAAATTTAAAGTGCAAGTAAAAAGGGTATTTTTGTAATTATGGAAAAACTAGGGTTGTTTTTGTAAAACGTAATTGGTACGGGGTAACTTCAAAATAAGTGAAGGGTGGTTTTGCAAACATGTTTTTCTTACTTTATCCCCTGTAAAAAAATATATATTTATCCAAAAGTTTCATTTGAAATGTATGTGTTGAAGTGTGTAAAAATTTTGGGTAAAGTTGTGAAAATAAGGGTATTTATGTAATTTTATAAAAGTACAAGTCCTTTTATGCATGTAGTTGAATTACAAAAGTAACTTTCAAAGTTACTCAGGGTTAAAGTGTAAAAGGTGCAAGTCATCATGACATGTCTATCCAATCATTATGACGTGTCTATCCCGTCATTATGACGTGTCATAAATGCTTGCATTTAGATCCTAAATGTTATGAAGTTACACTCTTTAGGACAAAATTAATTCAAATCCAATCTTTGCTCAAAATTTCACGTGTAAAGATATAAGCTTTCAGTGTTTGAACTTGGGCCCTAAAGCAATGTTGTAGAGTTTGAAAAACTCTCCAACTTTCATTTTGGGCATTTCTTCATTAGGGTTTTAGATTAATGGGAAATTTTACTTTACCAAGAGGTCCCAGCAATTTTCTAAATTTACGCACAAGTCCTTGGGAAATCCCTTTTCTCCTTCTCCTCTGTTTTTCTTCTCTCTGGCGGTTCTCTTTTCCTCCACCGGCGGCATCTCTCTCTCTCTCTCTCTCTCTCTCTCTCACCCTTTCCTCTCCTCCACCCGGCTCAGCGCAGCGTACACGCGGTGGCCTCGAGTAGAGCAGCTCGGGTGTGTGCAGGGCGGCGGCCCGGCGTGGATCTGCGCGGCGCAAGGCCGGAGGCGGCGCGCGGCGAGCGGCTACGGCTCGGCGCGGTGCTGGCGCGGCGGCGGAGCTGAGCGGGCGCGAGCAGGCGCAGACGCGGGCGCGCGGGCGGCTCCAGGCAGCGGGCGCGGCTCCAGGCGGCGGCGCAGCTCCAGGCGGCGGCGCGGCTGGCGGCATTGGCGTGCGGCTCGGCGCGGGTGTGGGCGGCTAGCGGCGCAGGCGCGGCGGGAGCTGGTGGGGCGCGCTGGAGCGGGGCGCGCGGGCGGCGCAGGCGCGCGTGCGCGGGAGGAGTTGCGGCGGGGGTGGCGTAGGACGTGGCGGTGGAGGGCTTTTGCGCGAGCCGGTGCGGGCACCACGGGTCGAACGGCGACGACGTCCTGGGATTTACTCCCCCGCGACCTCCTGTGCAGACGAGCAGCTGCAGCACACGCGCGACACGGGCCAAGGACGCACGCGGCACGGATGTGTACGGATGGAGCTGAGGCACGGCAAGGCCGAGGCGAGCGCGGGTCCGGTAGCAGAAGGAGGGGGAGTAGCTGAGCGGGCGTGCAGGAGCAGCACGCCCGGAGGTGTAGCAGGGCGCGGACGTCCGTGCAGCAGAAGCACGCGCAAGGGAGCAGAAGAGCAGTAGAAGCGGGTTTGGCGGCAAGCAAATGGCGTCGCAGCGGGTGGAAAGGACGGCGGAGTTGCAGGACCCGGAGGTCCGGACGGATTTAGACTAGCGCGTCCGCGGGTGCGAACGGAAGTGTTTTGCCAGTGGCCGGCTCGGCTCGATTCCGCAGGCGTGTGCGCGTGCACGGCAACAGGCCACGCGCGAGCAGGTTGAGGGCCAGGGGTGTGGGAGCAGAACAAGAACAGCGCGCAGGAGATGCGACCAGACGCGACGGTCCTGCAGGAGGCTACGCAGGTGTGCCGGCCGTGTTTCAGCCGCATACGTGCGTGAGCGGAGGAGGCTCAGCCCGTAAGCGGGAAACCCTGAGGGAGTCGGCATAGCGAACCAATCCGGCTCTATCATCTCGTCCCATGGGTCCACGACATCCAGCAGTTCCTACCCCTCGTTGATTGCTCAACCGACCACCGTCACCACGGGTCACCGTGAAGAGTACCCCTCCGGCCATCCTCCAACCCCTACAATTCCCTGGCAAGCTTCTTCGTCACCCACGGAACCTCGTCACCGTCGAGCACTTCTCACCGCCGATCCTGTTCACCGCGGGAATTTACTTTCTGCCCGTTCTCCTCCACAACCAAGGCTACCCCAAGGTTTGCCCTGATTCACTGAATCTTCCTAATACCGGCGACCCCTTTTGCCGAAACATCACCGTTATCTTCCTATTCTTTGTTTTCCCCGACCAGGGACTTAATTGCTTTAATTTAGAAAGTTCTAGGGTGTTCTCTGTAAAATTTCCAGAGCTTTCTTTATTTCAAATCAATGAACTTTTTCATTTCATAGAAATTTGTAGGAAATTCATAAAAATACAAAATCAGTTTCGTTTGAATCCTTAGGTCAAAATCTACAAGTTTTATGTTGTGATCTTGAATTGAAAGTTTTTGATTTGCGGTCTAGGTTAAATATTAGGGAATGTGTGCTTTATTTGTACCTTATGTGATATGCATGTGTTGTAGCTGAAAGGTAAATCTTAGGATGTATGTCTCAAGTGGGGATGTGTGATATTTAGTTAATCCTTTCACACAAGTGCTCAGGTCCCTGCCATCAAGATGTTGTCCTTGTTTTGATTGCTGTTTCCTTAAGGTCCTTTTCGTATAAAGATCCTTGTTAGTCCGTGTGTATCTGCTGCTTAGCTAATACATCTCTACAGCTATGCTTCAGCGTCGGCTATCAGCTCAGCCGCTAAGCATCCGTTTCCTTTGAATCTATGATGTTTCTATGTAACAGCTGTCAGCCGATGCATTTCTTTTCATATGCTTCTACCATCGGCTGATTAGCCGATCCGGTTGTTACCCTTCTAATATCGGCTACTGCCGATACAATTCTTTTATTCTGTCCTACATCGGCTGCACATAGTCGATGTATCGGAGATGCACACACAATCTTAGGGTTCTTGCTATCGGCCAATTCTAGCCGATTCTAGTTGTTTTCCATATCGGTCAAATATGGCCGATCAATTCTTAGTTTTCCCATCCTTATCCACACACTTCTATCAGCCGATTTATCAGCTAAGAAATCGGCTATATATCTATCGGTCACATACCCTCAACCACACTCCAATCGGCTGCACATCTGTAGAACATATCCCCATCGGCACAAGCCTATCAGCCACATCCTCTTCAATCTAGTTCCGCACTTGTGGTCTCATCAGCCTAGTCTGATGTTAATGTTCTGTTCCACCTAGTTCTTATAGTGAGTTCGGTTTAGATGACCCCATCGGCTGTACGTCAATTGATTGTTGTACTGATGTAATCAAGCCGATACAACCACACCTAGTTACCTAAGATAACACTTAAGCACATCTCAGTTAAGACACAACTGCTTAAGGAATCACCCCTCTGTAAAGTAATCGATGCTTTCATCGATCAATTAGGAACACAATGCACCTATCAACCGGCTACACAAGCCAGAGTACACAGCCCTAGGTCAGTAAGATAGCACAGTAGACACGCCTCTGTTAGGCATGACCAAAGCACTTCAATCGGCTAAACCTGACGCATCCTCATTGGTTAAGACCAAGACCAATGCACCAACCAATCGGATAGATCAAAAACATGCTGATAATCCAATCGGCAAGATCCTTCCTTGTTCTATCCTTGAAGCACTGTATCTTTAACATTCCTACCCATATCAGCCGATTTGACCCCAGGTGAACTCAAATCGGCTAACCTCTTCTGCTTATATACAGAGGCCATTTCTCCCAATTTCTCTTCCGAATAGAAATCAGCAGATTTCCTAAAACTATATAGAGAGCTCCCTTCTTTACCAATTCTATCGCTTAAACCCCTGTTGTTCCAATCGGCTCTGTTGTAATCTTCAACAAGTAGCTGATTCTAATTAGTTGTCCCCCTAAAGCTCTGTCTAAGTTTAGTTCAGAACTTTCTGGTTGTTATGTGAGTAGTATGTTAAATGAGTGTTGGATTGCAACTTTATCGTAAAGTAAAATAACTTTATGTGCACACTTTGAATATAATGTCACATTGCATGTAGATACGACTACTTCCGCAAATGATACCTACAAGATCTCCCAGGAGTCTGCGGAGGACTTTTCTGAAGACCAAAGGAACGTCACCCAAGGATAATCTGAAGCCCCAAACCAAAGTTCGGAAGATAACAATACTAACATCCCTAACTTCAGCCCCACCAGTAAAGGCAAGCCCCAGTGCATAACCCAGTATTTCAGATTACTACATTATGCAATTCTATACTTATATATTATATCTTGCATTAAGTCTAAGAGTTGAAATGGAACCCTAAATGCATAAATCCTAGGAACCAATGTATTGTACCTGAGTCCTTATCGCATAGATGCTCTGCTAATTTAGAAGTCGGGTGATTTCCTGTCACTCGCGCGATATAGGAATCGGTTATTTACAATTCTGTCGTCACTATAAGGATGAGGGACGGGGTTATGTGCAGTATCATGGAAAGGAATGATACCCCATCTGTGTTGACAGATTGGTTAAGGTCGCGGTGTGTGCCGATCGGGGTTAAGCGTTTGAAAGTACTAACCACATGCCGTGAGTTTTGTGTAAGCGGCAAGCCTAGTAACCAATCGGCCCGAGGAGTGGACATACCTCCCACCACTCGTATTTGCTTCTTCTGGTTACTTGATTTGACGTATGGGAATACGTGTTGCAAGGGCAACCAGGAGTACGGACATGTAGTCGCGCTACAGGCGTATGTCCTGCACTTTGGAAGTGCGTATGGTCCTGCAGTTGCTTGTGGTGGACCTGTCCATGAGTCGGAATGAAAGGCAAACGGTTGCTTCGGAACGACCCTTTGGTGTTCAAGCGTGTGAGTTAGGTTTATCCTTGCAAGGTTGGAAATTCGATTCACAATCGTCCGTTTCTCGCGGAGATTGAGACTGCTTGATCCCTTTGTCACACAGAGTAACAAGAGCAACTATATGAGGAGTAATGTTGATGTTTGTTATAATAAGTTCTACCATGCTTGAATAGCTATAGTTGCTTAACTAGAAAGGATAATCAACTAGAACCTGAAAGCTAAAAGTTGACATTAAGGATCTACTCTTTATTGCTTTTCAGCTGAAATTAAACCCAGAACCATTATAAACTTTCATAAGTCTAGTTACATGGCTAAGTTTCCCATGAGACGGGTAAGCCTTGCTGAGTATTAGTATACTCAGCTTTGCTAGTTATATGTTTTCAGGTAAAGTCTTTGAAGACCCTACTCTTCCCCTGTCTTGGCCCTGTGCTCTTCCAGATGGTTGGTCCGTGGAATGGGATCCGTCCCCGGCCAACACTGATGATACCGAGCTGGGCTTAGCATGACCTCCGTCTTGACGACGTGTTGTGAATCGTCGCGTATGTTTTCCGCTGCAAAAAACCATAACTTTAACAGTTTGTAATAATTTTTCTAAACTTGGAACTTCATACTACTTTTGGAAACTCTTGTAATGTAATTTCCTATGATGTAAAATATGATGGTGACTGTATCTCTGGACTCACCTTCGTGTGAGGTAACCTTATTTGATCCTGTATCGGTGGTTTATCGGGACGCTACCCGACAGGCCAAGGGATTATACCGTTTGAAGTATGTTGGAGCCCTCTGGAGTGGACTCGCGTACTTGAGCCGGTATAATTCAGGTTGGTTCTGCCACACCATCATCCTTATAGTGATTGCAGAATAGTAAACATGCAGCTCCTATGTCGCGCGAGTGACAGGAAATCACCCGACTTTTACCGGTCCTACTTAGCATAGCATCTATGCGATAAGGACTCGGGTACAATACATTGGATTCCTAAGATCTTATGCAACTAGGGTTTCATTTCAACTCCTAGACATATTGCAAGATATATGATATAATAATGGAATTGTAATAAATTGAATTACTGGGGTATGCATCGGGGCTTGCCTTTTGAGTGGGGTTGGGGGCAGGAGTGTCAGAGGCTTCCGAACTTTGGTTCGGGGCTTCAGTTAGTTCCTCGACGACTTGTGTTGGGTCTTCAGAAAACCCTTGGTCTTGCCCTAAGACCAACTCGTAATCTCCGTCGTCGAGCATCGTTGATTCTATATGATATGCAACAATTTAGGTAAGACGGGATTTGAATTTAAGATCTTATGTCACAACAAAGTTGCAATCCAACCAAGTCAACACTCATCAATTCATGAAATAAAAGGGGTTTAGGCTTGAATTACCATTTATATCATGATTATAGTATTGGATTTATGGAAAATAGGAACTAGAGCTTTTGAATTTGAATTTAAATTTCAAGTTTAAACTTCAAAATTGAGGTAAAAAGAATTGTAAAACCTTGAAAGATTATTTATAGACTAATTACCAACATATTAGATTATGATAAAAAAAGATCTAACTAATTAACCCTAAGGAACATGCTTAATTAATTTCAATCATCTCAAATTTGAATTTCCTAAATTCAAAAGAAGTTAAGTTACAAAACAGTGCTAGGTTTGAAATTTTAACACAAGTTCACACATGACCTGTAAAGGTTACATACTAACAATTATAAGAAGTAAAGCTAAAATGTAGAAGTTATGTATAAAATACCTCTTAACCTTAGATTTAAAATAGATGCAAAAGTATTTAATTTAAAACTAAACTTCATTAATAAAAGTTATAGGGTTTGAAATCTAGTTTCCAACAAAACTATTTTTGCAATTTTCGGATTTTTCTATAGTTTTCTATGAATTTTACAAGACAGCAGCACTAAACACATGGAATAACAAAAGGGCTTTGCACTGGGGTCCCTGGGTTTTAACACTTAGACCCTTAGAAACAAAACAATTATCACAGATATGCCCTTGCCGGCACGCGACGACGGCCGGCGTCCCTGTCGCCAGCGTTCTCGCCGGCGGCGAGGTCCGGGGTGGGAATGGATCGGTGCAACGTGACCTACAGGGGCTACTGAGCACGATGGAGGGTGATGTGCTCGAGGATCAGTGGCAGAGCACGGCCGGCGACAAGCAATGGCGGCGGCCGCGTCGGGGCATCGTCGTTCCCGGCAAGGGACCGGCGAACACGAGCATGCAAGGCGCGCACGAGCACCGGTGAGCTGCGGGGAGTTGACCTGAGTACCTGGATGGGCTGGAGATCAAGCAGAAGGGGCTGTCTCGGGCGGCTCCGGTGAGGGGCGGCTTGGGGTGGGGGCGATTCCGTCGAAGGAGGGCCGAGGGTTGGACCAGATCAGGTCGGGGGGCTAGGGGAGGAGGTGAGGGAGCAGTGTACGGCTGGAATTTGGGCGGGGTGGAGTGGTCGCGGTGAATTCCGATGAGGAGCACGGGCGGATTTCGGTGGCGCAAGGAAGGAGAGAGCTCGCCGGCACCGCAGTCGGGCTGTTTTGGTGGAAGAAGCTGGGATTAGTTCGCTTGGTGAGCTGCGGTGGATCATGGCGGTGCTGGTGGTGCTTTGAATCGGGGATGGGGAGTGGCAGCTGGAGCTGCCGATGGTGAGCAGGAATGGCGGCGGTCATCGGGCAGCGGGAGGTGATCGGAGCAGGGAAACTGGAAGGGAGAAGAAGGGTGCAAACGCTAGGGCGTGTACTAGAGAAGCTAGAGAAGGCGTCCGGGGTCCAGAAGAAGCGGTGCCTGTGCTCAAGCAGGTGCTGGCACCACGGCGGCGCGCGTGGCAGCCGCGGCGGAGCTCGAGTAGGAAGCGGGCGGCGTGGCCGAGCGAGGAGGGGCCAGTGCGGAGGCGGGAAGCGGTGGGGCAGAGGCCGGGATGGCACGTGGCAAGGTTCTGAGCGGCACAGAGATGGCAGTGATGACGCACAGGGCCAGACTGCGGCGGCGGCGTGCGGCAGAGGAGAAGCAGAGGGGATCGGGTCTGGGGAAGATGAAGGGGACCCAGTTGTAAAAAGCAGAAAGTTCAGGGACCTCACTGTAATGCACCTATAACTTTCAAACCAGAGCTCAAATGTAGATGGGCCCAAAAGTAAAAGTGCAGGATTTTTCAAGATCTACAACTTTGCTTGAGGGTTCATCTGCAGAAGAGCAACAGTTTTGAAATTACTATCAAACTTAGCATAATTTTCAAACTTTATGTAAATCCTATAGATAAAACTACACTACACATACATCCAAAAGGTAGTTTCACTTACTTTTGCGATTTAAACACAAGTTTTAGACTTTTGCAAAACAACCCTCATACATTTGAATTCTACCCTCTATATTCACCCATTTAGCACAAAAGGGCCTCTATTAAAATATAATTATATAAGCAACCACTTTTCCTTAACATTAAAATTTTTAAACCCACTTTTGCCACATTTTGTACATAACAACACACTAAAGATCTAGGGTGTGACCATGCTATTTACCTGAGTGTCACAGCCTTCCCCCCTAAAGAGAATCTCGTCCCGAGATTCCGGAACAGAATAGATTGGAATGATTAAGTCCGGAGGTTGGCTTGGAAAAAGTCTGGGAAATTATGCTGAAGATAGGATTCAGTTTCCCATGTTGCTTCTTCTTTTGTGTGATGGTTCCACTGAATCTTGTACATTCTGATAGTTTCTCTAGTAGTGCTTCTTTCTTTAGTGTCTAGCACTCTAAGAGGATGTTCTGTATAGGTCAGATCGGGCTCGATTTCGATAACTTGGGAATCGATGATTTCGGTAGGAATCTTAACACATTTCCTGAGTTGGGATATATGGAAGATATTATGAATGGTCGCTAATTGAGAAGGAAGTTGAAGACGGTAAGCTACGGGTCCACAGATTTCAAGGATTTCAAAAGGTCCGATGTATCGAGGAGCAAGTTTCCCTTTTACGCTGAACCTTTGAACACCTCGGGTAGGAGATACTCGAAGATATACGAAGTCTCCGACTTGAAATTGCAATGGTCTTCTTCGTATATCAGCGTAGCTTTTCTACCAAGATTGGGTTGCCTTGAGATTATCCTGTATAACTTTTACCCTATTCTCTACTTCAATAACTAGGTCGGGTCCAAAAATTCTACTTCGCCGGTTTGTGACCAACTCAAAGGGGTTCTGCAACGGCGGCCGTACAATGCTTCAAATGGGGCCATCCTGAGACTGCTTTGATAGCTGTTGTTGTATGAAAATTCTGCTAATGACAGACATTTGTCCCAGTTCTTGTTATATTGAAGGACGCAGGCTTTGAGCATATCTTCCAAAATCTGATTTACCCTTTCGGTCTGTCCATCTGTCTGAGGATGATACGTAGAGCTTCGAATTAACTTAGTTCCAAGAGCATCTTGGAGTTGCTCCCAGAACCGAGCAACGAATTGTGCTCCACGATCAGAAATGATTGTCTTAGGTACGCCATGAAGACGAACAATCTGATCCAAGTAAATCTCGGCATACTTCTTGGCATTATATGTAGTGTGCACAGGAAGGAAATGTGCAGTTTTGGTTAATCGATCAATGATTACCCAAATGGAATCATGTTTTAGAGATGTATTGGGCAAACCAACAATAAAGTCCATACTGATATCCTCCCACTTCCAAGAAAGAATAGGTAGAGGTTGAAGAATACCAGCAGTTTTCAAATGACTGGCTTTGACTCTTTGGCAAATATCACATTCTGAGACATACTTGGCGATTTCTCGTCTCATACGAGTCCACCAAAAGTTTTGTTTCAAATCTTGGTACATCTTCGTACTGCCAGGGTGCATAGAAAATTTGGATAGGTGGGCTTCGTCCATTATCTGTTTACGGAGCTTATGGTCCTTGGGTATAACAATACGTTCGTTGAACCATAAAACTCCTTCTGGATCCACTTGGAAGCATTTATATTTCCTTTCTCCTTGTGTTATCTTTTGCTTAATGATTCTAACTCCCTTACTGCGCTGCTGAGCTAGAACAATGTCATCCCTAAGCGTGGCTTCAACTGAGAGATGGTTCAAGTCACCTTGGGGTACGATTTCTAGATTAAGCTTTCTCATTTCCCAACGAAGAGTTTCGTTGAAAGCTTCAACAGATAAGCAAGAGCAATGTGCTTTGCGACTGAGTGCATCTGCAACGACATTGGCCTTGCCTTGATGATAATGTACCTCTAGATCATAATCCTTGATCAGTTCTAGCCAGCGTGTTTGCCTCATATTCAAATCTGCTTGTGTAAAGATATATTTGAGGCTTTTGTGGTCGGTGTATATATGACACTTTGCACCCATTAGATGATGATGTCTCCAAATTTTCAAGGCATGAAAGACAGCTGCTAGTTCGAGATCATGAGTAGGATAGTTCTGTTCATGAATTCTGAGTGCCCGTGATGCATATGCAATTACTCGATGATCTTGCATGAGCACACGACCAAGTCCAGTTCCTGATGCATCACAATAGATGTCAAGACTGGTTGAGCCAAGACTGGAGCAGTAGTAAGATGATTTCTGAGAATGTGGAATGCATCATCGCATTTTTGATCCCAAGCGAATTTAACACCTTTCTTTAGTAGTTCGGTCATAGGTTTTGCTATTCTGGAAAAGTTAGGAATGAAACAACGATAATAGCCAGCTAGACCAAGAAAGCTTCAAATTTGATGGACTGTTGTAGGAGGTTTCCAATCCATTATTTCTTGCACTTTGCTGGGGTCAACAGATATACCGTCACTAGAAATGATATGGCCCAGAAATTTCACTGTATCCAACCAAAACTCGCACTTGGAGAGTTTGGCGTACAGGTGGTCTCTTAATCATCAAAGGATGACATGAAGATGTTTGACATGATCTTCTGGAGTTTTAGAATAGATCAGGATGTCGTCAATGAAGACCACAACAAATTTGTCGAGTTCTTGCATGAAGACAGAATTCATGAGGTACATGAAATAGGCTGGAGCATTAGTGAGACCAAATGACATAACTAGGTATTCATATAAACCATATCGGGTGGAGAAAGCGGTTTTTGGAATGTCACTTGGCCGAATCTTAATTTGGTGATAGCCGGAACGAAGATCAATTTTAGAGAATACCTTAGCTCCGGCTAGTTGATCGAAGAGAATGTCAATGCGGGTAGGGGATATTTGTTTTTAATAGTTACCGCATTGAGAGGACGATAGTCCACACACAGCCTTAAGCTGTTATCTTTCTTTTTTACGAAAAGAGCTGGACAACCCCATGGTGATGCACTTGGACGAATGAAACCCTTATCAAGGAGATCTTGGAGTTGGACTTTCAACTCCGCAAGCTCATTAGGAGGCATACGATAGGGTCTCTTGAAGATAGGGGCTATACCGGGTTGGAGTTCTATGATAAACTCGATATCTCGATCTAGAGGCATTCCAGGCAAATCGTCTGGAAAGACATCTGGATATTCACAGACAATAGGAATATCCTTTAGCTTGAGCCCGGTGGCAGCATAAGTGCAAGAATTGGTATACTCCTGTTGTGGGAGATACAGGACAGTAGGTTCATGTTCAGGGAAATTTATTTCCACTGTTCGGGAAGAGATATCTAGGGACACATGATTTTTGGTCATCCAATTCATACCTAAGAGTACATCCATTCCCTTTAGGTCTATCACTAATAGATCTGTTTTGATTGGGTGACTACCCAGCTGAATTGGTACCATTCTACATATTCGATTGGATAAAATCTTACCGCCAGGAGTTAGGATTCTATAGGCTTCATTTATAGAATAGATATCCAAGCCTACTTTAGTCCCACAATCCTTACTGATAAAACTATGGGTGGCGCCAGAATAAAAAAGAACAATAACGGGGTGATAGTTGATAGAAAATATACCCGTCATTATCGGTGTCCCTTAGGGAAGTTCGAAGAGTGTGGTGAGGTTCACCCTTCCTTGGCGGACCTGGACCACTTGTTTCTTGCCCTTGCTGGTTGGACTGGATGTTTGCCTTTGGAAGATTTCCTAGGTTGAGGGCAATCCTTAATGAAATGGGACGGGCTTCCGCAGTTGAAACAACGACAGTTGCTGTTTCCTTGGTTGGCTGGCGGAAAGCTCGGCCGCGGACCTTGTTGTGGTTGCTGCTGAATTTGTGGTGTCGGTGGTCGGTTGAATCGTGCCTGTTGGGGTGGTCTGGCTACCCATCTGCCAGGCAAATTGCCTCGAGGTGGGGCTCGAGGGGCGTTACTCGGGACCAACCGATACCTTGATGGTTGCGTAGTTGCAGGCCCTATAGGTGCCTTCCGTTTCTTTTCTGCTCTGTGGGCTGAGATACAATCTTCTTGAGTAATGGCCATATTGACCAACTCATTAAAATTGTTGGCCCTTACCAAATTCAATCATTCTTTAAGTTTGGTATTCAGGCCTCGGCGAAAATGATCTCTTTTGCGGGCATCACTGTGTGACACTCAGGTAATTAGCTGGGTTATACCTTAGATTTTAAGCATGTTTGTATGTACAAAGTTTGGCAAAAATGTACCTTATGTATGCAATGCTATGGAAGAAAGGATGTTTATGTAATTAATATTAACTAAAGGTCCTTTTATGCAAAATGGATGGAGATGAGGGAAAAGTTTAAAAGTATAAGGGTTATTTTGCAAAAAGTAGTATCTGTGGTTAAATTGCAAAGATATATGTGAAATTACCACAGGGTGTATGTGCAAAAGTAATTTTACTTAGGGATTTACATAAAATATGAAATTATTACTAAGTCTAGTTTATTTCCAAAACTATTGCTCAAATGTAGATGAACCTTAAAGAGAAGTTGTAGAGTTTGAAAAACCATGCACTTTTGATTTTTGGACCATCTCCATTTGAGCATTGGTTTAAAAGTTGCAAGCCCTTTACAGTAAGGTCCCTGCCTTTCTCTGAAATTACAGATCAGTCCACAAATCAGTTCATTCCCTTCTTCCTCAGACGCCTCTGCTCCCACTGCTCTGCCTCCCCTGCTCTTATGCCGCCGGCGTAATACGCTGCCCCTGCTCACCGCCGGTCACCTTCTGATCTCCCCGCCCACGCGTCGCCTTCCTGCTCCTCACCGCCCTAGCCTCCTGCTGCTGGCGCCCCACCCGAGCGCCACGATTTTTCCCCGACTGCCAGCACTGCACGCCGGAATTCCGGCCGCCGCCGCAATACCCCTGTGGGCGTGCCTTATCCCTTCCTCTCCACGGCTTCGTGGCACCAGCAACTCCCAGTCACCGGTTTCCTTCGCTTGTTTACTGGCCAAACCCCTGCCGTCGCCTGTTTCTTCCCCTTTCTTCTTCCCTGCCTCACCGAAGCCGCCCGCACTTCTCTCCGGCATACACAGCAGACACTTCATCTCGCCCAAATTCCGTTGACACAGAGCTTCCCCACCCCCTCCCCTTGCTCCACGTCGTGATCCAACCCAGCCCCGACCCCTCTGTCCACCGGATTTACTCCACCCCGAGCCGCCCCTCCATTGGCGCCGCCGAGCTCGGCTCCACCGTCGACAGCCCGCCTCGCCACTCCTCCGACCAATCCATGTAAGGGAATCGCTCCCCCACATCCCAGTGGTGCTCATGCGCGCGCTATGCCCCCTTGTTCGCCGGCCGTTCGCCGGGAACGGCGTTGCGCTGCCACGGCCGCCGCGCCTCATCGTCGTCGACAGTGTCCCGTGGCTACCCGTTGGGCACCACCCCTCCCAATCTCTTCCTTAGGTCCTGTAGGCCGTGCCTGAGCAGCTTGTTCCCGCCGGCGACCTCGCCGTCGGCGAGAACACGTGGGAGCCGAGAGGCCGGCCGGCGTCGGGCTCAGCAAGGGCCTATTTGTGAGAAGAACATATCTTGCAAGGACCCCAGTGCAAATATTCGAGACCCCCCCCTAGGCTTCTATTATTTCATGTGAATGTGATTCCCTATCTTGTAAAATTCATAACAAATCGCAGAAAAATCCAAAAATAGCAAAACTAGTTTTGTTAGAAACTAGATTTCAAATTCTATAACTTTGGTTAATAAAGTTTAGTGTGAAACAATTTACTTTTATCCTCATTGTTGAACCTAAGATTAGGGAATGACTTATGCGTAACCTTGATATTCAATACTTGATTACTTGTGAAGTTTGACCTAAATATTTCATGAGCTCTAGGTAACTTGATGCAAGGTTACAAACTTAACTTTAATTTAAACTTAATTTCTTTTATTATGAAACTTTCAACTTTAAAATAAACTTAATATATAACCTTCTCTAATTGGAATCTGTTAATATCCACTAAGGTGATGTTTTATAATGCTAATATATAATCAAATTTCTAGGATCTTTTATTTAAAGTTTTGAATTTAATTTTAGTTCATTTCAAATTTAATCTAAATATTTAATTTGTATTACAATAAAATTCTACCATATCTTTATAACTAGTGTTTTAAATTTAAACCCTCTTTATTTTATGCATGGTTGTGTGTTGTTTGAATGAGGTATAATATTTAAAACGTGAATTTTTAAATTTAAATTTCACTTTATTAATTTATTGCATTTCATATAGAGTCGACGACACTCGACGACGGAGATTACGAACTGGTCTTAGGACAAGACCAAGGCTTTCCGGAAGATCCAGCACAAGTCGTCGAAGGATTAACTGAAGCCCCGAACCCAAGTTCGGAAATCTCTGACTCTCCTTCCCCCACCCCCACTTCAGAAGGCAAGCCCCGGACATGTCCCATTACTTTATTTACACTGCAATCTAAGTCTATTATATTATATCTTGCATTAAGTCTAGGAATTGAAGTGAAACCCTAGATGCATGAACCCTAGGAATCCAATGTAATGCTCCCGAGTCCTTATCGGATAGTTGCTCCGCTAATAGGACCGGTAGAAGTCGAGTGATTTCCTGTCACTCGCGCGATATAGGAGTTGCATGTTTACTATTCTGCAACCACTATAAGGATGACGGACAGGGTCATGTATTGTATCATGACCTGGAAGTTTACCCTGTCTGTTTTGATAAAAGCTTTAAGGTCGAAATGTGTGGTAGTGGTGGCTAAGTTTTTGAAAGTACTAGCCACATGCCGCGAAATATGGTAAGCGGTAAGCCTAGTAACCAATCGGCCCGGCAAGTGGACATACCTCCCACCACTCGATTTTATGTTATGTGTACACGCACCGACGTGCGGGAGTACGTTCTGCAAGGCAGACAGGAATACGGGTTTTGTAGTCGCGCTACAGACGTATGTCCTGTACACATTGGGTGTGCGTACGGTCCTGCAGTCGCTTGTGGTGGACCTGATCCACGACCCGGAATGAAAGGCAAACGGTTGCTTCAGAATGCCCTGTTGGTATTCCAAGCGTGTGTGTTAGGTTTACCTTGCAAGGTTAAATTCGATTCGAATCGTCCGCCTCTCACGAGGATTGAGATTGCTTAACCCTTCTGCCACATTGAGTAAAAAGTGTAACTAATGATGGATAATCTTGATGGATGATAATCACTACCTTGCTTGCTTAGTGTAGGTGCTAATCTAGAATAAATACTCAACTAGAAAATGAGAGCTAAAACTTGAAAATAGTTCATACTCTTTGTTACTTTTCAGCTGAAAATAAACCCAGAGCCTTTGCAATGCCTTCATGAGTCTAGTTATGGGCTAAGTATACCCAACCCCGGGTAAGCCTTGCTGAGTATTAGAATACTCAGCCTTGCCAATGTTTGTTTCAGGTATAACCTACGAGAACCCCACGGACAACCTTGGGTGGCCAACGTCCGTTCCGTTTGGCTGGTCCGTGGAGTGGGACCCGTCCCCGGCCAGCACAGACCCTCCGGAGTGACACCAAGCCCTGGGCTAAGCTTGGCGTTCGCCTTCGCGACGTGTGTAGTCGCGTAAAACTTTTTCTTCCGCTGTGAGTTTAGACAAGCTGTTACGCTTGTCAGTTTGAACATGATTGTATAAATTTACTTCTCTTGAACTCGTTTTGTAATAATATATATATATGGCTGTAAATTAAAGTTGAAGAGCTATTCTGTGATGTGAACTTGCCATCGTGCGAGGTAAACCTGCTTCGATCCTGCTGAACCGTGGTTGAATCGGGCGGAGACCCGACAGACCAAAGGATTGTTCCGTTTGAAGTGCGTTAAGCTGATTGCAGTTGTACGGCGATCAATAGCGCACTTGAGCCGGAATAATTCGAGCGGTTCTGCCACAGCTGGTATCAGAGCTGTAGGTTTATCTTTACATCTAGAATAGTTCTTAAAAAGTGTTTTCTGGATACAAGTTTGCCAACAAATGAGTTTACCAAGTACGTTGGATCCGTTAAGGTTGGTGATTAGAACGTAAAGCCCTAGGGGTTAATATGGGAAAGTGTCAGGTGGCTAATAGTATCTATATATGTATAGATACTTCTGACTTGCAGCACTACTTTCTGTCAAAACTTAAATTCCTGCACAATCCAACCTTACTTCCTGTAACGACATCTACGTACGGAGGTAAGAAGGTAAGGATCCTCAGCCAACTGAGGGAGCTTGGCCTTCCCGTCGGTGATGCGAACCGAACGCTGTTTCTCAAGCAGTGGCCTACTTGAGATGCTGCCAATATACCAACTTAGGTTGATTATATTGGGAGTATATGGTTCGGCGCAGGGTATGGCGATCGCTGTTCATACCCCCGCATTTTGCGGTACCCCCGTGAATACGTTGTTTCGATAACGTATGTTAACGTTGTCTGTACGGCGGTAATTGTACAGATGCTGTTTCTATAGTGAACAGTAATGTTTGGGGACGCTTTCATGTCGTGCTGCCATGAAAGGTTCATGAGATATATATATGTATATCTGTGTGTTCTTTTGCAGGTACACTAACTACGTTTACGCTGTTAGGATGCGTAGGGTTTACCGACTAGTTATATATAGTGAGAGACGTATGGTTATGCCACCGGAATTAATTACGTAAGTCCGAAAATATTCGGCAGTTGTTTTGTTTGTGAGGACGAGTAGTGCGTGCATGCATCATTTGTTAATAAAAGAATTTCATATATGATGGACATGTTGTTTGTATTTGGAATGGATTAATGAAGAGCTAAGGATAGCTTTAGGATGGATATCTTATATGGGATCTTAGTTTTCCATCTGATTTCCAGCCTTTGCTGTTAACAGAATTGGTTATCTTGATTTGTTTATCTTGTACTCTTCTAACAAGATAACAAGTTTTACCATTTGCATCCTGGTCGCAGATGGCAGCACCTTCCAGTGTTTTCTGGGATCCGGAAGGGCATCTCCACACTAATGCCCTTCACTGGGAGGGTTTTCCTCGCTTGCTATGGGAATCCTTGCAGGCTTTCTATTATACAGAACCCCCTCAGTATGACGCTGTTGAACATGTGGAAGACGGAATCCATAGGGCCCATGTTAGGATGAGTATACCTCAGCATCCTTTCCGTTCACAATGGCAGCCTATTGAGATCAGCACGACGGGCTACAGAATTATGGACACCATTGAAGCAGCGGCCCTAGAAGCTATTTATGCTTTTTGCAGTCAACACCCCGAGGAAGTTGTAGGACAACCTATAGGTTTGTTTGCCACGACAGATCCTGGTAGAGCGGAGCGAGACCTTGGAACAATTCCTGAAAGTCATAGACTGGAAGGTCCACCAGAAGAAGTAGTGCAAGGAATGAGGTGTTATACGGGCGTGCAATACCACTATCACATGCTGCTACGCCGTGAGATAGGTCATCTGATCACTGCTGCGCGAAGTTTCCACGGGGACGCTGCCAGATACTTTACCCAGGCCGATCAACTTCAAGCAGTGGTACTTGAGAAGAATGGAGTAATCGCTACTCAAAACGAGACCATCCATCATCGTGAAGATCAGATCAACGAGAGTGATCACATAATCACTCAGCGGGATACTGTTATTGAATTTCTACAGGCACAAGTTCAAGATCTGATCCTTGCAGTGGATGATGCTCAAGCTCAGATTGAAGAATTGCAGCAGCCCCCGATTCCTCCCGTTGCACCTGCAGCACCTGAAGCTGAAGAGGAAGATCCCGAGGAGATTGAAGGGGTCTCCGAACTTGATTCCGAGCATGGGGATCCTGTCGTCAGTCCCCACCATTCCTCCTCTGGAAGCCAGTCATCAGTGGGCAATTTTGATGACTTTTAGTCATAGTGGACAGCGTGGTGGTTTAGATGTAATAAATGTATAAGATGTAACATAAGTAGTGTGTAGAACATCTAGTTATAAAGCCACTTGTTGTATATGTGGCATGTACTTTTAGGTAAAAGTTTGTAACCTTTTGAGTATGCTGATGTAAGATAGTAGTATCTTTATAGTAATCCAAATCCTGAGTTCTGGTTATTCTGCTCGACATCTGTGTGCCTGTTATAAGTGGAATGAATGGAGCATATGCATTACATTTCAGCTTGATAAAATGTATATTATCTGAAATTGGAGTAAGATTATGGTTGATAATGGATGTCTCCTTTATTTCAGATGGTTGGAGCTACTCGAGGAACCCCAGAAGGATTCCGGGCAGGACAACCTGGTAGTTCTCAGCAACCACCACCGCCACCTCCGAACTTGGCCGAGGTTATGGCTCGGCAAACTGAGCTTTTAAATCAACTTGTGCAAGCTCAAATGGGCCATTTCCAGCAGCAACCTCGAGGCCGAGGAGAACCTCTATCGGCCACTTATCAGGACTTTCTCAGCACCCAGCCTCCTTTATTCCATAAGGCCGATGAGCCTCTGGACGCAGATGCCTGGTTGCGGACTATCGAGTCTAAGTTCACTTTATTATCAGCACCATGTTCAGAGGAGAACAAAGTGCTCTTCGCCGCCCAGCAACTTCGAGGCCATGCACGTCTTTGGTGGGACCAGTTTCATGCAATGCAACCCGCCGAACACGTGGTCATTTGGGATGAATTTCGGACTGCTTTTCGGGCCCATCACATACCGGCTGGACTCATTGAGCGAAAGCTCAATGAATTTTTAAATCTGACCCAAGGTACCCGCACAGTTACACAATATGCACAGGTTTTCAATCACCTGTGCCAATATGCGGGATCACACGCGGACACAGATGCCCGCAAATGTGATCGCTTCCGTCGAGGCCTAAACACCAAGCTCAAAGAATGGCTGAATTTAGTGAAGGCCAATGATTTCAATGAGTTGGTCAATATGGCCATAACTCAAGAAGACTGCATTGCCGCTCATAGAGCTGAAAAGAAACGGAAGGTACCTACAGGGCCTGCAACTTCACAGCCACCGCGGTATCGGTTGATTCCGAGCAACGCCCCTCGAGCTCCGCCTCGAGGCAATATATCTGGCAGATGGATAGCCCGACCTCCCCAGCAAGCACAATTCAATCGACCACCCCTGCCCCAAACTCAACAACAACCCCAACAAGGTCTGCGGCCGAGCTTTCCGCCAGCTACTCCAGGAAACAACAATAATCGTTGTTTCAATTGCGGAAGCCCGTCCCACTTCATTAAGGATTGCCCTCAACCTAGGAAATCATTCCAAGGGCAAACATCTGGTCCAAACTACAAGGGCAAGGGTAAGAGACAAGTGGTGCAGGTCCGACAAGGGAGGGTGAATCTCACTACACTCTCCGAACTCCCTGAAGGGGCACCGATAATGACGGGTACATTTTCTATTAACCATCATCCCGTTATTGTTCTTTTTGATTCCGGTGCTACCCATAGTTTTATCAGTAAAGAATGTGGAAGTAAAGTAGGATTGGATATTTACCCTACTAAAGAAGATTATAAGATAATCACTCCTGGTGGGAAAACCCTATCAAATCAAATCTGTATGAAAGTACCACTTCTATTGGGTAGTCAGGTAATAAAAGCAGATTTACTTCTGTTAGACCTAAAGGGAATGGATGTCCTTTTAGGAATGAACTGGATGGCACAGCACCATGTGTCTTTGGATATCTCTTCTCGCACTGTGGAGATAGATTCACTCGAACACGAACCTACCATCCTCTATCTTCCACAACCAAAATCCTTTAACTCTTTCACCTATGCTGCATCTAAGGTCAAACTTGAGGATATTCCAGTCGTTTGTGAATATCCAGATGTTTTTCCAGACGATTTGCCTGGAATGCCTCCAGACAGAGATATCGAGTTCATCATAGAACTCCAACCTGGTACAGCCCCTATCTCTAAGAGACCTTACCGTATGCCTCCTAATGAGTTGGCTGAATTAAAAACCCAACTCCAAGATCTCTTAGACAAAGGCTTCATTCGTCCAAGTGCATCACCATGGGGTTGTCCAGCCTTATTTGTGAAAAAGAAAGACAATAGCTTAAGGCTGTGTGTCGATTACCGTCCCCTCAATGCGGTGACCATCAAAAATAAATATCCTTTACCCCGCATTGACATTCTATTCGATCAACTCGCCGGAGCTAAGATATTCTCTAAGATTGATCTTCGTTCCGGCTACCACCAAATTAAAATTCGGCCCAGTGATATTCCAAAAACAGCCTTCTCCACTCGGTATGGTCTATACGAGTATCTGGTCATGTCGTTCGGTCTCACTAATGCCCCAGCCTATTTCATGTACCTCATGAATTCTGTCTTCATGCAAGAGCTCGACAAGTTTGTCGTGGTCTTCATTGATGACATCTTGATCTATTCTAAAACTCCAGAAGATCATGCTAAGCATCTTCATGTCATCCTTCAGCGATTAAGAGACCACCACCTGTATGCCAAATTCTCTAAATGTGAATTTTGGCTAGATACAGTCAAATTCTTGGGCCATACCATTTCTGGTGACGGAATATCCGTCGATCCCAGTAAAGTACAAGAAGTGATGGATTGGAAACCCCCGACCTCCGTCCATCAAATTCGTAGTTTTCTCGGTCTAGCTGGCTATTATCGTCGTTTCATTCCTGACTTCTCCAGAATAGCCAAACCTATGACCGAACTGCTAAAGAAAGGTGTGAAATTCTCCTGGGATCAAAAATGCGAAGATGCATTTCATATTCTCAGAAATCATCTTACGACTGCTCCAGTCTTAGCTCAACCAGATGTCTCAAAGTCTTTTGACATCTACTGTGATGCATCGGGAACTGGACTTGGTTGTGTACTTATGCAAGACAACCGAGTAATTGCATATGCATCACGAGCACTTAGGGTGCATGAATAGAACTACCCTACTCATGATCTTGAACTTGCAGCTGTTATTCATGCCCTAAAGATCTGGAGACACCATCTGATGGGTACGAAATGTCATATTTATACCGATCATAAAAGCCTCAAGTATATCTTTACCCAGGCAGATTTGAATATGAGGCAAAGACGCCGGCTAGAACTAATCAAAGATTATGATTTGGAGGTACACTATCATCCGGGCAAGGCCAATGTCGTTGCAGATGCCCTTAGTCGCAAAGCGCATTGTTCTTGCCTATCCATTGAAGCATTCGATGAAACTCTCTGTTGGGAAATGAGTAAGCTCAACTTAGAGATCATTTCCCAAGGTGACTTAAACCATCTTTCGGTTGAAGCCACACTTAGAGATAGTATTGTTCTAGCACAACAGCGTAATAAAGGGATCAGAATCATTAAACAGAAGCTAATGCAAGGAGAAGGGAAGTATAAATGCTTCCGAATAAATCCTGAAGGAGTTTTGTGGTTCAACGAACGTATTGTTGTACCAAAGAACCATAAACTCCGTAAACAAATAATGGATGAGGCCCATCTATCCAAATTCTCTATACATCCTAGCAGTACGAAGATGTATCAGGATCTGAAACAAAACTTTTGGTGGACTCGTATGAGACGAGAAATTGCCAAATATGTGTCAGAATGCGATATCTGCCAAAGAGTCAAAGCCAGTCACCTCAAGACTGCTGATATCCTTCAACCTCTATCCATTCCTTCGTGGAAGTGGGAGGATATCAGTATGGACTTTATTGTTGGCTTGCCCAACACTTCTCGGAGGCATGACTCTATTTGGGTAATCGTTGATCGATTAACTAAGACTGCACATTTCCTTCCCGTGCATACCACATATAATGCCAAAAGGTATGTCGAGATTTATCTAGATCAAATTATTCGACTCCATGGAGTACCTAAAACGATCATTTCAGATCGTGGAGCACAATTTGTCGCTAGGTTCTGGGAGCAACTTCATGATGCTCTTGGGACTAAATTAATTCGAAGCTCTGCCTATCATCCTCAGACAGATGGGCAAACAGAACGAATAAACCAGATTCTAGAAGATATGCTCAGAGCATGTGTACTCCAATTTGACAAAAATTGGGATAAATACTTGTCATTAGCAGAATTTTCTTATAATAATAGCTATCAGACAAGTATTAAGATGGCCCCCTTTGAAGCATTATACGGTCGCCGATGCCGAACTCCTTTGAGTTGGTCACAAACCGGCGAGCGTAAGATTTTTGGACCCGATCTAGTTGTAGAAGCAGAGGATAAAGTCAAGCTTATCCAGGACAATCTAAAGGCCGCCCAATCTCGACAAAAAAGCTACGCGGATATACGAAGAAGACCATTACAGTTTCACGTCGGAGACTTCGTATATCTTCGAGTATCTCCTATCCGAGGTGTTCAAAGATTCGGTGTAAAAGGGAAACTTGCTCCTCGATACATCGGACCCTTTGAAATCCTTGAAATCTGTGGACCTATAGCTTATCGTCTCCAACTTCCACCTCAATTAGCGGCCATCCATAACATCTTTCATGTATCCCAACTCAGAAAGTGTGTTAAGATTCCCACCGAAATCATCGATTCCCAAGTTATCGAAATCGAACCAGATCTGACCTATACAGAACAACCCATCAGAATTCTCGACACGAAAGAAAGAAGTACCAGAAGAGAGACCACCAAAATGTACAAGATTCAGTGGAACCATCATACAGAAGAAGAGGCCACATGGGAAACCGAATCTTATCTCCAGCACAATTTTCCCGATTTCTTCCAAACCAATCTTCGAACTTGATCTTCCTGCCCTAACCTGCTTCGGAATCTCGGGACGAGATTCTTTTTAGGGGGGAAGGCTGTGACACTCAGGTAATTAGCTGGGTTATACCTTAGATTTTAAGCATGTTTGTATGTTCAAAGTTTGGCAAAAATGTACCTTATGTATGCAATGCTATGGAAGAAAGGATGTTTATGTAATTAATATTAACTAAAGGTCCTTTTATGCAAAATGGATGGAGATGAGGGAAAAGTTTAAAAGTATAAGGGTTATTTTGCAAAAAGTAGTATCTGTGGTTAAATTGCAAAGATATATGTGAAATTACCACAGGGTGTATGTGCAAAAGTAATTTTACTTAGGGATTTACATAAAATATGAAATTATTACTAAGTCTAGTTTATTTCCAAAACTATTGCTCAAATGTAGATGAACCTTAAAGAGAAGTTGTAGAGTTTGAAAAACCATGCACTTTTGATTTTTGGACCATCTCCATTTGAGCATTGGTTTAAAAGTTGCAAGCCCTTTACAGTAAGGTCCCTGCCTTTCTCTGAAATTACAGATCAGTCCACAAATCAGTTCATTCCCTTCTTCCTCAGACGCCTCTGCTCCCACTGCTCTGCCTCCCCTGCTCTTCTGCCGCCGGCGTAATACGCCGCCCCTGCTCACCGCCGGTCACCTTCTGCTCTCCCCGCCCACGCGTCGCCTTCCTGCTCCTCACCGCCCTAGCCTCCTGCTGCTGGCGCCCCACCCGAGCGCCACGATTTTTCCCCGACTGCCAGCACTGCACGCCGGAATTCCGGCCGCCGCCGCAATACCCCTGTGGGCGTGCCTTATCCCTTCCTCTCCACGGCTTCGTGGCACCAGCAACTCCCAGTCACCGGTTTCCTTCGCTTGTTTACTGGCCAAACCCCTGCCGTCGCCTGTTTCTTCCCCTTTCTTCTTCCCTGCCTCACCGAAGCCGCCCGCACTTCTCTCCGGCATACACAGCAGACACTTCATCTCGCCCAAATTCCGTTGACACAGAGCTTCCCCACCCCCTCCCCTTGCTCCACGTCGTGATCCAACCCAGCCCCGACCCCTCTGTCCACTGGATTTACTCCACCCCGAGCCGCCCCTCCATTGGCGCCGCCGAGCTCGGCTCCACCGTCGACAGCCCGCCTCGCCACTCCTCCGACCAATCCATGTAAGGGAATCGCTCCCCCACATCCCAGTGGTGCTCATGCGCGCGCTATGCCCCCTTGTTCGCCGGCCGTTCGCCGGGAACGGCGTTGCGCTGCCACGGCCGCCGCGCCTCATCGTCGTCGACAGTGTCCCGTGGCTACCCGTTGGGCACCACCCCTCCCAATCTCTTCCTTAGGTCCTGTAGGCCGTGCCTGAGCAGCTTGTTCCCGCCGGCGACCTCGCCGTCGGCGAGAACATGTGGGAGCCGAGAGGCCGGCCGGCGTCGGGCTCAGCAAGGGCCTATTTGTGAGAAGAACATATCTTGCAGGGACCCCAGTGCAAATATTCGAGACCCCCCCCCCTAGGCTTCTATTATTTCATGTGAATGTGATTCCCTGTCTTGTAAAATTCATAACAAATCGCAGAAAAATCCAAAAATAGCAAAACTAGTTTTGTTAGAAACTAGATTTCAAATTCTATAACTTTGGTTAATAAAGTTTAGTGTGAAACAATTTACTTTTATCCTCATTGTTGAACCTAAGATTAGGGAATGACTTATGCGTAACCTTGATATTCAATACTTGATTACTTGTGAAGTTTGACCTAAATATTTCATGAGCTCTAGGTAACTTGATGCAAGGTTACAAACTTAACTTTAATTTAAACTTAATTTCTTTTATTATGAAACTTTCAACTTTAAAATAAACTTAATATATAACCTTCTCTAATTGGAATCTGTTAATATCCACTAAGGTGATGTTTTATAATGCTAATATATAATCAAATTTCTAGGATCTTTTATTTAAAGTTTTGAATTTAATTTTAGTTCATTTCAAATTTAATCTAAATATTTAATTTGTATTACAATAAAATTCTACCATATCTTTATAACTAGTGTTTTAAATTTAAACCCTCTTTATTTTATGCATGGTTGTGTGTTGTTTGAATGAGGTATAATATTTAAAACGTGAATTTTTAAATTTAAATTTCACTTTATTAATTTATTGCATTTCATATAGAGTCGACGACACTCGACGACGGAGATTACGAACTGGTCTTAGGACAAGACCAAGGCTTTCCGGAAGATCCAGCACAAGTCGTCGAAGGATTAACTGAAGCCCCGAACCCAAGTTCGGAAATCTCTGACTCTCCTGCCCCCACCCCCACTTCAGAAGGCAAGCCCCGGACATGTCCCATTACTTTATTTACACTGCAATCTAAGTCTATTATATTATATCTTGCATTAAGTCTAGGAATTGAAGTGAAACCCTAGATGCATGAACCCTAGGAATCCAATGTAATGCTCCCGAGTCCTTATCGGATAGTTGCTCCGCTAATAGGACCGGTAGAAGTCGAGTGATTTCCTGTCACTCGCGCGATATAGGAGTTGCATGTTTACTATTCTGCAACCACTATAAGGATGACGGACAGGGTCATGTATTGTATCATGACCTGGAAGTTTACCCTGTCTGTTTTGATAAAAGCTTTAAGGTCGAAATGTGTGGTAGTGGTGGCTAAGTTTTTGAAAGTACTAGCCACATGCCGCGAAATATGGTAAGCGGTAAGCCTAGTAACCAATCGGCCCGGCAAGTGGACATACCTCCCACCACTCGATTTTATGTTATGTGTACACCACCGACGTGCGGGAGTACGTTCTGCAAGGCAGACAGGAATACGGGTTTTGTAGTCGCGCTACAGACGTATGTCCTGTACACATTGGGTGTGCGTATGGTCCTGCAGTCGCTTGTGGTGGACCTGATCCACGACCCGGAATGAAAGGCAAACGGTTGCTTCAGAATGCCCTGTTGGTATTCCAAGCGTGTGTGTTAGGTTTACCTTGCAAGGTTAAATTCGATTCGAATCGTCCGCCTCTCACGAGGATTGAGATTGCTTAACCCTTCTGCCACATTGAGTAAAAAGTGTAACTAATGATGGATAATCTTGATGGATGATAATCACTACCTTGCTTGCTTAGTGTAGGTGCTAATCTAGAATAAATACTCAACTAGAAAATGAGAGCTAAAACTTGAAAATAGTTCATACTCTTTGTTACTTTTCAGCTGAAAATAAACCCAGAGCCTTTGCAATGCCTTCATGAGTCTAGTTATGGGCTAAGTATACCCAACCCCGGGTAAGCCTTGCTGAGTATTAGAATACTCAGCCTTGCCAATGTTTGTTTCAGGTATAACCTACGAGAACCCCACGGACAACCTTGGGTGGCCAACGTCCGTTCCGTTTGGCTGGTCCGTGGAGTGGGACCCGTCCCCGGCCAGCACAGACCCTCCGGAGTGACACCAAGCCCTGGGCTAAGCTTGGCGTTCGCCTTCGCGACGTGTGTAGTCGCGTAAAACTTTTTCTTCCGCTGTGAGTTTAGACAAGCTGTTACGCTTGTCAGTTTGAACATGATTGTATAAATTTACTTCTCTTGAACTCGTTTTGTAATAATATATATATATGGCTGTAAATTAAAGTTGAAGAGCTATTCTGTGATGTGAACTTGCCATCGTGTGAGGTAAACCTGCTTCGATCCTGCTGAACCGTGGTTGAATCGGGCGGAGACCCGACAGACCAAAGGATTGTTCCGTTTGAAGTGCGTTAAGCTGATTGCAGTTGTACGGCGATCAATAGCGCACTTGAGCCGGAATAATTCGAGCGGTTCTACCACACACTGTCCGCATGGTATCCCGCATATTGGCACAAGTGGTTGAAAACTTGTGCGTATTACATGACAGTGCGGGTTCCTTGAGTCAGGTTCAGAAATTCATTGAGCTTATGCTCAATGAGTCCCTCGGGTATATGGTGCGCTCGAAAGGCGGTCCGGAACTCATCCCAAGTGACAACTTGATCGGCAGGCTGCATGGCGTAAAAATGATCCCACCATAAGCGAGCTGTGCCGCGGAGTTGCTGGGCTGCAAAAAGCACCTTGTTTTCATCTGAACATGAAGCAGGTAATATGGCGAACTTGGACTCGATGGTTCGAAGCCAAGCGTCTGCGTCCAGAGGCTCGTCTGCCTTATGGAACACTGGAGGCTGAGTACTAAGGAAATCTTGATAACTGGCCGATGGAGGTTCGTCTCGGCCTCGGGATTGCTGACGAAAGTGGCCCGTCTGAGCCTGCACAAGCTGGTTGAGGAGTTCTGTTTGTCGGGCCATGACCTCGGCCAAATTTGTAGGTGGCGGTGTCGGTTGCTGAGAACCACTGGCCTGATCTGCCCGGAATCCTTCCGGGGTTCCGCGAGTAGCTCCAACCATCTGAAATAAGGGAGATATCCATTATCAACTATATTCTTACTCCAATTTCAGATGATATACAATTACCAAATAGAAATGTGATTCATATGCTCCATTCAATCAACTTATTCAGATGCAGGAAGATAAAGTAGGATGGTAAAACACAAGGTTTGGATTACTATATAAACACTGGTGATCCTTACATCTTACATCAGCACACTTAGACCACTACAACCCATTGCCTAAGTGCACATGCCACATATACAACAAGTGGCTCTAGCTCTAGATAGACTACACACCGCCTATATCACCTTTTTCTACACTAGTTACAACTAGACTATCACTCACTCAACCACAACTAAAAGTCATCAAAGTTGCCCACTGATGACTGACTACCCGAAGAGGAATGATGGGACTGATGACAGGATTTCCGTGCTCAGAATCAATCTCGGAGACTCCCTCAATTTCTTCGGGATCTTCTTCTTCTTCTTCAGGTGCCGGTACTGCAGGAGGCACAGGCTGCTGTTGAAGCTCAATTATGTGCGCATTGGCATCATCAACTTCGAGGATGAGATCATGAATCTGCTCTTGAAGAAATTCAATGATCGTGTTGCGTTGGATGATTGTCGCATCACTCTCATTGATTTGATCTTCTCGATGATGGATAGTCTCATTTTGGGTAGCAATGATTCCATCTTTCTCAATCACCAAAGCTCGAAGTTGATCCACTTGGGTGATATGTCTATCAGCTTCCCTATAGAGACTTCACGCAGCATTAACCAATTGGCCCATCTCATGACGCAGTAACAGTTGATAATGATACTGCACATTCATAAACCGCATCATACCTCGAAGTGCTTCTTCCGGTGGACCTTCCAGTCTATAACTCTCAGGGACTACCCTGAGATTCCATTCTGGCTCATTAGGATCTGTCGTAGCAAATAAACCAATGGGCTGTCCTGCGACTTCCCTAGGATGCTGATTATAGAAAACATAGATAGCTTCCAATGCTGCTCCTTCAATGGTGTCAACTATTCGATAGCCCATCACTTCAATTT
Source organism: Panicum hallii (assembly GCF_002211085.1). Taxonomy (NCBI): domain Eukaryota; kingdom Viridiplantae; phylum Streptophyta; class Magnoliopsida; order Poales; family Poaceae; genus Panicum; species Panicum hallii. Next base: position 20,814,759 of record NC_038049.1, read on the forward strand.
CAATGAGTTGCCATTGGGAACGAAGAGGGTGTTGAGGGATAGTCATTTTGACTCGAGCTCGATAAATGCCCTCTTCGTGATACTCTACTGCATCATATTGTGGAGGATCTATATAGCCGAACGACCTTAAGGATTCCCAAAGTAAACGAGGAAAACCCTCCCAATGCAGGGCATTTGTGTGGAGATGCCCTGCCGGATCCCAAAGGATGTTAGGAGGGGCTGCCATCTGCAACAAGAATGCAAATGGTGAGACTCTTTACCTCGCTGAAAAAGCACAAGATAAATGGAACGAGATAATCAATTCTGATAACAGCAAAGACTGAAAATCAGATGAAAGCCTAAGGTACTTTAAGATACCCAACTTTAAAACTACCATAAGAACCCTATCAACCCATTCCAGAGACAAACAACGTACCATTCATCCTTAGCAGTATTAAACACACATTGCATTCTTTTGTTTGACAACGAACTATGCATGCACGTACTACTCGTCCTCACAACCAAAACAATTGCCGAGCATCCTCGGACTTACGTGGTTAATTCCGGTGGCAAAACACATACGACACTCCCTAATAACTAATCGATTAATCCTACTCGTCCTAACCTCTTAATCGTGGTTAGTGTACCTGCAGAAGAACACACACACACACATATATATATATATATATATCATGAACCTTTCATGGCAGCACGACAGGAAAGCGTCCCCAAACAGTACCATTTACTATAGAAACAACATCTGTACAATTACCGCCATACAGACAACGTTAACATACATTATCGAAACAACGTATTCACGGGGGTACCGCAATATGCGGGGGTATGAACAGCAATCGCCATACCCTGCGCCGAACCATATACTCCCAATATGATCAACCTAAGTTGACATATTAGCAGCATCTCAAGTAGGCCACTGCTTGAGAAACAGCGTTCGGTTCGCATCACCGACGGGAAGGCTAACTCCCCAGTTAGCTGAGGATCCTTACCTTCTTACCTCACGATCGTAGGTGTCATTACAAAAAGTAAGGTTGAGTTGTACATGAATTTAAATTTTGACAAAAAGTAGTGCTGCAAGTCAGAACTATCTATACATATATAGATACTAATAGCCACCTGATATTTCCCATATAAGTCCCTAGGGCTTTACGTTCTAGGCATCAACCTTAATGAATCCAACGTACGTTGCAAACTCATTTGTTAACCGGTTTTATCCTGAAAATACTTTATAAGAGCTTTTCCAGATGTAAAAGTAAACCTACAGCTCTGATACCAGCTGTGGCAGAACCGCCTAAATTATTCCAGCTCAAGTGCGCTAATGATCGCTATACAGCTGGCATTAACTCAGCGCACTTCAAACGGAACAATCCATTGGTCTGTCGGGTCTCCGCCCGATACAACCACGGTTCAACAGGATCGAAGCAGGTTTACCTCGCACGAAGGTGAGTTTACAATCACAGAACAGCTCATCAACTTTTGATTTACAGATATTCAAACATTATTACAAACCAGGTTCAAACTTAAGTAAAACTTATACAAACCATGTTTAAACTGACAAGCTGAATAGCTTGTCCAAACTCACAGCAGAAAGAAAAGAACACGCGACTACACACGTCACAAAAGTGGACACCATGCTCAGCCCAAAGCTTGGTGTCACTTAGGAGGGTCACTGCCAGCCGGGGACGGATCCCACTCCACGGACCAGACATATGGAACAGAAGTTGGCCAGGCGAGACTATCCGTGGGGTTCTCGAAGGTCATACCTGAAAAGTTTATTTGCAAGACTGAGTATACTAATACTCAGCAAGGCTTACCCGAGATGGGGTATACTTTAGCCCGTAACTAGACTCATGAAGGCATTATAAAGGCTCTAGGTTTCATTTCAGCCGAAAAGCAACAAAGAGTAGATTCTTAATTTCAACTTTTAACTTTCAGGATCTAGTTGGTTATCCAGTCTAGGTAAGCACCTATAACTACTCAAGTAAGGTAGAGATTATCATTCATCAAGATTGCTCCATCAATAGTTACATTTCTTACTCTATGTGGCAGAAGGAATAAGCAGTCTCAATCTTCGTGAGAAGCGGACGATTCTGAATCGAATTCAACCTTGCAAGGTAAACCTAACTCACACGCTTGGAACATCCAAAGATTGTTCCGAAGCAACCGTTTGCCTTTCATTCCGGGTCGTGGAGCAGGCCACCACAAGCGACTGCAGGACCGTACGCACACCAATTGTGCAGGACATACGTCTGTAGTGCGACTACATGAACCCGTATTCCTGTCTGCCTTACAGAACGTACTCCCACATGTCGGTGCGTGAGAAAAACCAAATTACGAGTGGTGGGAGGTATGTCCACTTGCCGGGCCGATTGGTTACTAGGCTTACCGCTTTACCATATTTCACGGCATGTGGCTCGTACTTTCAAACGCTTAGCCACCACTACCACACACTGCGACCTTATCAACTTTTATTAAAACAGACAGGGTAAACTTTCAGGTCATGATACCGCATAAAACTTTCAGGTCATGATACCGCATATGACCCTGTCCATCATCCTTATAGTGATTGCAGAATAGTAAACATGCAGCTCCTATGTCGCGCGAGTGACAGGAAATCACCCGACTTTTACTGGTCCTCCTTAGCAGTGCATCTATGCGATAAGGACTTGGGTACAATACATTGGATTACTAAGATCTTATGCAACTAGGGTTTCATTTCAACTCTAGACGTAATGCAAGATATATGATATAATAATGGAATTGTAATAAATTGAATTACTGGGGTATGCATCGGGGCTTGCCTTCTTGAGTGGGGTTGGGGGCAGGAGTGTCAGAGGCTTCCGAACTTTGGTTCGGGGCTTCAGTTAGTTCCTTGACGACTTGTGTTGGGTCTTCAGAAAACCCTTGGTCTTGCCCTAAGACCAACTCGTAATCTCCGTCGTCGAGCGTCGTTGATTCTATATGATATGCAACAATTTAGGTAAGACGGGATTTGAATTTAAGATCTTATGTCACAACAAAGTTGCAATCCAACCAAGTCAACACTCATGAATTCATGAAATAAAAGGGGTTTAGGCTTGAATTACCATTTATATCATGATTATAGTATTGGATTTATGGAAAACAGGAACTAGAGCTTTTGAATTTAAATTTAAATTTCAAGTTTAAACTTCAAAATTGAGGTAAAAATAATTGTAAAACCTTGAAAGATTATTTATAGAATAATTACCAACATATTAGATTATGATCAAAAAAGATCTAACTAATTAAGCCTAAGGAACATGCTTAATTAATTTCAAATCATCTCAAATTTGAATTTCCTAAATTCAAAAGAAGTTAAGTTAAAAAACAGTGCTAGGTTTGAAATTTTAACACAAGTTCACACATGACCTGTAAAGGTTACATACTAACAATTATAAGAAGTAAAGCTAAAATGTAGAAATTATGTATAAAATACCTCTTAACCTTAGATTTAAAATAGATGCAAAAGTATTTAATTTCAAACTAAACTTCATTAATAAAAGTTATAGGGTTTGAAATCTAGTTTCCAACAAAACTATTTTTGCAATTTTTGGATTTTTCTACAGTTTTCTATGAATTTTACAAGGCAGCAGCACTAAACACATGGAATAACAAAAGGGCTTTGCACTGGGGTCCCTGGGTTTTAACACTTAGACCCTTAGAAACAAAACAACTATCACAGATATGCCCTTGCCGGCACGTGACGACGTCCGGCGTCCCTGTCGCTAGCGTTCTCGCCGGCGGCGAGGTCCGGGGTAGCACGCCGGCGACGAGCAATGGCGGCGGCCGCGTCGGGGCATCGTCGTTCCCGGCAAGGGGCCGGCGAACACGAGCAAGCAAGGCGCGCACGAGCACCGGTGAGCTGCGGGGAGTTGACCTGAGTACCTGGATGGGCTGGAGATCAAGCAGAAGGGGCTGTCGACGGTGAGGTTGAGCTCGGGCGGCTCCGGTGAGGGGCGGCTCGGGGTGGGGGCGATTCCGGCGAAGGAGGGCCGAGGGTTGGACCGGATCAGGTCGGGGGGCTAGGGGAGGAGGTGAGGGAGCGGTGTACGGCTGGAATCTGGGCGGGGTGGAGTGGTCGCGGTGAATTCCGGCGAGGAGCACGGGCGGATTTCGGTGGCGCAAGGAAGGAGAGAGCTCGCCGGCACCGCGGTCGGGCTGTTTTGGTGGAAGAAGCTGGGATTAGTTCGCTTGGTGAGCTGCGGTGGATCACGGCGGTGCTGTTGGTGCTTTGAATCAGGGATGGGGAGTGGCGGTGGGAGCTGCCGACGGTGAGCAGGAATGGCGGCGGTGATCGGGCAGCGGGAGGTGATCGGAGCAGGGAAACTGGAAGGGAGAAGAAGGGTGCAAATGCTAGGACGTGTACTAGAGAAGCTAGAGACGGCGTCCGGGGTCCAGAAGAAGTGGTGCCCGTGCTCAAGCAGGTGCTGGCACCATGGCGGCGCGCGTGGCAGCCGCGGCGGAACTCAGGCAGGAAGCGGGCGGCGTGGCCAAGCGAGGAGGGGCCAGCGCGGAGGCGAGAAGCGGTGGGGCAGAGGCCGGGATGGCACGTGGCAAGGTTCTGAGCGGCACAGAGATGGCAGTGACGGCGCACATGGCCGGACTGCGGCGGCGGGCGTGCGGCAGAGGAGAAGCAGAGGGGATCGGGTCTGGGGAAGATGAAGGGGACCTGGTTGTAAAAAGCAGAAAGTTCAGGGACCTCACTGTAATGCACCTATAACTTTCAAACCAGAGCTGAAATGTAGATGGGCCCAAAAGCAAAAGTGCAGGATTTTTCAAGATCTACAACTTTGCTTGAGGGTTCATCCGCAGAAGAGTAATAGTTTTGAAATTACTATCAAACTTAGCATAATTTTCAAACTTTATGTAAATCCTATAGATAAAACTACACTACACATACATCCAAAAGGTAGTTTCACTTACTTTTGCGATTTAAACACAAGTTTTAGACTTTTGCAAAACAACCCTCATACATTTGAATTCTACCCTCTATATTCACCCATTTAGCACAAAAGGGCCTCTATTAAAATATAATTATATAAACAACCACTTTTCCTTAACATTAAAATTTTTAAACCCACTTTTGCCACATTTTGTACATAACAACACACTAAAGATCTAGGGTGTGACCATGCTATTTACCTGAGTGTCACATAGCTGCTCTGCTAATAGGACCGGTAGAAGTCGGGTGATTTCCTGTCACTCGCGCGATATAGGAGTTGCAATGTTTACAATCCCTTAATCACTATAAGGATGACGGATGGGATTTATGTGAGGTATCATGGTTGAGATGATACCCCATCTGTGTTGATGAATTTGATAAGGTCGCAGTGTGTGGTAGCGGTGGTTAAGCGTTTGAAAATACTAGCCACATGCTGCGAAATATGGTAAGCGGTAAGCCTAGTAACCAATTGGCCCGAGGAGTGGACATACCTCCCAGCACTCATATTTGGTTTTTCCTGTTACTTGATTCGATGTGTGGGAATACGTGTTGCAGGGCAACCAGGAGTACGATCGTGTAGTCGCTCTACAGACGTACGTCCTGCATATTAGATGTGCGTATGGTCCTGCAGTCGCTTGTGGTGGCTCTGATCCACGAGTCTGAATGAAAGGCAAACGGTTGCTTCGGAACCATCGTTGGATGTTCCAAGCGTGTGAGTTAGGTTTACCCTTGCAAGGCTGAAATTCGATTCAGGAATCGTCCGTTTCTCGCGGAGATTGAGACTGCTTGATCCCTTTACCACATAGAGTAACAACAGCAACTTATGATTGTCAAAGATGATGTTTGGCTAATGATTCTACCATGCTTGAATAGTTATAGGTGCTTATCTAGTATGGTTATCCACCTAGAATTTGAAAGCTAGAACTTGAAAATAAGGATCTACTCTTTGTTGCTTTTCAGCTGCAAATTTTACCCACAACCATTAAAGCCGTCATAAGTCTAGTTATATGGCTAAGTATACCATGAACGGGTAAGCCTTGCTGAGTATTAGCATACTCATTCTTGCATTGCGACTTTTTGTTCAGGTAATCCTCCTGACGACCCTGCTATGCCTATGCTGTGGACTTACCCTCTGCCCGATGGTTGGTGCGTGGAGTGGGACCCATCCTCGGCCAACACAGATCCCTCCGAGTGATATCATGCCAGGGCTAGCATGATATCTGAACTGGCGACGTGTACAGTGCCCGTGTCTTAAACTCCGCTGCCATGACTTGAAACATAAACTGTTTTGTAATAATTTCCATCAGTTGAGAACTAACGCTACTTTTAAACATTCATGTAATATAACTGCCTGTGATGTAAAATGTGATGGCATTTGTATCTCTGAACTTGCCTTCGTGCGGGGTACCTTGTTGATCCTGCATTCGGTGGTTTATCGGGACGTTACCCGACAGGCCAAGGGATTATACCGTTTGAAGCACGTTGGAGCCCTCAAGAATAGACTCGCGTACTTGAGCCGGTGTAATTCAGGTTGGTTCTGCCACAGCTGGTATCAGAGCTAACAAGTGTACACTGGAGATATGAAGTGTCTTAAAAATACTTTTAGTACAAAATTTGACTAACCAAGTATTTTGTAAAACTACGTTGGAATCGATAAGGCTTGTGCTTAGTACGTAAAGCCCTAGGGTAATGTTATTAAGGGAATTAGAGGTGGCTATAGTATATAAATAACTCTATCTCCCAGCATTACTTTTCTGTCAAAACTTAAATTTATGCATAACCCATTTTGCATTTTGTAACGACATCTTCGATGATGAGGTAAGAAGGTAAGGATCCTCAGCTAACTGGGGAGTTAGCCCTCCCGTCGGTGATGCGAACCGAACGCTGTTTCTCAAGCAGTGGCCTACTTGAGATGCTGCCAATATATCAACTTCGGTTGATTATATTGGGAGTATATGGTTCGGCACAGGGTATGGCGATTGCTGTTCATACCCCCGCATTTTGCGGTACCCCCGTGAATACGTTGTTTCGATAACGTATGTTAACGTTGTCTGTATGGCGGTAATGGTACAAATGCTGTTTCTATAGTGAACAGTAATGATTGGGGATGCTTTCATGATATGCTGGCATGAAAGGTTCATTGGATATATATTGTGGCTTTTTGCAGGTACACTAACCTCGATTACGAAGTTAAGATGGATAGGAATTATCGACTAGTTATTAGTGAGAGACGTATGTATTATGCCACTGAAACTAACCACGTAAGTCCGGAGATATTCGGCAATTGTTTTTGTTGTAAGGTTGAATAGTACGTGCATGCATAATACATTAACCAACACAATGAGTGCTTAAATTTGTTGTTTTTCTAAGGATAGGTAACAAGATGTTCATTCTTAGTATGATACCATCGAGACTGCTGCTTTGGAGGCTATCAATATCTTCTGCAATCAGCATCCAATGGAAGTTGCCGGGTATCCCATTAGCCTGTTCCCTACTATAGAATCCAGTGATCCAGAATGGAACTTTCGGATAGACCATCTTGGTCACTTGTTGGGAGATCTGGCCGAAGAAACGATCCGTAGTGTCACCAGGTTCATGAATGTTCAGCACCATTATCAGATTTTGCTGCTTCGTAGCATGGGTTAGTTGACTAATGTGGCTCAAAGTCACTATCGGAATGCTGACCATCAAGTCACTTAGATAGTGGAACTTCAAGCCTTGGTGACTCAGAAGGATGAGATCATCGCAGCACGAGATGAAACCATCCTTCATCGAGAAGATCAGATCAACGAGAGTGATGCCATCATCACTCAGCGTAATACAATCATTGAGTTCCTCCAGGAACACATCCATGATCTGATCCTTGAAGCGGATGATGCCCAAGCTCACATTGAAGAACTGCAGCAGCAACCAGCACCTCCCGCTGCACCCCCAGTACCTAAAGGTGGAGAAGAAGATCCAGAAGAAATTGAGGGAGTCTCAGATCTTGACTCCGAGCATGGAGATCCGGAGCCCAATCCTCAGCCAGATTATTCTTCATCTGGCAGTCAGTCTTCTGTAGGCAATTTTGACGATTTCTAGTTGTCAAATCGTCGACTCGTTAGATGTAACCTGTGTAAAGTGTAATGTCTTAGGTAGTAAGTAGCTTACTTAGGCCTTGTGCCATTTGTTGTATTATAGATGGCCTGTGTATGGATCCTTTTTAATGTACGATGTTAAGGACAGCCAAAATCTGCGATGTAATATAAGCCTTGTGTTTCATCATCTTGTTCCAATATCTTTATTTTCTGAAATGAGATGATTGAATGGAGTATATACATTGCTTATCTGAGTGGTGTACCTTTTGAAATTGGGAGTAAGGCTATGTGGCTAATAATAGATATCTCCTTTGTTTCAGATGGTTGGAGCCACGCGCGGAACCCCGGAAGGCTTCCGGGCAGATCAGGCCAGCGGTTCTCAACAACCACCACCGCCACCTCCAAATCTAGCCGAGGTTATGGCTCGGCCGACCAAACTTCTCAATTTGTTGGTACAAACACAGCAGAACCAACAGCGCCAGCAATCACAAGGAGGTCGTTATGAAACTCAAGTGGCAAACTACCAGGATTTCTTCAGTACCCAGCCCCCGCTATTCAGCAAAGTGGAGGAGCCCCTTGATGCCGATGCTTGGCTTCGCACCATTGAATCCAAGTTTGCTCTTCTTACGATTCCATGTGCGGACTCTAGCAAGGCTCACTTTGGTGCCTAACAACTACGCGGAGCTGCCCGTATCTGGTGGGATAACTATTGTGCCATGCAAGCTGATGGCCATGTTATCTCCTGGGAAGAATTCCGGAATGCTTTCCGAGCACATCATATACCTGAAGGACTAATGGAGCGGAAACTAAATGAGTTCTTGGCACTTACCCAAGGCACCCGCACCGTACTACAATATGCACAGGCTTTTAATCACCTGTGTCAATACGCGGGCTATCACGCAGATAGTGACACCAAGAAGCAAGAACATTTCCGTCGGGGCTTGATCACTAAGCTCAAAGAACGTTTGAACCTTATAAAGGCAAATACCTTCAGCGAGCTGGTTAATATGGCCCTGACTCAGGAGGATTGCATCACGGCACACCGTGCCGAAAAGAAACGCAGGATTTCTACTGGACCCGCGGGCGTTCAACCCTCGCGGTATCGATTTGTTCATAATGCACCGTCTAGAGCACCACAGCGGAATGCTCCGTTCGGCAGACTGGTTTTCAGGCTGCCTCAACAAAGGGAGGGTATAGACCACCCATACCCCCTCAACAACCACAACAATTTGGCCCACAGCCAAATGTTCAACAAGTCCAACAAAGAAGCAGCACTTATCGCTGTTTCAATTGCGGGAGTGCGGATCATTTTATTAGAGATTGTCCGCGGCCCAAGAAACCTAATCAAGGGCAGAGTTCCAATCAAGGTAACCAGAATAAGGGCAAGAGGCCGATGATGCAAGTTCGGCAGGGGCGAATTAACTTCACCACCCTTGCAGAACTTCCGGATGGAGCTCCCGTCATGTCGGGTACATTCTCTATTCACCACCAACCAGTTGTTACATTATTTGATTCAGGAGAAACTCATAGTTTTATTAGTAACAACTGTGGTACCCGAATAGGACTTGATCTTTGCCCTACCCAGGGGTCATAGATGATTTCTACCCCCGGAAGAAAGATCACTTCCAACCAAATGGTTAGAAGTGTACCAATTTAGTTAGGTAGCCAAGTAATTAAAACTGATTTGGTTTTGCTAAACTTAGAGGGTATTGATGTTATACTTGGGACAAATTGGATGACTGAACATAGAGTACTGCTAGATATCTCTTCCTGAGTTATCGAGATTGATTCACCATATCATGGAGCCACTACCCTCTATCTGCCCCAGCAGGAGTATCTGCATTCTTGCACTTATGCCATCACCAACATCAAAGTAAAAGATATTCCTGTAGTCTATGAGTTTCCCGATGTCTTTCCAGATGACTTGCCTTGAATGCCACCAGACAGAGACATCGAGTTCATCATTGAACTTCAACCTGGCACTGCTCCTATTTCAAAGAGACCATATCGTATGCCTCCAAATGAATTGGCTGAACTGAAAATCCAACTTCAAGATCTTCTTGACAAGGGTTTCATACGCCCAAATGCTTCACCTTGGGGTTGTCCTGCTCTCTTTGTAAAGAAGAAGGACAATAGCCTAAGGTTATGTGTCGATTATTGTCCACTCAATGCGGTCACTATCAAAAATAAGTACCCTCTTCCCCGCATTGACATATTATTCGATCAACTAGCTGGAGCTAAGGTCTTTTCTAAGATTGACTTACGCTCTAGTTATCATCAGATCAAAATCAAGCCTTGTGACATTCCAAAAATGGCTTTCTCGACCAGATATGGACTATATGAATATCTGGTTATGTCATTTGGGCTTACTAACACGCCGGCATATTTCATGTATCTCATGAATTCAGTCTTTATGCTGGAACTCGACAAATTCGTCGTGGTCTTCATCGATGATATTCTAATATATTCCAAAACTAGAGAAGACCATGCTAATCATATACGTATCATTCTTCAACAACTACGTGATCATCGCCTTTATGCCAAATTCTCAAAATGTGAATTCTGGCTGGATAGTGTGAAATTTTTGGGACATATTATCTCCAGTGAGGACATATCGGTTGATCCAACCAAAGTTCAGGAGGTTATGGATTGAAAGCCTCCAACCTCAGTCCATCAAATTTGAAGTTTCCTTGGATTGGCGGGATAATACCGCCGATTCATTCCAGACTTCTCCAAGATAGCTAAACCCATGACTGAGCTACTTAAGAAAGAGGTTAAGTTCCATTGGGACGATAAGTGTGATGAAGCATTCCACACCTTGAGAAAACTTTTAACAACTGCTCCAGTGCTAGCTCAGCTAGATAATACCCAGCCTTTTGATATCTATTGCGATGTCTCTGGAACTGGCCTTGGTTGTGTTCTTATGCAAAACCACCGGGTCATTGCTTATGCATCCCGAGCACTCCGAAATCACGAGCAAAACTACCCAACCCATGATCTTGAATTGGCAGCAGTTATTCATGCTCTCAAGATCTGGAGACATCATCTTATGGATGCTAAGTGTAACATCTACACTGACCATAAGAGCCTCAAATATATCTTTACCCAAGCTGACCTGAATATGAGGCAAAGGCGTTAGTTAGAACTGATCAAAGACTATGATCTTGAGGTACACTACCATCCTGGCAAAGCCAATGTGGTTGCGGATGCACTTAGCCGCAAGGCACATTGTCATTGCTTATCCATAGCAATTTTCAATGACACTCTCTGCAATCAGATGAGAAAACTCAATCTAGAGATCATCCCTCAAGGTAGTTTAAATCTATTATCTATCGAGTCTACTCTTCAAGATAGAATCATCATGTTGCAATTACATGATGAAGGTATCAAAATTATCAAATCAAAACTATCTCAAGGAGAAGCCAAATATAAAGGCGTGTTTGGTTTGTTAACTAAGACGCCACACCTAAGGTTAGCGTGCTGCCACAGGTGTGGCACGCCTAAGCTGCCTAAATTGAAGTATGTGTTTGGTTTATTACTCCGTCTAACATTAGGCATCTGGTAAAAAAGTGGGGTAGCTGTTTGTTTTGCTACCACACTTAAAGTTAGGCACACATGAGAATGTGTGGTAGCTGTTTGTTTTGCTGCCACACATAAAAGTAGCCACATAAATAAAATATAGAGAAATTAACATAAATTGACTCCAATCCACGAGCCAAAAGGCGAGGCAAATGCATAAAACTTCAGATCGGAAATGACTGAGTTCAGATCGGACCAGTGCGAGTTCAATTCAGTCATTCAGAAGGAATGACTGAGTTTAGATCGGAAATGACTGAGTTCAGATCGGACCAGTGCGAGTTCAGTTCAGTCATTCAGAAGGAATGACTGAGTTCAGATCGGAAATGACTGAGTTCAGATCGGAACAGTGGGAGTTCAGTTCAGTCATTCAGAAGGAATGACTGAGTTCAGATCGGACCAGTGCGATTCAGTTCAGTCATTCATAAGGAATGACTGAGTTCAGATCGGAAATGACTTAGTTCAGATCGGACCAGTGCGATTCAGTTCAGTCATTCAGAAGGAATGACTAAGTTCAGATCGGAAATGACTGAGTCAATCTAATCATAACAAATGGACATAACATATCTATATGCCCGTATCAAATTGATAATGTCTCCACATCATATCAATAACAACCATAATTGTTTTATACTAGTTACATTATAGTAAAGTATGCATTAACAAAAGTGTGAAGCATCATCTAAGTGCTAAACAAATTGCTGTGAGCAACACCATCTATCTTCATAGCCATCATATATCAGCCCAGAAGAAGTGCAAAAGAATGAGCCTTCATTGACACCATCCATCTTCAATTAAGTTCTTGGATGAGTCTACAATACAAAACAATCCACTTTAGCAAAGTGCAAACAATGCAAGTAATAATTGACCAATGCAACTTATATCACCTGAGAACATAAACAAAAGCGGCCAACCACCTAGGCGAATTCACAGCCCCGCATCACTAAGAAATTTGAATACCCATGATTGAAATGTCACCTCAGCTGAACCAGATAGAAAACCACGCATACCCTTTTGATCTTTATGTGCTAGAAAGGTTCCTACCATCAACTTTTGTTCGGTAGTTAGTGTCATATTTTCAAGTCTTTGCCACAATATACCATCAGAATTAGGCATAGAAGGTGGAGCTGGCACTGGCTTCTTGATCTCGTTTTGAAGGGTCACTAAAGTAGTTGCAATTGTATCTCCTATTTTTGACATACGGCTCTTTGGTCTCACATCTCTCTTAGCATATTTATCTTCCGCTCTTAGACGCTTCATTCCAGAGCTAGATGAGCTATTCTCAGCAACTTGAGATGCAAAGCTAGGTTGACCACTTATAGGAGAAGGTAAAGTGTCGGAATCATCACCTAGGTCATCTACAGGATGAGCATAGTTTGACAGGTCATTGAATATATCATCATCATAATCATTATCTTTATCACCCTGCGTGTCGTTAGCCTGAGTGTCATTCATGCAATTAGTGGCATCCATAGCAAGAGAACCATCAGCACTGCTGTTCAGGAATAGTTCTTGCATTTCTTTGAAGAATTTGATAGGCTTAGCAAGGAGCCTTCTTGCCCTATCCTGCAGTTAGTAGCATGTCGCTTAGTAGTATATATTACACTGAAACAGAAAAATATTAACAAAAATAGAGAGAAAAAATATGGAGAATACCTTTAGCTTAGCCTTCTCTGATTCAGATATGATTACCATAGATCTTGTTGTGTCAAAAGTGTTACCACTCTTGGCTAAGGCAGTTGCAACAAACTTCCAATTTTCCTTGTAATGCCTGAAATGTCTCTCAACTTGTGTAGCAGTTACCCCCATATTGAACTGTCTATTCAATGCCTCTGAACACTTGAAATGGTGCTGTTTTTTTATCTTGAAACCAGCATATTGCTCTTTCATAAAGTCAATGAACCAACCAAGCATAAATTTGGTTTGATCATCATCCCATGTGATGGTCCTCTCACGAGTGGAGCCATCACCTTCAGCTTTTTCCTTCCCTTTAGTCATATCTGTTAAATAGGTCTCAATGCAATCACGTAATACAATTAAATAGGATCTGAATACATCAATTCAATACAATTAAATAGGGCTAAAGACAGCCACACCATACAAATAAATCATGTCTGAATATAGCCATTCAATACAATTAAATCATTTCTGAATACAGCACACAATACAAATAAATCATGTCTGAATACAGCACACAATACAAATAAATCATGTCTGAATACAGCACACAATATATCAATTTTGATCCCATTCATCCCACATTTGCTGGGCTAACTGATCACGCATGTTCGCCCAAAGCTAATTGTCTCTATTCATGTCAACATGGGAACGATTGCTCCTTGGCAGAGTTGCAAACCATGTCTCATCATCATAGACATAAATATCAGGACCTTCATCTATTATAAAGTTGTGCAAAGTGCAGCAAGCCAAGACTATCTTCACTTGAGTTTTTAGAGGGAAAAATGATTGACTTGTTAGTATCTTAAATCTGTTTTTGAGTGTGCCAAATGACCATTCAACAGTTGTCCTAAGGGAGGAGTGACGAAGATTGAACAATTCTTTTGGATTTTCTGGCCGTCTAGTACCCTGAAACTCCTTAAGATGATACCGAACTCCTCGATATGGAGGTAATATGCCAGGTCTAGCAGCATAACCAGCATCAGCTAGAAAATAGTGACCTACAATCGGATTTAACTAAAGTTAGCTAATTATTTTGGAAGCCAAAATACTAGGTATCTTGTATGACTTGACTAATACCTTCTGGAATTTTTAAGCCTGAAGGGCGTGATAATGCATCTTGGAGCACAAAGGAATCATGAGCTGATCCTTCCCATCCAGCCAACACATATGTAAACCTAAGATCAAAGTCCACGGCAGCTAACACATTTTGTGTTGGATAGTGTTTTCTACCCCTAAACCTATCCTGCATATATATAGGAACCCATGCTGGTATATGTGTGCCATCCAATGCTCCTATACATTTCTAAGAAAAATGACAAAAGTGATTCTGTCAGTAGGTACTACAAACTATCAATAAATATAATAATAGATTCTAATTATATACATATGTTACCTCAAAATATGGGTGAAATCTTCCCGGGCTACTGGATATCTTTGTATGTGTCTCAGTGGTTGTCATGGTAATGATGTCGCGGGACAAGATGCATAGAGCATCTAAAACAGAATTAAAATACCTACTAACAGTCTCCCCGGACCGCAAGAATTCAAAGCCAACTGATCTATTTGTCCATCTATGGCCGACAAATTTCAAGAACATAGCAAACTGCTCTTCAATGGAGACGTTGATAGTGTCCTCTAACAACCCACGGGACCTTCAATGACAACATAACCTATGGAAAACAAATTTACGCATACGCAGCTCGCTAATACAGTTGGCTTCAGTCCCATTATACAAACGATTCAGACGCCTTTCCCTTTCTAGATCTCTTTGTAACATAGAACCGTATTTGATATGCCTCTTGTCCAATCTATTTTCTTGCAACTTGTACCACAACATACAAACACAGATGGCAATGCTAACAAGCAACCTTCTTCTTCGCAAGTAATGATCGTAATAATAGCAATACTCAAGATATAGCTTCTTTGCACCCATCTATACAGATTGTAAACTAATTAGAATACACACAAAACACACCTTGAATCAGCAAAGTATTTTGGGTGCCGGAATATTGATATACCTTGGAGCAGCCCCTAGCGATGTTTGTTTCTGCAAGCAAGAAAGAAAATAATATCTCAAAACAGCAACACAATCATCAATTTTGGTCCCACTCATAATAATAATACTCAAGATAATCCTTCATTGCACCCATCTATACAGATTTAATAACTATTTTTAGAATGCATACAACACATACGACACAAGTAAAATCCAGAAGATAGTTATACCTTACAACAGAAGATGATTTTCTTGCTAAAAATACCTGAAAAAGGAAGAAAAATGTTAGAGAAATACATAGAAAAAAACATGAAACAAGAAAGGCCATGGTGCCCCCGCCGGTGGCCTGCACGGCCGGCTGCCGGGCCGCTGTTCCCCGGGGGGGGGGGGGAGGCGATGGCGGCCTGCTTCCCGCGGTGGATCGGCGGCCTGCTTCCCGGGGTGGATCCGCGGGGGGGGGGGGGCAACGGCGGCCTGCTTCCCGCGGTGGATCCGCGGGCGGTGGGGGGAGGGGCAAACCTGCTGGGTGGATGGGGGGGGGAGGGGCAAACCGGCGTCGCCTGCTGCTCGCCGGTGGATCCGCGGTGGGTGGGGGGGTGCCGGCGGCCTGCTCCGCAGGGGGTGGGGGGGAGGAGTACCTGGGCGGAGATCCGGACGGGAGGAAGAAGAAGAGGCTCGGTGAGGGAGGCTGTGGCGTGATTTTTGGGTGCGGCGGCCAAATCGAACGCCACACCCGCGGCGTGTTTTTCTGCGGCGATCCAGTTGGAACACGCCTAACAAATCGTGGCACGCTAGGCTTAGTATAGTAGCCAAACACTTGCCTAACATGGTTTGGCATGCCTAAGGTTAGGCTGTGGCGCCTTAGGCGTGATTCCAAACAGGCCTTAAGTGTTTCCACACAGATCATCAAGGAGTTCTATGGTTCAACAATCGTATTGTTGTACCTAAAGATCATCAACTTCGCAAACAAATCCTTGATGAAGCACATCTATCTAAATTCTCTATTCATCCTGGTAGCACCAAAATGTATCAAGATCTTCGACAAAATTTTTGGTGGACCAGAATGAAAAGAGAAATTGCTAAATATGTATCCGAGTGTGATACATGCCAGAGAGTTAAAGCCAGTCATCTAAAAGCATCTGGTGCACTCCAACCACTACCCATTCCGTCATGGAAGTGGGAAGACATTAGTATGGATTTCATTGTCGGTCTTCCTAACACGTCCCAAAAACATGACTCTATATGGGTAATCATTGATAGACTTACCAAAACCGCTCACTTCCTTCCGGTATATACCACCTCTTCAGCTAAGAAGTACGCCGAAGTCTATATTGATCAAATTGTTCGGTTGCATGGTGTCCCTAAGACCATCATTTCTGATCGTGGGGCACAATTCATTGCACGCTTCTGGGAATAATTGCAGTCTGCTCTTGGAACCAAATTAATTCGAAGCTCTGCATATTATCCCCAGACTGATGGACAGACTGAGCGAGTCAATCAAATCCTTGAAGACATGCTTCGAGCTTATATTATTCACTATAGTACAAGCTGGGACAAGTGTCTTTCCTTAGCCGAATTCTCTTACAACAATAGCTATCAATCTAGTCTTCAGATGGCTCCCTTTGAAGCATTATATGGTCGAAAATGTCGAACTCCTTTGAGTTGGTCTGAGACCGGCGAACGCAAAATCTTTGGACCAGATCTAGTCATGGAAGCCGAAGATAAGGTTAAGGTTATTCAAGCCAATCTTAAAACAACCCAGTCTAGACAAAAGAGTTATGCAGATCGAAGAAGGAAACCTCTGTAGTTTCAAGTCGGAGATTTTGTCTATCCGAGTATCTCCTACTAAGGGTGTTCAGCGCTTCGGCATAAAAGGGAAGTTAGCACCCCGATATGTCGGACCCTTTGAAATCCTCAAAATCTGTGGCCCAGTGGCTTACAAAATTTGCCTTCCATCTCAATTGGCTGCCATTCATGATGTTTTCCATATCTCTCAACTTAAGAAGTGTATCAAAGTACCCACGGAGATCATTGAAACCCGTGCCATTGAGATTGAACCTGATCTATCTTACACCGAACAACCTATCCAAATCTTGGATACCAAAGAGAGAGTTACCAGAAGGACGAAGATCAACATGTATAAGATCTTATGGGATCATCATACCGAAGAAGAAGCAACTTGGGAAACAGAATCTAATCGTCCGATTCTATGAAACTTATAACTTTGCATCCCTTAACTTATAACTTTGCATATCATGTAGACTCGACTACTCTCGCCGATGGTGACTATGAACAAATCTCGGAACAAGGACTAGAATCAGCTGAAGACCCCGGGAACGCCGTCGAAATTCTAACTGAAGCTCCGAACAAAAGTTCGGAAAACTTAGACGCTCCTGCCCCTAACCCCACACAAGAAGGCAAGCCCCGGACATCACCCCTACTTTATTTACACTGCAACCCATATTATTTATATCTATCTATGCATTACGTTCATAGGAATTGGATGAAAAACCCTAGTTACAATTTTCTAGGAACCAATGTATTGAATACTAGCACTTGAGTTCGAATAGCCGCTCTGCTAATAGGACCGGTAGAAGTCGGGTGATTTCCTATCACTCGCGCGATATAAGAGTTGCAATGTTTACATTCCCTTAATCACTATAAGGATGAGGGACGGGATTTATGTGAGGTATCATGGTTGAGATGATACCCCGTCTGTGTTGATGAATTTGATAAGGTCGCAGTGTGTGGTAGCGGTGCTTAAGCGTTTGAAAGTACTAGCCACATGCCGCGAAATATGGTAAGCGGTAAGCCTAGTAACCAATCAGCCCGATGAGTGGACATACCTCCCACCACTCGTATTTGGTTTTTCCTGTTACTTGATTCGACGTGTGGGAATACGTGTTGCAGGGCAACCAGGAGTATGATTGTGTAGTCGCTCTACTGACGTACGTCCTGCGCATTCGATGTGCGTATGGTCCTACAGTCGCTTGTGGTGGCTCTGATCCACGAGTCGGAATGAAAGCCAAACAGTTGCTTCGGAACCATCGTTGGATGTTCCAAGCGTGTGAGTTAGGTTTACTCTTGCAAGGCTGAAATTCGATTCAGGAATCGTCCATTTCTCGCGGAGATTGAGACTGCTTGATCCCTTTACCACATAGAGTAACAAGAGCAACTTATGATTCTCAAAGATGATGTTTGGCTAATGATTCTACCATGCTTAAATAGTTATAGGTGCTTATCTAGTATGGTTATCCACCTAGAATTTGAAAGCTAAAACTTGAAAATAAGGATCTACTCTTTGTTGCTTTTCAGCTGCAAATTTTACCCACAACCATTAAAGCCGTCATAAGTCTAGTTATATGGCTAAGTATAGCATGAACGGGTAAGCCTTGCTGAGTATTAGCATACTCAGTCTTGCATTGCGACTTTTTGTTCAGGTAATCCTCCTGATGACCCTGCTATGCCTATCCTGTGGACTTACCCTCTGCCCGATGGTTGGTGCATGGAGTGGGACCCGTCCCCAGCCAACACAGATCCCTCCGAGTGATATCATGCCAGGGCTAGCATGATATCTGAACCGGCGACGTGTACAGTGCCCGTGTCTTAAACTCTGCTGCCATGACTTGAAACATAAACTATTTTGTAATAATTTCCATCAGTTGGGAACTGATGCTACTTTTAAACATTCATATAATATAACTGCCTGTGATGTAAAATGTGATGGCATTTGTATCTCTGGACTTGCCTTCGTGCGGGGTACCTTGTTGATCCTGCATTCGGTGGTTTATCGGGACGTTACCCGACAGGCCAAGGGATTATACCGTTTGAAGCACGTTGGAGCCCTCAAGAGTGGACTCGCGTACTTGAGCCGGTGTAATTCAGGTTGGTTCTGCCACAAATGCACAACCTAAGTTCCAATGGGTTTGATTGCAACAGAAAGTTCACCATACCTGGATCTCATAAGCACACACTACTAGAAAAGAGGCCCTTAGTACCGGTATAGATCCCGGTTCTTCAACCGGTACTAGGTTACCGAGACTGAAAATCTCGGCATTAGAGACCGGGTATTTTACCCGGTGCCTAAGAACTCCTTAGCTACCGGTTGGAAACCTTAGAGGCCACCATGCTGACGCAAGTTGCCGGCCCCTTAGGTACCGGTTGGTTTTTCCAACCTGTACCAAATCATGTTTTATTTCAATTGTTAATTACTGTTTATGCTTGCAGTATTGCTATGCATACCCGAGCTATACACTACTATATGTTCATTAGTCGCGTTCAAGTTAAAATAATGTATGATAATAACTAAATATCACTACCAATCATGTAATTAAGTTCTAAAGATATAACAATATTTACAATTATACAAATATTACGACTTCAAGTATTAGAAATGTAACGAGCAATCATTTTTATCTCGATTACAAGTTCTAAGCCCCTCACGACATCGATGCGGATACTCTATTAATATGGCCGTCGTGGTAGAACTCATCGTGAGGATCTAGTATCTCCCTCATAATGAATCCTATGAGCTGCTCCGACACAGCCATGATCCTATCCACATGGAGAATTTTGTCTCTGGTTTGCATCATCTATCATTATGACAAAAATAAAACTCGATATATTAATTCATTGCGTCAGCAAAATTAGAAACATATTTATGAACGGTTTGTATGTACTCTTAGGGTCCCTGTCGTAGCCTTCCCGAAATTGGATAGAGTGTGCATGAATTCACATACATAGTAGCCACACCAATTATTTCTAGCTTCTTGTCTCGAACACTATAAGAGGAATAAATTAGTTATACAATATTTGTGTATGCGTATACACAAATTAGTTGTACAATATTTGTGTATACGTCTACAGAACACCAAAAGAGACATGCGAAATGGTAGCGGCCCCACATACCGGAAAGTCCATTCTAATGGTTAATTCATTCTTCCATTGACCGTCACTTTGGTGCTTTCTCACAAATTTTTTCCACACCTTGGGGTGAAAAATATGTTTGATGCTTAAATGATCTAAAAATGAAAAGGATTCTATTGTGCAAATTAAACTTACCTGTTCAATGGGTCTATCATGTGTTGGATGTTCAACTATGGTCTCCTCTTCAAGTCGAACGCTATAAGTTTGCTAGACTCCACGCAAATTACGAGCAGAATCCAATGAAAACTGTACATATAGATATACAAGCATATATACATGTATTAGACTTAACATTTATTTAGGAATAGAAAAGAGTTACGAGACGATCAAGACTTACTCGTAGTTCTAGGGTATATATATGTAGGGTTTGTAAAATTGCTTATCTAGGACATTGAGCATGTTATGACACGTTTCTTGATATTTATCCCGTAAATTTGCCTCGTGATAACCATGGGATTCATGAAGCCCATACGATGCTCCCATCCTTCGTTTTGGCATCTTTGAAGCTCCATACTATACGATACAATATAAATTAGATAGTACACAAAGAATACAACGCTGGTTAACAAAATGTATTAATTTGGAGATTAAATGATGCTTACAGGACCAAGTAGGTGATGAGAGAGATGTCTGAGGGCATTTTGATGGTATATTGCATGCACATCTTCGAAGTTCACCCAGAAGTCATCCTCCCTAGTGAAGAAATTGTGGTCGCGATACTTAACCCCAAACATGATGTTCTTGTATTCTCCCTTCGATTGTTCCAGGTAGCATCTATAGAATTTGTGCATCTATGTGCCTAGACTTTTCTCCTCCTCATTAGTGACAAAAGGTTTTCCATAGTCGAATGGAAGACCTACAACTTGAGCTACTGGGATATCTTCTTGCCCGGCCGCCTGCGCATAGGTAAATCTTGTTCCTTGCATAAATTCCGTCACGTGTTTCTCTTTATCCATCTGCACCCGGAGGGGCTCAAGGATTTTTTGTTCTGTTCCTAGCTGAGGAACGGTCTTTCCATATTTCTTCCTTTTCTGATGGGCCTTTATCAGCGTGTGATTGAAGTCAGAGAGTGGTTTTACCTTTCTCTTGGCGGTGTCGCTCAAGGAATTGTACAACTTTGATGCCAGTAGTGCATCTATTGGGAACCTCTTCTCTAGCTCTTTAGGTTTGAAATGATCTTTCACCGCTTGGCGTGAATGCTCCTTCGCTTCCTTGTAGGTCATCTCGTAAGCTAATTTCTTCTTAGGGCCTATTTTGTTTTCGACAATTTTCCGCATGTTGGGGGTTCTGGCCGGTGGGAGGGATGAGGTATGTATTTTTCCTTTGTCGGCCGGTGCTAGAGGAGTCGGAGTACTCTTGGGCTTGGCGGTGATGATTGTGAGGGAGCTTGTGGTGGCGGAGATGAAGGACCACCATCAAAGTTGTAGTCATCATTATCTGCATCTGGTGGAGAAGGAGGATCCACGGGAGCCACGGCTATATTTCGAATAAGTTTGATGTAAGCCTTGTGCCATAGAATCCAACCGTGGAGTGCCTCTCCTAGAGTCTGTTCTCCATCCCCTCCAACAAAATAGAGCTCGAGCTTTTCATTTTATCCACCGACTTCTACAATCTGCTCCATGGTGACAATGGAGTAGCCAGGGGGTACCTGCCTACCATGAATCGTACCACTAGGAATCACCGGTAAGGCTACCGTAGGCTACCAGAGCGGTGATATTTTTTGCTTTCACATGTAGCTCACATGGTGTCTGCATGGTGGTATCATCCACTGGGTATCTTTGGTTGTCGACCACTGGCACGTTCTCTTAGGGCTCATCCCCAAGGGCCACTGTGGATGCACAGTTGCTACGTTGCTAAGAGGGCGAGCTAATCACAACATCCGGCTGCGCCCTAGTGGCCTGCTGCTGACTGAGAGCAACTGCCACTGCCTGTTGGACCCTTGCTTCCATCACATTTTGTAGATGTTGCACTTTTCTGGTCTTGTGATCTTGTAAGGCATGGAGTTTGTCCTCCTGTTCTGCCTTGCTTTTGCGATCAGTCTTGTACGTGCTATCTCTGTTCCAAGCAACTTTCCATGGGACCACGCCAATGCCGTGGGCTCGTCTAGGGTGTTCGAGATTTTGTAAGGCCCTCATTAGCTCATTGTTCTCCCTATGAGGCTGGAATGTTTCTGCTTTGGCCTCTTCTATTGCTGTGACCACATTCCGGGCCACTTCTTCCATTGGTGGGGGTGTTGACGCTCGTTATGAACCAATTTTCATCGTCAATTTGACCAGAAAATTAGGAGAACTAACATTTCTTGCAGGCATATTTATCCAAAATAATGTTAATTCCACATGTCCCCTAGAAAATATTGCTATGCAGGAATTTGAGCTAAAATGGAGGGCAACACACGATCGAATCCAAGGCACAAAACACCAACCAATCATGATAAAGCACGAGGATTGAAGGACCCACATGACAGCCTCAAGAGCAAGAAAACACACTCTCAATCTAAGGCAACACCTCTCCGGCCAATTAGAATACATCATTCAGCCTTCCATGGATCAAAGGGCCCACCAAAGCACGCAACCGACTTAGGAGAGTGTTGACGCTTGTTACGGACCAATTTTGACCGTCAATTTGATTAGAAAATTGGGAGAACTAACATTCCTCATCCGCATATTTATCTCAAAATTGGGAGAACTAGCATTCCTCATCCCCATGGTCACAGCTATAAATATGAGGGGAGGGGCTCCAAATGAAGACACACCTCAAGTTGCTCTCTCTCAAGTTCCTCTATTGCTTAGTCCTTAGGATACTGGAGTTTAGGTGAAGTAGCTTTTCTTCAGGTTCCGGAGGTTGCATAGGAGTGATCGGTATGGGTTTTTCTCTTCCTCTCCTTGGTAATACTCAGAATTTCTTAATGGAGTTATCTTCTAGATTTATATATTCGCATAATTTATATTTTGAGGTGTCAGAGATGTATGCTATGATTAGTTTATACTTGTACCTTATGTCTTGCATGATTAGATGAGTAAATCTAGTGCCACGACAATGGTTCCAGTATTCATATGTTTGCTCTAGTATGATGTCTGTCCATCCGGAGGGTGGGGACTCCGTTCGGGATACTAGTGTCAGACCCGGGCTCACGGAACCGCGCACATGGCCTAAATCTTATATGATAAGGGGTGGGACATGGCCCACATCCTACGCCAGTTGTAACTACTAGTAGTGTAGTAGAACTACTTATACAATAGTAAAACTAGTCGGAGATAGTAGGAAACTATCCGAAAAGTACTCGGGTAGGACTCCTATACTCGTATCTGATTAGGACTCCCATGTAACCCTATCCTCCCAAACTATATAAGGACGGATAGGGACTCCCTCCAAACAACAGATGACCCGATCACCACCTAAGACAATACAAACCACACAGGACACAGGGTATTACGCTCTCGATGGTCTGAACCTGTCTAAACTTTGTGTTCCTTGCACCTTCGAGTTTCTGATCTCGGTGACATCCTACCTGCAAACTCACCACCTCGGGGGTATCCCTCAGTGGGTGTGGCGGTAAAATACCGACATCTAGCGCGCCAGGTAGGGGTGCTCATCGAGCATCCACCGGAGAATTCGATGGCATCTCTCAGCTTCACAAGCACCGTGCTCGACGAGGGCACAACTCTCATCTTTGGCTCCTGGATCTGCGTCGCCAACGACTTGGGTGGCTTCAACAGCCACCTAGTCGACTCCAGGAAGCCAGAGGCCTCTACACCAACTCGACGCAACGCCTCGACGAGTTCATTGACAACCTCGACGAGTTGCTACTCCCCGATTCAGTCCGGCAGATTGAAAACATGTCCGTTTTCGACGCGACTTCAACTCGTGCTGCACCAGAACTAATCGGATCGAACTCAAACCAATCTGGGGACACTACACAATCTGAGTTCCTCTCCGACTTGAAGGAGGACTTGGATCATCTTCTCAAGATTTGAGATGAGGGTGCCACCGCTTGTCGGGGGGGGCACATTTTCAACAACTAGTCAGACTCAAATGAAGAGTACCCCTTAATTACAAGTTGAACCGAGGAGGACTCGAGGATGAGGGAACCACCGCAACCTGATGATTACCCCGAATCATTTTCGGGTAACCACCTGGGTTTAATCATAACATCTACGCCACAAGGCCATTTCATATACTAGAAGGGCTTTGAGCCCTCTGAACTACTCGATTATGACTCCCGCCTTGTGGTCTTCATGCATCTCTGAAGGGGGAGAGGGCAGTACAGAGCTACTCAAGTACAGCCATACGGCTGACAACTCACCGATCGTCAAGTCTACATGGCTTTCCTCTAGAATGCGGATGACGATGAGCCAGGTCCCGAGTACGATGATGAACTACTCGCGGATGTGTCCGCTGATGAGCGTACAGCTAACACCCCCTAGGATGAGAACGAGGAGCATAGAAGGATCCAACAGTTGAAGAATGCCAAGCGCGCCCATCGTAGGCGGAATGCGGAAAACCACACCCGCAACCCAATGTACCAAAGGAAACTCAACAATGCTTTTGCAGCAGCTATGGATCGGGAGTATCGTACACCGATTGGCGCCATTGTAGAAGCAGCACTCCTAGCTCAACAATTACCACCCAGCCCCTAGATACAAGGGCTGTAATATCTAACCCAGCGCACGCTCGTGCAACTCGATAGGCAACATTCAGTGTCCTCCACTCGGAACAAGCCCTCGACTTCTAAGCACCATGGCGATACTACACAGATTAGTCGCACGCCTTGAGGAGGCCCAGGTACCGGAGGAACGACAACCGCCAGCACAACCAGAGATAACAGTCTGCGCGTGGCAACGGCGAACAGGAGGTACAACAATCCAGTCGCCCACCTCGCAACCAGCGTGACGCAAGTCCTCAAGCCGCACCTCCACCCGAGGCTAGCCTTCACGATGCTCCCACGATTGATCTTAGGCAGAAGATCAATGATGGCCGTGACGCGCGGCGCATCATCAAGGCAAGGAGAAGGGACCATCCCGACAGGTACCACGATGACAATGATAATGACCGCTTCCCCACCTTCACCTCCAACATCAGTGACAAATTCTACCCCAAGGATTTTAAACCAGTCGGGATCCCCAAGTATGACGGCAAGCAAGACCCACGCCAATGGATTCGTTGCTACTCTGTTGCCATCGACATCTCCGGGGGATCCAACTCCACCAAGGCACTCTATTTCCCGGTGGCCTTGGAATCCGCGCCCCTCACTTGGCTCGAAAGCCTCAAACCAAACTCCGTCGACTCTTGGGAGGACCTCAAGCAGGCCTTCATCAACAACTTCCAGGGATCCATGATCAGAGCAGACACTTGCCACAATCTGTCCCAAGTCAAGCATGAGATGAATGAGACCCTGAGGTCCTACACCTGGCGTTTCTTCGAGATGCAAGCCACCATCGCAAACATCACCAACGAGGACGTCATCCACTGCTTCCAGAACAGCCTCTTCTCGAAGCACATGTACCACGATTTCGGACGCAACCACCCGACTACTACCGTGCAACTATGCAACATGATGGCACGGTGGGCTGATCAGGAGGATGAGTAGAACGACCGCTTCCCCAAGCGCAACAACGACAAGCAGGGCACCGGCAACAACCACTTGGACAAGGGCCAGCGGAACCACTCGGGGAACCCCCGAAAGCGCAAGCCAGACCAAGAAGTCATGGCTGTTGAGTGCAATCCACGATGCAAGAAGTTGGGGAGCAATCAAGCTCAGTTTGAAAAAGTCCTGCACAAATGTTGCCCGATGCACATGAAGGCCCAGCACACGCTCTTCGAGTCCGTCAGCCTCCATAAGTCACTCAATGCTCCACTCCTCCCTCAAGATAGAAAGCGGAAGGATCAGGAGGATGACGACGAGGGTGACAAGTTGGGGGCACAAAATTTCCAAGACCCGAAGAATTCATCAACGTCATCTTCGGTGGAGACGGTGGCTTTCCCTCCAAGTGTGCAGAAGCTGGCCCTGCGTGAAATCTTGTGGCAGAACTGCCTGAATTATTCCGACTCAAACGCGCTAGTCATCACTACACAGGCAATCCTAACTCAACGCACTTCAAACGGAACAACCCATTGGTCTGTCGGGTCACCGCCCGATACAGCCACAGTTCCACAGGATCGAAATAGGTTTACCTCGCACGAAGGCGAGTTTACAATCACACTACAGCTTACAAACTTTTAGTCCACAGGATAATTAAACATTATTACAAACTTGTTTCGAAACTTAAAGTAACTTATACAGACATTGTTTTAAAACAACAAGCTAAACAGCTTGTCTAGGGTTACAGCGGAAGAAAGTTATTAACATCACGACTACACATCTCAAAAGTTGGCACCATGCTTCGCCCTAAACATGGCGTTATTCCGGAGGGTCACTGCCAGCCGGGGACGGATTCCATTCCACGGACCAGCCAAACGGAACAGAAAATGGCCAGGCTGGACTATCCATTTGGTTCACACCGGTCATACCTGAAAAATAGACTAGCAAGACTGAGTATGCTAATACTCAGCAAGACTTACCCGTGCCATGGTATACTTAGCCATGTAACTAGACTTATTATGGCTTGTAATGGTTCTGGGTTTAATTTTAGCTGAAAAGCAACAAAGAATATGATCTAACTTTCATGTTTTAGCTTTCAGCTTCTAGTTTCATTAACCATTCTAGGTAAGCACCTATGCTAGTCAAGCAAGGTAGATATTAGCATTCATCAAGATTATTCCACATTGGTTTTCGTTCTTACTCTATGTGGCAGAAGGAATAAGCAGTCTCAATCTCCGCGAGAAACGGACGATTCTGAATCGAATTTCCAAACCTTGCAAGGGTAAAACTAACTCACATGCTTGGAACATCCAATGATCATTCCGAAGCAACTGTTTGCCTTTCATTCTAACTCGTGAATCAGGGCCACCACAAGCGACTGTAGGACCATACGCACGTCCAATGTGCAGGACATACATCTGTAGCGCGACTACATGACCGTACTCCTGTCCGCTACGCGGAACGTACTCCCGCACGTCGGTGCGTGTGAAAAACCAAATTAAGAGTGGTGGGAGGTATGTCCACTACTCGGACCGAGTGGTTACTAGGCTTATCGCTCACCATATTTCGCGGCATGTGGTTAGTACTTTCAAACGCTTAACCACAGCTACCACACACTGCGACCTTAGCAACTTTTATCAATACAGACGGGCTAACCTTTCAAGTCATGGTACTATACATGACCCCGTCCATCATCCTTATAGTGATTGCAGAATAGTAAACATTCAATTCCTATATCGCGCGAGTGATAGGAAATCACTCGACTTCTACCGGTCCTATTAGCAGAGCATCTATTCGATATGGACTGAGGCTCAATACATAGGCTACTAGGATTCATGAATCTAGAGTTCCATTTCAACTCCTAAACTTTAATGCACAATATAAATATATATAACTTTATAAGTGCAATAATTTGAAATACTGGGTTATGCACCGGGGCTTGCCTTCTTGAGTGGGGCTAGGGTCAGGGATGTCAAAAACTTCTGAACTTTGGTTCGGGGCTTCTGTTATAACCTCGGCGGCGTTCGCAGGATTTGCACAAATCCTTGGCTCTGGTTCCGGAACTATTTTCGTAGTCTCTGTGGTCGAGTGTTGTTGACTCTACATGATATGCAATGATTCAATTTAGATGGTTCTTGAGTTAAGAGTTTTACTTCACGATAAAGTTGCAATCTAATAAATTGATTCACACAATTTCATAAAGCAAGAGGTTTAAATATAAACCTAC
The DNA here is from genome assembly GCF_002211085.1 of Panicum hallii. Taxonomy (NCBI): domain Eukaryota; kingdom Viridiplantae; phylum Streptophyta; class Magnoliopsida; order Poales; family Poaceae; genus Panicum; species Panicum hallii. Next base: position 20,842,779 of record NC_038049.1, read on the forward strand.
TATTGGTATCTTAATTCAATTAGTGGAATTAATTGAATTAAGTTAACAAGTTTGATTTTTATTTTGAAATTAATAAAGGCTATGGCCTTGAATTTTTGTGGATAACCTTATTCCTAGTGGATGAGCTTACTATGAATTTTTCACAATTTTCTGAAAATAGAAACTAAAGTGTTTGAATTAAGTTCAAATTCCAAGTTTAAATGCAAACCTTAAGCAAAATAGTGTTATAAATTCCTAAAATATTTACTATGGACTAATCCATTGCAGAACATCACATGATAAAAAGATCTAAGCATGAAAACCTTAGTAACATGCTTGAATAAATTTAAACTATTTCTAGCTTGATTTGCATAAGTTTAAATTAATTCAAACTAGGGCTCAGTACTATAGGTGAATTTTACATAAAAGATCACTTATACCCTAAACAAGCTACTCACCAAAATTCACAAACAATAGAGCTCATATGCGTAAGTTATACTCAAGATACCCTTTTGCTAAACTTTAAAATAAATCTAAAAATATTTTGTTTCATACTGCTCTTTAGTAACAAAAGTTGTAGGGCTAAACTTCTGGAACACAACAAAACTGGTTTGGTAATTTTTGGATTTTTCTAAAAAAAAGTTGGCTGATTTGAATTAGAGAGGGGGTACTGATTTCCTATAGAAAGGCCCCTGGAAAGATTCAAATCCTTGCAATTGGGTCCTTGGCCGGGCTACACAGGAAAGCCGATCGGTGCCGATCAAATTCCGGCGAGGGGGCTCACCGACAGCAAGGGGAAAATGAGGGGAAAGGTTCAGGAGCTCACGGCAGTCACGGGGGTGGCCGGTGTTGGGGAAGAGAAGGGCCGAACCGGCGGGTCGACGGTGAACAGAGACGGGCGGCGGAGGTCCGAGGGACAGCAACATCGTTCCGGTGGCTGGAGGGCAGGAGAGCGGTGGGGAAGTGGCCAGAGAGTTTACACGCGATGATGTGGTGCTGATGGTACACTTGGCTGGGGCTAAGAGGCAGTAGATCGTCGGGACGACGGTGAGGCCGAGCGGCGGCGGAAGCTCGAGCTCACCGGCGTAGTGGTCCTGGCGATCTAGCGTGGGAGAACGAAATTGGGCGGGCTTGTGAGCTTCAGTGGGTCGCGGTTATGCTGCTAAAGCAATGGATCGGGGGTGGGAGGCGGCGGAGGCGGCTGTCAACGGTGAGCCGAGGCAGCGGTGGGGAGCTCGGGGAAGCGAAAGGCAGTGGAAATGCTCGTGTGTGAGTGCAAGAGTGAGTCTGGGGGGAGCTCCAGGACGTACTTCAAGTCGAGAAAGAGGCACGGTGGGCGAGAGTTGCTGCTCAGGCGGCGGCGGCGCGATGTGGAGCAGCGATGAGTGTGCTAGCGCGGGGTGGGGAGCGGCGGCGCGGGTGCTGGGGCGGCACGTGGCGCAGAGGAAAGCGGCGCGGGGGCAGCTGGTTCTCGGCACATGGCCGGCGAGGGCGGCGGGTCACGGGCAGAGAGAAAAACAGAGAGAGGGGGACTGGAGGTAGACGAAGAGGGACTGATCTGTGATTTTCCAAAAGTACAGGGACTCCACTGTAAAGCCTAGTTAACTTTCAAACCATAGCTCAAATGCAAAAGTGCCCAAAAGTAAAAGTGTAGAGTTCAACAAGATCTACAACTTTTCTTTAAGATTTAGTTTCAAAAGAGTTAAGGATTTGAAGCTAACATAAAACTTAGCAAAGTTTTAAACTTTAAAGAAATCCTATTTAAAATCTACACTACACTTGCATCCTTTGGGTAGTTTCACCTCTATTTGCGGTTTAAAAGTAAGTTCTTCACTTTTTGCAAAACAACCTTCATATGTTTTGATTTTACCTCCCATTTTCACCCATTTTGCACCAAAGGACCTAAATTTTCCAGAATTATAAAAAGATCCTTTTGCCTTTGCATTAAAATTTTAGCACAACTACGTAAAATCAAACATACACACTTTATATTAGAATCTAGTGTATTTTAATCCTAAGTACCTAAATGTCACAGCCTTCCCCCCTAAAAGAATCTCGTCCAAGATTCCGGAACAGAAGGGAATCGGACGATCAGATTTGGGAGTTGGCTTGAAGGAAATCTGGAAAGTTTCGTTGAAGATATAATTCGGTTTCCCAAGTCGCTTCTTCTTCAGTATGATGATTCCACTGAATTTTGAACATCTTGATGGTTTCTCTTCTAGTACTTCTCTCTTTGGTGTCTAGCACTCTGATCGGATGTTCAGTATATGTTAGATCAGATTCGATGTCGATGGCTTGGGGATCGATGATCTCAGTAGGAACTTTGACACACTTTCTAAGTTGAGACACATGGAAGCATGAATGGCCGACAATTGAGGAGGAAGTTGAAGGCGATAAGCTACGGGTCCACAGATTTCTATAATCTCAAAGGGTCCGACATATCTAGGGGCAAGTTTTCCTTTTACACCGAATCATTGAATACCTCGAGTGGGAGATACTCGAGGATATATGAAGTCTTCAATTTGGAACTGTAATGGTCTCCTTCGTATGTCAGTGTAGCTTTTCTGTCGAGATTGGGCTGCTTTTAGATTATTCTGAATAGTCTTTACCTTTTCCTCTGCTTCAGTCACAAGTTCGGGTCCAAAGATTTTACGCTCGCTGGTTTGTGACCAACTCAAAGGAGTTCGGCATCGGCGACCGTATAATGCTTCAAACAGGGCCATCTTGAGACTTGTCTGATAACAATTGTTGTAGGAAAATTCTGCCAGCGACAAGCATTTATCCCAATTCTAGTCATACTGAAGTACGCAGGCTCTAAGCATATCTTCTAGAATCTGATTTACCCTTTCTGTTTGTCCATCTGTTTGAGGATGATATGCGGAGCTTCGGATTAACTTAGTTCCAAGAGCATATTGAAGTTGCTCCTAGAACCGAGCGATGAATTGTGCTCCATGATCAGAAATGATCGTCTTAGGCACTCCATGGAGACGAACGATTTGATCTAAATAGATCTCAGCATACTTTTTGGTGTTGTAAGTACAATGCACTGGAAGAAAATGGGCGGTTTTGGTTAATCGATCAACAATTACCCAAATAGAGTCATGCCTTACAGAGGTGTTGGGTAAGCCAACGATAAAATCCATGCTGATATCCTCCCACTTCCAGGAGGGAATGGGTAGAGGTTGAAGAATACCAGCAGTCCTTAGATGACGGGCTTTAACTCTTTGACAAATATCACACTCCGAGACATACTTTGCAATCTCTCGCTTCATACGAGTCCACCAAAAGTTCTGTTTCAAATCTTGGTACATCTTGGTACTGCCAGGGTGCATAGAGAATTTGGACAGATGGGCCTCGTCCAATATCTGCTTACGAAGCTTATGGTCCTTGGGTACAACAATATGCTCGTTGAACCATAAAACCCCTTCATGATCTACTTGAAAACACTTGTACTTTCCTTCTCCTTGTGCTAACTTTTGCTTAATGATTCTGACCCCTTTGTCACGCTGCTGTGCCAGAATGATGTGATCCTTAAGTGTAGCTTCAACTGAGAGATGGTTCAAGCTACCCTGGGGAATGATCTCTAGGTTGAGCTTTCTCATCTCCCAACAAAGAGTCTCATTGAAAGCTTCAACAGATAAGCAAGAGCAATGCGCCTTGCGGCTAAGTGCATCCGCAACGACGTTGGCTTTGCCTAGATGATAGTGTACTTTTAGATCATAATCCTTGATAAGCTCTAGCCAGCGTCTTTGCCTCATATTTAAATCTGCTTGCGCGAAATGTACTTGAGGCTTTTATGGTCAGTATAGATATGGCACTTTGTACCCATCAGATGATGTCTCCAAATCTTAAGTGCATGGATGACAGCTGTGAGTTCAAGATCATGAGTAGGATAGTTCTGTTCATGAGTCCTGAGTGCTCGTGATGCATAAGCAATCACTCGGTTGTCTTGCATAAGCACACAACCAAGTCCGATTCTCGAAGCATCACAATAGATGTCAAAAGACTTTGAAACATCTGGTTGAGCTAGAACTGGGGCAGTAGTAAGATGTGCTCTGAGGGTGTGGAATGCATCTTCACATTTCTGATCCCAGGAGAATTTAACTCCTTTCTTTAGTCGTTCAGTCATGGGCTTGGCTATTCTTGAGAAGTCAGGAATGAAATGACGATAATAGCCAGCTAGACCAAGGAAACTACGGATCTGATGGACTAACGTAGGAGGTTGCCAGTCTAGTACTTCTTGGACTTTATTGGGATCAACGGATATACCGTCTCTGGAGATGGTATATCCCGGCAATTTCACGGTATCCAGCCAAAACTCACATTTGGAGAATTTAGCATACAAATGGTGGTCTCTTAATCTCTGTGCAACAACATGGAGATGGTTCGCATGATCTTCTGGATTTTTGGAATAGATCAGAATGTCATCAATAAAGACCACTACAAATTTGTCAAGTTCTTGTATGAAGACAGAGTTCATGAGATACATGAAGTATGCTGGTGCATTGGTAAGACCAAACGACATGACCAGATACTCATATAGTCCATATCTTGTGGAAAAGGCTATTTTTGGAACGTCACTCGACCTGATCTTGATTTGATGATATCCGGAGCGGAGGTCAATCTTAGAGAATACTTTGGCTCCGTCTAATTGATCGAATAGAATGTCAATGCGGGGTAAGGGATACTTGTTTTTGATGGTTACCGCATTGAGGGGACGATAATCTACACATAACCTTAAGCTATTGTCCTTTTTCTTCACGAATAGGGCTGGACAACCCCATGGTGAAGCACTTGGACGAATGTAACCCTTATCAAGAAGGTCCTGTAGTTGGATTTTTAGCTCTGCTAGCTCATTGGGTGGCATAGGATAGGGCCTTTTAGAGATGTGGGCTGTGCCGGGTTGTAATTCTATGATAAACTCAATGTCCCTGTCCGGGGGCATTCCAGGAAGATCATCTGGAAAAACATCTGGGTGTTCACAAATAATAGGGATATCCTTTAACTTAATCGCTTCTATAGCATAGGCAGAAGAGTTGTTGCACTCCCGTTGTGGAAGATAGAGAATAGTAGTTTTATGATCGGGTGAATCTATCTCCACGGCTCGGGAAGAGATATCTAAGGACACTCGATGTCTAGTCATCCAATCCATGCCTAGGAGGACATCCATTCCTTCTAGGTCCAATAACAGTAAATCTGTTTTGATCAGATTGCTACCCAACTGAATTGACACCTTTCTATAGATTTGATTTGATGAAATTTTACCGCCAAGAGTCGCTATCGTATAGGCTCCACTAGTAGGATAGAGATCCAGGCGCTCTTTTGTCCCACATTTTGAACTGATAAAACTATGGGTTGCACCAGTATCGAAAAGTATAATCATGGGTTGATGGTTTATGGAGAAAGTACCCATCATTATTCGCGCACCCTCGGGAAGTTCGGAGAGAGTTGTGAAGTTCACCCTCCCCTGGTGGACTTGTACCACCTACTTCTTGCCCTTGCCCTTGTTGTTCGGGTTGGATGTTTGCCCTTGGAAAGATCGTCTGGGTTGAGGGCAATCCTTGATGAAATGGGATGGGCTGCCGCAATTAAAACAACGATAGTTGTTGTTTCCTTGATTGGATGGTGAAAAGCTCGGCCGCGGGCCTTGCGGCTGTTGCTACTGGAGTTGTGGTGTCGGTGGCCGATTGAATCAAGCTTGCTGGGGTGGCCTAGCTACCCATCGGCCTGGTAGATTGTTTCGAGGCGGGGCTCCGGTAGCGGTGTTCTGGACCAACCGATACCTTGGCTGCTGCATGTTCGAGGGTCCAATGGGTGTCTTCCATTTCTTTTCTGCACGGTGGGCTGAGATGCAATCCTCTTGGGTAATGGGCATATTGACCAATTCGTTGAAGTTATTGGCCCTTACCAGATTCAGCCGTTCCTTAAGCTTTGTGTTTAGGCCTCGACGGAAATGATCTTGCTTACGGGCATCAGTGTCCGCATGATAACCCGCATAGTGGCACAGGTGATTGAAGACTTGGGCATATTGCATAACAGTGCGGGTTCCCTAGGTCAACATTAGGAATTCATTGAGCTTTCGCTCAATGAGTCCTTCTGGAATATGGTGCGCTCTGAAAGCGGTCCGGAATTCATCCCATGTGACAACATGACCAGCCGGTTGCATGGCGTAGTACTGGTCCCACCATATGCGGGCGGTGCCGCGAAGTTGTTGAGCCGCGAAGAGTGCCTTGTTCGCATCTGAACATGGTGCGGACAATAATGCGAACTTGGACTCTATAGTGCGGAGCCATGCATCAGCATCAAGGGGCTCGTCTGCTTTATGGAACAATGGGGCTGAGTACTGAGAAAGTCTTGGTAACCAGCCGATGGATGTTCATCATGGCCTTGAGATGGGTGATGAGACTGGTTCATCTGGGCCTGTACTAGCTGGTTAAGGAGTTCTGTCTATCATGCCATAACTTCTACTAGATTTCGCGGGGCTGGTGGCGGTTGTTGGGAACCGCTTGCTTGGTCTGGCCGGAAACCTTCCAGGGTTCCACGTGTAGCTCCGACCATATGAAATAAAGGAGTTGTCCATTATCAACAACATATTCTTACTCCTATTTTTAGAAGGTATACCACTGCTAAATAGATATGTAATTTACATATTCTGTTTAACCAACTCATTCAAGGTGCAAAGGTGTTGAAACTAGACAACAGAACTCAAGGCTTAGATTATAGAGCAGACACTGGTTGTCCTTTATATATTACATCAGTATGGTTCGATTGCTATGGGTCAAGCCATACGTACACAAGCCATCTATGTTACAGCAAATGGCCCTGGGTCTAGGTAGACTACTCACTACCTATGTCACAACATTCTACACTAGTTACATCTGTAAGATCGATGATTTGAATAGCCTAGAAATCATCGAGGTCGCCTACGGAGGACTGGCTGCCGGAAGAGGAGTGATCTGGCTGAGGGTTAGGCTCTGGGTTTCCATGCTCGGAGTCAAGATCAGAAACTCCCTCAATCTCCTTGAGTTCTTCTTCTTCACCTTCAGGTGCTACAGGTACAACAGGAGGTACCGGCTGCTGCTAAAGTTCGTCGATGTGAGCATGGGCGTCGTCAATCTCAAGGATAAGGTCATGGACTTGCTCCTGGAGGAACTTGATAATTGTGTCATGTTGAGTGATTATGGCATCACTCTCATTGATCTGATCCTCCCGGTGGATAATGGTCTCATCTCGCTCTGCGATAATTTCTTCCTTCTCCGTGACCAGGGCTTGAAGTTCTTCTATCTGAATGACCTGTCGATCAGCATTTCTGTAGTGACCCTGAGCTATACTGGTCAACTGACTCATACCACGGCGCAGCAAGATCTGATAGTGGTGTTGAACGTTCATGAACCTGATAGTACCACGAAGCATTTCTTCGGCTAAATCTCCCAGCATGTGGCCATAATGAGCTATCCGGAAATTCCACTCGGGATCACTGGAATCTATTGCAGGGAATAAGCTGATAGGATGCCCGGCAACTTCCATGGGATGCTGGTTGCAGAAAATGTGGATGGCATCAAGAGCTGCGGTCTCGATGGTCGACGAGACGATAGCCAACCACATCGACTTCAATGGGCTCCCAGTGAGAACGAAAAGGGTGCTGAGGAATTGTCATCTTGATTCTGCATCGAGGAACACCTTCCTCCCTATATTCCACTCCATCATACTGTTGGGGCTCGGTGTAGAAGAATAGCCTAAGTGATTCCCATAAGAGACGGGGAAAACCCTCCCAGTGCAAGGCATTGGTATGGAGATGCCCTGCATGATCCCAAAAGATGTTTGAAGGAGCCGCTATCTGAAACAAGAATTCAGATGGTGAGATTTTGAAGGATGCTGAAAACCCAACTAAGACTACCACAAGAATCTTATTGAATCATACTAGAGATAGACAACACTCTATTTGTCCTTAAAAGAACAACACATTCAATGCACTCATTTTGTTTGATAATGGATTATGCATGCACGTACTATTCAACCTCACAACCAAAACAATTGCCAAATATCTTTGGACTTACGTGGTTAATTTCGTTGGCATAATACATACGTCTCTCCCTAATAACTAGTCGATAAGTCCTATCCGTCTTAACCTTTTAATCGTGGTTAATGTACCTGCAGAAAACTATAGGTATATAACATGAACCTTTCATGGCAGCATGACATGAAAGCATCCCCAAACAGTATTGTTCACTATAGAAACAGTATCCGTACAATTTCCACCGTACGGACGACGTTAGCATACGTTACGGCTGCAACGTATTCACGGGGGTACCGTTTAAAACGGGGGTATGAACAGCGATCACCATACCCTGTGCTGAACCATATACTCCCAATATGATCAACTACTTGTTGATATATTGGCAGCATCTCAAGTAAGCCACTGCTTGAGAAACAGCGTTCGGTTCGCATCACCGACAGGAAGGCTAATCTCCCTCAGTTGGCTGAGGATCCTTACCTTCTTACCTTCTTATCTCAACGTTTGGGGAACAAAACAATACAACTAGATATCTAGGGTTGGTTATACTCGAAAGTAAGTTTTGACAGAAAGTAGTGCTGCAAGTTAGAGCTGAACCATACACATATATATACTAGTAGCCACCTGATTACTCCCATATAAACCCCTAGGGCTTTACGATCCAAGCACCAACCTTAACGAATCCAACGCGATTTGTAAACTCTTTTGTTAAGCAAATTTTATCCTAAAAATATTTTTAAGAGCTGCTGCAGTTGTAAGAGTAAACCTACAGCTCTGATACTAGCTGTGTCAGAACCGCCTAATTATTCCGGCTCAAGCGCGCTAGTCATCGCTATACAGGCGATCCTAACTCAACACACTTCAAACGGAACAACCCATTGGTCTGTCGGGTCACCGCCCAATACAACCACGGTTCAACAGGATCGAAATAGGTTTACCTCGCACGAAGGCGAGTTTACAATCACACTATAGCTTACAAACTTTTAGTCCACAGGATAATTAAACATTATTACAATTTTATTTTGAAACTTAAAGTAACTTATAGAGACATTATTTTAAAACAACAAGCTAAACAGCTTGTCCAGGGTTATAGCAGAAGAAAGTTATTAACATCGCGACTACACGTCGCAAAAGTTGGCACCATGCTTCACCCTAAATATGGCGTCATTCCGGAGGGTCACTGCCAGCCGGGGACGGATCCCATTCCACGGACTAGCCAAACGGAACAGAAAATGGCCAGGCTGGACTATCCATTTTGTTCACACCGGTCATACCTGAAAAATAGACTAGCAAGACTGAGTATGCTAATACTCAGCAAGACTTACCCGTATCATGGTATACTTAGCCATGTAACTAGACTTATGATGGCTTGTAATGGTTCTGGGTTTAATTTCAGCTGAAAAGCAACAAAGAGTATGATCTAACTTTCATGTTTTAGCTTTCAGCTTCTAGTTTCATTAACCATTCTAGGTAAGCACCTATGCTAGTCAAGCAAGGTAGATATTAGCATTCATCAAGATTATTCCACATTGGTTTTCGTTCTTACTCTATGTGGCAGAAGGAATAAGCAGTCTCAATCTCTGCGAGAAACGGACGATTCTGAATCAAATTTCCAAACCTTGCAAGGGTAAACCTAACTCACACGCTTGAAACATTCAATGATCATTCCGAAGCAACCGTTTGCCTTTCATTCCGACTCGTGGATCAGGGCCACCACAAGCGACTGTAGGACCATACGCACATCCAATGTGCAGGACATACATCTGTAGCGCGACTACATGACCGTACTCCTGTCCGCTGCGCGGAACGTACTCCCGCACGTCGGTGCGTGTGAAAAACCAAATTACGAGTGGTGGGAGGTATGTCCACTACTCGGGCCGATTGGTTACTAGGCTTACCGCTTACCATATTTCGCGGCATGTGGCTAGGACTTTCAAACGCTTAACCACAGCTACCACACACTGCGACCTTAGCAACTTTTATCAATACAGACGTGGTAACCTTTCAAGTCATGGTACTGTACATGACCCCGTCCATCATCCTTATAGTGATTGCAGAATAGTAAACATTCAATTCCTAGATCGCGCGAGTGATAGGAAATCACTCGACTTCTGCCAGTCCTATTAGCAGAGCATCTATTCGATATGGACTCAGGCTCAATACATAGGTTACTAGGATTCATGCATCTAGGGTTCCATTTCAACTCCTAGACTTTAATACACAATATAAATATATATAACTTTATAAGTGCAATAATTTGAAATACTGGGTGATGCACCGGGGCTTGCCTTCTTGAGCGGGGCTAGGGTCAGGGATGTCAGAAACTTTTGAACTTTGGTTCGGAGCTTCAGTTATAACCTCGGCGATGTTCGCAGGATCTGCAGAATCCTTGGCTCTGGTTCCGGGACTAGTTTGTAGTCTCCGTCGTCGAGTGCTGTTGACTGTACATGATATGAAATGATTCAATTTAGATGGTTCTTGAGTTAAGAGTTTTACTTCACGATAAAGTTGAATCTAATAAATTGATTCACACAATTTCATAAAGCAAGAGGTTTAAATATAAACCTACTATTGGTATCTTAATTCAATTAGTGGAATTAATTGAATTAAGTTAACAAGTTTGCTATGGCCTTGAATTTTTGTGGATAAGCTTATTCTAGTAGATTAGCTTACTATGAATTTTTCACAATTTTCTGAAAGTAGAAACTAAAGTGTTTGAATTAAGTTCAAATTTCAAGTTTAAATGCAAACCTTAAGCAAAATAGTGTTGTAAATTCCTAAAATATTTACTACGGACTACTCTATTGCAGAACATCACATGGTAAAAAGATCTAAGCATGAAAACCTTAGTAACATGCTTGAATAAATTTAAACTATTTCTAGCTTAATTTGCATAAGTTTAAATTAATTCAAACTTGGGCTCAGTACTATAGGTGAATTTTTCACACAAGATCACTTATACCCTAAACAAGCTACTCACCAAAATTTACAAACAATAGAGCTAATATGCATAAGTTATACTCAAGATACCCTTTTGCTAAACTTTAAAATAACTCTAAAAATATTTTGTTTTATACTGCACTTTAGTAACTAAAGTTGTAGGGCTAAACTTCTGGAACACAACAAAACTAGTTTGGTAATTTTTGGATTTTTGTACAAATTCCTATGGATTTTACAATTTGGCTGCTTTGAAATAGAGAGGGGGTACTGATTTCCTACAGAAAGGCCCCTGGAAAGATTCAAATCCTTGCAATTGGGTCCTTGGCCGGGATACATAGGAAAGCCGATCGGTGCCGATCAAATTTCGGTGAGGGGGCTCACCGGCGGTGAGGGGAAAGTGAGGGGAAAGGTTCAGGAGCTCACGGCGGTCACGGGGGTGGTCGGTGTTGGGGAAGAGAAGGGCCGAAGCGGCGGGTCGATGGCGAACAGAGTTGGGCGGCGGAGTTCCGAGGGACGGCGACGTCGTTCCGGTGGCCGGAGGGTAGGAGAGCGGTGGGGAAGCGGCTAGAGAGCTTCCACATGATGATGTGGTGCTAATGGTACACTTGGCTGGGGCTAAGAGGCAGTAGATCGTCGGGACGACGGCGAGGCCGAGCAGCGGTGGAAGCTCGAGCTCACCGGCGTAGTGGTCCGGGCGATCTAGCGCGGGAGAATGAAATTGGGCGGGCTTGTGAGCTTCAGTGGGACGCGGCGACGCTGCTAGAGCAATGGATCGGGGGTGGGAGGCAGCGGAGGCGGCTGTCGACGGTGAGCCGAGGCAGCGACGGGGCTCCGGCGAGGTGTGGAGCTCGGGAAAGCGAAAGGCAGTGGAAATGCACGTGTGTGAGCGCAAGAGTGAGTACGGGGGTAGCTCCAGGACATACTTCAAGTCGAGAAAGAGGCACGGTGGGCGAGAGTTGCTGCTGGCAAGCCGGCGGCATGCGTGGAGGCTCGGGCGGTGGCGGCGCAACGTGGAGCAGCGAGGAGAGGGCCAGCACGGGGTGGGGAGCGGCGGCGCGGGTGCTAGGGCGGCACGTGGCGCAGAGGAAAGCGGCGCGGGGGCAGCTGGTTCTCGGCACATGGCTGGCGAGGGCGGCGGGTCACGGGCAGAGAGAAAAACAGAGAGAGGGGGACTGGAGGTAGACGAAGAGGGATTGATGTGTGATTTTCCAAAAGTGCAGGGACTCCACTGTAAAGCCTAGTTAACTTTCAAACCATCGCTCAAATGGAAAAGTGCCCAAAAGCAAAAGTATAGAGTTCAAGAAGATCTACAACTTTGCTTCAAGGTTCCATTTCAAAGGAGTTAAGGATTTGAAACTAACATAAAACTTAGCAAAGTTTTAAACTTTAAAGAAATCCTATTTAAAATCTACACTACACTTGCATCCTTTGGGTAGTTTCACCTCTATTTGCGGTTTAAAAGTAAGTTCTTGACTTTTTGCAAAACAACCTTCATATGTTTTTATTTTACCTCCCATTTTCACCTATTTTTCACCAAAGGACCTAAATTTTCCAGAATTATAAAAAGATCCTTTTGCCTTTGCATTAAAATTTTAGCACAACTACATAAAATCAAATATACACACTTTATATTAGAATCTAGTGCGTTTTAATCCTAAGTACCTGAATGTCACAAATCCTGTCTATAGAGCCCGCCATACAAAAGCCTCTGAGATACAACGAGGTCTCGATCTCATTTTCCAGGGATGATTACTGGACCAGCTTCTCTGAGCCGGGAAAATCACCCCTTGTCCTAGATCTTGTTGTGGTGGGCTCATAAGTGACCCGAGTACTCATCGATGGCAGGAGCGGCCTCAACCTGCTCTTCACAAGTACTCTGAAGAAGATGGGGTTGGATATTTTCAAGATGCTCACCCCTAGCAGAGCTCCGTTCTACGGCATCATCCTAGGAAACGTGGCTACACCACTCGGTTCAGTGGTCCTGCCAGTCACCTTTGGGATGAAGGACAACTACCGCATAGAGTACATCAAGTTTGAGGTGGCTGACTTCGAGTCATCATACTACGCCATCCTCAGCAGGCTAGCACTGGCCAAGTTCATGGTTGCGCCCCACTACGTCTACCTGCTACTCAATATGCTAGGCAAGACGGGCGTACTCACATTCCGCGGTGACTTGAAGAAGTCGTACATCTGTGATCAAGAGGCGATCGAGTATGCCGTGACATCACGCGTGCTAGAGCCTTCTGCGGAAGTACTCGTGGCCGCGCAAAAGCTCACTGACTCAGAGATGGAGATCTCCAGCTAGAGGCCAAGCCAGTTGAGGGTTAAACCCAACCCCACAATGTTGGTATCAAGGTTATCCAGCTACAAGAAGGTGACTCATCTAAGACCACTTTGATTGGAGGTGGCTTGAGTGACAAATAGGAAAGTGCGCTCGATAGCTTCCTTAGGGCTAACCGAGAAATATTGCGTGGAAACCAGCGGATATTCCAGGGGTGCCCAAGGAGTTGATCGAGCATTGCCTAAAAGTCGACCCGAAAGCCACTCCGAAGAAGAAATGACTACGATGCTTCGCACCCGACAAGAGAGAGGCCATCAAGAAGGAGCTAGCAAAACTACTCATGGTTGGTTTTATTAAAGAAGTATACCACCCCTAGTGGTAAGCCAACCCTGTACTAGTCTTGAAAAAGAATAACAATTAATGGAGGATATGTGTGGATTACAATGATCTCAAGAAACACTGCTCAAAGGATACCTTCACACTCCCACGCATTGACCAAGTCATCTACTCTACGGCTGGCTGCGTCCTGCTCTCTTTCCTTGACTGCTACTCGGGTTATCACCAGATCGCTCTCAAGGAAGAAGACCAGATCAAGACAGTGTTCATCACCCCCTTTGGAGCATATGCCTACACAACCATATCCTTCGGGTTGAAGAATGCAGGAGCCACCTATCAGCGTGCTATCCAATTATGCCTTGCTGATCAGCTACATTACAACGTTGAAGCCTACGTGGACAATGTGGTCATCAAGAGCAGATCCCACGACGAGTTCATCCCTGATCTCGAGGAAACTTTAAACAGCCTACGCAAGTTTTGATGGAAGCTTAACCCAACCAAGTGCGTCTTCAGTGTGCCACAAGGAAAACTACTCGGTTTTATTGTTAGTCACCAAGGAATTGAAGCAAGCCCGAAGAAGATCACTGCCATCACAGCCATAGACGCTTCATAAATGATCAAGGATGTCCGAAAGCTCACAGGCTATATGGCGGCCTTGAACAGATTTATCTCGCGACTTGGGAAACGGGGGCTACCCTTCTTCAAATTGCTCAAGTGTCACGACAAGTTCTAGTGGACAGAGGAGGCGAAGCAGGCGCTGCAAGATTTCAAGCATCATTTGTAGTCGCCCCCCATCTTAATGGCTCCACAACTAGGTGAGAACCTGCTACTCTATATCGCCGCGACTACTCACATCGTCAGCATGGCAATCGTGGTGGAGCGTCAAGAGGAAGGCCATGCTTTTAGTGTATAGCGGCCAGTCTACTTCATCAGCGAAGTCCTTTCTGAATCAAGGTTCATTACCCGATAATTCAGAAACTACTCTACGGTAGACTCATCACTTCCAGGAAGCTTCGCCATTATTTCGACGTATATAACATCTCGATGGTCACTGACCTCCCATTGGTAGATATCCTCCACAATCGGGACGCTGCTGTGTGCATCTCCAAGTGGGCAGTGGAACTGGGGGCTCTCACCCTCTACTTCAAGCCCCGAACGGCCATCAAGTTGCAGGCACTAGTCGATTTTATGGCGGAGTGGCGAGAAAACCAAGTGGAAGCCTGAGCCAATCGGGCAGAGCATTGGGTTATGTAGTTCGACGGCTCACTCAAGCTCGGTGGTGGTGGCGCGGGAGTACTCTTCATTAGTCCAAAAGGAGGACAACTCAAGTATGTGTTCCAAATACTTTTTGAGGTATCCAACAACGAAGCCGAGTACGAGGCATTATTGCACGGGGTATGCCTGGCAGTCTCTCTAGGCATCAAGCAACTGCTTGTCTATGGTGACTCCTTGCTGGTGGTCCAACAAGTCAACAAAGAGTGGGACGTTAACACGGACATCATGGATGCTACGCAAGCTTGAGAACAAGTTCTTGATGCTGGAAATCCACCATGTGATACGTGACAACAATGTGGGAGCAGATGTGCTTTCGAAATTGGGTTCTGATCGAGCTAACCTCCCACCGGGAGTTTTCATTCATGAGTTGCATCACCCATCCATCAAGACACCAGATTAAAGTACCAGCACTCAGGATCCAAAGGAACCCGATCGAGAGGTCTTGATGATCGAGGTTGACTGGCGGGTGACGTTCATCAACTACATCCAGGAGCACAAACTACCCCCAAGCCTCGACCCAAAAAGCGCTGAGGCTACATGCATTCTAAGGCACAGCAAAGGGTACGTTCTAGTCGGGGACAACTTGTACAAGCGTGGATCAGCGTCTGGCATACTCATGAAGTGTGTCTGCACGGAGGAAGGCAGAGAAATACTCTACGAGATTCATGAAGGCATGTGCGGGAACCATGCTGCTTCTCGCACACTAGTCGGCAAGGCTTTTAGATCTGGTTTCTACTGGCCGACTGCTTTGGCAGACGCCGAAGCACTCCTTCACCGGTGCACAAACTGCCAGTTCTTCAACAAATAGCCCCATGTCCTGGATCACAACTTTATCACCATACCACCTTCATGGCCGTTTGCATGCTGGGGCCTGGACATGATAGGGCCTTTGACAACTGCACTAGGTGGTTTTACTCACGTGTTGGTGGCTATGGACAAGTTTACCAAGTGGATCAAGTACAAGCCAATCACAACGCTCTTTGTAGATTGAGTGGTTAGCTTCACCTATGACATCTCGCACCGTTTCGGCTTCCCCAACACCATCATCACAGATCTGGGATCCAATTTCCACTCGCATCAGTTTTGGGATTTTTGTGAACATAGTGCCGTTGAGGTCAAGTACGTTTCAGTGGCTCACCTGCGGGCCAACGACCAGGTTGAGCGTGCCAACGGCTTGATTCTTGATGGCTTGAAGCAAAGACTCTACGAAGAGAACAGCAAAAAGGGCCGCAAGTGGATCAACAAAATCTCATCAGTAATCTGGGGGCTTCGCACACAACCAAGCAAAGCCACAGGACAATCACCTTTCTTCCTCATATACGGGTCTGAAGCAATACTATCGGCTGACGTCATGTGGAAGTCTCCTCGACTAGAGATGTATGAAGAAAGCGAGGCTGATAGCGCAAGAAAGCTCAAACTTGACTCGGCAGAGGAAACCAGACGCAACGTCCTGCTCTAGTCGGCCTGTTACTTACAAGGAGTCTGTCGTTACCACGACCGGAACGTTCAACAATGTTCTTTTAACGTTGGATATATGGTCCTTCATCGCATCTAGGATGAAATTGGTCACACAAGCTTAATTCGTGATGGGAGGGACCCTTCCTCGTGCACAAGGTTACAGGAATAGGGTCGTATCGCTTACAGTACCCTGATGGCCAGGAGGTCCCAAACTCCTGGAATATTGAGCACCTGTGGCGTTTTCACCCTAACCCTAACCTTAGACCCTACTCCATCTACTGGTTTACGACTGGTACTGTGTCGAGTTTACTGCATGGGCATTGCTCCCATACTCCTAGTATTACTCCATCTACTGGCTTACGACTGGTACTACATCAAGTTTACTGCATGGGCATTGCTCCCGTACTCCGACTACTACTCTGTCTACTGGCTTACGACTGGTAATACGTCGAGTTTACTACATCTTACAGGATAAGGGGTCATGTTGCGGCCATACTCCCAATACTACTCCGTCAACTGGCTTACGACTGGTACTGCGTCGAGTTTACTGCATGGGCATTGCTCCCATACTCCCAATACTACTCCATCTACTGGGTTACGACTGGTACTGCGTCGACTTTACTGCATGGGCTTTGCTCCCATACTCCCAGTACAACTTCATCTACTAGTTTACAACTTGTATTACGTTGAGTTTACTTCATAGGCCTTGCTCCCATACTCCTAGTACAACTCCGTCTACTGGTTTACGACTGGTACTGCGTTGAGTTTACTGCATGGGCCTTGCTGCCATACTCCTAGTACTACTCCGTCTACTGGTTCATGACTGGTCCTGCGTCAAGTTTACTGCATGGGCCTTGCTCCCTTACTCCCAATATTACTTTGTATACTGGTTCTATGTAGAGTTTAGTGCATGGGCATCGCTCCCATACTCCAAGTACAAGTCCGTTTACTGGTTTACGACTGGTACTGCATCGAGTTTATTGCACGGACATCATTCCCATACTACCAGTACTACTCCATTTACTGGTTTACGACTAATACTACTTGGAGTTTTCTGAATGAGCTTCGCTCCCACACTTCCAGTAACAGCCAGATTACTAGTTTTTGACTGGTACTCTATGTTACTGAAGGGGCCTTACTCCCATGACACTGTGTTTACTAGTTCCCGACTAGTTTTACACGTGTTCGACAACTTCGACTACTCGTCTCGCCTACAAAACTAGTCGGAATAGACTCTGACTAGTCGGCCTCATCGACAGTTCAAGATCCAGCGGCAACTTGACCAATGCCTAGGCTCGAAAAAAATGGTTTTTTAGATTTCTTAACCAATTTTCCCATCTTAACCATCAAATCTTTACTGTCATGTATTGCATGCCATGATTCTTATTATCCTTTATTCAAAACCTTAAGGATTTCGATTCAAGGCTCGGGGGCTACAGGGACACATGTCATCAGCAACTTATTTTTCGAATCTTTTGGAAGATAAGGAAGGAAGACTCAAGACTAAATTGACCCTCAGCCTGATTCTAAGAGTCAACCTAAGGCTCTTGGGCTACTCCATATGGAGTGCGAGTTCAATTGCTCCCCATATGAAAGAAGACTTGACAACTAATCAGGGCATGAGCACCTCACAGTCTTGATGCAGCCGAGGAAGTACTTGGAAGACACCTTCAAGAAGGAGTTCGGGAGGACTTGAAGATGCCTTCAGAAGTACTCGGAAGCCTGCAGTACTCGACTATGAAAAGCTCGGGGAATTGTTAGATCTAAGCTCACGGGACTACGCACATGGTCTACATCTTATAGGATAAGGGGTGGGACATGGCCCATGCCCTACGCCAATTGTAACTACTTGTAGCATAGTAGAACTACTCATACAGTAGTAAAACTAGTCGGATACAGTAGGAAACTACCTGAAAAGTACTCAGGTAGGACTCCTAAACTCGTATCTGACTAGGACTCTCATGTAACCCTATCCCCCCAGACTATATAAGGGTGGACAGGGATCCCCTCCAAACAACAGATCACCCGATCACCACCTAAGGCAATACAAACCACATAGGACGTAGAGTATTACGCTCTCGGCGGCCCGAACCTGTCTAAACTTTGTATTTCTTGCACCTTCATGTTCCTGATCTCGGTGACACCCTACATAAAAACTCACCATCTCGGGGGTATCCCTCTGTGGGCGTGGCGGTAAAACACCGACAACTAGAGTATCGTTCTTTAACGTAGAAGTGGTGTATGGGTTAGTTAGTATTGCCGAATGCGGCTCTATCCCATGGTTAGTTGAGGTAGGCGGCAGCAGGTGGTGACAGCCCTGTCCGTCCATCATAATCCTCCTCGTTCGGGTAGTTGCGATAGGAGGTCCATAAAGTAGCCGAGTGGACTGGTGGCTCTTCTACTATCAGACCCGGTTTAGAAAAGGGAACCGAATGCATCTCATATGTGCGTCAGGATCAAGTTTCGCACATATGATAGATGTCACAAGTGTATACCCGAAACAATGCATTAATGAAATAGAGTATCATAGTACTTTATTACATGACCGAAAGTTTTAATCTTAAGCGAATAAATAAACATTTATAACTAGCAGCGGACTTTAACTTCATAGGCAGATGACTGGGAGACATACGCCTAGTATTCTTCAAAATCTTTGGAGAACTCCAGACAATTATCTTGTTCTGAGCAGCATTGATTTTAATAAAGCAAGCGTGAGTACACTTATGGTTGGTACTCAGCAAGTGGAGTAAATTATATGACATGCAAGGCTGTAATCAAGGAAAAGCTGACACGGTTTGACTGCGATAAAAATTTAGTTGATCAAGTTTTATTAAGCAAGCATTAACTAAATATAAGTATATACCAACCCTTAAATAAATAAAAGAGATAAGAAAATAACAACATAAATAAAGAACATCAATTTAGATCATCTTTAAGTTTAATTATCATGTGAGGGTCCAAGCCGCTCTTAACCGTGAGCACGGCTGATATATCAGTTTTCACTCTGCAGAGGTTGTACACTTTACCCACAATTCGTATTTCCCTTAATGCCCGGGTTTGCAAGGCCCTTAAACACTTCCGAGGTGAGTGGCAGGGATTCACTACGAGGCCTTTACAAAGATTCCCTAACTTGCAACGGTCCGCTAAGGTTTCAGGCCGCAGTGGTCATAACCCTCCCTAATGAGGAAGACACCTTACCCAACATATCTACGCCTCAAGAGGACCGAGCTATACCCCATCAACGCACTCCCCTCTTGCCCTTTCGGTAAGACCATTACAAGCTAAAGTTTCTAATTAATTAGCCAAGACCAGAGCCATGTAGTATTGTGGTTGCACTATTTTCCTGGGTGGTTCTCCATGTTCCAATTAATGCAACGATCTTAATTATCACCATAAAAGTATTCCAGAACATGAGTAAACCAGTATGGCATGATTTTAGATTATCCAACCAAAGTCTAGTAAAAGCAACTAGCATGGCTACACATAAATATAATAATCCAGGTTTAATCAAGGAAGTTCAAAAGAAACTAGGCACATCCTTAGTTTGGGATCCATCATATTTAAGACACATGCATGCATATAAAGTAAATGTGTGTATCTATAAAGTTATTAGGACTGGAGTATAATCAAGGACCACTTGCCTTTGTCAAAGAACCACTGCTACTTGGGAACGTCTTCAAAGCTTTGCTCTTGAGGTCCCTCGAACTGCGCACAGTCTATTGTAACACACAAGTACATACAAGCAAACAAATACGATAAATAAGAAACAGTATACTAAACAATATAAACAGAGCAAAACAACATTTTAAAGCTACTGTATATGTCTCAAGGATCACGTGAGCGCAAGAATCGATGAAAAACGGAGTTAAAACGGGGAAGTTATGGCTAAAACATGATTCTAGGGGCTTATTTGTAGAAGATTTGAAACTAGAAGGGCTCTAAACAAAGAAACCGAGGGCTAGAACATAATTAAACATTAGATCTAGGGTTTAGATTGCAAAACAGAAGGGCTAAGGATGGCGGGTTCTATTTTTGGAAAGACAGGGGCCTAAACAAAAGAAAAAGGATCTATTCGCAAATACTTTTGAACTGCCATGGACCGCGGGTTGATTTCTATGAAACTCAGGGGCTAAAGTGCAAAATAGCCTTGGGTTGATCGGTATCTGGTTTACTTGAAGCGGGTTAGATCTAATCTAACCCGTTGGATAGGGATCTAACGGCCAGGGACGGCTGACGGCGCGAGGCAGCGGCGCTGTGCCGGCGGCGAGCGTAGGCGGCGGAGGACGGGGCGACGGCCTCGTCGGACTTGGCCAAAAACGGCCATCCATGCACGGTTTTGAGTGTGGGTTTTATAGGAAGATCACGGGCATTACAGGTAACTCATCTAAGGGTTCGGGTTGGCGAGGCGGGGGCCGGAGAAGGGCGCACGGCCGTGGGGCTTCGGCGTGGAATCAAGCGCGCGGGAAGGCAGGGGAGAGCGGAAAAAGCGGCTGGCGAGAATCCTCATCGCAACGCAGAGCTTCTAAAGCACTTGCTCGACGGTGGGGAGCAGCTAGGGCTTCGTGAGCGAGAGGCGGCGGCTGTGGGTTTGACGGCTCTAGGGCAATGGGGTGGCGTTTGATAGGGCGGCCGCGGGCCATGGCGTGCGGGCCTGGGGCTCCGTGCGGCGGGCGTCCGTGCCATGCCGGACTCGCGCTGGAGATCGGGGATGACCCTGACGGGCGGGCCCCTGTGACATTCAGGTACTTGGGATTAAAACACACTAGATTCTAGTATGAAGTTTATGTGTTTGATCTTGTATGTGTGTTTAAAGACTTAAATGCAAAGGGAAAAGGGTATTTTTGTAATTATGAAAAGTTGAGGTCCTTTTGTGCAAAATGTATGTGAGTGGTAGGAAATATCAAAACATGTGAAGGTTCTTTTGCAAAAAGGCAAGAATTTACTTTTAAACCACAGATAGAAGTGAAACTACCCTAAGGATTCAATTGGAGTGTAGATTTTAAATAGGATTTCTCTCAAGTTAAAAATTTTGCCAAGTTTTAAAATAGATTCAAATCCTTAACTCTTTTGAAACTGAACCTTAAAGCAAAGTTGTAGATCTTGTTAAGCTCTACACTTTTGCTTTTGGGCATATTTTCATTTGAGCTATGGTTTGAATGTTGTTTTCACTTTACAATGGAGTCCTGCATTTTTGGAAAATTGCAGAGTAGTCCTCATCATCTACCTCCAGCCCCTCCCTATCTCTGTTTTCTCTCCGTGCTCGACTGCCGCCCGCCGGCCATTTTTTCGAGCCCCAGCTGCCCCCGCGCCGCTTAATCCTACGCCACGTGCCCTCTAGCGCCGAGCCCACCGCCTGCCCGGCCTCCGCTGGCCCCTCCTCGCCCCTCCACGTCACGCCGGCGAAGCCTGAGAGCACCACGCCTCCCGCCGGCTTGCCAGCACCTGTTCTCGCTCGCCGTGCCTCCTCCTCAACTTGAAGCATGTCCCTAAGCTCCCAGTGAACTCACTCTTGCCTTCACGCACTCACATTTCCACTGTCTTCCTTTTTCCCGAGCGCTACTCCTCGCCGCAGCTCCTGCCCGCCGTCGTCAGCAGCCCCCGTCGCCTCCCACCCGCGATCCAGTGCTCTAGTAGCACCACCGCAACCCACTGAGGCTCACAGACCCATCCAATTTCACTTTCCCACACTCCAGCAGCCCGAACCACAGCGCCAATGAGCTCGAGCTCCGCCGCCGCTCGGTCTCGCCGTCGTCCCGACGCTCCGCCGCCTCTCAGCCCCTGCCAAGCACACCACCAGCACCACATCATCGCGTGGAAGCTTTCTAGCCACTTCCCCGCTGCTCTCCTGCACTCCGGCCACCGGAATGCTGCCGTCATCCCTCGGAGCCCCGCCGCCCGCCCCTGTTCGCCGTCGACTCGCCGTTTCAGCCCCTCTCTTCCTCAACACCGGCTACCCCCGTGACCACCGTGAGCTCCTGAACCATTTCCCCCACTTTTCCCTCACCGCCGATGAGCCCCCTCACCGGAATTTGGTCGCCGTCGATCAGTTTCTCTGTAAAACCTGGCCAAGGAACCAAATGCAAGGATTTCAATCTTTCGAGGGGCCTTTCTGTGAAAAATCAGTACCCCCCATTTCAAATCAGTCAACTTTGAAAATCCATAGGAATTTGTAGAAAAATCCAAAAATTGTCAAACTAGTTTTGTTGTACTCCACAAGTTTAGCTCTACAACTTTGGTTATTAGAGTCTGGTTTGAAACCAAATTCTTTTTGAGTTATTTTAAAGTTTAGCAAAAGGGTATCTTATGTGTAACTTTTGCATGCTAGCTCTATTGCTTGTGATTTTTGGTGTGTTGCCTGGTTAAGTTGTAAGTAAGCTTGTGTAAAAATTTCATTTGCAGTACTGAGCCCTAGCTTGAACTAATTTAAACTTATGCAAATCAGGCTTGAAATGGTTTAAATTTATTCAAGCATGTTACTAAGGTTTTAATGCTTAGATCTTTTTACCATGTGATGTTCTGTAATTGAGTAGTTCATAGTAAAGTTTTTAAGAATTTATGGCACTGTTTTGCCTAAGATTTTCAGAAATTTATGAAAAATTCATAGTAAGCTCATCTGTTAGAAGTAAGCTTATCCACAAAACTTCAAGGCCATAGCCTTTGTGGATTTCAAAATAAAAATCAAACTTGTTAACCTAATCCAATTAATCCAATTAATTATGATAATTGAATTAAGATACAAATAGTAGGTTTGAATTCAAATTTCTTGTTTTATGAAGTTGTGTTTATCAATTTGTTAGATTGCAACTTTATCGTGAAGTAAAATTCTTAACTCAAGAACCACCTAATTCAAATCATTGCATATCATGTAGAGTCAGCGACACTCGACGATGGAGTCTACGAGCTAATCTAGGAGCCTGAGCAAGGGTTTTATGAAGACCAGGTGAACATCGCCGAGGATTTAACTGAAGCCCCGAACCAAGGTTCGGAAGTCTTTGGCATCCCTGACCCCAGCCCCGCTCAAGAAGGCAAGCCCCGGTGCATAACCCAGTATTTTAAATTATGCACTTATGTTACTATATATCTATCCTGTGCATTAAGTATTAGGAATTGTTATGAAACCCTAGCTGCATGAAACTTAGGAACCTATGTAATGTTTCCAAGTCCTGGACGAGTAGATGCTCTGCTAATAAGACCGGCAGAAGTCAAGTGATTTCCTGTCACTCGCGCGATATAGGAGTTGATTGTTTACTATTTTGCAACCTCTATAAGGATCACAGACGGAATTATGTGCAGTACCATGACTTGGAATGGTACCGTCTGTGTTGATCAATTTGATAAGGCTGCAGTGTGTGGTAGTGGTGGTCAAGTGTTTGAAAGTACTAGCCACATACCGTAAATTTGGTACGTGGTAAGCCTAGTACCTTATTGGCCCGGCAAGTGGACTTACCCCACCACTCGAATTATGGTTTTTGTTGCACGCATGCACCGACATGTGCGAGTACGTTCTGCATAGCAGACAGGAGTATGGTTATACAGTCGCGCTGTAGATGTACGTCTTACACATTGGATGTGCGTACGGTCCTGTAGTCGCTTGTGGTGGCCCTGATCCACGCCCCGGAATATGAGGGGAATGGTTGCCCGACAAGGAAAGTTTCCAAACGTATGAGTTAGGATCCCTTGCAAGGTTATGAAATTCGATTCAGGAATCGTCCGTTTCTTGTGGAGATTGAGACTGCTTGATACTTCTACCACATAGAGTAAGAACAGTAACAGTTAATGGAATAATTTGATGGATGCTTAATATCTACTTTGCTTGACTACTATAGGTGCTTACCTAGAAGGATTAAAAGAAACTAGAATCTGAAAGCCAAAATATGAAAGTCAAGACATACTCTTTGTTGCTTTTCAGCAAAAGAAAACTTAGAACCTTTCAACCTCTCATGGTCTAGTTATGGGCTAAGTATCCCCAATTGATGGGTAAGCCTTGCTGAGTATTAGTATACTCAGCCTTGCTAATAATATTATTTTCAGGTATGCCATTCGAAGACTCAGTGGCTAGTTCTCCTTGGTCCTGTTCTGTTCCGTTTGGCTGGTCCGTGGAATGGGATCCGTCCCCGACCGGCAATGAACCATTGGAATGATGCCATGCTTTGGGCTAAGTATGGTGCCTACCTCTGCGACGTATGTAGTCCCGTTGTTGTATCTTTTCCTCTGCCCCCTCTGAACAATGGCTGTTAAAACCTAAAGTTTCGAATAATGTTTGTATAAATTTGTACTAGTTAGGGTAAAACAAAACTTCTGTGTAATCATGTGTATTTATTCTGTGGTGTAAAATTTGTGAGCTGTTGTAATGCTGGAGTCGCCTTCGTGCGAGGTAAACCTACGTCGATCCTGTGTAACCGTGGTTGAATCGGGCGGTGACCCAACAGACCAATGAGTTGTTCCGTTTGAAGTGTATAGAGACTCTGTCGCCGGTTTAGCGATGGTCTACGTGCTTGAACCGGAATAATTCAGGTGGTTCTGCCACAACTGGTATCAGAGTTGTAGGTTTACGTTTATAGATTGCAGCAGCTCTTAAAATTGTTTTTAGGATAAAAATTTGTTTAACAAAAGAGTTTATAAATAATGTTGGACTCGTTAAGGTTTGTGCTTAGATTGTAAAGCTCTAAGGGTTTATATGGGAGTTATCAGGTGGCTACTAATATATATAGTACTACTCTAACTTCCAGCACTACATTTCGGTAACAACTTACTTTCAAGCACAATCAACCTTATATTTTGTAACGACGTATTTGACGTTGAGGTAAGAAGGTAAGGATCCTCAGCCAAATGAGAGAGATTGGCCTTCCCGTCGGTGATGCGAACCGAGCGCTGTTTTTTAAGCAGTGGCTTACTTGAGATGCTGCCAATATATCAACAATAAGTTGATCATATTGGGAGTATATGGTTAGGCACAGGATCTGGTGATCGCTGTTCATATCCCCGTCCTATACGGTACCCCCGTGAATACGTTGCAGATGTAACGTATGTTAACGTCGTCCGTACGGCGGGAATTGTATGGATACTGTTTCTATAGTGATAGTAATGTTTGGGGATGCTTGCATGACATGCTTGCATGAAAGGTTCACAATATACAACTGTGATTTTCTGCAGGTACATTAACCACAATTAATAAGTTAAGACGGATAGGGCTTATCGACTCGTTATTATAGAGTCGTATGTATTGTGCCACCGAAATTAACCACGTAAGTCCAAAAATATTTGGCAATTGTTTTTGATTGTGAGGTCGAATAGTACGTGCATGCATAATCCATTATCAAGCAAAGTGAGTACATTGAATGTGTGGTTCTTTTAAGGGTGTATAGAGTGTTGTCTATCTCCAATACGGTTTCAATAGGATTCTTGGGAAATCTTAGTTGAGTTCTCGGCAGGGTAATTGCTTTCTGGCTATTCCATGCCTATAATTCAACTTTCTTGACTAGTCTATTCAACTCTTTGTTGAAAAGCCTTCAAATCTCACCATTTGAATTCTTGCTTCAGATGGCGGAATTTCCAAAGATCTTTTGGGACCACGAGGGATATGCTCATACCAATGCCTTGCATTGGGAAGGTTTTCCACGTCTTTTGTGGGAGTCACTTCAGTTATTTTGCTACACCGAGCCACCACAGTATGATGGAGTTGAGTATAGTGAAGAGGGTGTTCCTCGGTGCAGAGTGAAGATGACCATCCCTCAACATCCTTTTCGATCCCTATGGCAGCCCATCGAGAGTAATGTGGTTGGCTATCGCCTCGTTGATACTATAGAAGCGGCAGCCCTTGAAGCTATCCACATTTTCTATGACCAACATCCAGAAGAAGTTGCCGCGTATCCTATTGGCCTATTTCCTGCTGCAGATTCTCGTGACCCCGAGTGGGTTTTCCGAATATCACATGGTGGCCATTTGCTGGGAGATCTGGCCGAGGAGACGTTATGTACTCTGATCAGATTCATGAATGTACAGCACCACTATCAAATACTTCAGCACCGCAGTATGAACCAGCTGACCAGCATAGCCCAAAGTCATCATAGAAATGTTGACCAACAGGTTACTCAGATTGAAGAGCTCCAAGCTACGGTCACTGCTAAAAATGAAGCTATCGCACAGCGGGATGAAACCATTATTCACCGAGAAGATCAGATCGTTGAGAGTGATGCAATAATCATTCAGCACAATACCATTATTGAGTTCCTCCAGGAACAAGTCCATGACCTCACCCATGAGCTAGATGACGCCATCAACCACATTAATGTGCTCCAAGAGCAGCAGGTACCTCTTGATGTACCTAAGGAGCCCGAGAGTGAAGATGAGGAAGAAGACCCGGAGGAGATTGAAGGAGTTTTAGATCTCGATTCCGAGCACAGAGATCCAGAACCTAACCCCGAACCCAATCGTTCTTCTTCCGGCAGCCAGTCTTCTGTGGGCAACCTCGACGATTACTAGTTTATCTATATCGTCGATATCCTAGATGTACTCAGTGTAGTATAGTGTGACATAGGTAGTGAGTAGTCTAGTTTGACCTAAGGGCCACTTGTTGTATTAGATGTGGTAGGTGTACGTATGGTTTGATGGTAATTAGTAGATTACCAAGATGTAACATAAAGAACACCAGTTATGATCTTTAATTCAAGTTCCTGTCCAGTTATCTATCGAGCTATCAATCTGTTGCACTATCTCCATATGTTTTCTTTTCGTGCGGTATATTTCTAAAAGTGGAAGTAAGTATTGTGATTTCTAATGGATATCTTCCATTCTTCAAATGGATGGCGCTACGCGTGGAACCCCTCAAGGTTTCAGGCCAGATCAGGCTAGCGGTTCCCAACAACCGCCCCCAGCACCCCCAAATCTGGCAGAAGTAATGGCACGACAGACTGAATTACTTAATCAGTTAGTGCAGTTGCAGATGAACCAATTCCATCACCAACACTGAGGTTGGGATGAACCTCCATCTGCTGGTTATCAGGATTTCTTTAGCATACAGCCTCCACTGTTTCACAAGACTGAAGAACCTCTCGACGCCGATGCATGGCTTCAAACTATTGAGTCCAAGTTTGCGTTACTATCCGCACCATGTTCAGAAGCAAATAAGGCACTCTTTGCAGCACAGCAGCTTCGCGGCACTGCCCGCATTTGGTGGGATATTACTATGCCATGCAGCCAGAAGGACATGTGCTTACATGGGAAGAGTTTCGGATCGCCTTTAGGGTGCATCATATTCTAGAAGGACTCATTGAGCGGAAGCTCAATGAATTCTTAGCTCTTACCCAGGGAACCCGCACCGTAATGCAGTACGCATAAGTTTCGAATCACCTGTGTCAGTATGCGGGTTATCATGCAAACAATGATGCCAAGAAGCAGGATCATTTCCGTCATGGCCTAAGCACCAAGATCAGAGAACGATTGAATCTTGTGAAGGTAGACACTTTCAACGAGTTGGTCAATATGGCCATTACTCAAGAAGATTGCATCTCAGCCCATCAGGCTGAGAAGAAGCGGAAGATACCCCCTGGACCCTCAAGTGCTCAACCCCTGAGGTATCGGTTAGTCCAAAATACAGCTACATGAGCTCCACCTTGGAACAATCAACCAGGCAGGTGGGTAGCTAGACCCGCTCAACAGTCTAGATTCAATAGGCCACCAGTGCCTCAGCCTCCACGGCAGCAGCAACAGTTTGGATCAAGACCGAACTTTCCGCAATTCAACCAGGGAAGCAACAACAAACGTTGTTTCAATTGCGGCAGTTCATCACACTTCATTCGGGATGGCCCTCAACCTAGAAAATCATTCCAAGGGCAGACGTCCAATCCAAACAGCAAGGGCAAGGGCAAGAAGCAAGTTGTGCAAGTTCGCCAAGGGAGGGTGAATTTTACAACTCTCTCCGAACTTCCTGAGGGTGCACCACTCATGATGGGTACATTTACTATACACTATCAACCCGCAGTTATACTTTTTGATTCTGGTACAACTCATTGTTTTATCAATTCAAAGTTTGGAACAAAGTAAGCTTGGATTACTACCCTACTAAAGGAGCATATATGATAATGACCCCTGGTGGTAAAATTTCCTCAAATCAAATCTGTAGAAATGTGCCAATTCAGTTGGGTAGTAGTCTAGTCAAAACAGATTTACTTGTGTTATAGCTAGAAGGAATGGATATCCTACTAGGCATAGATTGGATGACTAGGCACCGAGTATCATTAGACATCTCTTCCCGAACAGTTGAGATAGACTCACCCTACCAAGGCAATACTGTTCTTTATCTCTCACCATGGAAGTGCATCAACTCTTGTGCCTATGTTGTAGAAGGGATCGTTAAAGGACATCCCTATTGTTTGCGAATACCCAGATATTTTTCCAGATGATTTGCCTGGAATGCCCCCGGACAGGGATATTGAGTTTGTCATAGAACTACAACCTAGCACAGCCCCCATCTCTAAGAGGCCCTATCGTATGCCACCCAATGAGCTAGTAGAGTTAAAAATCCAACTCCAGGACCTCCTAGATAAGGGTTTCATTGTCCGAGTGCTTCACCATGGGGTTGTCCAGCCCTATTCGTGAAGAAAAAGGACAATAGCTTAAGGCTATGTGTAGATTATCATCCCCTCAATGCGGTAACCATAAAAAACAACTATCCTCTGCCCCGCATTGACATTCTGTTCGATCAGTTAGCCGGAGCCTGGGTATTCTCTAAAATTGACCTCCGCTCCGGATATCATCAAATCAAGATCAGGCCGAGTGACATTCCAAAAATAGCCTTTTTCCACCAGATATGGACTCTATGAATATCTGGTCATGTCGTTTGGTCTTACCAATGCAGTGGTCTTCATTGATGATATTTTGATTTATTCCAAAAATCCGAAAGATCATGCGAACCATCTCCATATTGTTCTTCAGAGATTAAGAGACCACCACTTGTACGCCAAATTGTCCAAATGCGAGTTTTGGCTAGATACCGTTAAATTTCTAGGTCACACTATCTCCAGTGACGGTATATCCATTGATCCTAGTAAAGTCTAAGAAGTACTGGACTAGAAACCTCCTACATTAGTCCATCAGATCCGCAGTTTTCTTGGTTTAGCTAGCTATTATCATCGTTTCATTCCTGACTTCTCAAGAATAGCCAAGCCTATGACTGAACTGCTAAAAGAAAGAGTTAAATTCTCCTGGGATAAGAAATGTGAAGATGCATTCCACACCCTCAGAGCACATCTTACTACTGCCCCAGTTCTGGCTCAACCGGATGTTTCCAAACCTTTTGACATCTATTGTGATGCTTCGGGAATTGGACTTGGTTGTGTGCTTATGCAAGACAACCGAGTGATTGCTTATGCATTGCGAGCACTCAGGACTCATGAACAGAACTATCCTACACATGATCTTGAACTCGCAGCCGTTATCCATGCACTTAAGATTTGGAGACATCATCTGATGGGTACAAAGTGCCATATCTATACTGACCATAAAAGCCTCAAGTACATCTTCACGCAAGCAGATCTAAATATGAGGCAAAGACGTTGGCTAGAGCTTATCAAGGATTATGATCTAGAAGTACACTATCATCCAGGCAAGGCCAACGTCGTTGCGGATGCACTTAGCCGCAAGGCACATTGCTCTTGCTTGTCAGTAGAGGCTTTCAATGAGACTCTTTGTTGGGAGATGAAGAAGCTCAATCTAGAGATCATTCCTCAAGGTAGCTTGAACCATCTCTCGGTTGAAGCTAGACTTAGGGATAACATCATCCTAGCACAACTGCATGACAAAGGGGACAGAATCATCAAGCAGAAGTTAGCACAAGGAGAAGAAAAGTACAAGTGCTTTCGAGTAGATCACGAAGGGATTCTATGGTTTAACGAGCGTGTCGTTGTACCCAAGGACCATAAGCTTTGTAAGCAGATATTGGACGAGGCCCATCTATCCAAATTCTCTATGCGCCCCAGTAGTACCAAGATGTACCAGGATTTGAAACAGAACTTCTGGTGGACTCACATGAAGCGAGAAATTGCAAGATATGTCTCGGAGTGTGATATCTGCCAAAGGGTTAAGGCCAGTTATCTAAAAACTGCTGCTATTCTTCAACCTTTATCCATTCCCTCTTGGAAGTGGGAGGATATTCATCGTTGGCTTACCCAACACCTCCCAAAGGCATGACTCTATTTGGGTAATCGTTGCTCGATTAACCAAGACCGCCCATTTCCTTCCCATGCATACTACTTACAACGCCAAAAAGTATGCTGAGATCTATCTAGATCAAATCGTTCGTCTCCATGGAGTGCCTAAGATGATCATTTCTGATCGTGGAGCACAATTCATCGCTCGATTTTGGGAGCAACTTCAACATGCTCTTGGAACTAAGTTAATCCGAAGCTCCGCATATCATTCTCAGACAGAGGGGCAAATGGAAAGGATAAATCAGATTCTAGAAGATATGCTTAGAGCCTGCGTACTTCAGTACGACAAGAATTGGGACAAATGCTTGTCACTGGCAGAATTTCCCTACAACAATAGTTACAGACAAGTCTCAAGATGACTCCATTTGAAGCATTATACGGTCGCCGATGCCGAACTCCTTTGAGTTGCTCACAAACTAGCAAGCGTAAAATCTTTGGACCCGACCTTGTCACTGAAGCAGAGGAAAAGGTAAGACTATTCAGAATAATCTAAAAGTAGCCCAATCTCGACAGAAAAGCTACGCTAACATACGAAGGAGACCATTACAATTCCAGGTTGGAAACTTCGTATATCTTCGAGTATCTCCTACTCGACGTATTCAACGGTTTGGCATAAAAGGGAAGCTTGCTCCTTGATATATTAGACCCTTTGAAATCATCTAAGTTTGTGGACCCGTAGCTTATCGTCTTCAACTTCCTCCTCAACTAGTGACCATTCATGGTATCTTCCATGTATCTCAACTTAGGAAGTGCGTCAAAATTCCTACTGAGATCATCGATTCCCAATCTAGTGAAATCCAACCAGATCTATCTTATACCGAGCATCCGATCAAAGTACTAGACACCAAAGAGAGAAGTACTAGAAGAGAAACCATCAGGATGTTCAAAATTCAGTGGGACCATCACGCTGAAGAAGAACCAACTTGGGAAACCGAGTCATATCTTCAGCGTAACTTTCCAGACTTCCTTCAAGCCAACTCCCAAATGTGATCGTCCGATTCCATCCTGTTCCGGAATCTCGGGACGAGATTCTTTTTAGGGGGGAAGGTTGTGCCATTCAGGTACTTGGGATTAAAACACACTAGATTCTAGTATGAAGTTTATGTGTTTGATCTTGTATGTGTGTTTAAAGACTTAAATGCAAAGGGAAAAGGGTATTTTTGTAATTATGAAAAGTTCATGTCCTTTTGTGCAAAATGTGTGTGAGTGGTAGGAAAAATCAAAACATGTGAAGGTTCTTTTGCAAAAAGGCAAGAACTTACTTTTAAACCACAGATAGAAGTGAAACTACCCTAAGGATTCAATTGGAGTGTAGATTTTAAATAGGATTTCTCTGAAGTTTAAAATTTTGCCCAGTTTTAAAATAGATTCAAATCCTTAACTCTTTTAAAACTGAACCTTAAAGCAAAGTTGTAGATCTTGTTAAGCTCTACACTTTTGCTTTTGGACATATTTTCATTTGAGCTATGGTTTGAATGTTGTTTTGGCTTTACAGTGGAGTCCCTGCATTTTGCATGATCCTACGCCACGTGCCCTCCAGCGCCGCGCCCACCGCCTGCCCGGCCTCCGCTGGCCCCTCCTTGCCCCTCCACGTCGCGCCGGCGACGCCCGAGAGCGCCACGCCTCTCGCCGACTTGCCAGCACCTGCTCTCGCTCGCTGTGCCTCCTCCTCGACTTGAAGCACATCCCTGAGCTCCCAGTGAACTCACTCTTTCCTTCACGCACTCACATTTCCACTGTCTTCCTTCTTCCCGAGCGCTACTCCTCGCTGGAGCTCCACCGCAGCTCCTGCCTGCCATCGTCAGCCACCTCCGCCGCCTCCCACCCACGATCCAGTGCTCTAGTAGCACCGCTGCAACCCACTGAGGCTCACAGACCCATCCAATTTCACTTTCCCGCACTCGAGCTCCGCCGCCGCTGGGTCTCACCGTCGTCCCGACGCTCCGCCGTCTCTCAGCCCCTGCCAAGCACAACACCAGCACCACATCATCGCGTGGAAGCTTTGTAGCCACTTCCCCACCGCTCTCCTACACTCCGGCCACCGGAACGCTGCCGTCGTCCCTCGAAGCCCTGCCGCCCGCCCCTGTTCACCGTCGACTCGCCGTTTCAGCCCCTCTCTTCCTCAACACTAGCCACCCCCGTGACCGCCGTGAGCTTCTGAACCTTTTCCCCCACTTTTCCCTCGCCGCCGGTGAGTCCCCTCACCGGAATTTGGTCGCCGTCGATCGGTTTCTCTGTAAAACCCAGCCAAGGACCCAATTGCAAGGATTTCAATTGTGGCAGAACCAACCTGAATTATACCGGCTCAAGTACGCGAGTCCTCACCGAAGGGCTACCTCGTACTTCAAACGGTATAAAACTATTGGTCTGTCGGGTAACGTCCTGATAAACCACCGAACGCAGGATCCAACAAGGTACCTCACACGAAGGTGAGTCCAGAGATACAATGCCAAATATCTTACATCACAGGCAGTTATATTACAAATACATAAAGTAACATTAACTCCCACTGAGGAGAGATTATTACAAAACCAGTTTAAGTTTCTACTCAAAGCAGCGGAGTTTGAAAAGCGTAGTCATTATACACGTCGTCATTACAGATATTATGCTAGCCCTGGCATAATATCACTCGACGGAATCTGTGTTGGCCGGGGACGGATCCCATTCCACGGACCAACCATCAGGCAAAGGGTAGGGCCACGGTGTAATGAAATCTGGCTCATCAGGGAGATTACCTGGATTAAATCAACAAAAGCAAGGCTGAGTACACTAATACTCAGCAAGACTTACCCGGAATTGGGTATACCTTAGCCCATAACTAGACTCATGATGGCTTTTAGCTTTGGGTAAGATTTTCAGCTGAAAAGCAACAAAGAGTAGATCCTTAATTTCAACTTTTAGCTTTCAGGTTCTAGTTGATTAACCATTCTAGGTAAGCACCTATAACTATTCAAACATGGTAGAATCTTTACTCAAACATCATCTTTGATAATCACATAATTACTCTTGTTACTCTATGTGGTAAAGGGAATCAGCAGTCTCATACATCGTGAGAGGCGGACGATTCTGAATCGAGATTCAATCCTTGCAAGGTAAACCTAACACACACGCTTGGAACACCACAGGGTTGTTCCGAAGCAACCGTTTACCTTTCATTCTGACTCGTGGATCAGATCCACCACAAGCGACTGCAGGTCATACGCACTTCCAAAGTGCAGGACGTACGTCTGTAGCGCGACTACAAAACCCGTACTCCTGGTTGCCCAGCAACACGTATGCCTACACGTCGAACAAAGTAACCAAAAGAAGCAAATACATGTGGTGGGGGGTATGTCCACTCCTCGGGCCGATCGGTTACTAGGCTTACCGCTTACCATATTTCACGGCATGTGGCTAGTACTTTCAAACGCTTAACCACCGCTACCACACACTGCGACCTTATCAAATTCAACAACACAGACGGGTATCATCTTGACCATGATACCTCATAAATTCCCGTCTGTTATCCTTATAATGATAACAAGAATGTAAACATCACAATTCCTATATCGCGCGAGTGATAGGGAATCACTCGACTTCTACCGGTCCTATAAGCAGAGCAACTAGTCGGACTCAAGTTCTAGGGTTCAATACATTGGTTCCTGGAGTAATGCAACTAAGGTTTCCAAACAACTCCTAAGAACCTAATGCATAAAAATATATATATAAATAATATAGGTTGCAGTGTAATAAAGTAGGGGTTATGTCCGGGGCTTGCCTTTGCTGGTAGGGTTAGGGTTAGTCAAATTATTTTCTTCCGAACCTTGGTTCGGGGCTTCAGAGAAATCCGAGACGAGATTCCCGGGGTCTTCAGAATAAACTTCTTCTTGTTCCGGGATCAGTTGATAATCCCCGTCAGCGAGAGTGGTCGAGTCTACATGATATGCAAGATGAAGTTTAATGGGTGCATACATTTTCATTTCAATTCACGATAAAGTTGCAATCCAATTAAAGGAACATTATATTTCAACAAACAACTTAACTACCCTGTACTGGGCAGTCATTTATCGAGTACTAACTAAACTAACTAGTCTCGTTAGGCAACAGGGTGGGTTACCCTCAACATCCAACTAACTACATTAGGTAGCATATCTGATTACCTTAAGCAACACTACATACACTTAGCAATCTCCATTTATTAGCTAAACATTGTAAGTAATTTTTTATTATTATTTAATTATGGTTAACCTTGAATTAATTTAGGCAAATCATAAATTAGTAAAAATAAATTAATACTTATGAAAATTACCCTAAGTGGGTTTAATTGAAATAACATTACTCTAGATATTTTATACAATAGATAATTAGAACAACTCACTTAATTAAACAATGTGTTTAACTTGAATGAATTTTATAGAGTAAAATACTTCAAAATAGGGGCTACAAAAATTACTAAACACAGATTGATATCAGATATATTTACTGTAGTTTTATTGGATTTTTATTCTAAAAGGAACTAAGCCACCAAATTAAACAAGATCAATATTGAAATTTCAAGATGCAAGTATAACTGGAGTTTTACACTAAAACTAGGGTTCAAATTTTAAGGACATTATAACCTACTCAAGATTAGCATCCCAGAAAAGTTTCATAATTTTTCATGCATAATAATTATTGTTTATGAATTACCTTTGAATCTAAGCTTGAACTTTATAACTCAAGTTATATTAGGTTTCTGATTCTCAAATTTTTATGATGGATCATACTTATAAAGATCAAGTCAGGGTACAAATTTCGTCCCCAAATATACACAGATGCTTCTGAAATTAATTTGTGAAGCTTTCATTAACATATAGCAAAGGTAGTAAAATATTCTAGCTAGAGGGTTGATCTACGCCTAAAAACTTCACACAAGGCTACTTACATCACATACAACACATGCTCCAAAAACCAACAGCAGCAAGGCTATGGATTACAAGATTCAAATTAAAACTCCCTTTACTTGTAT
Source organism: Panicum hallii (assembly GCF_002211085.1). Classification (NCBI taxonomy): domain Eukaryota; kingdom Viridiplantae; phylum Streptophyta; class Magnoliopsida; order Poales; family Poaceae; genus Panicum; species Panicum hallii. The sequence continues at coordinate 20,878,256 of NC_038049.1, forward strand.
TTAAAATACAGCACAAACTATGCATTTTCATAACATGCTTATGAAACAAAAGTTGTAGATTTCATCACCAGGATTCAAACCCAATTGATTTGACATTTTTCTGATTTTTCTACTGTTTTCTATACATTTCTAAAGTTCACAGCAGGAAATAAAGAAAACTTAAATAAACTTTACATAACAGCCCCTAGATTTAGCACAAAACCCCCTGGAACTTCCTTTTCTTCTCCAACGGAGCCCTCGGCCATGGTCAGAGATGGGGAGGCGGGAATTGACTGGCTAAATCCGGTGAGCTCGGGTCACGGCGGCGAGGGAAGAGAGGGGGATTAGCTAGAGGAGATCGGGGGCTACCTTGGGAGGGGCTTGATTGGGCTTCTAGGGTCGTGTAGCGGCCTGCCCGCGTAGAGCAGATGGGCGGCGGCGGAAATGGCCTCGACGGCAGCACTCCGGGTGAGCTGGGAGGCGATGGCCGGGCCTAGCAGCTTCAGGGAACTAGGGGAGAGCTCCTAGTGGTGTTGGATTGGGCGGAGGAGGGCTGCAGGAGTGGACCCACGGTGGCGTCGAGCTTGCCGGGGTTGCGGAAGAATGGCGACGGCGTTCTGGTGTCTAGGGGCGAGGAAATGACTAGCTAATGGGAGGAATGGGTCGAGGAGGCTCGTGCGGTACTGATGCGCCCACAAGATAGAGCTCAGGGGGTCTCCAATGCTTCCTCCACGCGGCGGGGCGGCGAGCAGAGAGAGGCCGGCGTTCAGGCGGCGCTGGCAGTACCAGCACGTCGTGGCACTCGGTTGGAATGCCAGCACCGGGGATTAGGAGCGGTGGTAGGGCTGTGGAGCGACGCGTGGAAGAAAACTTAGCAGGAGTTGGTGCTCGGGATGTTGTGCCGGTGATGGGCAGCGGGAGCAGAAACAGAACAGAGAGGAAGCGAGGATGACAGAGGAAGAAGAACAGGCAAGTGTCAGAAGGACCCGTTTGCAAATAGAAAAACTTCCAGGAACCCCTCTGTAAAGAAAGAATTCCCGTTGATACAAAAGCCTAGTGAGAAAAGTGTCTAAAGCAAAGTTGTAGAGAATTTCAAATACTACAAGAATGCTTTAGAGCTCGAGTTCAAAATCTCAAAGGGTACGGTTTTATTTTGAACTTTTGAACACAACTCAATTTATAAACTTTGTGTTACAATTTAAACAAAATGCTCTAATGTTTGGGGTCACTTTGTAAGATTTTCTGCAGTAATCATGACTAGTTCTTTTTACACTTTAGCCCTTAGGTAAACTAAGTTTTACTTTTATCTTTCAACCATTTTATATGTAAGTCCTTATATCTTTGTATTAATCACATAAAGGTCCTTAGTTTCATATAAGGTCTATTTCCCTTAGGTTTATTTAACTTTTGCTCTTTTCTTTTCTATAGCCATCTGAATTTGACACTTAAGAACATTTTCACACACTTGCACACAAGAATTTATAAAACTCATAATTTACAAATATACCCCTATTGCTTTGTACAACTTGTATATATACCATATCATGTATCCATACAATACATCCAAACTTACTATCTCATTGTCTAACTACCGGAATATTACAGCCTTCCCCCCTTAAAAAGAATCTCGTCCCGAGATTCCGAAGCTGAACAGAAATGGATAATTAGATTTGGGAATTGGCTTGCAGGAAGTCTGGGAAATTCTGTTGAAGATAGGACTCTGTTTCCCAAGTCGCTTCTTCTTCAATGTGATGATCCCATAAAATCTTGTACATTTTAACTACCCTTCTTCTGGTAATTCTTTCCTTAGTATCCAGGATTTGAAGAGGTTGTTCAATGTACGATAGATCGGGTTCAATCTCAATGGCACATGTCTCAACGATTTCCGTGGGTACTTTGACACATTTCTTAAGTTGAGAGACATGGAAGACATCGTGAATAGCAGCCAATTGAGACGGAAGACAAAGCTTGTAAGCCACTGGGCCACAAACATTGAGAATTTCGAAGGGTCCGACATATCGAGGTGCTAACTTCCCCTTTATGCCAAAACGTTGGACACCTTTGGTAGGAGATACTCGAAGATAGACAAAATCTCCTATTTGGAATTGGAGAGGTTTTCTCCTCTTATCTGCATAGCTCTTCTGTCTGGACTGAGCGGTTTTAAGATTAGATTGAATAACCTTAACCTTATCTTCGGCTTCAATAACTAAGTCTGGTCCGAAGATTTTGCGTTCACCGGTCTCTGACCAACTCAAAGGAGTTCGGCATCTGCGACCATATAACGCTTCAAAAGGAGCCATTTGAAGACTAGCTTGGTAACTGTTATTGTAGGAGAATTCAGCTAGAGCAAGGCATTTGTCCTAGCTTGTACCATAGTGAATAATACAAGCTCAGAGCATGTCTTCAAGGATTTGATTAACTCGCTCAGTCTGCCCATCAGTCTGGGGATGATACGCAGAGCTTCGAATCAATTTGGTCCCTAGAGCTGATTGCAATTGCTCCCAAAATCGTGCGATAAATTGGGGCCCTCGATCAGAGAAGATAGTTTTTGGAACCCCATGTAATCGAACGATTTGATCCAGATAGACTTCGGCATACTTCTTAGCAGAGTAAGTGGTATGCACAGGAAGAAAATGAGCTGTTTTTGTAAGTCTATCAATAATTACCCATATGGAGTCATGTTTTTGAGATGTGTTGGGAAGACCGACAATGAAATCCATGCTAATGTCTTCCCATTTCCATGACGGAATGGGTAATGGTTGAAGTGTACCAGAAGCTTTTAAGTGGCTAGCTTTGACTCTCTGGCAAGTATCGCACTCTGACACATATTTAGCAATTTCTCTTTTCATTCTGGTCCACCAAAAATGTTGCCGTAGATCTTGATACATCTTGGTGCTACCAGGATGAATAGAGAACTTGGATAAATGTGCTTCATCAAGGATTTGTTTACGAAGTGGATGATCTCTAGGTACAACAATGCGATTGTTGAACCATAGAACTCCTTGATGATCAGTGTGAAAACACTTATATTTGGCTTCTCCCTGAGATAGCTTTGATTTGATGATTTTGATACCCTCATCATGTAGTTGCGACATGATGATTCTATCCCGCAGAGTAGACTCAATGGATATCAAGTTTAGACTACCTTGAGGAATAATCTCAAGATTAAGTTTCCTCATTTGATGGCAAAGAGTGTCACTAAAGGTGGATATGGTTAGGCAGTGACAATGTGACTTGCGGCTAAGTGCATCCGCAACCACATTAGCTTTGCCCGGATGATAGTGTACCTTAAGGTCATAATCTTTGATTAATTCCAACCAACGCCTTTGCCTCATATTCAAGTCAGCTTGGGTGAAAATATACTTGAGGCTCTTATGGTCAGTGTAAATGTTACACTTAGCGCCCATAAGATGATGTCTCCAAATCTTGAGAGCGTGAATAACAGCTGCCAATTCAAGATCATGAGTTGGATAGTTTTGTTCATGGCTCCGAAGTGCTCGAGATGCATAAGCAATGACCTGGTTGTTTTGCATAAGAACACAACCAAGGCCAATTCCAGAAGCATCACAATAGACATCAAAAGGCTGAGCGTTGTCTGGCTGAGCTAATACTGGAGCAGTGGTTAGGAGTTTTCTCAAGGTATGGAACGCTTTATCACAGTGGTTGTTCCAGCAGAATATAACTCCTTTCTTTAATAGCTCAGTCATGGGTTTGGCTATCTTGGAGAAGTCTGGAATGAATCGGCGATAATATCCCGCCAATCCAAGGAAACTTCGGATTTGATGGACTGAAGTGGGAGGGTTCCAGTCCATAACCTCCTGGATTTTGGTTGGATCAACCGATATGCCTTCATTTGAAATAGTATGCCCTAAAAACTTCACACTATCCAGCCAGAATTCACACTTCGAGAATTTGGCATAAAGGCGATGATCACGTAGTCGTTGAAGAACGACACGAGGTGACAACTTTCCTTTGACCTTGAATCTGCGCAAAACTCTGATAGGTGACACTTTCAAATACACAAAGTCTCATTCTTCAAAAGTCAACTCTCAATGGCTGTAACAAACCAGCTAGTCTCTGATGTTCTGCCTTGACCCTCTGACACACATCACACAGTGCCACATGAGCTGCAACATCACGCTTCATGCCATACCAGCAATGTCTCTCCTTCAGATCCTGATTGTGGCAGAACCAACCTGAATTACACCGGCTCAAGTACGCAAGTCCTCTCTCAAGGGCTCCAACGTGCTTCAAACGGTGTAACCCCTTGGCCTGTCGGGTAACGTCCTGATAAACCACCGAAAGCAGGATCCAACAAGGTACCTCGCACGAAGGTGAGTCCAGAGATACAATCACCATCATATTTTACATCACAAGCACTTATATTACAAGAGTTTTCAGAATAGCATAAGTTCTAAACTGATAGAAATTATTACAAACCAGTTTAAAGAGTCCAGTTCACGGCAGCGGAATTTAAAGTACAACAACTATACACGTCGCCAGTACGAACATCATGCTAAGCCCTGGCATGACATCACTCGGTATGATCAGTGTTGGCCGGGGACGGATCCCACTCCACGGACCAACCATCAGGTAGAGTATAGGGCCAAGGCATGGGAAGGGTAGGGTCTTCAGAGACATTACCTGAAATAAAATCATATTGCAAGGCTGAGTACTCTAATACTCAGCAAGGCTTACCCGAAATTGGGTATACTTAGCCCATAACTAGACCATGAAGGCTTTAATGGGGTTTTAGGTTTTGTCTCAGCTAAAAAGCAACAAAGAGTAGATCCTTAATTTCATATTTTAGCTTTTAGTTTCTAGTTCCTTTAACCATTCTAGGTAAGCACCTATAACTACTCAAGCAACGTGGAGCCTTTTTCAAGCATACCTCAGTATTACTCATCATAAGATTGCTCTTGTTACTCTATGTGGCAGAAGTATTAAGCAGGCTTAATCTCCACGAGAAATGGACGATTCTAAATCGAATTTTAACCCTTGCAAGGTAAACCTAACTCACACGCTTGGAACACCAATAGGACGTTCCGAAGCAACCGTTTGCCTTTCATTCCGGGTCGTGGAACAAAGCCACCACAAGCGACTGCAGAACCATACGCACATCCAATGTGTAGGACATACGTCTACAGCGCGACTGTATGATCGTATTCCTATCTGCTCTGCAGAACATACTCCCACGCGTTGGTGCATGTAAACATAAAATAAAAGTCGAGTGGTGGGGGACGAGTCCACTTCCCAGGCCGATTGGTTACTAGGCTTACCGCTTACCATATTTCACGGTATGTGGTTAGTACTTTCAAACGCTTAACTGCCACTACCACACACTGTGACCTTAACCAAATTCATCAACACAGACGGGGTATCATTCCTTTCCATGATACTGCATGTAACCCCGTCCGTTATCCTTATAGTGATTGCAGGATTGTAAGCAACCAGTTCCTATATCGCGCGAGTGACAGGAAATCAATCGACTTCTACCGGTCCTATTAGCATGGCACTAGTCGGACTCAGAATCTAATATTCAGTACATCGGTTCCTAGGAATATGCAACTAGGGTTTCTAGACAATTCCTAAGAACTTAATGCACAAGTACATATATATAAATGTAGATTGTAGTATAAATAAAGTAGCAGGTTTATGTCCGGGGCTTGCCTTCACTGGCGAGGCCGGGGTCAGAGACGTTAACAAATTCTTCCGAACTCGGGTTCGGGGCTTCAGTTAAACCTCCGACGATGTTCCTGGGGTCTTCAGAGATTTCCACTTCGGATTCCGGGAGAATCTGATAATCGCCGTTGGCGAGAAGCGTCGAGTCTACATGTGGTGTAAATGATGCAGTCAAATGCATAGACTTTTATTCTATTTCACAATAAAGTTGCAATCCAACGAACTTAACATTACATACTAGTAAACAACACAATTTCCCTTCACTGGACAGTCATTTATCAGGTATTAATTAAACTACTTAGTTACATTAAGTAACACGGTTTGTTACCCTAAACATTTAATTAACTGCATGAGGTAGTATGTTTGGTTATCTTAAACAATTAAACTAATTACATTTAATAACTTTATTTATTTGACTAACTAATTATCTTTAATAACCCTAGGTTATTATTTAATTATGGACTTACTTTGATTAATTAGGAATATAACATTATCATATTATGTCCTATTCATTCTGGTTGTTCTACACCTGAGCATTGAGAACCTGTGGACATGTTACACTACTTAAGAACAACACCTCAAAATAATTTTTCATGAACTAGAGCTATTGTTCATGAATTTTCTTTAAATCTAAGCTTAAATTCATTATTGAAGTTACACTAGGGTGGTGACTCCTAAACTTTTATCTTGGATCCTATATACTAAAACAAAGCTAAGGTGAAATTTTCAGCCAGAAACATGAAGAAATGCATCTAGAATTAAATCATGAAACTTTTATTATCATAAAAGCAAAGTTATTTAAATATCCTAGCTAGAGGGCTGTTCTAGGCTTCCAAATCTTACACAACTCTACTTATGGCACACACATTTCATGTTTCAAATTTGTGCCTCAGCACTGCTATGGATCAAAAGATTTAATTAAAGTACCCATTATCTACTAATTAACACAACACAAAATACACATGTTAATCTCATGAATACAATAGTTGTAGTATTTCACACATAGATTCAAACCCAACTGGTTTGACATTTTTCTGATTTTTCTACAATTTTCTACACATTTTTGAAGTTCACAGCTTTTGAATTGGGGGGGTTCTGAAATCTTGCTGGAAGACCCTTAGAACTTTTGAAATCCTTTCAAATAGGCCCTTGGCTCGTCGGGAAAGAAGGGTAGGGGCGTTGCCGGCCAAATCCCGGTGAGGGGGGCGGCGGGGGGTGGAGAAGGAGTGATCAGTGAGCATCAGGAGCTCAAGGCGCACCTGCTGGGGGTCTTAGGAAGGGGAGGGAATGACCGGAGGTGGAGTTCCCACGGCGGCCAAGGCGGCGGCGCGGAGGAGCTCGTCGGCGAGGGGCTTCCCGGCGAGGAAGGCGGCCAAGCTCAGGTCTGATAGCTGCAGCAGGAGGAGGGGAAACTGTTGGGGTGGTCAGATTGGACGGAGAAGGGGCGGAGGTAGAGGTTCGACGGCGACAGAAGCTCACCGGAGATGAGGGGAACGACAGCGACCGGGCTCCGATGTTGGATTGGCATCGAGGTGGGGTCGTAGAGCTTCGGCGTGGAGTGGTGAAGCTTCCTAGGTGGTCGTCCGGGGCAATGGGGGGTCCGAGGTGGGAGATCCGCGGCGACCAGGGGCTCGCCGGCGAAGAAGAAGGAGGCGGCGGTGGTGTTCGGGACTCTGGGCGAGTGAAGAGCAAAAGAGAGAGTGGAATGGGAAGAGAGGGAGCTAGTGAAGCTCCTGAGCTAGAAAAGAGGGGGCGAGGGGGTGTGAACGGGCATTGCCACGGCAGCGGCGAGGTGTCGCTCGGCAGGAGCTCAGGCAGGAGAGGAGAAGGGCGTGGCAAGCGTGCGGGAGGCTAGAAGAGGGGGGGAGGGGGCTAGGGCGGCGCTCGAGCTGGGGGCGACGCGTGGAGGTGAAGCACAGCAGGAGGTGGTGAGGGGCGACCGGAAACGGCGGGCGGCGGCGCAGTAGTAGAGGAGCAGAGGAGCAGAGGAGATGCCAAAGGAAGAAGAAGAGGGGAGGGGGTCCGAGGGACCTCGTTGGAATTTTCAAAAATCTCAGTGACACCTCTGTGAAGTAAAATTTCCCACTGATCCAGAGCTCCAATGAGGAGATGATCAAAATAGAAGTTGTAGAGTTTTTCAAATCCTACTACTTTTTTTTAGGGCTCAAGTTCAGAAACCTAAAGTACACAGCTTTATTTTACAACTTTGCACTCAATTCAAACTTAATAAAGTTTTTGTCCTTAGTAAGGTGAATTTTATGTAGTTTTGGACTTAACTTCAAATATTTATGACTGGTCATGATGACTTGCATTTTTTACATTTTAGCCCTTAGTAACTTTGAAAGTTACTTTTATAATTCAACTACTTGCATAAAAGGACTTGTACTTTTGTAAAATTACATAAATACCCTTATTTTCATACTTTACTCAAATTTCACACAATTCAAACCATACACAACATTTTTCCTATTGGCTTGCTATATTTAACACCTAGGGTGTCACACTGATATATCTTGGTACTGTCCGGATGGATAGAATAAGCTGAGCCATGAGCTTCCTGCAAAATTTTCTCACGAGGGTGATCCACATCGGGCACACATATCCTCTTTCGGAACCATACAGTTCCATGTTCATCTTCTGTGAAGTAAGATGCCTTGCCTACTTCTGTCATCTCCTTTATCTCCTGAATCTTAGAATCGTCAAGCTAACCCTTCCGTATCTCTTGCTCGAGAGTCGGCTCTACCTCTATAGTGATTCCTTCCGTACGAGCAATGAACCCGAGATTGAGTCTGTAACACCCTAATTTTAAAATTAGAAACTTAAATAAATTTTGCTAGAATTCTCTTAGGATCCATAAGGTTTTCATTCCATCATTTTTTATTTTTAGATCATTTATTGTGAATTAATAGCAATTTACTAAACCATAAAAATAAATATAAGGAACTATAGGTTTTGTGCATTTCATTCCCCATTGCATTGTTTTATTGTTTATCTTCCATTTGAATTTAAATTTCAAATTCAAATTCAAATGCATTTGAATAGAATTCTTTTTTTCTTTTTTTAATTGGGCCCAGCCCACTTCCCCTTTTTCTTTTTGCTCTCTTTTTCCTCCTTGCGGCCCAGCCCAACCAGGCCTTTCTTTTCTCCTTCGCGCGGCCTAGCCCTTTCCTTCCCCAGCCCAGCTCCCCGCACGGCCTGCTCACTCCATTCCTTCTCTCCCCATGCGCGGCCTAGCTTTGCCTGGCCCACCGCGCGCCACCCTTTCCTCCCCTTCCCTTCTCTTGCTGATGGGTGAGTCCCGCCTATCGGAGCTTTCTCCGTCCTTGAGCTAGGCTCGGACTCGAGTCCGAGTCTGGCCGGCACTCGACGCCGCCCTGCATCGCGTGGAGCCTCGGGCCTGCCCGCCTAGGGGCCCCAGCCGCCCCATTTAAGCGCCCCACCGTGCCCTAGCTCCTCCCCAAGCCGCAGCCACCGCCTTCGCCGAAACACTAAGCACCCGAGCTCTTCCGCCGCCACCATTGTCACTGTGCTTCGGCCGCTCGCCGTCCTGCCGCTTCCCGTCGTCGAGCAAGCACTCCAGGAGCTTCAAGTTGTGGTGAGGATGCTCGCCAGCCGCTTCTTCCCCTCTCCCTCACCTTCCCGTGCTCGCAATTGGCTCGCCATCATCCCGAGCCGCGCCTCGCTGTCGGCTGCCGTCTCCGGCCACTTCCACCGCCTCCCAAGACTCTAGATGGGTTCCCCGTAGCACCCGCAATCTTCCAGTGCAACCCGTGCTCAAAACTGAGACCCGGAATGCGTTTACACATTACTCCGGCGGATCGCCGCCGCTCGCCACCGCACCTCCTCGCCGCCAGCGCTCAGCACCGCTGCCCCCGCGCCGTCAGGCGCTCCCCGCCGTAGGACCCTGATCCAACTGGTTAGATTAGATCTAACCCGAGTCAATAGAACCAGATACCGGTCAACCCAAGGTAGTTTTGCAATTTAGCCCCTGAGATTTATAGAAATCAACCCGCAGTCCACAGCAGTTCAAAAGTATTCACGAATAGATCCTTTTTCTTCTATTTAGGCCCCTGTCTTTTCCAAAAATAGAACCCGCCATCCTAAACCCTTCTGTTTTACAATCTGGACCCTAGACCTAAGGTTTAATTATGTTCTAGCCTCGGTTTCTTTGGTTAGAGCCCTTCTAGTTTCAAATTTTCAACAAATAAACCCTAGAATCATGTTTTAGCCATAACTTCTCCGTTTTAACTCCGTTTTCATCGATTCTTGCGCTCACGCAACCCTTGCGACAAATATAGTAGCTTTATAACATTATTTTCCTCTATTTATACTATTTGGTGTACTGTTTCTTATTTATTGAATTTGTTTGCTTGTATGTACTTGTGTGGTACGATATACGGTGCGAAGTTTGAGGGTCCGCAAGAGCCGAGCCCTGAGCAGCAACAGTTCTTTGAGGAAGGCAAGTGGTCCTATATCATATTCCCGTCCCAATAACTTTATGAATACACACATTTACTTTATATGCATGCATGTGTCTAGAATATGATGGATCCCAACTAAGGATATGACTAGTTTCTTTTGAACTTCCTTGAGTAAACCTAGGTTATTATATTTATGTTGTAGCTACACTAGTCGCTATTACCTAGATTTTGGTTGGATAACTTGAAATTTTGCTACACTGGTTTACTCATATTTTGGGATGCTTTAATTGATGATAATTAAGATCATTGCATTAATTGGAATATGGAGAACTACCAAGGAAAACAGAGCAACCACAATACTACATGGCTCTCATCTTGGCTAATTAATTAGAAACCTTAGCTTATGATAATCTTACCGGAAGGGCAAGAGGGGTTGCATCGTCGGGGTATAGCTTGATCCTCTTGAGGATGAGATATGGTCCTGGGTAAGGCGTCTGCCTCATTAGGAAGAGTTATGACCGCTTTGACTTGAAACCTAAGAAGATTGTCATAAGTTAGGGAATCTTTGTAAAGGCCTCGTAGTGAATCCCTGCCACTACGAGGGAAACACGAATTGTGGGTAAAGTGTACCACATCTGCAGAGTGAAAACTGATATATCAGCCATGCTCACGGTTAAGAGCGGCTTCGACAGTCACATGATAATTGAACTTAAAGATGATCTAAATTAATGTTCTTTATTTTATTTATTATTGTTATTTCATATCTTTTAAGGGTTGGTATATACTTACATTTAGCATGCTTAATAAAACTTGACCAACTAAAAATGCTTATCGCAGTCAAACCATGTCAGCTTTTCTTTGATTACAGCCTTGCATGTCATATAATTTACTCCACTACTTGAGTACCAACCATAAGTGTACACACGCTTGCTTTATTAAAACCAATGCTACTCAGAACAAGATAATTATCCGGAGTTCCCTGAAGAATTCGAAGAGTACTAGGTGTATGTCTCCCAGTCATCTAGCTGTGAAGTTGAAGTCCACTACTAGTTATAAATGTTTCTTTATTCGCTTAAGGTTAAGACTGTCAGTCATGTAATAAAGTACTATTATACTCTATTTCGTTATTGCATTGTTTTGGGTATACACTTGTGATGTCTATCATATGTGTGGAACTTGATCCTGGCGCACATATGAGATGCATTTGGTTACCTTTTGAAAACTGGGTGTGATAGAGTCGTTCAAACTCTTTATATAACTCCCGAGTCATCTGGCTAACCATTGTCACGTTCACATAACTCTTGCGACTCAAGGCATCGGCAACCACATTTTCCTTCCTTGGGTGATAGTGTATTTCCAGGTTATAATCCTTTATGAGCTCTAACCATCTTCGCTATGTTAGGTTGAGATCATTCTGAGTGAAAATGTACTTCAGACTCTTATGATTGGTGTATATCTGACATCTGTGACCCAACAAATAGTGCCTCCATATCTTCAGAGCATGTATCACTGCTGCTAACTCCAGGTCGTGTGTAGGATAGTTCTGCTCATGTTTCCTCATCTGACGGGATGCATATGCAATCACGTGTCCCTCCTGCATCAATACACAGCCAAAACCTTATTTAGAATTGTCACAGTAGATGTCAAAACTCTTGTGAATATCAGGCATAGCCTATACTGGTGTGGTAGTCAACCTTTTTCTCAACTCATCAAAGCTGTTCTGACATGTCTCTGACCATATAAACTTCTTGTCTTTCTCCAGTAGTGATGTAAGGGGTTTCACTATCTTAGAGAAGCCTTCTATAAACCTCCTATAATATCCTGCGAGTCCTAGGAAACTCCGGATCTCTGACACTATCGTTGGCGGTTCCTAATTCAACACATCTCTGACCTTCCCTGGATCCACTGGAATACCTCCGTCTGTGATAACATGACCAAGGAACGAGACCTCTTTCAACCAGAATTCACACTTGTTGAACTTGGCATACAACTGATTATCTCTAAGTTTCTGCAGAACAAGCCTCAAATGTTCTTCATGTTCCTCCTCACTCCTGGAGTGCACCAAAATATCATCAATGAATACCACCACGAACTTGTCAAGATACTCCATGAACACTTTATTCGTCAGATACATGAAGTAAGCTAGAGCATTAGTCAATCCAAATGACATTACGGTGTATTCATAAAGCCTGTATCTGGTAGTGAAAGCTGTCTTGGCAATATCTGAGGGTCGTATCCTCAGCTGATGATATCCTGACCTCAAATCAATCTTAGAGAATATCCTGGCTCCCTTCAACTGATCAAACAGGTCTTTTATACGAGGCAACGGTTACTTGTTCTTGATGGTAACCTCATTCAAAGCTCTATAATCAACGCACATCCTCTGTGTGCCATCTTTCTTTTCAACGAATATCATGGGTGCTCCCCAAGGTGAGGAACTAGGACGAATGAACTGCTTATCTAGCAATTCTTTTAGCTGTTTCTTTAGTTCTTCTAGTTCCAACTGACATTCTATGTGGCCTCTTAGCAATGGGTGCAGTACCAGGTAAAAGATCTATGATGAATTCAATGTCGCATTCAGGTGGCATACCTGGCAAATCATCGGGGAAGACGTCCGGGTAATCACACACAACTCTGATGTCCTCAATCGAATCTTTCTTCAACTGATTCACTACACAGTTTGCTCCCGACGGAAGTGTTGCAGTGAACACAAACCATTCACCTCCTGAGCTAGTGAGAATCACAGATCACTTGGAACATTGAATGATTGTGTTGTACTTCGTCAACCATCCCATTCCGAGAATGTATCAATACCACTGGACTGCAAAACTATTCGATTTGCACAGAATTCCCTTCCCATATTATGTATTTTCACCCCAAGACACTGATACACAGCCCTCATGTTCCCTCAGGTGAATTTACTGCCAGACTCACCTCCTCGCAAGCGCGTCCACTATGGAGAGCCCGGCTACCGCACCCAATATCATTAGAGATTTTAGATCTAGGAGTTAGGATATGAGTATTTTTTTTAGATAGAAGTTTTTCTAATAGTCTTTTGTAATCGCTAGTTCCAAACGGTCTTGATAGTGTGTTTAATTTAGATTAATGTGAAAGTGTGCTTGGTTTTGTGAAAACAATGTGATTTGGATTTTTGTAATGATTGCGATAAATTGTGGAGTAATGACCACAATTATATCAAGTTATTAATACAAATAGATAGTTTAGTAAAAGCTTGGGGTTGTCTATCTTCTTTACTATCTTTATCTTAACCTTGCTCACACCCTTTTTCCATGATTAATTTCATGAGTCTTATTTTTCTAACCGATTAGATGGTGAACACCAGGTCCGGGTCAGGAATTGATCAGCCTGCAGTGCAACGATAGGGAACAAGCAACATTGAGCTGGTGTAATTCAGATTGGTTCTGCCACAGAAATGACTTGATTCTTTTTGTAAAGTGCATCTAAAATAAAGCTCGATCCAATCGTTGCTCTGTGTCAATCTCTTTCTATGCAAATGCACTCTTTTTTGAAAATGCCATGGTTCTTTTCGCTCTAGCTTTTGCCATGAATATAAAAACATACACATCAGAGTCACTAGTGTTCGTCACACACAAATGCATATCGAAGCACTTGTGCTCCCATCACATAACAAAAGAAAAGTCACACCTACATTCTACCTCAACGCATAACCAACTCCCATGGCAACAAGGGCTACAACCAATAGACAGAAAAAAATCATAGCTTGGGTCAATTTCTCCAGCTTTGCTTCCAATTTGTTGCTATTCAGCATGCCACCACCTTCGGCAGGGCTCCCAGCAGCATGAATCTACTCCATGGACTAGACTTCTTGAATCTCTTCTTCATCATCAAAACGTACGTGGACCATCTTGTGTTTCACCAAATCATTCAAGTAACCCCTCTGCCATCTAAAGTAGCCACAACACTGAATGAACAAGAAACATTTGCTTAAACCCTATCAAAGATCTCAAAGCACAAAAACCAAATCAAAGCTGAATCCACTCACCGGGCATTTGACATACACCCGACCGATGTTCTCATTCTCCTTCCTTGACCGGGCCTCACGCACCCTTGCCCTCTTGCAACTCCGGCAAATCATCATGGGCAAGCCAGTCTCCTTGCGAAGATTTGACATTTGCCTTCTTTCGGATGAGGACTCTGCAACGTGCAACATCCTTACGCGCCGGCGGCAGAGGCGGACGGTCAGCAGGGCCAAATTCTAGCGACAATGGCAGGCGGTGAGCAGAGAAGCAGCAGTGAGGCACATCTGGCTCGGGTAGGCCTAAAGGATAAGGTAGGGATAGAAGGGTCCTTTGGCGTGGGATGTGCCGAGACACGTCAACAACCTAGGCTTAAACGCATTGTGAGTGAAATCCTGAATGGATGGAAATTACTTAAATATCGCTGAGCATCTCCTCCTTCCCCTACCTCATCGAGCTAATATAACACCCTAATTTTCAAATTAGGAACCTAAATAAATTTTGCTACATTCCTTTAGGATCCATAAGGTTTTTATTCCATTATTTTGATTTTAGAGCATTTACCGTGAATTAATAGTAATTTACTTAACCATAAAAAGAAATATTAGGAATTATAGGTTTTGTGTATTTCATGCCGTATTGCATTATTTTATTGGTTGTCTTCCATTTGAATTTAAATCTCAAATTCAAATTCAAATGTATTTGAATGCAATTCTTTTTCTCTCTCTTTTTCTCTTTGGGCCCGACCCACTCCCTCTTCCTTTTTCTTTTTCCCTCTCTCTTTTTCTTCCTTGCGGCCCAGCCCAGCTTGGCCTTTCCTTCTCTCCTCTTCTTCCCGCATAGCCTAGCCCAGCTCACCTTCTTTCTTTTCTTCTTTCCTTCTCTCCACCGTGCGGCCCAGCCCAGCAGCCTGCTTGCCCTTCTCTCCTCCTAGCCCAGCCAGCCCACGCGCCAGCTCTCTTCTTCCCTCCTCTCTTCCGCTGACAGGTGGGGCCCGCCTATCGGGCTCGTCTTCTAGCTCGACTCGGACTCGTGCCCGAGTCCGGCTGCAACGCGGCCTCCTTCACCGCGCGACGTCCCGGCTCGCACGTCGAGGCTTCCCCTCGGCCCCTATTTAAAGCGTCACCCCGTGCCCTAGGCTCTGCATATCCTGCAGCCACCGCCTCCTCGCCCTCGCAACTCTAGCCGCACCACCGCCTTTCGCCGCCAAGCTTGAGCACGCCGCTGTCGTGCCGCTCTGCCGCTGCTCCGTCGCCCCCGCCCACTGTGGAAGCTCTGCGTGGAGGTGGACATCGTCGCCGGCCCTTTTTCCCTCTGTTTCCCCACCTTCTCGCACGCGTAATGTCTCACCGGAGCTCCGCGGCCGCCCGCCGTCACCATCCGCCTTGTCCCGGCTCCGTCTCGCCAATCCGACCCCCTAAACGCGTTCCCCGTAGCACCCACGTTCTTCCCGTGCAGTCCATGAAGGAAACCGTGGTCGGAGCTGCGTTTACGCGATTTCCTGACGAGTTGCTGCCACTCGCCGGCGCCAGCCGTTCTCAGCCGACCGATCCAGATCCGACAATCTAGATTAGATCTAGACCGGAGCCAAATAACCCGATACTGGTCAACCCTATGTTATTTTGCGCTTTAGCCCCTAAGTTCTATAGAAATCAACCCGCAGTCCGCAGCAGTTCAAAAGTATTCACGAGCAGATCCTTTTTCTTCTGTTTAAGCCCATGTCCTTTTCTAAAATAGAACCTACCGTCCTTAGCCCCTCGTTTTTTTCAATCTTAACCCTAGATCTAAGGTTTAATTATGTTTTAGCTGTCACACCCTAAAATATTCAATTTTAGGATGTGACTATCTTTTGCAATGTGTTTATCTATGAATAGGATTTTCCGAGAATTTTAAAGATTTTTCTGCCAATTATTCTATTTATCCAAGAGCTAGATCCATTTTTTTTTACTTGGAAAGCTCTAAAATTCTTTTTCATGAAGTCCAAATATTTTATTTGGAATCCTCGTGACCCAAATTAACTCCCGAGTTTTCCTCGGAAAATTTTGGGATTCTTCCGGATATATTTTTCGTGGTTTAAAATATTTATCTGGACTTTTCTAGATTTATTTTAAACTTGAAAATGTGTTCTGGAAAATATTTCTATTTTGATTCTCATCGTAGTCGGACCGAGCTGTATCATGTTGTACATCCCTTTTAACCTTATCCTCTCCGAATCATTAAGAAGTTCTATCGAGCTCCCGATCCTCTAACAGTTCTCCCCGATCAGGTCATGCTCGAAAACGACGTCTCGTGGCTCGTCTTCGGTATTTTTCCGACAATGTTCGATCACCATCAGCTCCAATGACTCGGCCTGATCCTTTTCTTCTCTTTTCGCGCTCCCGAATAAATGGTTCACGTTCAACTAGCGCAGTCAGCTCGTTTTCATGTTCAACTCTCACCCGATCCTGTTTTGGCCCACAACTGAATCCCTCGGCCTCGCATCGGTCCCCTGCTCGCTAAATCCTCGACCCCCCCGCACCCCCACCAGCCAGGCTCGATCGAGTCCAGGTGCTGCACGACGGTCCCTTTTTCCTTGGCGTATCTATCATGCCAAGCCAGGATGTTTCGCTCTATAAAAATCCGCGAGTCGAGCCCCCGTTCCGATCTGCTTCTTCTGCACGCCGCCCTCCCCCCGTGCCCTAGCCCCTGCACCTATATAAAACCTACCTGAGACCCTGCGCATCGCGTTTCTTCTGCCCAGGTAGCCGGCCCTAACCTCTGCATCCTTCCCTGCATGCCCATCGTCTCCCTGCTCGCATCCCCCTGCCGTGCGCCGCCATCGCATCCTCTCCCTCCTCCTGCGCATCCACGAACAGATGCTGCCGCCGGCCACCAGACGCGCCGTCGCCCAGCCCCTGCAACCCGCCATGCGTCGCGCCTCCCTCCTTGCGCCGTGCCCCCTGCAGGCCGCTCGGCTCTGCCCCTGCGTCTGCTCTTTCCCCTTCCGTGAGCGCCACCTGCAGAAGCAGCCGCCCGTGCGTCTCCTCCTCTGCGCCCGAGCCCAGCGCCACGTCCCCCTTCCCCCACAGCCGCGCCCCCCCTGCAGGCCGTCCCTGGTGCCCAGCGTCGCCCCTACAGAACCATGCCCAGCACAGGAACAAGCGCATCAGCCCAGGAACGGAACATGCATGAACAGAACAGCCACCGTGATCTTCCTCCGCGAAATTCGATCACCTCGATTCGTCCCCGTGGTAAGTAAGGTATGGAACGGAATCCCCTCGTCGTCCTCTTTCAATTGCCCCGCTTCCTGCGACCTCTCGTGCCCTAAATCGACGGGAATTCGAGCTACAGTACCCGCCGGTCACCATTGCTGCCTGTTTCAAGCTTTTCGTGATCTAGTCCTTGGAAGCTTCTGTAATTTCCGCGAAAATTCCTATGTCTTGCAAATATTGCAGAAAAACCCCCTAGATCTATTCCATCTTCTCAATCCAGCCCCACCATGGAATTTTTCAGATCTAACCCTAATCTTTTCCTATTTTGCAAGCACTATTTTTTGTGTCTTGTATTTCTTTTCAGCTAACCCCTAAAGTCTATAGTTAATTGCATATAGGTCCCTGCAACGCTGTTTTATGCGTAGATTCCGCGTTTTAGATCCGTTTTGATCCGTTCTTTTTGCGTTAGTCTTCTAAAACCCTAAGCTATCGTTTAGTAGCGTTGTTGTGCCGTAATTCCTATCTTTAAAATTAAATATCAATTTAATTTGAATAATACCCTCTCATCTACTTTTCCAAAATAAAATCCAATTAAGTCTTTCCTCCGGTTTTCATAATTAATGTTAATTGGATTAATATCAACTCAAATGTGTTTGTAATTTAATTTGTTTAGTTGAACTCGAATCATAAAGTTATGCGTTTAGATGTTCTCACAAGTTTTCTTTTGTAATTAATTATTTAATTAGTGTAATTTATACATAGAGAATTGTATATAAAATTTGACTAAGTTCTATTTCGTCTTTATAAATGCAAATATAATATGAGTTAATTATAATTAGGGATATTCTCTTTTGAATATCTTTCACATTGGTTTTCTAAATTAAAATAAATGAAAGCCTATCGTTCTTTTATTCTTTTATAACATAAATCTCCCGATAGCTGTATCTTTTCAACCCTAGCTCCGTTTTCCGCGTTCCTTTCGCCCTCGTGACCGTAGCAACGAGCCTTATCCTTTAGTTCACTCTTTTAAAGCTTTTCTTTTGTTTGCTGTATCTGTTCTTAGTCATTCTTGTTTGTTTGCTTGCTTGTATGTTTTGAGCCCGTTGCTTGTGTGATGTTAGAAGGAGCGTGATCCAAGAGCTTTGAAGATATAGAGTTTCAAGAATAAGAGTTGAAGACTCTGAGCAGCTATTCTCTAAAAGAAAGGCAAGTGTTTCCTTGATCATGCTTTTGTCCTAATAATCACAATAAATACAACATTTTCTTTATATGCATGCATGTGTCCTAATTTTGATGGATCCTAATTAAGGATATGCCTAGTCTTTATGATCATTCCTTGTCAACCTGGGTTTTATCCTTATTGTTGGGTAGCTATTGCTTAGTTGCATCAACTGGTTATGGTTTGGGAATAATATATAATCATGATGACAACAATGATGATGTTTCACCTATTTTATCCATGTTCATGCTCTTGGTGATGTTAATCACAAGATTATATGTTTTAATCGGAACATGGAGAACCACCCAGGAAAACAGTGCAACAATACTATATGGCTCTGGTCTTGGCTAATTAATTAGAAACTCTAGCTTGTGATGATCTTACCGAAAGGGCAAGAGGGGAGTGCGTTGATGGGGTATAGCCCGGTCCTCCTGAGGTGTAGATATGTTCCTGGGTAAGGCGTCTTCCTCATTAGGGAGGGTTATGACCACTGCGGCCTGAAACCTTAGCGGATTGTCATAAGTTAGGGAATCTTTGTAAAGGCCTCGTAGTGAATCCCTTGCCACTCACCTCGGAAGTGTTTAAGAGGCTAGCTACCTCGGGCAAATCGGGAGACACGAATTGTGGGTAAAGTGTACAACCTCTGCAGAGTGAAAACTGATATATCAGCCGTGCTCACGGTTAAGAGCGGCTTGGACCCTCACATGATAATTGAACTTGAAGATGAATTAAATCGTGGACCATGGCTATGGTTATGGTTATCGTGGACCATGTTTATGGTTGTGGTTATGCTTATGCTATATCTCTTCTCTCTCTCTTAATGTGGGTTTTGGTATGAACTTATACCTTAGTAATCAGGTGCTAATAAAATTTGACCAACTAAAATTGCTTATCGCAGTAAGCCAGTGAGCCTTTCCTTGATTTTGGCCTTCATGTCATATAATTCCCAACACTTGCTGAGTACCAACCATAAGTGTACTCACGCTTGTTATAATTGCTGCTCAGAGGAGAAAGTGATCTGAAGTCTTTTTGAAGATGATGCTGAGTTCAAGGCCTGCGCAAACCCCCGGTCGATTGCCTGTGAAGTTTGAAGTCTCCGTTTCCAGGATAAGCTGTATAACTCTGATAGTCTTTATAGTCTTTTAATTATCTTTTCGTGATACTGTTGCTGATTATTCACTGATGAAGTCACTATATGTATGGAACTTGATCCTGGCATACATATAGTTATGCATTTGGTTTGTCTTTAAAAACCGGGTGTGACATTAGCCCTCGGTTTCTTTGCCCAGAGCCCTTCTAGTTTCAAATCTTCTACAAATAAGCCTCTGGAATCACGTTTTAGCCATAACTTCTTCGTTTTAACTCCATTTTCATCGATTCTCGCGCTCACGCGACCCTTGCGACGTATACAGTAGCTTTATAACATTGTTTTGCTATATTTATATTGTTTGGTGTACTGTTTCTTATTTATTATATTTGTTTTTTGTATGTACTTGTGTGTTACAATAGACGGTGCCCAGTTCGAGGGTCCGCAAGATCAAAGCTTTGAAGATGTTCCCGAGCAGCAGCAGTTCTTTGATGAAGGCAAGTGATCCTTGATCATATTTCGGTCCTAATAACTTTCCAGATACACACATTTACTTTATATGCATGCATTTATCTATAATATGATGGATCCCAAACTAAGGATGTGCCTAGTTTCTTTGAACTTCCTTGATTAAACCTGGGTTGTTACATTTATGTTGTAGCTACGCTAGTTGCTTTTACTTAGATTTTGGTTGGATAACCTGAAATCATGCTACACTAGTTTACTCATGTTCTGGAATACTTTTATGGTGATAATTAAGATCATTGCATTAATTGGAACATGGAGAACCACCCAGGAAAACAGTGCAACAACAATACTACATGGGTCTAGTCTTAGCTAATTAATTAGAAATTTTAGCTTATGATAATCTTACTGAAAGGGCAAGAGTGTGGCAGAACCAACCTGAATTACACCGGCTCAAGTACGCGAGTCCGCTCTTGCAGGCTCCAACGTGCTTCAAACGGTATAATCCTTTGGCCTGTCGGGTAACGTCCCGATAAACCACCGATTGCAGGATCAAACAAAGTACCTCGCACGAAGACGAGTCCAGAGATACGAGAGCCATCACATTTTACATCACAGGCAAAGATATTACATGAGAGTTTAAAAGTAACATCAGTTTCTAACTGATGGCAATTATTACAAAACAGTCTTAAGTTTCAAGTCATAGCTGCGGAGTTTATAACACGGGCACTGTACACGTCGCCAGCTCAGATATCATGCTAGCCCTGGCATGATATCACTTGGAGGGGTCTGCGTTGGCCGGGGACGGGTCCCACTCCACGGACAACCATCATGCAGAGGGTAGGGCCACGGTACAGGCAGAGCTGAGTCATCAGGAGGATTACCTGAGCAAAAATTCACAAGGCAAGACTGAGTATTCTAATACTCAGCAAGGCTTACCCGTTCATGGTATACTTAGCCATATAGCTAGACTTATGACGGCTTTTCGGGTTTTGGGTAAAGTTTTCAGCTGAAAAGCAATAAAGAGTAGATCCTTAATGTCAACTTTTAGCTTTCAAGTTCTATGTGATTATTCATTCTAGGTAAGCACCTATAGCTATTCAAGCATGGTAGAATCTTTAGCCAAACATCATCTTTGATAATCACAAAGTTGCTCTTGTTACTCTATGTGGTAAAGGGATCAAGCAGTCTCAATCTCTGCGAGAAACGGACGATTCCTGAATCGAATTTCAGCTTTGCAAGGGTAAACCTAACTCACACGCTTGGAACATCCAACGATTGTTCCGAAGCAACCGTTTGCCTTTCATTCCGACTCGTGGATCAGAGCCACCACAAGCGACTATAGGACCATACGCACATCCAATGTGCAGGACGTACGCCTGTAGAGTGACTACACAGCCGTACTCCTGGTTGCCCCGCAACACGTATTCCTACACGTCGAATCGAGTAACAAGAAGAACCAAAATACGAGTGGTGGGAGGTATGTCCACTCCTCGGGCCGATTGGTTACTAGGCTTACCGCTTACCATATTTCGCGGTATGTGGTTAGTACTTTCAAACGCTTAACCACCGCTACCACACACTGTGTAACACCCTAAGGTAAAATATCGAGATTTATAATAAATTTAATTGGGCTCCAGTAATTTTCTAAGGATTTATTCTGCCTAGCTTGCATTTATTTATAATTTAATTCACAAAGAATTAAAATATATTTTAGGTTCAACATGTTTGTGCATTCATGCTGGTGCATAAGTTTTATTTGGTGGAGTGCATAGGAGTTGAATTCAAATAGAATCGAGTTGGTTTGAAAAAAAGAAAAGGGAGGAAACAGGAAAGTGAGTCAATCATTCTCTCTTTTCTCAGTCATTCCCGCAGGCTCTCTTTTCTCAGTCATTCCCGCATCCTTTCTATTCTCAGTCATTCCTTCTATTCTCAGTCATTCCTTCTATTCTCAGTCATTCCCGTTCTTTTCTCAGTCATTCCTTCTTTCTCAGTCACTCCCCCAGCTCGACCCCACCTGTCGGCCCCTTCTTCCTCCTTCCTCTACCGGCCGCGCAATGACCGCCCGAAATCTCCGGCGAGCCCTCGTGCCAGCCCGCATGCCTAGGTTGCCCCATCGCCCCACAAATAGGATCCCCCAACCCCCTGTGCCCTACCCCTACCCCGCTGCAGCCACCCAAAACCCTAGCGCTGCTGCCCTTCTCCTCCGCCGCGCTGCAACCTCGGCCTCACCGTGGTCAGGCCGCTCCGCCGCGCCCCAGGCCACCACAACCTCCACAATAGGTCCGCCTCGTCGTCTAGAACCTCCCCCAGCTGGCAATTGAGCTGTGAGCGTCTACTTCGCCGGGAATCGAGTCGAGCTTGTGCGTCTGTAATGGCCTCAACCACCTCGATTGCTCGCCGTCGGTGGCTTTCTCTCCCTCTTAACCCCCTGGGCATCTTCTTAGGTCCCACGTGAGACGGTTTGGAGGAGCCGCCAGCCAGGAAGAGCCCCGCAACGACACATCCACGGGAGCCCGACCTTCTTCGCCGCCGGTCGTCGTCGACTTCCACCTTCCGTCGCAGCTCCAGCCTCCACAACCCCTCGGTGAGCTTCGCCCCCTCTCCCTGGTCCTTTTGCACCAGATGTCATAGCCTTTAGCTACCCGTAGCGCCCAGAACGCCGCTCGCCGGCGTTGTCCGCCGTCCCGAGCCGCCTTCGCCGTCGTTCCACCCTAACCGAGCCCAAGTCCATCTCTGCAAGTGCCCAGCTAGGTTTCCCGTGTCGTGCTGAGTCTCCTGGGCTTGACCTCATCGTGAATCATCCCTGGGAATGCGAGATAGCGTGTCTTTTCTGTCGGATCGGACCAGTCCGAACCGCGCTGTCCAGATCGGACCCGTCCGAACTCCGCTGTTCAGATCGGACCGTCCGAACCGGAATGAGTCAGAACCGTTCGATTTAGATCCAACCGCCCAGATTAGAAGCCGCGTACCTCTTCAGCTGTGGCAGTTTTGTTAAAGAGCCCCTGAACTTCCTTGGAATCAACCCGCAGTCCACCTTCGTTCAAAGAAATTCCAGCTAGGTCCTGTTTTTCGCACCGGAGCCCCTTGAGTTCTCTGGCAATTGGCTCCGCCGTCCATGCCCTGTGTTTTCACATGCTAGTCCCACGTCTAGCCTTTAATTACGTTGAGGTCCCTGGTTTTTGCCCAGAACCCCCCTGGAAGTTCTGTTTTCTCGCAGAAAGGTACCTGGACCTTGTTTTAACCCTAGATTTCGCGTCTTAGCTCCGTTTTAGGTGTTCTTTAGGTCCACGCGATCGTTGTAACACGTAGAATAGTTCTAGGCCAGTTTTGTGTACTGTTCTATTGTATTGGTGTACTGTTTTCTTATAGTTTGCTATTGTTTCTGCATGTGTGTATGTGTGGACTATGCTTGATGATCGTGAGTAGACGCGGAGCCTTTGGACGAGTAACAGGAGCAGCCATCTTCCGAGCAGTTCGAGCAGCAGCTGGGAGAGTACGAGGAAGGCAAGTATAACATGAACCTCCTATCACTTTTTAATACAATTTCATACTGCATTTTAATTCTGTATGCCTATAAGGACTTTCCTAGCCACTTTATACCCTTTTATATATATCCTTTGGGTTGCATCTTGGTTAGTTGTGCTAGGTTGCTGCGCTATATCATATCTTGGTCCTTTTTAATTAAATTTGATTAATGGTCTTATGCAACTTAATCCTGAGAGTGGCCCTCTGTGCTGTGTGCTTGAGTGGCTCACGTCTCCTTAAATATGTTTTTGTTAGAAACATGGTTTAGGGGGCCAGCACGGTGCTTAGTGCTTGGTTGGCCACTCTCCATAAGGACCGGTTCATAGAGCGACAACCTGGGACAACCGCGCAACCACAAGACTGGAATGGGACGGTCTTGACTTATTAATTAGGTCATTTTGGTTCGGGAGTAACTTGCCTGCGTGGGCAAGAGGGGTGGTAAGCTTCAATGGTCCCTGCTCCTCCGGCTTGGTCTGTGCTTTGTGCTTGTACCCCCGGAGGTGGGCCCCATCGTCGCTGATCCAGAATCCTTAGCGGTTACACCTTACCAACGGGATCCTTTGTAACGGTCTCGTAGTGCGCTTGCTAGCCATCTCACCTACGGAAGTGTGATGAACAACTAGCGTAGTTCACGACTTGTGGGTAAAGTTGTGCAACCTCTCGAGAGTGTAAAACTGATATATCAGCTGTGCTCACAGTCATGAGCGGCCCAGATCCTCCTTTTGATTAGTGGGGTTATCAACCTTTGATTAGGGAGGTTTCCCCGGTGGTTTGGTTCGGATGGTTCTCAGTAGTTCTTAATTAATATTGATTAATTTCTTATGCAATTTGGGTTTATGGTAATTCATCAACTTATAGTAAATAGTTTTAATAAAATTTGCCAAGACTAAAAGCTAATGCAGTTGAGTCAGCTAGACTAGAGCCTCATAGTTTGTTTTATACTTGTTGAGTACGAGTTTGTACTCACACTTGCCTCTCTACTCTTTTGTTCTATTTTGGATATCTTCGACTGCTGCTCAGTGCCCGGCAATGTGGAGGACTACGTCAGCGGCTTCGACGACTTCTAGGCATTTGTCTCCCAGTCGACGTCCCTGTGGCGCCCAGCTCTTCATGTATCTCTTTTACACTTCCACAACTCTTGAACCGATTCTTGATTTGGTTGTATTAAAATAATTCATTTACGATTTGTTTACGATTTATATTAATGTATTCGTGATATGTGTTGTGATATCTTGATGATTCTGTTGTATATATGCGTGACTTGATCCTGGCGCATATATGATTGCTCGATTTATGCTCTTTATAAATCGGGTGTGACAGGATTGGTATCAGAGCCATATCGACTGTAGGACGAAGCCTAGATAGATTTGGATGAGTATAGGACTTCTTTTCTCTTGCCTTGCTTCCACAAATCCTCACACATCATTTCCTGCCTCTATTCCTTGAGTCTTAAGCCCTTGATTTGCTATCTCTTCCCTGCCTTTTCTGAGAAACAACTTGAGTTCTCCGTAGACGTTGGCCTGAGTCACCTAATCCTGTAGTTTATAAGTTAGGGTTGTCCCGACGAAAATACGCTAGAACGAGTATGTTAGTCGAGTGGTGTGACAAACTCGACTAAGTTGTGAATGTTGGATGCTTGTCATTGTGCAAATGTTTGATTTGGATGTTTGGTTGATTGCATAGTCTAGGAGTTAAACTTGTTCATGCAAATAGACCCTAACCCAACTTGAACTAAATAATAAAATTTGAGTTAGATCGTTGGGGGTAAAACCTATATTCCTTTTCTCTCTGTCCTATCCTTCCGAAGTTTCATTTCCGCAGCTGCACAATATCTCGTTCTCATAAAATTTCATTTGTTGCAATCAGATGGTGAACACCAGGCGCACCGGTTCTGGTTCTGACCAGCAGGAGCAGAACAATCAGAGTACTGGTCAGCCGCTGCCGATGCCGCCACCACTGACCTCGGAGCAGTTCTTCCAGCTCCAGATGCAGATGATGGCGACCCTGAACAATACTGTTCAGGCTCTGCAGCATATCCACGCCCAGCCACCGCCTCCACCACTGTCTCAGCCCCGTGATCGGCGTGCGGATTTCCTGAGAGGTCATCCTCCGACCTTCTCTCACGCCACGGATCCACTCCAGGCGGACGACTGGCTTCGTTCGGTGGAGCGCCAATTGGTTGTTGCACAGTGCGACGACCGGGAGCGAGTCCTTTACGTAGCAGGGCAGCTGCGAGGCTCCGCTCTTGACTGGTGGGAGTCCTACCCGGCTCAGGACCGCGACTCTCTCACCTGGGTCCAGTTCCGTGAGCGTTTCAGGAACCATCACATTCCTGAGGGCTGAAGCGTCCCCCCCATCAGGGGAGACTTAAAAGTGTTGATTTATCAGTCCCAGGAGGCTGATAACACTTTTATTACATCAGATGGTACATCACCGTACAACTCTACGCGGTAATGGGCAGTGAAGCGCCACTATCGCGAGGATTACAACCAGAACCCACACAACTACACTAGCTACGAACAAAGGGTCATCAGAGTCTTGCGCCATGCGGAATCCAACGGTGGCCTCAACCACAGGCAAGACTGGGTGCAGGACGAAACCCTACTCGTTGTCTTCGGGGATGTAGTCTGGGTCTTCCACTGTAAAAGTAAGAGAGGGGTGAGTACAAACGTACTCAGCAAGTCCATTCACACCCACGGAGGGGGGTATAATAGAAATTTATGCAAAGGACAATCCAAGGGTACGGATAGGGTTTGTTTGCGGAAAACTCGGTTATATGCAAGGGTTCATTTTGAAAACATTTTCACAACAAGTTTTTCCAAATACCAAGGAGCACACGATTTTGATCCATACGGGATCCAAGTTTTAAACTGCTACCGGACTCCCCGTCCGCCGTAGCACACGGCACAACTGCCGGACACTTTCCAAACAACTCACGCCAGCCCATTCATTCCCAGAGAGAATCACTAGTTATGTGACCACACCGTAACCTGCCCAATACCGTGGGCACGGCTATTCGAATAGGTTTTAACTCTGCAGAGGTGTGCAACTTTACCCACAGGTGGGGTACCACAGCACGAACACCTTAGTGCCGGTGCAGATCCCAACAAAGCCATTACCCACCTTAGCTAGACCTGACTAGCCACCACGGGATCCATCAAGGGGTCATTCGACCTATCACCGAGGTTTAACCGGGGCATAAGTCACACAGAGCTTATCCCGTCTCCTTGATCACCCGTTGCTCTCAGCTCTCCTGATGGCTATCAGGCTAACTAGTGGGATTTATGCTAAGCCGTTGCCCATACAACGGTCAAGTGGTTCGCACGACAAGAAGCTAGGTGAGATGTCACATCAACTCGGTCCTTAGGGGTGACAGGATGGATATCTCCCTTCCTCGCTCAACCACACAGGTACGAGCACACCAACGGCAATTCACACAGAAATGCCATCCATCCCGTCTAACTCGTCTTTCAAAACCACATTGTATCCCTTCCCACACACACACACATTTTCTTTATAAAATCAGGTGGTCAAGGTAGGGTTATCTCAAACAAGGGTGGCTATCCTACCATGTTTTCAGCACGCAAAATCATGCAATTTTATAAAACAGGCCACTGGGTTGTGTTTATAAAAACTAGGACAGAAACATGCATCAAAGGGCGGAATTGAACTTGCCATCGTCAAACTCTTGCGAGAAGTCCTGATCGAAGCACTGTCCCTCGGGCTCGGGGTCGCGGTACTGGTCCTCGTTCGCTTGGTCACAGTCGGGACCTTCCTCGTTCACTCCGTATCCTACGACGCAATCAAACAGGCACACCATCAAGCACAAGAAGTAATAGCTTTTATCGTCGAGCTTGAATCGGAAATAATTTAGTTACGGAGGTAGGGGTAATATTTTTGGGTGGTTTCTTGATGGCAGGGCTAAAACTATACTAGAAGCGGAGTGGTAAAGTTTCGGGTCAATCGGAGGTCGTTTCGCACATAAAATGACGCGCTAAAGGTGGTTTCAGGGCTTAAACGGGGGTCCAGGGGCTTGGTCGTAATTATCTAAAGAGAGCAGGGGTTTATTTGCGAACCCTAGAGATATCCAGAGTATGCAAAAAGGATGTCGGGCGTAATTGGGTTTACGTAATAAAGGACTTGGTTTGAAATATCAAAAAGAGTAAGGTTTATTTAGTAAAAAGGAGTAACTAAGTGAGGGGGGGGTTTCTTTGGGGTAATACAGGAAAAGGGGAGGGGGCTTTGGGCAAAAGCGCCCCTTCTTCCTCCTCCCCCGCACAGAACAGAGAGGGGAAAAGGGCGCGCCGGCGGCGGCCAATTCCGGCCGGCCGGGGCCCGGGGCGGTTCGGGGCTAGAGGGAAAAGAGGAAGGGGAAGAGGGGGTTTCGATCCCCGGCCTCACCTCGGGCCGGGGTGGCGCGTGGGAGCGGGACGACGGGCGCAGGCGGCGGCGGGTGCAGAGCGCGGCGGGGCGGCGCTGGGGCTTCGGGGGAGGCGCGGCTAGGCGGCGTGGCAAGTGGTGGGGGTGCCGGGGATGCCGGGGGGCCTATTTATAGGCACACAAGGGCGGAGGTGGTGGAGGCCGGCGGAGGGGGGGCCGGCGAGCGGCGCGGCGCTTTAATGGCGCCCGTGTCGCGGAGCGGCGGCGCGGCCGGCGAGGCCGGAGCGACGCGACGGCGCTGCACGCGCGCAGGCACAGTGCGGCACGAGCGGGGCGTCAGCGGCGGGGCACAGCGAGCGCGCGCAGGGGAAAGGGCCGTGGCGGCGCGTGTCACGGTGTGCGCACGTGGGACGGTGGCTGGGTACCAGCGGGCGGCGCGACGTCGCGGCCGTCCGGTCGACGAGCGGCGCGGGCAGCTGTGCCGCGCGTGGCATGTACAGGGAGACGGGCGGCGGCGAGAACGGGGTGCCAGCGACGGCCGACGCGGCCACGCGTAAGGAGGAGCGTGAGCGTGCCCGGATGTCGCGGCGTGGTGCGGGCCCGAGGCACGGCGCGGCGCGCGGCCACGCGGTGCGCGTGCGCGCGTCGCGGCACGGCCGGGGCGGGTGGCGCACGGCGCGAGCACGGGGGGGGGGGGCTGGTGGTCGTGGCTCAAGTGCTCGGTGCTCGGCGTGCGGGAACAGGGAAGAGAGGAAAAACAGGAAGGAAGGGAGGAGAAAGGAAAGGGAGGGAAGGAAGAAAAGGAAAAAAAAATAAAGGGAAGGGAAAGAAAAAGAAAAGGAAGAAGGGAAGAGAAATAGGGAGAAAGAGAGAAAAGAAAAAGGGGGGGGGAAGGTGCCGGCGCCGATCGCGACCACGCGCGCGAGATTCTCGCGCTGCGCGAGAAAGGGATTGCGCCGGCGCTAATCGCGGCGGCGGCCGCGGCCGGTCGGCCACGCGCGCACGCTGCACGAGACGAACCGCGTCGCACCGGCGCCGATTGCGGAACACAGTCGCGCGTGGATGGTGCGGAGATGGGACGACGGTCAGGCTCGCGTCGGCCGCCCGTGTGGCGGTGAAACGGAGGGAGTCAGGGTTTTACAACGAATAAGTTTTCGATCAGGACGTCTTAACGCGTAGTTTAATTTTGCGATTTTCAGGGTGTCACAAACCTACCCCACTTAAATGAATCTCGTCCTCGAGATTCGGCTGGCTCCTAAACAGATGGGGAAATTCCTTCTTTAGAGCCTCCTCACGTTCCCAGGTGGCTTCCTCTTCTCTGTGTCTGCTCCACTGAACTCTGCATATCCGTACTTCGGAGTTTCTTGTCCTTCTGGTGACGGTGTCCAGAATTTTGACCGGCACTTCCTGGTACCGCAGATCCGGTTGCAGGTCTATTGTTTCTACCGGCACGTGTTCTCCCTCGGGTACTCTTAAACACCTTCTTAATTGCGAGACATGAAATACTGGGTGTATATCTGACATTTCTTCTGGTAACTCCAGTCGGTATGCCACTGCTCCGACTTTCTTCAGAACTCGATACGGTCCAATGTACCGAGGGGCCAATTTTCCCTGTACCTGAAATCTCCGCGTTCCTCGGATAGGCGAGACCTTGAGATAAACAAAATCTCCTGGGTTGAAACTTATTTCTCGCCTTCTCTTGTCTGCGTAGCTCTTTTGTCGGGATTGAGCCGCTCTCAATTTCTCGCGGATTTCCGCTACTTTTTCCTCTGCCTCTTTTATGAGTGCGGGTCCAACTAGGGTACGTTCTCCAACTTCTGACCACATCAAAGGGGTTTTCCACTTCCTTCCATAGAGGGCTTCGAATGGCGACATGCCCAAGCTGGTTTGGTAACTATTATTGTACGAAAATTCTGCGTAAGGTAGACTTTGCTCCCAATCATTTCCATAGGTCAGGACACATGCTCTCAGCATATCTTCCATAATCTGGTTCACCCTTTCGGTTTGGCCATCCGTCTGTGGGTGGTATGCGGAGCTAAAGTCTAGCTTAGTACCCATAGCTTTATGCAAGCTTTTCCAAAACCTAGACGTAAATTGGGTCCCTCTATCTGAGACAATTCTGCTAGGCACTCCATGTAACTTTACTATATTCTCCACATAAAGCTTTGCCAGCTTTTCTCCACCGTAAGTGGTTCGTACAGGTATGAAATGAGCCGACTTAGTGAGTCGATCCACTATTACCCATATGGAATCGTGTCCTTTCTGTGTTCTGGGCAGTCCCACTACAAAGTCCATGCCTATCTCATCCCATTTCCAAACTGGAATAGGTAGGGGTTGCAATAATCCTGCCGGCTTTTGATGTTCGGCCTTGATCCTTTGGCAAGTATCACACTGCGCCACAAATTGCGCAATATCCGCTTTCATTCCATTCCACCAATATTTTTGTCTTATGTCCATATACATCTTAGTGGATCCTGGGTGGATGGAGTAGGCCGAGTTATGGGCTTCGTCCATGATTATCTGCCGGAAGTCTCCTTCCTGGGGCACACAAATCCTATTCTCGTACCACAACGTTCCCTTATCATCTACTCTGAAGCCCGGCGCTTTGTTTTCTCCAGTTTGTTTGCAGACCTTCATTAACTCTTGATCCGAGCTTTGAGCCTCTCTAATTCTATCCTCTAGGGTTGATTGAACGCTCAGCACATGGCTCGAACCTTGAGGAACAATGTGCACATTTAATCGTACCATTTCCTCGCGCAGGTTATCATCCTTGGGTCCATAAGTCTTCCGGCTCAGGGCATCGGCCACCACATTCGCTTTTCCGGGGTGGTAATGGATTTCCAAATTATAGTCCTTGACTAGCTCTAACCACCTTCTTTGTCTTAGGTTCAAATCTGACTGGGTGAAAATATACTTCAGACTCTTATGGTCAGTGTAAATCTCACACTTATTCCCAATCAAGTAATGCCTCCAAATTTTGAGGGCATGCACTACGGCTGCTAATTCCAAGTCATGGGTCGGATAATTCTGCTCGTGAGTCCTGAGCTGGCGGGAGGCATAAGCAACGACTTTCCCGTCTTGCATCAGCACACATCCTAATCCTTGTCGGGACGCGTCACAGTAAATGACAAAATCCCGATGAATGTCCGGTAGGGTCAGCACTGGGGCGGTTGTCAACCTTTGTTTCAATTCTTGAAAACTTCTTTCACAACCTTCCGTCCAGGCGAACTTCTTCTCCTTCTTAAGAAGTTCCGTCATGGGTCGGGCTATCTTGGAAAATCCCTCGATAAATCTCCGATAGTACCCGGCTAACCCAAGGAAGCTCCTGATTTCACTAACGTTAGTTGGTCGCTGCCAGTTGGAGACTGCCTCGACCTTCTCTGGGTCCACGGCTACGCCTTCCGCGGTTAGGATGTGCCCAAGGAAAGCTACTCTCTCCAGCCAGAATTCGCACTTGCTGAACTTGGCATATAGCCTATGTGTCCTTAGCTTTCCCAATACTACTCGCAGATGTTGCTCATGTTCCTGAATACTCTTGGAGTAGATAAGTATGTCGTCGATAAAGACTACAACAAACTTATCCAGTTCGTCCATAAATACCTTGTTCATGAGGTTCATAAAATAGGCAGGGGCATTGGTTAGTCCGAAGGACATTACGGTGAACTCAAATTGCCCGTAGCGAGTGACAAAAGCTGTCTTAGGGATGTCACTTTCCCTAATCTTGAGTTGAAAATATCCTGACCTTAAATCGATCTTGGAAAAGTACTTGGCTCCTTTTAGCTGATCGAACAGGTCATCAATCCTGGGGAGGGGGTACTTATTCTTAATGGTAACTTCATTCAGTGCCCGGTAATCCACACACATCCTCATGCTCCCGTCTTTCTTTTTGACAAACAGAACCGGGGCTCCCCATGGCGACGAGCTTGGTCTGATAAAACCAATCCGTTGTAGTTCTTCTAGTTGCTTCTTTAATTCCGTCAATTCCGAGGCCGCCATCCTATAGGGTCTCTTGGCTATAGGGGAGGTTCCGGGGTTAAGGTCGATGACGAATTCTATATCCCTGTCTGGTGGCATGCCGGGAAGTTCCTCGGGAAAAACATCTGGGTATTCGTTCACTACCGGGACTCCTTCTAAGGGCTGGGCTTCCATGCTAAACACCATGGGGTCAAATTTACTATCCCGGGTATGGCAGATCACTTGTACTCCTTCAGGGTTTGTTAGGTGTACCACTTTGTCAGTACAGCCTATGAGACCATTGTGTCGGCTTAACCAGTCCATCCCAAGAATCACGTCTATTCCCCCAGACTTAAGTACTACCAAATCTGCTAGAAATTCTACCCCACTTAAATTGATCCTTACCCATGGACAGCCTAATTGACAATTGATGTCGCCTCCAGGCGTTCGGGTTAATAGGGGTGTATTTAGTAGTACTGTGGGTATTTTGTGTTTTTCCACAAAGCTTGAGGATATGAACGAGTGCGATGCTCCAGAATCAAATAATACTGTTGCTAGGGCTGAGTTGACTAGGTACTCACCGAGCACTACGCCCTGAGCTTCTTGAGCCTCCTGCGCGTCGATGTGATTGACGCGGGCTCGTCCAAATGATTGCTGCTTCCCCTGCTGGCTGCCGTCGTTGTTGCGGGCGGGCACTCGGTTAGCACCGGTCAGGGCCGGTCTGGGTCCATTCACCGAGTTGGAGAAGGCTGATGTGGCCGGCTTGTTCTTGGCATAAGGGCAATTGGCAATATAATGCCCTATCTCACGGCAGTTGAAGCAGGCCCTAACATTGTTGTTGTCGGGGGCGACCTGGCTTGTATTGCTCTGCGGGGCCCTTGTGGTATTCTGGCTCCTGGGTGGGGCCTGTGATCCTGTCACCTGAGACTGGGTCCTATACTGCATCGGGGCCTGTGATCTTGGTGTAGTGTAGCTGGAGTTTCTCGGCTTTTGGAAACGGTCCTGCTGGCGGGCCTTGCTTTCCAGGAATTTGCGTTTGTTGTCCTTTCTTTCTTCAGCCTTGGCCCTTTCCGTAAGGATGGCCTTGTTCATCAGAGTGTTGAAGTCAGGGTAGATCTGAGGGGTGAGCAAGGTCCGGAGTTCTGGGCTCAATCCTTTCTTAAACATATCTTGCTTTTTGTCGTCATCGTTCACCTCTTCCGGCGCGTACCGGGCTAATTCTATGAATCGGTG
Organism: Panicum hallii; assembly: GCF_002211085.1. Taxonomy (NCBI): domain Eukaryota; kingdom Viridiplantae; phylum Streptophyta; class Magnoliopsida; order Poales; family Poaceae; genus Panicum; species Panicum hallii. The sequence goes on from NC_038049.1 coordinate 20,911,393, forward strand.
GGTGTATTCTTCCACCGACATGCTTCCCTGTTGTAGTGCGCGGAATTCATCCGCCTTGCGCTTCATGGTAGCCGAAGGAATGTGATAGCGGCGGAACTCCCTTACGAATTCTGCCCAGGTGATGGTAGAGGCATCTTCGGCTGCGGCACAATAGTTTTCCCACCAGGATAACGCTGTTCCGGTGAGCTGGTGGGCTGCCAGAAGGACTTTATCCCGGTCCTGACATTCGAATGGTTCGAGCTTCCTCTGAATTACTCGCAACCAGTCGTCAGCATCCAACGGGTTGCAGGATCCGGCGAAGGTAGGTGGCTTGGTCCTTAGGAAGGCCGTCAGCTTGTCGTTCATATTCTGCCCTCGTGGCTGCCGGTTAATGAGGGCATTCGCCAGTGTCTCCAGAATGAGGGTCTGTTATGGATGATCTGCGCCAGGTCTCCGAGAGGTGGGGGTGGTGGTAGTTGTTCTCCTTCTTGACTTCCCCCTCGGTTCTGGCTTACTTCCTGTTCTCCTTGGGGAAGATCTTGTTCAACGGGATGTGCTCCGACACTAGCAGCTACGGGGTTCCGGCCACGGGAGGCCCTCGCGACGTTCCGGGGGGTCACCTGTTGATTGGGTAAATCGGGGTTACGTTTATGTGATGTTTAGGTTGTTTAATACGTATATGCGGCGGAATCTACTTCCTGCCAGTAGTTATATAAACAAGCAGCACACAACAACACAGCACACAATCATCACAAACAACAGGCACAAACACTTTATTACTGCGGAAAGGGGGTACAGCTTGGGGTAGGGCTAGGTCTCGCACTACCCGTCCAGGATCATGCCCGAGGGCACGATTTAAACAAAAGGGGCTGGGGTGTACACCGCTAGGGTGGCGTCGGTCATTCTACTCGCGGAGCAGGCCTTCCTCTGGGGCGGAAAGCGTGAGTGATCCTTGGTCGCCATCCTCTGGATTTCCATCGGTCGAGGGTTGCGCCGCCGCATTTTCTTTAGCGGCAGCAGCGGAACTTTCAGGGTTCTTGGGTGGGGCTTGTGTGTTTCTGAAGAGTGTCCCCCATCCTATGACGGGTGTCCCGAGTAAAACATGGTCTTCCCCAATTGCCGGGACTGGTGTTCCACTTTGGGTCCAATCTTGCATACGCCGGTCTCGGGCCTGCCTGAGGCTCTCTTGAGCGACTGCTTCGTTACTGACCGCGGCTGCGGCTCTTGCCTCGGCATGGGCGGCTCGGATCTGCTGTATCCTCACCGCGAGCTCTGCTTGCTCGGCTCGATGGGTCTGCTCCCTTAGAAGGTTGGCTTGCTCATCAAAGAGTTGGTCCAGGGCGGCTAGGTAAGTGGCCACTTGGTACAGGGGGCCTTCTTCGTGGCGTCGTCGCTCCAGGTTTCTCATGCGTGCTTCCCAGACTGGGGTCCTGATGGCCGGCGGGAAGAACTTCGCTGGCGTGGGGGCGAGGTGTTCTTCAAAAATCTGGCACAAATAACGGAGTGCTTTTCTGATGGCCAGGGGGTAGGTATCTTGGTGTCTAAATCCTGTGGCGGTCGCTCGCCAAGGCTGGATGTCGGGGTAGCGGTTGCTCCTGGCGATGACCAGGATCACCCTGCAGCGGAGGGTACCATGGTGCTCGTACTCTCGGCTGTAGTACCTTGGACGCTCCATAACGCCAAGGTCTCCCAGGGTGTTGATCAAGAGGCTGGGGAATCCAGGAGCAGCTTGGCAATCGCCCTGGGTCCATCCTTCCTCAGCCATCTGAAACAGAAGTAGGGTAAACAACCTGGTACAGGTGCAAAAGCGAGTAGATGATATTTATTATTACAACAAAGGTGGTACAGTTTTCATGGATACGTGGTCACTAGGGTAGGGTTTTTGCTAGGGGTGCTAATCCTATCATGGGGATTCTTCCTCGGTCCTGATAGAGCGCTTCTTTATTGGAAGGAACCGATCCATCTCGTTTTCGGTCTGTGTACCCTTATCCCAGTGGGTTTCCATGGGTTCTTCTTCTTCTTCTTCTATCCATCCACCTATTCCGTTGCGGCTCTCGTACTCTTGCATCTGGGCTTGGAGGGCGGCTGAGGAGTACTCGGCGTTTGCGGCTCTTGTCCGTTGTTCCTCCAGCTCCTGGGTTAACTTTTCAATTCCATGGATTAGCTGCTTCAGTTGTGCCGCCTGTTCGCGGTAGAGTGCATCCAAGCCGGTGAGGTAGATGGACAGGTGGGAAACCGTGTCTTCCAGGTCTTCTTCTTCTTGTCCAAGTCCCCTCATTCGGGCAATCCAGGTGCGTCCTCGTCCCTCAGCGGGTGGGAAAAATCCCATAGGAGTCCGCTGAAGGTGGTGCCTGTAAAGCATACGCAGCCGTCGCAGGGCTTTGCGGGCGGCCTTTCGATAGGTGTCGGGGAAACGGAAACCAGTGGTGGAGATGAACCAAGGGTCCACATCAGGGTGGCGGGTGCTTTTCTCCACAAAAACCATTACGTCGCACCGAAGGGTGCCTCCGGCGATGTACTCACGGTAGGCATACTCCGGTGGTTCCATAATCCCGACGCGTTCCAGGCTGAGCAATAGTAACTTGGGGAGGCCGGGCTCTGCGTGGCAGACTCCGCTGACCCATCCATTGCCAGCCATCTGGAACAAGGCAAAAGACCCGTGGTGAGTGTTTGTGCAGAAAGTTTCTCAACCGGGACGATTTCTAGGGTCTGAAAAGGGGTCTCGTTCCTAGGGTCACGTCCTACGGCCAGCCTACGGCTCTGATACCACCTGAAGCGTCCCCCCCATCAGGGGAGACTTAAAAGTGTTGATTTATCAGTCCCAGGAGGCTGATAACACTTTTATTACATCAGATGGTACATCACCGTACAACTCTACGCGGTAATGGGCAGTGAAGCGCCACTATCGCGAGGATTACAACCAGAACCCACACAACTACACTAGCTACGAACAAAGGGTCATCAGAGTCTTGCGCCATGCGGAATCCAACGGTGGCCTCAACCACAGGCAAGACTGGGTGCAGGACGAAACCCTACTCGTTGTCTTCGGGGATGTAGTCTGGGTCTTCCACTGTAAAAGTAAGAGAGGGGTGAGTACAAACGTACTCAGCAAGTCCATTCACACCCACGGAGGGGGGTATAATAGAAATTTATGCAAAGGACAATCCAAGGGTACGGATAGGGTTTGTTTGCGGAAAACTCGGTTATATGCAAGGGTTCATTTTGAAAACATTTTCACAACAAGTTTTTCCAAATACCAAGGAGCACACGATTTTGATCCATACAGGATCCAAGTTTTAAACTGCTACCGGACTCCCCGTCCGCCGTAGCACACGGCACAACTGCCGAACACTTTCCAAACAACTCACGCCAGCCCATTCATTCCCAGAGAGAATCACTAGTTATGTGACCACACCGTAACCTGCCCAATACCGTGGGCACGGCTATTCGAATAGGTTTTAACTCTGCAGAGGTGTGCAACTTTACCCACAGGTGGGGTACCACAGCACGAACACCTTAGTGCCGGTGCAGATCCCAACAAAGCCATTACCCACCTTAGCTAGACCTGACTAGCCACCACGGGATCCATCAAGGGGTCATTCGACCTATCACCGAGGTTTAACCGGGGCATAAGTCACACAGAGCTTATCCCGTCTCCTTGATCACCCGTTGCTCTCAGCTCTCCTGATGGCTATCAGGCTAACTAGTGGGATTTATGCTAAGCCGTTGCCCATACAACGGTCAAGTGGTTCGCACGACAAGAAGCTAGGTGAGATGTCACATCAACTCGGTCCTTAGGGGTGACAGGATGGATATCTCCCTTCCTCGCTCAACCACACAGGTACGAGCACACCAACGGCAATTCACACAGAAATGCCATCCATCCCGTCTAACTCGTCTTTCAAAACCACATTGTATCCCTTCCCACACACACACACATTTTCTTTATAAAATCAGGTGGTCAAGGTAGGGTTATCTCAAACAAGGGTGGCTATCCTACCATGTTTTCAGCACGCAAAATCATGCAATTTTATAAAATAGACCACTGGGTTGTGTTTATAAAAACTAGGACAGAAACATGCATCAAAGGGCGGAATTGAACTTGCCATCGTCAAACTCTTGCGAGAAGTCCTGATCGAAGCACTGTCCCTCGGGTTCGGGGTCGCGGTACTGGTCCTCGTTCGCTTGGTCACAGTCGGGACCTTCCTCGTTCACTCCGTATCCTACGACGCAATCAAACAGGCACACCATCAAGCACAAGAAGTAATAGCTTTTATCGTCGAGCTTGAATCGAAAATAATTTAGTTACGGGGGTAGGGGTAATATTTTTGGGTGGTTTCTTGATGGCAGGGCTAAAACTATACTAGAAGCGGAGTGGTAAAGTTTCGGGTCAATCGGAGGTCGTTTCGCACATAAAATGACGCGCTAAAGGTGGTTTCAGGGCTTAAACGGGGGTCCAGGGGCTTGGTCGTAATTATCTAAAGAGAGCAGGGGTTTATTTGCGAACCCTAGAGATATCCAGAGTATGCAAAAAGGATGTCGGGCGTAATTGGGTTTACGTAATAAAGGACTTGGTTTGAAATATCAAAAAGAGTAAGGTTTATTTAGTAAAAAGGAGTAACTAAGTGAGGGGGGGTTTCTTTGGGGTAATACAGGAAAAGGGGAGGGGGCTTTGGGCAAAAGCGCCCCTTCTTCCTCCTCCCCCGCACAGAACAGAGAGGGGAAAAGGGCGCGCCGGCGGCGGCCAATTCCGGCCGGCCGGGGCCCGGGGCGGTTCGGGGCTAGAGGGAAAAGAGGAAGGGGAAGAGGGGGTTTCGATCCCCGGCCTCACCTCGGGCCGGGGTGGCGCGTGGGAGCGGGACGACGGGCGCAGGCGGCGGCGGGTGCAGAGCACGGCGGGGCGGCGCTGGGGCTTCGGGGGAGGCGCGGCTAGGCGGCGTGGCAAGTGGTGGGGGTGCCGGGGATGCCGGGGGGCCTATTTATAGGCACACAAGGGCGGAGGTGGTGGAGGCCGGCGGAGGGGGGGCCGGCGAGCGGCGCGGCGCTTTAATGGCGCCCGTGTCGCGGAGCGGCGGCGCGGCCGGCGAGGCCGGAGCGACGCGACGGCGCTGCACGCGCGCAGGCACAGTGCGGCACGAGCGGGGCGTCAGCGGCGGGGCACAGCGAGCGCGCGCAGGGGAAAGGGCCGTGGCGGCGCGTGTCACGGTGTGCGCACGTGGGACGGTGGCTGGGTACCAGCGGGCGGCGCGACGTCGCGGCCGTCCGGTCGACGAGCGGCGCGGGCAGCTGTGCCGCGCGTGGCATGTACAGGGAGACGGGCGGCGGCGAGAACGGGGTGCCAGCGACGGCCGACGCGGCCACGCGTAAGGAGGAGCGTGAGCGTGCCCGGATGTCGCGGCGTGGTGCGGGCCCGAGGCACGGCGCGGCGCGCGGCCACGCGGTGCGCGTGCGCGCGTCGCGGCACGGCCGGGGCGGGTGGCGCACGGCGCGAGCACGGGGGGGGGGGCTGGTGGTCGTGGCTCAAGTGCTCGGTGCTCGGCGTGCGGGAACAGGGAAGAGAGGAAAAACAGGAAGGAAGGGAGGAGAAAGGAAAGGGAGGGAAGGGAAAGAAAAAGAAAAGGAAGAAGGGAAGAGAAATAGGGAGAAAGAGAGAAAAGAAAAAGGGGGGGGAAGGTGCCGGCGCCGATCGCGACCACGCGCGCGAGATTCTCGCGCTGCGCGAGAAAGGGATTGCGCCGGCGCTAATCGCGGCGGCGGCCGCGGCCGGTCGGCCACGCGCGCACGCTGCACGAGACGAACCGCGTCGCACCGGCGCCGATTGCGGAACACAGTCGCGCGTGGATGGTGCGGAGATGGGACGACGGTCAGGCTCGCGTCGGCCGCCCGTGTGGCGGTGAAACGGAGGGAGTCAGGGTTTTACAACGAATAAGTTTTCGATCAGGACGTCTTAACGCGTAGTTTAATTTTGCGATTTTCAGGGTGTCACAGTCGTCCAGTAGGTCAACAAAGAGTGGGACTGCAACAAAGAGACCGTGGAGGCCTATGTACAAGAGGTCCGCAAACTAGAGAACAAATTCTCTGGCTTAGAGGTTCATCATGTGCTACGGGAGCATAATGTCGCCGCTGATGCCTTGTCTAAGCTGGGTTCAACCCGAGCACAAGTCCCAGCAGGGGTATTCGTACAAGAGTTGAAGCAACCGTCCATCAGCCCTTCACCACAGGTCTCCACCGGCACTAGCTCTATACAGCCAGAGCGGGAGGTTATGCTGGTTGGCGAGGACTGGAGAGGACCCTTTATCGACTTCATCCGAGATCTCGTATTACCGGCAGGGCTGGATCCCAATAGCGCTGATGCCGCGCGCGTCATGCGACGGAGCAAGGGGTTCGTCTTAGTCGCGGACAGGCTATATCGCCGTGGTGCACGGTCTGGCGTGCTTATGAAGTGCGTCACAACAGAGGAGGGCCAGGACATCTTGCGAGAGATACACGAGGGCGTATGTGGTAACCATGCAGCATCACGCACGCTAGTCGGCAAAGCGTATCGAGCTGGCTTTTGGTGGCCCACCGCCGTGTCTGACGCTGAAGACCTGGTGCGACGATGTAATAATTGTCAGTTCTTCGGCAAGCAATCACATGCCCCGGCTCACAACCTTATTACCATACCACCTTCCTGGCCGTTTGCATGCTGGAGCCTTGACATGATTGGGCCCTTTGCAACAGTGCCAGGGGGGTTTACTCATGTCCTTGTGGCTATCAACAAGTTTACCAAGTGGATCGAGTTCAAGCCGATCACCAAGCTTACTCCAGACAGGGTGGTCGACTTCATCTCTGATATCTTGCATCGTTTCGGCTTCCCCAACACTATTATCACTGATTTGGGTTCAAATTTCACGGCCAACCAATTCTGGGAATTCTGTGAAAATTCGTCCATCGAGGTCAAGTATGTTTCAGTGGCACACCCAAGAGAAAATGGGCAAGTCGAGCGGGCAAACGGCTTGATCATTGACGGTCTCAAGAAAATACTTTATGACGCCAATACCAAAAAGGGCGGGAAGTGGATACACGAGTTGCCACACGTTGTCTGGGGGCTCAGGACTCAGCCGTCCAAAGCCACAGGGCAGACCCCGTTCTTTCTGGTTTACGGCTCCGGGGCGATTCTCCCAGCGGACATCATGTGGAAATCCCCAAGGTTCGAGATGTATACAGAAGGCGAGGCGGACGAAGCACGACAGTTGGAGCTGGATTCTGTCGAAGAGGCTCGCTGTTCTGCTCTCGTTCAGTCAGCCCGTTACCTATAGGGGATCCGGCGATATCATGATCGCAACATTAAGGAATGGTCATTTAGCATAGGCGATCTCGTCCTTCGTCGCGTTCAGGATGAGTCGGGTTTGCACAAGCTTAACTCAAGATGGGAGGGACCGTCCAGCAGCGGTGGCTCATCTTCAGCGCCGTCTTCCCGAGGGTCCACCATCTCTACGAGTTCCTGGGCTGCTGCTTTTAAATTGTCGAGTTCCTTCTGGTGCTGCCTCTTCTCTTCGCCCAGAGTCTTGATTTGCTGCAGGCAGTCGACAAACTGGTGTTCCATGTCGGCAAATACCTTCCGCAGCTTCTCGACCTCATCTGCGTGGTGATTGAGCATGTTCTTCAAATCAGTAAGCAACCCCTCTTTATAATTTAAGAGTTTCTTAAGTTCTGCGGTGATGAGCAGGTTTCAGACCAAGGGGTTATCGACTACGGGTACGATTTCGAGAATGGAATTCAACATACCTTGATGGGTTTTTCGCTGCTCCTTGAGTCGGCCTTGGAGCTCGGTGATGGTCCGCTCGAAGCCGGCCCGCTCCTGCATTAGCTCGTCAATTCGCTTGGCGGACTCTTCCAGCTTCACGGCCTTCTCATCGGCGTTCCGGCTCATATCCTGCACGTTTCTGGATGTTAGAGACAGACAACTCGAGCATACAGCTACCAGCGATTTAGTCCAGACTCACCAGGGCAAACTTATCGATCGACTTGATCATTTGCCGCACGCGGCTTAGGTCGTCCCTTGGGAGGTGCATCACTTGGAGTGCGTTGTCGATCTCTCCTCCAGGGGTTGGCAACACGGTTGCTTCGCCAGAAGTACCTGCACCTTCCCAGACTGACGGCTGCGTGGTCTCTGCAAAAGACAAGTGTTTAACACAGCGACGACTACGGCAGAAGGCAGCTGGATCATCTACCTGCAACCTCGGTGGGCACGATAACGGCGGCCTCGACTTGCTCATCGCCACCAGCTTCGAGTTCCGCGTGCTGGAGCTCGGGCGGCGGTGAGTCAGGCAAGGCCACATTTGCCCCCTCTGCTGGTTCCGGTGCGTTGACTTGCTCGGGCGAGGGCTCGGGGGCTGGAGGAGCCAACTCGAGTTCTGGCTCGTCCAGCATCACCGCTGCTGCTGATCTATTTAAGACAACAGTAAAGCATCATTACTGCGATTACCATACATGGCTAAGGGCAAGATCCAGAGCATTACTTACACTTGGGATCGGATTATTGCTGGTTTCCTCAATACCAGTTTTAATGGCCTCTTCACCACGGCGCTTGCGGCCGGAGGTGCCGGCATACCAGCCGAGGGCGCTAGTGGCCCGGGCGTGGCGCTCGCCGCGGTGATGGCCACGGCACTGATCGCCGGTAGCAGGGCTGTCCTAGCCGAGGGCGCGAGCTGCCCCGGCGCGGCACCCGCTACGGCGATGGTTACGTCATTCGCAGGAGAGGACGGCGGGTCCGCCCCAGTAGCTCCTGCAGACACGGCTGCCGGTGCATCATCCCCGATTGAGGGTGTTTTGACTACCTTCCGTCGCTGGGGGCTGGGCAAAGACGACGAAGGACTACAAAACAGACTTGTTATCAATATTCAGCAGAACAACTCGATGACTTCGCAGCTTGACCGGTACTTACCCGGCGAGGTCAGCGGCGCCGGCTTTACGTTTCTGCATCTCCCGACGCCGCCTGGGGATCAGAGGCGCGTTGTCGGACAACTCCACAGATGATCCGGAGGAGTCGTTTGCTTGCGCCCTCTTCCTGTTTGGTTTGCTGCTCTCGGTCGACTCGTTGCCAGCGGTTTTTGCTTTTTCTGCGGAGGCCGCGGCACTGGGCAACAAGTGATAAGGTCGGGGCAGATCGGGTTGCGGCGGTTCATTCCGATATAACGCCGTTCGATCCTATGACAAGTTTAATCAGTTAGTTATACTTCACAACATCAAAGAAGAAGTCGAGAAGTCGACTACTTACTGCTGGTGGCCGGTTCTGGGCTGAAAATCCTGCTGGAACGTATGGGACGGTTTCCACGTCCAGTAGAATTCGCTTGACGCGAACAAGCGCTGCGTCATCTCCGAGTTCCTCTACGCACATACGAGATGGGTCTTCAGTACCCATGTACTCGAATCCTAATGTGTGGCGCTGTTGGATGGGTTGGATTCGGCGTTTGAAGAATGACATCATTACAGATGCCCCGGTTACCCCCGCCTCCTTGTGCACGGTGATCAACTCTAGCAGCTCCTTCACCTGGTCCATATCTGCCTCAGCAGGCTCCAGGGTCCATTCGGGGCACTGAACGGGAGATCTGCCTGAACGCGCAGGGAGTTGGGGGGCATGGTTCACAATGTAGAACCATTGCTGTTTCCACCCGGGGACATTGGACGGGAATTTGTAAGATATGTATTTCTCACTGGCATGTTGCCTAAGCTAGATGCCAACGCCCCCTATCATAGATGGATTTTTTGCGGTGGGCTGGGGCTTCATGCGGAAAAGATAGCGGAAAAGGGCCCAGTGGGGCTCAATTCCGAGGAAGGCTTCACACAGGTGGATGAAAATAGAGATGTGGCAGATTGAGTTCGGGTTGAGGTGTTGAAGCTCAATCCCGTAATAATAAAGAAGGCCACGGAAGAAAGAACAAGTGGGGAGGGCCAATCCCCGTTCAGAGAAAGAGCAAAAAGTGACGATCTCGTCGACATTTTCCATGGGGAAAGGGTCGCGAAGGGAAAGGCGCCAATTGACGAGATCCCTTTCCTGAAGCAGGCCTCCCAACACCAAATTTGTGAGATTGTGGCGAGAACACTTACTAATTGACCACTCGCCAGTTGCCGCTTGCGCTTCTTTCAAGTCCTGGTTGGTTTTCTTCGGCGCCATTTCGGATCTGTTAAGCCACGAGTTGTTCGCACAACGCTTGGGGGCTACGATCGCAGGCTCGAAGGATTTCGACTACGCAGGGCGGTGGAGGGGTGACGGCAGGGTGAGATCTAATTGGGGTTTTCTTGTTTCTCCGGCGGCGGTGTAAGATCTGAAGGCAGGGAAAGAACCCTAACTGGCTGCGAGGTTAAATAACCAGCGGTCAGGTGGTGGTTTACTGTGCAAAAGGTGAAACGTCGCACAAGGGGAATATTTGGAATACGAACGGTTTTTTGTGGATTTTTTGGCAGTTATTTGATTAACCGTTTTTTCAGGGTTAATTGTCCCGAAAAGGGAGGTTTTTTGAATTTCAAGTTCAATTTCTGCCAATTACATCATCTTGGAATATATTTTCTCAACAGGGAACATTTTTGCCACGACTCTTGGGATCCTTTTTTCCAAAATTTGAGAGATTTGGATTCAAGGCTCGGGGGCTGTGAGACACGTGGCATCGATTACTTATTTTTCGAAAGTACTCGAAGGATAAGAAGAAAAGACTCAAGACTAGTTTGACCCTCAGCTTGATTCTTTGATTCAACCTAAGGCTCGGGGGCTACTCCATATGGAGTGCGATTATTCATCGCACCCCATACAAAAGAAAGAATTCAGGGCATGAGCGCCTCATAGCTTCGATGCAGTCAGAAGAGTACTTGAAGAGAAATTTCAAGATGGAGCTTCGAAAGAAGTCGAAGACTGCTTCAGAAGTACTCAAAAAGCCTGCAGTACTCAGCTACGAAGAGCTCGGGGGCTTGTCAGACCCGGGGCCACGGGGCTGTGTACATCAAGAAGTCCGTATTGGGCTAGGGGACAGGACGTGTCTTGTACCTTATTTATGTTGTATTCTACCCACATGCGGAGTAGAACTAGTCGATACAGAAAGAAACTACTTGAGTTGTACTTGAGTACGATTCCTAAGCTAGTATCAGACTAGTATTCATGTAACCCTATCCCCCCGAATATATAAGGGCGGGCAGGGACCCCCTCAAAACAGAGATCACCGGATCAACATCAAGGCAATACAAACCATCATACAGGACATAGGGCATTGCGCATATTGCAGCCTGAACCTGTCTAAATCTTGTGTTGTCTGCACCTTCGAGTTCCTGATCTCGGCGCACCCCAACCCAAAACCTACCACCTTGGGTATACCCCTCGGTGGGCAGCCGGATAAAACCCGACACAGACTCCAGATCCACCGGGAAGTTGAGAGCTTTGGTGGAGTTGGATCCCCCTGAAACAACAGAGTAGCATCGAATCCAATAGCGCGGGTCCTGCTTACCATCGTACCTTTGGATAGGACTTGTCGGTTATGCTGGTTGTGAAGGTGGGGAAGCGGTCTCTATCATTATCATCGTGGCGCTTGCCGGTATGGTCCCTTCTCCTTGCTTCAATGACGAGCCGCGCATCACGGACTTCATTGATCTTCTGCCTGAGGTCGATCGTGGGAGCGTCATGAAGGTTGGCCTCGAGTGGATCTTGGCCTTGATGCCTTGCCCCACGCTGGTTGCGAGTAGGTTATTGTACTTCTTGTTCATTGTTGCCACGCGCGGACGAGTGGCCCTTGTTGCGTTGGCGGTTGTCGTTCCTCCGGCTCCCGGGGCCTCCTCCACAGGTGCGACTGACCAGCGCAGTGTCACCATGGCGCTCAGATCTCGAGGGCTAGTTCCGAGTGGAAGATACTGGATGTTGCCCATCGAGTTGTACGAGCGCGCGCTGGGTCAGATACTGCAGCCTTTGTATCTGAGGATTGGGTGGGAGTTGTTGAGCTAGGAGTGCTGCTTCTGCGATGGCGCCAATCAGCGTACGGTACTCACGATCCGCGACTACTGCAAAAGTGTTGTTGAGATCCCTTGGTTTGCGGGAGCGATTCTATGCATTGCGCCTGCTTGCGCAAGCTTGGCGTTCTTTACCCGTCGGATCCTTCGGTGCTCCTCGTCTTCATCCTAGGAGCATCAGCTGTGGGCTCGTCGGCTGAGACGTCTGCGAGTTGCTCATTGTCGTATTGGGGGTCCAGCTCGTCGTCCTCCGCGTTGCGAAGGGAGGCCATGCAGACTTGATGCTCCGACAAGTGGTTAGCTATACGGTTATGGTCGAGTAGCTCTGTGCTACTTTCTCCTTCTTTCGCGATGGGAGAGAGAGGTCTACCCTCCTGGAAGGGTAGTTCCTGCATGAAGGCCACAAGGCGGGACTCGTAATCGAGTAGTTCAGAGGGGTCAAAGCCCTTCCATTACACAAAGTGTCCTTGCGGTGTTCATGTAATGGTTAAACCTAGAAGGCTGCCCGAAAAAGAATCGGTGTGGCCGTTGGGTTGCGAGTGGTTTTCAAGGGCGGGAAACGCCCGACAAGCGGTGGCTCCCTTGTCTCCGAGTCCTTTTTAGAACCGGCTTGAAGGTGTGGTGCTGCGCAGGGAGTACTCTTCGTTGTGGTAAGAGTAGGTGTCAAAAATAGGGCCCCCCCGGCAAGCAATGGCATCCACGTCCTTGATCTTGAGCAGCAGATCCAAAACCTCCTCAGAGAGGGATTTAGATCATGTGGGATTTTTAGATCGGTTTGAATCTGACCCGACTAGATCTGGTATATCACGAGTGGAAGTCGCGTTGAAAATGGATATCTTTTCGATCCGCTGGGCCAGATCGGGAAACAACAGATCGTCGAGGTTGTCGATGAACTCATCGAGATCGCTGCTTGGAGTTGATGAAGAGGCCTTCGGCTCCTTGGAGTTGGCTAGGTGGCTGTTGAAGCCACCCAAATCGTTGGCGACACAGATCCAGGAGTCGAAGATGAAGATTGTGCCCTCGTCGAGCACAGCGCTGGTGAAGTTGAAAGATAACATCGAATTCTCCGGTGGATGCTCGATGAACACCCCTACCTGGCACGCCAGCTGTTGGTATTTTACCGCCACACCCACCAAGGGATACCCCCGAGGTGGTGAATTTGTAGGTAGGGTGTCGCCGAGATCAGGAACTTGAAGGTGTAAAGGAACGCAAGGTTTTAGATGAGTTCGGGCCGCTGTGTGCGTAATACCCTACGTCCTATGTGGTTTGTATTGCCTTTGATGATGATAGTCCCCGAGGGGGTCCCTGTCCGCCCTTATATAGTCTGGGGGATAGGTTTACATGGAAGTCCTAGTCGGGTACAAGCCCAGGAGTCTTACCCGAGTACTTCTCGGGTAGTTTCCTACCATGTCCGACTAGTTTCACTACTGTACGAGTAATCCTACTGCATTACGAGTAGTTACAACAGATGTAGGGCATGGGCCATGTCCCATCCCTTATCCTAGGAGAAGTGTGCCATGTGGACAGCCCCGTGTGCCCGGGTCTGACAGAGGGAGGGGCTTGCCTTACTGAAAATGCAGTTCTTGTGTGAAGGCCACAAGGTAGGAGTCGTATTCGAGTAGCTTGGAGGGCTCCATGCCCTTCCAGTACACGAACCGGCCCTGCAGCGTTAAAGTTATAGTTAGACCCAGTTGACGGCCCGAGAAGGGTTTGGAGTCGTCATCCGAGTCCGGATACTTGTCGAAGACGGGGGCCTCCTGGCAAGCGGTAGCGCCCTCCTCTCCGATGTTCAGTAGGCGATCCCAGTCCTCCTCCAAGTTCGAGAGGGATTCGAATTGCATGAGCTCCTGGTAGACAGAAGCTGCATTGCAAAGCCCGAACAAGAGTCGGGTACACCCTTCCCCAGATCGGATGGGATCCAATTCAAGAAGTCCTACAGCAGCACGAGTCATAGTCGTGTCGAAAATGGATTCCTCCTCAATCTCCCTGGTGAGGTCAGGCATGTTGTTGAGGTTGTCAACGAACTCATCGAGATCGCTGCGTCGAGATGCTGTAGGTGCCTTCGGCTCCCTGGTGTCGGCCAGATGGCTTTTGAAACCACCTGACCCGTTGGAGATGCAGACCCAGGAGCCAAAGATGAAACTCGTGCCCTCGTCGAGCACAGCGCCGATGAAGTCGAAAAATACCATCGAGTTCTCCGGTGGATGCTTTATGAACACCCCTACCTTGCGCGCTAGTTGTCGGTGTTTAACTTCCAAGCCCACCAAGGGATACACCCGAGGTGGTTGATTGTAGGTGGGGAGTCGGCGAGATTAGGAACTTGAAGGTGTAAGGAACACAAAACTTTAGACAGGTTCGGGGCACGGAGAGCGTAATACCCTACGTCATATGTGGTGGTTTTTATTGCCTTAGAGTTTGATGATTGTAGATTGTTTGGAGGGGATCCCCACCCATCGTTATATAATCCGGGGGGACAGGGTTACATGAAAATCCTAGCCAGATACGAGCTTGGGAGTCCTACCCGAGTACTACTCAGGTAGTTTCCTTCTATTCCAACTAGTCCTACCTCTATACGAGTAGTTACAATAGGTGTAGGGTGTGGGCCATACCCCATCCCTTATTCTAGAAAGTCTATGCGACATGCATGGTCCCGTGAACCCGGATCTGACACTAACAGGAACTAAACTAGTTCTTAGCAACAGACTTGCATGATCCACCAAAGAAAATAGTACAAAAGTCAATCAAGTAATAATGGTTAGTAACAATAACAAGACATTGATGTTCACAACTCTGACGACCTAAACCTGAAGAACTTTTTTTGCGTACTGCTTACCTAAGAACAGTGATCGCTAGTCACAGTTGCATTAGAAACTGAACATGAACAGAATCGCTGCTTAACCTTTGCAGCTGGCCTAGGAATAGCACTGCTAGTATAACCAGCGCCTCCGCCGCCACCATGATAAGTGGAGGTGCATACAAAAAAAAACACCAATAAACGAGCTTATACATCTCTACAGTACGACTGTCATGGTATGAAAAATCTGGAAGCAACACGAGAAGGGGGGCGGTCTAGGCAACACGAGAAAGGGCGGCGGCCTGGGCAACACGAGAAGGGGGCAGCGACGCGGCGCTAGGGCGAGCACGAGCCGTCGTAGAGCTTGGATCTGAAGGGAGAGGGGCTATAGGAAGAGAGCTCAGAGAGAGATGTCCACCTTGGCCGAGGGCCTAGAAGACCTGCGGCAGCAAGACCTCACCAGTGGTGCGGCGGCGGTGGAGCCACGCGGGATCGACGGTGAGCTTAGCACCGCCACCACCAGTGCCTCCCCGCAAATGGTGCGGTCCTCCTCCCCCTCACCCCCTGCCGCCACCGACGTCGGCGCCATCCGCGGCCTCGGGGAGGAGTGTGTGGTGGTGGTGGTAGGAGGCGGGAGCACGGGGGCCCGGTAAGCAAGGGTGCTAAGGGAAGAGGCGGGAGTGGAAGCCGGCTGTGGGTGAGGAGGAGGCAGTGGGGAACTGGAGGGGGTAGGGGAGGCGAGGATGGGTGCCACTGGAGGTGGAGGTGGAAGCGGAGGCCGGGTGTGGGATTTGGGGGAAGTGGTGCGGCCGGAGGAAGGGGTGCGGCTAGAGGTAGACGGAGCAAGAGGAGCACACCTAGGGTTTGGGAGCTGGGGCAACACATTATATACCATGAGAAAGTGATAACAACCATTGGATCGGATATGGACGGCCAGAAATCGTTGGGCTGTTTGGGCTGAAACGGGCCTTCTCATTCTTTCTCTGCCTTATGTTTTTCTTTTTCTTTTTTCAATTTTATCACACCATTGTAAAGTAACATGCAAAAATAATTATCTTATGTACACCAATATATTTTTTATATATATAGTAGACTTCATATAAGTTGTCTTGTACAAGTCTCAATAGATTCATAACTCACTTACTAATTTTAGTAGTTTAAACGAATTTCTGTGACTTTATTGAAAGTAATTATAGATTGAACTATATGTATCTGAAATAATATCTAAACAATTGTTCTATTCTAGCTCATATCATGAAAATACATGCAAAGTTCAAATGTTTACTAGGCATAAGTTAAACTCCTACTTGCAACCTTATTATAGAATAAAGATAATACTATCTAAAACATCACTTAAAATTCTGTAAATTGTCGTAGGATCATTTTATGAATGTATAATTCTAACATAAAAGTTTATTAAGATTTTATGATTTTTGAAGTATACATTGTTCATAAATAGAACACATTTCTCATATAACTTCATATATCTTAATTCAAACATTGTAGTTTTCATACCTTAGAATATTTTCAAATTTTTTATGCACGTCAAATTCGGGCACGACCTTCTGTTTACCTTAGTATTAGAAAATATGAAGTTACATTAGAAATTATTATAAAAAAATATATGTTTACTATTTTCTACATTATGGAAGAAAATGAACCATATGAAAAAGATCTAAAAATAGCAATTAACAAAAAAACACTACCAGATGAAAGATCGTGATAACAAATTTGGAGTTCTTATGGTGAAAAAAATACCAGTTACAACTTTTAAGTATGGATTAAAAAGAAAAAATGAACTATTCATGTGGGTAGCTAGCGCGAT
Organism: Panicum hallii; assembly: GCF_002211085.1. Classification (NCBI taxonomy): domain Eukaryota; kingdom Viridiplantae; phylum Streptophyta; class Magnoliopsida; order Poales; family Poaceae; genus Panicum; species Panicum hallii. The sequence goes on from NC_038049.1 coordinate 20,927,961, forward strand.
GTGGCATGCTACCTTTGCTCCTCGCGCCGCACGCCTTTGGATCTGTGATGGGGTTGATCCACCAACGACCTTGTATTAATATATGAACAAACTTCCTGCAGGCAACACAGCCGAACTTGTAGCCTAGTGGAAGTGCTTGCAGCTACCTTTGAGGAAGTAACGGGTTCAAGTCCTTCTCGCCCCTATTTTTTGGCATTAAATGAAGAAGGTCTAAATATGTTCTGTTACCACCCATTACCACAACTTGTAAGGCGTTTGCCTTGGTGGCTGCTGACCCAGGTTTGAACCCCTTGTTTTGCACCCTTTATTCGGTTTATTGCGATGCGGGCATGCGGCCGGCCCGGTGAGCTGGCGGGTTCGAGTTGTGCTAGCCCTTTTTCTGGCATTAAATAAATTATCTATAAATAGTCTCCGTTACCACATATTACCAAAACATGACACATGGTATAGTGTTAAGGGCGTTTGCCTTAGCAACAAAGGAAGAGACAATATAAAAAAGCTAAATACCACGAAGATGAAAAATTAAGTGATAGCTCAATGGAAAGTTCAATGCTTCTTGCCTGAGAGGGTCCAGGTTCAATCCTTAGCCTTAGCAATTTTTTTATTTTTTCTCCATTTTTATTTTTTTCCATTTTTCTCATACCAAACATGATGACTTTAATTTGTTGTTCGTGATAAATTTTTTCTATTTTTATTTTTTCTCCAATTTTATTTTTTCCATTTTTCTCGTAACGAACATGACGATTTTTAATTTGTTGTTCATGACAAATTTTTTCCATTTTTACTTTATGTGGTAGACGCATCTACCCCTTTATGTTCATTAGACCTAAATTAGGGTTGATTTTGCTTAGGTTAATTATATCTTCAACCGTACCACCATAACTCAGTTTGTGAAACCACAACTCAAATGTTTAATCATTCATCTGATGTCTTTGTTATGTATTATTAGCCTTCCTGGTGAGGTCACGACTGGTATTGTTGATCAGAAGTTGGATTGATTGTGTGAAGTGGCTGCTAAATTAATAGTTATCCCTCCTGATGGAAGATCGGACACTCTTATGTTCCATTGCCCCGGTCTTGTTTGAGCCTGCTCGAAGCGGATGGGCGATAGCTGAACAATGAAAACAATAAGATGCAAAGGAGGAAACAAAAGGCTTTACGAATAGCATTGTTTTTCTTGGTGGTTTCTCCTAGTGAAGTACATTGACGGGAAGCTAGGGTGGCCACCGGTTCCTTGAGCCAACAATCAGACGAACATCACCTGGATATTATAAATTAGCATGATATTAGATAGGCCGTCAGCCCAATAATACCCATTAACTAGTTCACAACTGGTACTAGGTGCAAGCTTATTGAAGGGTCTCGCTCCCATACTTCCAGTACCACTCCGTTTACTAGTTTACGACTAGTACTACGTGTAGTTTACTGTATGGGCCTCGCTCCCATACTTACAATACTACTCCATTTACTAGTTCACGACTGGTATTACGTGCAAGTTTACTGAAGGGGCCTCGCTCCCATACTTCCAGTAACCCTCCGTTTACTAGTTTACGACTAGAACTACGTGTAGTTTACTGCATGGGCCTTGCTCCCATACTTCCAGTACTACTCCATTTTCTGGTTCACGACTGGTACTACGTACAAGTTTATGAAAGGTGTCTCGCTCCCATAGTTCCAGTAATACTCGGTTTATTGGTTCACGACTGGTATTACGTGCAAATTTACTGAAGGGGCCTCTCTCCCATACTTCTAGTAATACTCCATTTACTGGTTCATGACCGGAATTACGTGCAAGTTTACTGAAGGGGCCTCACTCCCATACTTCCAGTACTACTCGGTTTACTGGTTCACGACCAGTACTACGTGCAGTTTACTGAAGGGGCCTCGCTCCCATAACATAACACTGCGTTTACTAGTTCCCGACTAGTTTTACGCGTTATCAGCTACTTCGACTACTCGTCTCGTCTACAAAACTAGTCGTAATCGACTCCGACTAGTCGGCTTCATCGACAGTTTAAGATCCAGCGGAAACTTGGCCAATGCCTAGGCTCGAGGGCTGGTGCCACCGACTACTAGGTGTATCTCGTGCGACTCATCTAGCTCCCAGGCTCGAGGGCTGGAGGCGACACGGCACTCAGGGGACAAGGTTTGTTTTAAGCAGTAATTTAGGGCACTTTTTTGGAAAAGTTACTTGTTTAACCATTTTTCAGGGAATTCATTCCGAAAAAAGCGGTTTTCGAATTTTTGAACCAATTTGCCCATCTTAACCATCTAATGTTTACCATCATATATTGCATGCCACGATTCTCTGGATCCTTTATTCCAAACTTTGGGGATTTGGATTCAAGGCTCGGTGACTGCAGGGACAGAAAGATAAGGACAGAAGACTCAAGACTAAATTGACCCTCAGCCTGATTCTCCGAGTTAACCTAAGGCTCGGGCTACTCCGTATGGAGTGCGAGTTCAATCATACCCCATATAAAAGAAGACTTGATAACTACTTGGGGCATGAGCACCTCACAGCCTCAACGCAACCAAGGAAGTACTCGGAAGATACTTTCAAGATGGAGTTCGGGAGAACTTGAAGACGCCTTCAGGAGTACTCGGAAGCCTACACTACTCAACTATGAAGAGCTCAGGGGCTTGTCAGACCCGGGGCCACGGGACTGCGCACATGGCATACATATTCTAGGATAAGGGATGGGACATGGTCCACGCCCTACATTAGTCGTAACTACTCGTACTGTAGTAGAACTATTTGAGTAGTAGTAGAACTAATCGGAATAGAAGGAAACTACCCGAATAGTACTCGGGTAGGACTCCTAAGCTCGTATCTGGCTAGGATTTCCATATAACCATTGATAGGAGGATGAGTCCCGATCTTCCGAGAGGTACGGTAAACTTGATTGGTGGAGAACTCGACGTTGATGATCCAAGGCTCCGAACGAACAGAACCCCGCAATCACTACACCACTGCTCCGTTGGTTATTACCCGTGTCATACGAATGACCTCGCCACGAAGGCTTATCCCTGCAAGCGCAATCAAGAATATAAGCAAGAACAGGAGATGCAATCAAACAGACTTGATTACGAGATGGGGTCTCACAAACCGATGAACGGCGACACTGTTTGATGACAGAATGAATCTAAGAAAAATCCAAACCCTAAAGTGGCGACGGCTACTGAATAAAAAGGAGTTGGGGGCGTACAAGTCCCCTGGATGCAACCCTAATGGGCTTCAACACGGTACACGGGCCAACGGCCCAAAAGACGGTGACGCAGCACCCTGTCAGATTCTGGACGCCCACTTATATCGACGATTCCTGTCGACTCAGAAGGAATTTTAAGGTGGGACCGGTGCCATTGGAAGCTCTATGAAATTCTGGTTCCAACCATATATACAACGTCCAAATCCGACTCCGTATGTGGCCAGGGCATCAGTTTTGGTGAAGTAAGGTTCTGGAATCCGAGGTGGACTCGAATTTGATATTGTTTAGGACTCTAACTTGGGTTGGACGTCCCTTGCTGGTCCTCTCCCCCTCCATGCCTATCTTTGAGTACTCCATCATCATCTTCATGATTCCTAATTATAATAATGTTTTTAGGTAGCAATCTATTCTCAAAATAAGTAAACAAATAACATAGGAACAAGCTCACCTTGTCTTTAGCATGAATGGTTGTACATAAGCATATCACATACTCATCATCCATGTCTCTCCCCAAATATGTTCTTATTATGTTTGTATCCATACGAGTCATGTCCTCATCAACCATGTCCCCCAGACTATATAAGGGCGGGCAGAAACCCTCCTCGAACAGGACCATGAGGGACAACTCATGCCTCATGGAGATCACCCAAGATCACCCGGATCAACATCTAAGGCAATATAAACCACACACAGGATGTAGGGTATTACGCACTCGGTGGCCCGAACCTATCTAAACTTTGTGTTCCTTGCACCTTCGAGTTCCTGATCTCGGCGACACCCTACCTACAAACTCACCACCCCGGGGTTATCCCTCAGTAGGCGTGGCGGTAAAACACCAACATGCGTGCGTGTATATTGCCGGCCAAAGAGGAGCCAGAATATGTGCATGCATAAAAAGGAACATAGTTGTGATGACATCACCCCATGCATACATATTCGAAATTAAAAAATATAAATAATAAACTGAGCATCCAAATTAAATTTATATTGCACCATTTATCTTTTTTATGAAAAAATCTACAAAACAAAACCACACTTACATATGCCTGAACGATATTTTTTAAAAGCATAAATTTTAATACTAAAAATTAATTTCGGCTATTGGGAACAAATATTTTAACAATACGAACATATAATTATTTTGTATGAATAAAAAATCAAACATGACGCACAGATAATAATATACTACGAACAAAACATTAAACATCGTGAATATTTGATGGAAAATAAGTATCCCGAATAAGTAAGTCAACATCACCGGATAATTTAGTCTACAAAATGAACAAATAATTTGGCATTACAAACAAATTAGTTATCCGTAGATAATTAATTTTACATAAAATTATAAGCATGTACACGTACCAAATAAGTTAGTATACAAATAAATTAATATACATTGAGCACGACCGGCTCTTACATGTGAACAAATAGTTTTATACTATAGTAATAAGTAAGTATACATCGGTTAACATTTGATTATATAAGAAACAAACATGGTTGATATAAACTATATATAAAAATAAATTATAAATTCAAATAAAGATTCATGATGTTCAAAATCATAAAGAAAAGAAAGAGAATAATAAGTAAACCGATACAAAGGATTAGAAAAAATAGAAATGCAAGGAAAGAAATAGGAAAGAGAAAAAAGAACAAGAGAAATAAATATATGAAGAAAATATAATAAAACACAAAATAAAGAAATCAAATAAATGAATAAACATATACAAAGAATTAGTAGGGAAAAAGAGAAAAGAAAAAGAAAAATTGGAAGGAAAGAAATAGGAAAGAGAAGAACAGGAGCAGGAAGAAGAAACAAAATATACCTTCACGCTTTTGCTATATTAAAGTTGTTAATTTCATAAAGTTAAAATATATTTATATTTGATCTTATCTTGTTGCATTAATTGCAACTAACATTATGGTGAAAACGGTTTTAAAAATGGATGCGCGATTTGAGAGAAAAATATATTTGAACTTCTATTCTATTTAAACTTGCAAGTATCTAGGTTACCTATGTTTATTCGCCACGTGCCACGTGTCACTACACGTGGAGCTCCCCATATCTATCCAAGCAAGGGCATGATATGCGTAGGTTCGTGCATCACATGAATGGATGGTCACAGGCTGTGCTGTCAACTATTTATTAGGCCAATACTTTGTATGGCCCACTAAGAATCTTTTTAGTGATGGATGAAGCAGTTGTCATGCGTGTGATATATACTCATGGCTGGTCCACCAGGTTCGCATATGTTACAATACATTCTTTTTTTTATTGTACTAGGTTCATGCCCGTGCGTTGCCACGGAAACGGAAAAATATTCAAACTCAATAAGAGGAGCGTGAAAAAAAATAATGTTGATCTTACCAACATTGTGTGGTGAACCACATTGAGATCCACAATCATCAAACTTGCACAATAATATCTTCATGATAATGAACCATTGTCGAATGTGCAATAGAAAGGGAGGTACGGATGCGTCATATGACACATCTGACATGGCACGCTTCTCTCTATCATCTTCCATTCATATCATCGATGCAAGTTGTATTCGAGTAGTTGATTTGTAGGCAAAACATAAGCATGATATTCAAATATTCTTCTCATCTGAGTCAAGCTTCTCCACCATGAACATAAGCATGTTTCTTTTTCAGCAATGGCATGATAACAGCCATTCATCGTAAGTTTAGGTGGATTGTATAACAAGCTTCAGTTCCAATACAAACAAACCATTTTAGATTTACAGGACCACTCAAGGTACAAACCTACTATTACCAGTATGTTTCACGCTCTACAGGTCCTCGCCAATGAGATATTTGGATATCATGTCTCGCTGATATCCAGGGCACACCACTAACCAAGAACTGCCCCATGATAGCCATTAGTGCTCCGATCCGCAACCCGGCCAAAACTTATCATTTCCAAAGATAGAATAAGTTACACCTAATATGTTACATCTATCCGATACTCACTGTTTTCATTATGTTGTATCAGACAATGAAAAGAAAAGGGAATCATTTTGAGATGATCATGGGATGATTGAAACCAAGCACATATTACATAAGCATGAGAAAACAGTTATCTATACAGATGATATTTTGAATGTAAGCATATTAAAAGAAAAGTTCAAAGTGAACCGTGTAGCTGTTGTGGCATATAATTGACTGCTCCAGTTTTCAACAGAGTTTGAAATGTCCTGTTTGAACTGCAGAATGGAATTTGGAACTAAGCAGAGATTTTACAGTTGTCAAATGAATATGTTAGCTTTAGTCCATCAAAATGCACTCTTCTGAGGAAAAAAAATCAAAGCATAAAGCCATAAACACATTTGAATAGCTTCAATCTAAACTGAGCAATGACGAATTCCAACCATATTCTATAAATGAAAGCCGCTTTGAAATTCACCCTTGAAATCATGATAGCTTTCAGTTCAACTGAAATCTCTTGATGATTTCAGTAGCTTACATTTTTTCTAAAGCTGTGAATACTAAGAATATCAATGCTGTTTCAGCACCAATGATAACATTATCACAAAGTAAACTTGGGCATGCCTCACATGGTTTTTCAGATCCAGAAATAGAAACACCAAGGCAATCATACAAAGAAATTGGAAAATATGCCAGCTAGGCTGCCAAGAATCATCTAAAATGTGGTGTTCAGATGGGATCTAAACCTGACATATTATGGTTAAGTGTCTTTTTCATTTTTGAACAAAGATTATCAATTTGTAAAGTTAACCTAAGAAAAATCTATAATAGTGCTATGCAAATTTCTTCTAACTGTAACATAATTTTTCTACTCTTTGTTTAACGTGGCAGACCGCGCTCGCTCCCTTTGCCTCTTAAGCTAATTTGAATCTTCAAACTATTTTCAACCAGTTATATCAGCACAATCATGGATGAGTTATGTGTGGTGAGTCACTTACCAGCGCTATTTTTGTTCGTCAAATCGGCAAATGGTTCCCTTAGAACAATATTCGCCTTGTCTGGATTCATCAGCGAAAATGTGTAGGATCTGGGCAGACAGGGTGCCCAATATTATCACCATCATCCAAACAGAAGGCCTCAAAGAGGGGGTCCTACAAAATATTAATATAAAGCAGCAAAGCAAGCCATATACAAAAATACTGCGTATAAAATCATTGTACTAAAAGACTGCAATCTAGTTTAACTGCTAAGTGTGTTTCAATAGTTGTTCCTGCTGCTTAAAAGTGTTTGGCTGCTTAATATTCTGAACGATCAAGGTCCTTTCTCCATATATTCTGAATGTCAACACACCACAGTGGTCATGCGAACTTCACAACACCATCAAGGTTGAAATCCAGAGGATCGGCTACGTGCTCTACAGCCAGGGTTTCAGGTAAAAAAAGGTATGATCAGGTGACCACTGCAATTCATCCACATGCATGGTCACGCGAACTTCAGAACACCATCAAGGTTAAAATCCAGCTAATCGGCTACATGCTCTACGGCCAGGGTTTCAGGTCAAAAAAGGTATGATCAGGTGACCACTGCAATTCATTCACATGCAAAAAATGAATAAAAAGAAGATCGTAACACTCAACAATTCAACCTACGAGATTCTGCACACTGCAATACAAATAAGAACAGAAAAATCACCATCTAACCAGGGGAGGCCGTGCACACCTACTCACCCGCAGTTGCCGGATCACGCCACTGTTTCCGATCGCAAAATGTACTGAAGGCCAAGAACCAACTACCCATGCATAAGGAAATCGACCTGCCATGGATCGCCTTGCCTGAACTCATATTTGGAAAGATGCAGGGTCATGGCAAACCGCAAACAAACTGTCAAATATCACAAAATATATCCAAACCGAGGGCCAAATGTCCCCACCACTGATCAAATTTAATCCAATCGAAATTGCTTCACAGGGCATTGGCAGACTGGCTTCAAGACTTTTTGCTAACTAATACAAGAGATGCATGCATTACAATTTACATCTACGAGTACTGAACCTTCTTATCATAGTTGTAATGATGCTTTAGTTCTACTTTACGCTATTCAAAACAGTAAAAAAGAATTAGCGCAAGCACCGAAGATGACCAGAATTAAAGCATTATGAATTGGCATCTCAACGTAAAAGGTCAATTGCATTGTTCTGGCGCGGGCACGCTAAAAATGCAACGATGGTTCAGTGGCCGGTACTGAACTTTAATATATACAGGGGGTTTTATGCAGATCTCACAAAATTATTCCACAGTTCTTTATTCCACAAGGGCTAATTTACAAAAAAGCTACGGCGCCAGCAATAGGTTTTATGTAGACCTGTTCAAAGCAGTTTCGGAGGGGTTAGAGGTTGAATCAGCAAATGTGCCTGAAATAAAACTTTTAGAGGAGTGTTAGGGCTACAATTTATCTTTTGATAGATTTCAAAGTTTAGTAGTAAATTTTGGAGATAAGTGGACTGATAAACTCGTGTTCAGAAAAATTTAGGCTGAACCCGAGGTATACAGCAAGGTCAGAGCAATATTTGAGTATGATACGGGCTGAACTAGAGAAAGTGCATGTAATCAAAATTGTAGAGGAAAGTGTCCCCTACGATTTTTCTGTTGGACGTTTTCGAAGTTAAGGTGCAAAATTTAGAGAAAAATGAAGTACAAGAATCAGGTTCAGGGAAATGGAAAGGAAAGAGAAGAGCTGAACAGATTAGGCCAAACCGAGGTTATCCTCATCGCCGATCGCCAGCGGGATAAATTTGACCCCGCCACATGTTGATCCATGGCCAAGATAGAAGCAGGCTATTAGGCATAATGTGGAGGACCCTGAGGCGGTTTTACTTCGAAAAACACCCCCCCCCCCAACGAAGCTCATCTGGTGCCGCCCTTTGCCATTCCCCTGTCCGCCGGCCATCTCTTCGCCTCCGACGAGCTCCCGCCGCCGTCCAGCCCTCCCCGACTGATTCCTCTATACCAGACCAGCACAAGATCCCCAGCAACCCATTCTTCCACTCCTTAAGTCACCCCAGCCATTGTCCTCACCGGAATCCGGCTGTTCACCTTCACCCGAGCGCCGCCGCCTAAGATCTCCAGTGAGCACAACATTAGGGCCGTGTTTCTTGCAGTTTGAGTTGCGTTCAGGGGCAAGGGTGTACATGTGGTGCTGGACTTGTGGTTGGCCCACCGGGAGTGGTTCTGGGTGAGTCAACGGCGCCCTCACCACCGCCTGCCGCCGCGACATGGGTGCTACCGCAGGGAACCCCATTCGAGTGGGGCTTGGTTGTGCGTGAGGGCTCGAGAGGTACGCGGGGGAGCTAGCAGGGTAGATGGCAGGGGAATCGAACCTGAGTTCTCCCTCCTTGATCATAGTTGCCGCGGCGCACCATGTTCTCCCTCCTTGATCATAGTTGCCATGGCACCGCCTCACCTGTACGTTTTCACCCTCCTTGGCCGCGGTTGCCGCGGCGATGCGTCAACTGCCTGTGGTCTCTCTTATTGATCGCCGATGCCGAGACGGTGAAAACGCGATGGCTGCCGCCACGATGGAAACACTATGGGATGGGGGGATTGCGAGTTGACCTAATGCGTTACGCGAAACCTACCAATGGCACCGGATGCACTGCGGACGGCCCTAGGCATCCCGTCGTGAGATGATGCAGAAATCTTGCGGTAACCCACGATCGACGGTCTAAATCAAATATTGACAGCGAGTCAAATTCACCATCTCCGGGGATCCCCGGGAGGCGAGACGATGGGCGTCGAGGCGCCGGTCGCACGAAGGTTTTGTCTCCTAATTGTTTTTTTAGGAGTAGAGAAGATGTGTAACTAGTACCATTGGTGGGTGGTTTCATCCAACTACATGAGTTTGAAAATATCTGTCAGATCCGGGGCCACGGGACTGTGCACTTAGCATAGACTTTCTAAAATAAGGGATGGGGCATGGCCCACACCGTACACCTGTTATAACTACTCGTACAAGAGTAGAACTAGTCAGAACAGAAGAAAACTACCCGAGTAGTACTCGGGTAGGACTCCTAAGCTAGTATCAGGTTAGGATTTCTATGTAACCCTGTCCCTCCCAGACTATATAAAGCCGGGTAGGGACCCCCTCCAAATCAATCAACATCCAAGATAGTACAAACCACTACATAGGACGTAGGGTATTACGCTCTCGGCAGCATGAACCTTTCTAAACCTTTGTATTCCTTGCACCTTTGAGTTCCAGATCTCGGTGATACCCCACCTACAATCTACCACCTCGGGGGTATCCCTCGGTGGGCTTGGAGGTTAAACACCAACAGCTGGCGCGCCAGGTAGGGGTGTTCATCGAGCATCCACCGGAGAACTTGATGTCATCTTTCAACTTCACTAGCGCTATGCTCGACGAGGGTACAACTTTCATCTTCGGCTATTGGGTCTGCATCGCCAACGGTTCGGGTGGCTTCAACAGCCATCTGGCTGACACCAAGGAGCCGGAGGCATCTGCAGCAACCTGATGCAGCGATCTCGATGAGTTCGTCGATAGCCTTGACGAGATGCTGCTCCCTGACCTTGCTAGGGAGATCAAGGTGGAGTCCGTTTTCAACGCAACTCCAACTCATGCTGCACCAGGACTTCCCGGATCAGATTCCATCCGATCTAGGGAAGGGAGTACCCAACTCCTGTTCGGTCTATGCAATGCGGCTTCTATCTACCAGGAGCTCATGCAATTCAAGTCTCTCACCGACTTGGAGGAGGATTTGGATCGCTTACTCAAGATCGGAGAGAAGGGCGCCACCACTTGCCGGGAGGCCCCTGTCTTGGACAAGTACCCGGACTCAGATGACGACTCCGAACCTTTCTTGGGCCGCCATCTGGGTCTAACCATAGCTTCAACGCCACAGGACTGGTTCGTGTACTGGAAGGGCATGGAGCCCTCTGAGCTACTCGAATATGACTCCCGCCTTGTGGCCTTCACACAAGAACTGCCTTTCCAGGAAGGCAAGCCCCTCCCTCCCATCACTGAGGAAGGAGCGGGCGAAATAGTAATAGTCGACTACAGCTTCAGGGGTGAATTCTCAGATAGTCACGTCTACATGGCCCCCATCGACAACCATGATGACGATGACGAACCGGGGCTACAGTACGGCGCCGAAGCACCTGCGGACATCTCCGAAGATGAGCGTACGGCAGACGCTCTTCAGGACGACAATGAGGAGTGCAGAAGAATCCAGAGGCTTGGGAATGCCAGGCGTGCCAAGCGTAGGCGGAATACAGAGGCCCGTGCTCAGAACCCGCCCTACCGAAGGAACCTTCATGGTGAGTTCATGGCAGCTGATGATCGTGAGTACCACACTCCGATTGTGAATATCGCAGAAGCGGCTTTGCTGATCTAGCAATTGTGGCAGAACCGCCTAAATTATTCCGGCTCAAGTGCGCTAGTCATTACCATACAGGCGATATTAACTCAACACACTTCAAACGGAACAACCCATTGGTCTGTCAGGTTACCGTCCGATTCGACCACGGTTACACAGGATCGAGGTAGGTTTACCTCGCACCAAGGCGAGTTTTACAATCACACCACAGCTCATCAACTTTTAATTTATAGAAATATTAAACATTATTACAATCTGTTTCAAACTTAAGTAAATTTATACAGACATTGTTTAAAACAACAAGCTAAACAGCCTGTGCAGAGTCACAGCGGAAGGGATTTACACGCGACTACACACGTCATGAAAGTTGACACCACGCTCAGCCCGAAACATGGTGTCATTCCGGAGGGTCATTGCCGGCCGGGGATGGATCCCACTCCACGGACCAGCCAAACGGAACAGAGAATGGCCAGGCTGGACTATCCGTTAAGTTTTCACAGGCCATACCTAAAAACAGACTAGTAAGACTGAGTATGCTATTACTTAGCAAGACTTAACCGAGATTGGGTATACTTAGCCCATAACAAGACCATGAAGGATTGAGAGGCTTTGGTTTTCTTTTTGCTGAAAAGCAACAAAGAGTATGATCTAACTTTCATATTTTAGCTTTCAGATTCTTGTGGCATTAACCATTCTAGGTAAGCACCTATACTAGACAAGCAAGGTAGATATTAGCATTCCTCAGATTATTTCAACAATGGTTTCCGTTCTTACTCTATGTGGTAGAAGGAATAAGCAGTCTCAATCTCCGTGAGAAATAGACGATTCTGAATCGAGTTTCTTAACCTTGCAAGGGTAAATCTAACTCACACGCTTGGAATATCCAATGATCATCCCGAAGCAACCGTTTGCTTTCATTCCAACTCGTGGATTAGGGCCACCACAAGCGACTGCAGGACCATACGCACATCCAATATGCAGGACGTACGTTTGTAGCGCGACTACATGACCGTACTCCTGTCCGTTGTGCGGAGCGTATTTCCACACGTTGGTGCATGTGCGAAAAACCAAATTACGAGTGGTGGGAGGTATGTCCACTCCTCGGGCCGATTGGTTACTAGGTTTACCGCTTTCCATATTTCGCGGCATGTGGCTAGTACTTTCAAACGCTTAATCACAGCTACCACACACTGCGACCTTATCAACTTTTGTCAACATAGATAGGGTAACCTTTCAAGTTATGATACTGCACATGACCCCGTCCATCATCCTTATAGTGATTGCAGAAGAGTAAACATTCAACTCCTATATCGCGCGAGTGACCGAAAATCACTCGACTTCTGCCGGTCCTATTAGCAGAGCATCTATTCGATAAGAACTCAGGCACAATACATAGGTTCCTAATATTCATGCATCTAGGGTTCCATATCAACTCCTAGACTTAATGCATAATGTAGATATATAAGGATAAAACTGTATAAGTGTAGTAATTTAAAATACTGGGTTATGTATCGGGGCTTGCCTTCTTGAGCGGGGTTGGGGTCAGGGATGTCAAAGACTTCCGAACCTTGGTTCGGGGCTTCAGTTAAATTCTAGATGACGTTCACTGGGTCTTCAGAAAACCCTTGCTCGTTTTCCGGGACTAGTTCGTAGTCTCCGTCGTCGAGTGTTGTTGACTCTACATGATATGCAATAATTTGAATTAGGTGGTTCTTGAGTTGAGAATTTTATTTCACGATAAAGATGCAATCTAGCAATGGATAAACACAACTTCATAACACAAGCAATTTGAATTTAACCCTACTATGGGTATCTCAATTCAATTATCATAATTAGTTGAATTAATTGAATTAGGTTAACAAGTTTGATTTTTATTTTGAAATCCACAAAGGCTATGGCCTTGAATATTTGTGGGTAAGCTTACTTCTAGCAGATAAGCATACTATGAATTTTTCATAATTTTCTAAAAATAGAAACTAAAGCATTTAAATTAGGTTCAAATTTCAAGTTTAAATTCAAATCTTAGACAAAATAGAACCATAAATTCTTGAAAAATTTACTATGAACTACTCAATTATAGAACATTATATGGTAAAAAGATCTAAGCCTGAAAACCTTAGTAACATGTTTAAATAAATTTTAACCAATTCAAGCTTAATTTGCATAAGTTTAAATTAATTTAGGCTAGTGTTCAGTACTATAAGTGAGATTTTCACAAAAGCTCACTCATACCCTAAACAGGCTACACACCAAAAATCACAGATAATAGAGCTAGCATGCAAAAGTTACACTTAAGATACCCTTTTGCTAAACTTTAAAATAACTCTAAATATATTTCATTTCAAACTGAACTCTAGTAACAAAAGTTATAGAGCTAGACTTCTGGACTACAACAAAACTGGTTTGGCAATTTTCGGATTTTTCTACAAATTCCTATGGATTTTCAAAGTTGGCTGATTTGAAATGGGGGATACTGATTTTTCACAGAAGGGCCCCTGGAAAGATTTGAATCTTTGCAATTGGGTCCTTGGCCGGGCTACACAGGGATGTCGATCGGTGGCGACCAAATTCCGGCGGGGGGGCTCACCGGCGGCGAGGGAAAAGTGGGGGAAAAGGTTCAGGAGCTCACGGCAGTCACGGGGGTGGCCGGTGTTGGGGAAGAGATGGGCCGAGGCGGCGAGTCAACGGCGAACGGGGGCGGGCGGCGGGACTCCGAGGGGCGGCGATGGCGTTCCGGCGGAGGCCACGAGAGCGGCGGGGAAGTAGCTCGGAAGCTTCCTCGCGATGATGTGGTGCTGATGGTATGCTTGGCCAGGGTTGAGAGACGGTGAGGCGTCGGGATGGCGACGAGACCGAGCGGCCGCGGAGCTCGAGCTCACCAGCGCGGTGGTCCGATCGATCTAGTGCGGGAGAGCGAAATTGGGCAGGTCTGTGAGCATCAGTGGGTGGCGGCGGTGCTACTGAAGCACTGGATCGAGGGTGGGAGGCGGCGGAGGCGGCTGTCGACAGCGAGCAAGAGCTATGGCGGAGCTCCGGCAAGGCGTCGCGCACGGGAAGAAGGAGGAGAAGCAGAATGGGCGTGCGTGAGTGCAAGAACGAGTCCATGGGGAGCTCGGGGATGTACTTCAAGTCGAGGAGGAGGCACGGAGAGTGAGAGCAAGTGCTGGCAAGCTCGGCGGCGTGCGTGGCGGTTCGAACGGCGGCAGCGCAACGTGGAGGAGCAGGGAGAGGGCCAGCGCGGGGTGGGGAGCGGCGGGCGCGGTGTTGGAGCGGCACGTGGCGCGAAGTAGAGCGGTGCGAGGGCAGCTGGGGCTCGGGAAATCAGCCGGCGAGGGTGGCGAGGTCGGGCGCAGAGAGAAGCAGAGCAGGGGGACTGGAGGTAGACGAAGGAGGACTAGTCTGCAATTTATAAAAAGTGCAGGGACTCCACTGTGAAGCCAAGTTAATTTTCAAACCATAGCTCAAATGAAAATGTTCCTAAAAGCAAAAGTGTAGAGCTTAACAAGATCTACAACTTTGCTTTAAGGTCCAACTTCAAAAGATTTAAGGATTTGAATCTATTTTAAAACTTGGTAAAGTTTTAAACTTCGGAGAAATTCTATTTAAATTCTACACTCCACTTGAATCCTTAGGGTAGTTTCACTTCTATTTGTGGTTTAAAAGTAAGTTCTTGCCTTTTTGCAAAACAACCTTCACATGTTTTGATTTTTACCTCCCATTCTCACCCATTTTACACCAAAGGACTTAAATTTTCCAGAATTACAAAAAGATCCTTTTGCCTTTGCATTAAAGTTTCAGCACACATACAAAAGATCAAACATACACACTTTATACTAGAATCTAGTGTGTTTTAATCCTAAGTACCTGAATGTCACAGCCTTCCCCCCTAAATAGAATCTCGTCCCGAGATTCCGGAATAGAATGGAATTGACGATCAGATTTGGGAATTGGCTTGAAGGAAGTCTGGAAAGTTTCGCTGAAGATATGACTCAGTTTTCCAAGTCGCTTCTTCTTCAGTGTGATGATTCCACTAAATTTTGAACATCCTGATGGTTTCTCTTCTAGTACTTCTCTCTTTGGTGTCTAGTACTTTGATCGGATGCTCGGTATAAGTTAGATCAGATTCGATTTCAATGGCTTGGGGATCGATGATCTCGGTAGGAATTTTGACACACTTCCTAAGTTGGGATACATGGAAAATATCATGAATGGCCGCTAGTTGAGGAGGAAGTTGAAGACGATATGCTACGGGTCCACAGATTTCTATAATCTCAAAGGGTCCGACATATCTAGGGGCAAGTTTTCCTTTTACGCCGAACCGTTGGATACCTCGAGCAGGAGATACTCGAAGATATATGAAGTCTCCAATTTGGAATTGTAATGGTCTCCTTCGTATGTCAGCGTAGCTTTTCTGTCGAGATTGGGCTGCTTTTAAATTGTTCTGAATAGTCTTCACTTTTTCCTCTGCTTCGGTGACAAGGTCGGGTCCAAAGATTTTACGCTCACCGGTTTGTGACCAACTCAAAGGAGTTCGGCATCGGCGACCGTATAATGTTTCAAATGGAGCCATCTTGAGACTTGTTTGATATCTATTGTTGTAGGAAAATTCTGCTAGTGCTAAGCATTTATCCCAATTTTTGTCGTACTGAAGTACGCAGGCTCTAAGCATATCTTCTAGAATCTGATTTATCCTTTCCATTTGCCCGTCTGTCTGAGGATGATATGCGGAGCTTCGAATTAACTTAGTTCCAAGAGCATATTGAAGTTGTTCCCAGAATCGAGCGATGAATTGTGCTCCACGATCAGAAATGATCGTCTTAGGTACTCCATGAAGACGAACGATTTGATCTAGATAGATTTCAGCATACTTTTTGGCGTTGTAAGTAGTATGCACGGGAAGGAAATGGGCAGTTTTGGTTAATCGATCAACGATTACCCAAATAGAGTCATGCCTCAGGAAAGTGATGGGTAAGCCAACAATAAAATCCATGCTGATATCCTCCCACTTCCAAGAGGGGATGGGTAGAGGTTGAAGAATACCAGCAGTTTTAAGATGACTAGCCTTAATCCTTTGGCAGATATCACACTCTGAGACATATTTTGCAATCTCTCGCTTCATACGAGTCCACCAAAAGTTCTGTTTCAAATCTTGGTACATCTTGGTACTGCCAGGGTGCATAGAGAATTTGGACAGATGGGCCTCGTCCAATATTTGCTTACGAAGCTTATGGTCTTTAGGTACAACAATACGCTCGTTGAACCATAGAACCCCTTCATAATCTACTCGAAAGCACTTGTACTTTTCTTCTCTTTGTGCTAACTTCTGTTTGATGATTCTGATCCCTTTGTCACGCTGTTACGCCAGAATGAGGTTATCTCCAAGCGTAGTTTCAATTGAGAGATGGTTCAAGCTACCGTGAGGAATGATCTCTAGATTGAGCTTCCTCATCTCCAAACAAAGTATCTCATTGAAAGCCTCTGCTGACAAGCAAGAGCAACGTGCCTTGCGGCTAAGTGCATCCGCAACGATGTTGGCCTTGCCTGGATGATAGTGTACTTCTAGATTATAATCCTTAATAAGCTCTAGCCAGCGTCTTTGCCTCATGTTTAGATCTGCTTGCATGAAGATGTACTTGAGGCTTTTATGGTCAGTATAGATATGACATTTTGTACCCATCAGATGATGTCTCCATATCTTAAGTGCATGGATAATGGCTTCGAGTTCAAGATCATGAGTAGGATAGTTCTGTTCGTGAGTCCTGAGTGCTCGCGATGCATAAGCAATCACTCGGTTGTCTTGCATAAGCACACAACCAAGTCCGATTCCTAAAGTATCACAATAGATGTCAAAAGGTTTTGAAACATCCGGTTGAGCCAGGACTGGGGCAGCAGTAAGATGTGCTCTGAGGGTGTGAAATGCATCTTCACATTTCTGATCCCAGGAGAATTTAACTCTTTTCTTTAGTCGTTCAGTCATGGGCTTGGCTATTCTTGAGAAGTCAGGAATGAAACGACGATAATAGCCAGCTAGACCAAGAAATCTGCGGATCTGATGGACTGACATAGGAGGTTTCCAATCTAACACTTCTTGAACTTTACTGGGATCAACGGATATACCATCACTGGAGATAGTGTGACCCGGAAATTTAACGGTATCCAGCCAAAACTCGCATTTGGAGAATTTGGCGTACAAGTGGTGGTCTCTCAATCTTTGAAGAACAATATGGAGATGATGTGCATGATCTTCCGGATTTTTGGAATAAATCAGAGTGTCATCAATAAAGACCACTAAGAATTTGTCGAGTTCTTGCATGAAGACAGAGTTCATGAGATACATGAAGTATGCTGGTGCATTGCTAAGACCAAACGATATGACCAGATATTCATAGAGTCCATATCTGGTGGAAAAGGCTGTTTTTGGAATGTCACTCGGCCTAATCTTGATTTGGTGATATCCAGAGCGGAGATCAATCTTAGAAAATACCCAGGCTCCGGCTAACTGATCGAATAGAATATCAATGCGGGGTAGAGGATATTTATTTTTGATGGTTACCGCATTGAGAGGACGATAATCTACACATAGCCTTAAGCTATTGTCCTTCTTTTTCACGAACAGGGCTGGACAACCCCATGGTGAAGCACTCAGACGAATGTAATCCTTATCAAGGAGGTCTTGGAGTTGGATTTTTAACTGTGCCAGCTCATTGGGTGGCATACGATAGGGCCTTTTAGAGATGGGGGCTGTGCCGGGTTGTAGTTCTATGACAAACTCAATATCCTTGTCAGGGGGCTTTCTAGTCAAATCATCTGGAAAAACATCTGGGTATTCGCAAACAATAGGGATATCCTTTAACTTAATCCCTTCTACAGCATAAGCACAAGAGTTATTGCACTCCCGTTGTTGAAGATAGAGAATAGTAGTGTCATGGTCGGGTGAATCTATCTCCACGGCTCGGGAAAAGATATCCAATGATACTCGATGTCTAGTCATCCAATCCATGCCTAGGAGGACATCCATTCCTTCTAGGTCCAATAACAATAAATCTGTTTTTATCAGATTGCTACCCACTGAATTGGCACCTTTCTATAAATTTGATTTGATGCAATTTTACCGCCAGGAGTCGCTATCATATAGGCTCCTTTAGTAGGATAGAAATCCAGGCCTACTTTTGTCCCACATTTTGAACTGATAAAACTATGGGTTGCACCAGAATCAAAAAGTATAATCACGGGTTGATAGTTTATAGAGAAAGTACCCGTCATTATTGGCGCACCCTCGGGGAGTTCGGAGAGAGTTGTGAAGTTCACCCTCCCCTAGTGGACTTGTACCATCTGCTTCTTGCTCTTGCCCTTGTTGTTCGGGTTGGATGTTTGCCCTTGGAAAGATTTCCTGGGTTGAGGACAATCCTTGATGAAATGGGATGGGCTACCGCAATTGAAACAATGATTGTTGTTGTTTCCTTGATTGGATGGTGGAAAGCTCGGCCTCGGGCTTTGCTGCTATTGCTGCTGGAGTTGTGGTGTCGGCGGCCGGTTGAATCGAGCCTGCTGGGGAGGCCTGGCTACCCATCTACCTGGTAGATTGTTTCGGAATGGGGCTCGGGTAGCGGTGTTTTGGACCAACTGATACCTTGGCGGTTGCGCATTTGAGGATCCCGTGGGTCTCTTCCATTTCTTTTCTGCCTGGTGGGCTGAGATGCAATCCTCTTGAGTAATGGCCATATTGACCAATTCATTGAAGTTGTCGGCCCTTACCAGGTTCAGCCGTTCCTTAAGCTTTGTATTCAGGCCATGACGGAAACGATCCCATTTACGGGCGTCAGTGTCCGCATGATAACCCGCGTACTGACACAGGTGATTGAAGGCCTGTGCATACTGCATGATAGTGCGGGTTCCTTGGGTCAAAGTTAAAAATTCATTGAGCTTTCGCTCAATTAGTCCTTCTGGAATGTGATGCGCTCTGAAAGCGGTCCGGAATTCATCCCATGTGACAACATGACCAGCTGGTTGCATGGCGTAATAATGATCCCACCATATGCGGGCAGTGCCGCGAAGTTGTTGAGCTGCGAAGAGTACCTTGTTCGCATCTGAGCATGGTGCAGATAACAATGCGAACTTGAACTCTATAGTGCGAAGCCATGCGTCATCATCGAGGGGCTCATCGGTTTTATGGAACAATGGGGGCTGAGTGCTGAGAAAGTCTTGGTAACTAGCCGATGAATGTTCATCACGACCTCGAGACGGGTGATGAGACTGGTTCATCTGGGCCTGTACTAACTGGATAAGGAGTTCCATCTGTTATGCCATGACTTCCGCTAGATTTGGTGGTGCTGGTGGTGGTTATTGGGAACCACTCGCTTGGTCTGGCCGGAAACCTTCCGGGGTTCCACGTGTAGCTCCAACCATCTGAAACAAAGGAGGTGTCCATTATTATCAACATATTCTTACTCCCATTTTCAGAAGATATACTGCCGTTAAACAGATATGTAAGTTACAGATTCTGTTTAACCACTCATTCAAAGGGCAAGAATATCGATATGAACAACCGAACTCAAAGCTTAGATTTCAAGCAGAAACTGGTTATCCCAAATATATTACATCAAGGTGGTCCGCTTGCTAACCGTCTAGTCACACTTACACATGCCATATATATTACAGCAAATGGCCTTGGGCCTAGGTAAACTTCACTCTACCTATGTCACAACATCCTACACTAGTTACATCTGAAAGTCCGACGATTTGGATGGACTAAAAATCATCGAGGTCGCCTACGGAGGACTAGCTGCCGGAAGAGGAGTGATCTGGCTGAGGGTTAGGCTCTGGGTTTTCGAGCTCGGAGTCGAGATCAGAAATTCCTTCGATTTCTTCCGGTTCTTCTTCTTCGCCTTTAGGTGCTTTAGGTACAACAGAAGGTGCTAGCTGCTGCTGAAGTTCATTGATGTGAGCGAGGGCGTCATCAACCTCAAGGATAAGGTTGTGGACTTGCTCCTGGAGAAACTCAATAATCGTGTTACGTTGAGTGATTATTGCATCACTCTCATTGATCTGATCCTCCTGGTGGACAATGGCCTCTTCTCGCTCTGCGAATATTTCCTCCTTTTCTATGACCAATGCTTGAAGCTCTTCTATCTAAGTGACCTGCCGATTAGCATTTCTGTAGTGACCTTGAGCTATACCGGTCAATAAACTCATACCGTGGCGCAGCACAATCTAATAGTGGTGTTGGGCATTCATGAACCTGATGGTGCCACGGAGCGTCTCTTCGGCTAAATCTCCCAGCATGTGGCCATAGTGAGCTATCCGGAAATTCCACTCGGAATCACTGGAATCTATTGCAGGAAAAAGGCCGATAGGATGCCCGGCAACTTCCATGGGATGCTGGTTGCAGAAAGTGTGGATGGCCTCAAGAGCTGCGGTCTCAATGGTGTCGACGAGATGATAGCCAACCACATCGACCTTGATGGGCTGCCACTGAGAATGAAAAGGGTGCTGAGGAATGGTCATCTTAACTCTGCACCGAGGAACACTTTCCTCCCTATATTCCACTCCATCATACTGTGGGGGCTCGGTGTAGAAGAATAGCCTAAGTGATTCCCACAAGGGACGGGGAAAACCCTTCCAGTGCAAGGCATTGGTATGGAGATGCCCTGCATGATCCCAAAAGACGTTTGAAGGAGCCACCAACTGAAGCAAGAATTCAAATGGTGAGATTTTGAAGGATGCCGTAACTCAACTAAGGCTACCATAAGAATCCTATTGAAGCCACACTAGAGATAGACAATATTCTATATGTCCTTAAAAGAACAACACTTGCAATGCACTCACTTTGCTTGATGATGAATTATGCATGCACGTACTATTCGACCTCACAACCAAAACAATTGCCGAATATCTTCGGACTTATGTGGTTAATTTTGGTGGCATAATACATACGTCTCTCTCTAATAACTAGTCGATAAGTCCTATCCATCTTAACCTCTTAATCGTGGTTAGTGTACCTGCAGAAGACCATATTTATAGAACATGAACCTGTCATGGCAGCACGACATGAAAGCGTCCCCAAACCATACTGTTCACTATAGAAACAGTATCCGTATAATTTCCACCGTACGGACGATGTTAGCATACGTTACATCTGCAACGTATTCACGGGGGTACCGTATAAAACGGGGGTATGAACAACGATCACCATACCCTGTGCCGAACCATATACTCCCAATATGATCAACTAATCATTGATACATTGGCAGCATCTCAAGTAAGCCACTGCTTGAGAAACAACGTTCGATTCGCATCACTGACGGAAAGGCCAATCTCCCTCAGTTGGCTGAGGATCCTTACCTTCTTACCTTCTTGTCTCAATGTTGAGGAACAAGACAATACAACAAAGCATGAAAACCTTAGTAACATGTTTAAATAAATTTTAACCAATTCAAGCTTGATTTGCATAAGTTTAAATTAATTCAGGCGAGTGTTCAGTACTATAAGTGAGATTTGCACACAAGCTCACTCATACCCTAAACAGGCTACACACCAAAAATCACAGATAATAGAGCTAGCATGCAAAAGTTACACTTAAGATACCCTTTTGCTAAACTTTAAAATAACTCTAAAAATATTTTGTTTCAAACTGAACTCTAGTAACAAAAGTTGTAGAGCTAGACTTCTGGAGCACAACAAAACTAGTTTGGCAATTTTTAGATTTTTCTACGAATTCCTACGGATTTTCAAATTGGCTGATTTGAAATGGGGGGTACTGATTTTTCACAGAAGGACCCCTGGAAAGATTTGAATCTTTGCAATTGGGTCCTTGGCCGGTGTAAGCATCTAGGCCCTTAAGGTATGTTTCGGTGATTAATGACAACTATTACTGTGACTAATGAGTTTGTGCAGCTTTATAGATCATTATCGCTCATTTGGTTATATGTCAAAAGAGGCCCCAAATTTTCATTATTCAAAAAGGCGATCTCGGCATTCAACTCAATAATATGTCAAGACTAAGGATCTTTTTAGTCCTAAGTGTCATAAGGTTGAGCAGGACACTTAGGTTAGTATAGGTTTTATAGTTTTGTAGTGATCGCACTATTAAGAGGGGTTTAGGCTTAGTAACTTGAGCATGGACATGGTCATTTGAAAATGGATGCACACAATGGTCACTCAGGTTTCTAGAAGCTCAAATAAGTGGTTCACAACTTATATCTCAAGAATATTTGGATTTCATTCAAGACTCAAGTCAGAAAAGGCAAAATCAGAAAAATCCTTAACACCGGTTTAACCGACGTCTCAAGTTTTCTATACGTCGGTTAAACGAGGTCAGCAGGTCTGGACAAGTCAATACACCGGTTAAACCGATGATATTTGAAATTGGACGTCGGTGCAGTTGCCCAGAGACATGGCTTTCAGTTGATCAGTGGGCAACTAAACTCACCGGTTAAACCGACGATATTTGAATTTAGACGTCGGTGCAGTTGTCCAGAGACTTGGTATTTCAGTTGATCAATGGATGCTACACTCACCGGTTAAACCGATGATACGACGGTTAACCTGCCCAAACAGTAACGGCTAGTTTTCAGAATGGGTAGTTTACATTCACCGGTTAAACCGACGATGACTATTGGAGGGACGTCGGTTTAACCGGCGCTACGCAGTTTTCTGGCAGCTTTTTCTCCAACGGCTCTATTCGTGTGAGCTGCCTATATATACCCCTCCAATGGGTCATTCTAATCTTCTTGACACCAGGCAACACCCAAACACACATACTATAGTCAAGAGCCACCTTGAGCTTCATCTTTTCATACACTTGGTCATTCAATCATTCAAGAAGCAAGATTAAGGACTTGAGTAGAGAGAAGCTTGTGTGCATCCATTCTTGGTGATTGGTTCTTGCTCAAGTGAAAGCCTTAGCTTGTTACTCTTGGTGATTGGCATCATCTAGGCGATCTTGGTGATCGAGGTGATTCTCGTGGAGCTTGCCAAGGATTGTGGAAGCCCGGAGAGGAGATTTGTACGTGGCTTGATCTCCACCACACCGGGATGGTGAACGGAGACTCTTAGTGAGCGCCCTCGTCTTGGTGACTTGGGAGGTGACAATACTCTTTGTGAGTGTCACAACGTGGATTAGGGGTGTGTGCCAACACATCGATACCACGGGAAAAATCCGGTTGTCCCTTGTCCACTTTACTTATTCAAGCATTATCTTTCATGCAATTCATTCATGTGCTTGATTTAGGGATCACTAGTTAGCTCTACCTTGCTAGGCTTTATCTCTTTTTATCTTATCTAGCTTGTGTAGGTTGTTTAGTTATCCGGTTGGTGAATTGGTGCCTTTTTAGTTTTGCATAGGTTAAGGTTGCTTTATCTTGTTTTAGAAATTGAAAAAAGGCCCAATTCACCCCCCTCTTGGTCCATCGATCCTTTCAATTGGTATCAGAGCCTCGTTGCTCATTTGGATCATTAGGCTTCACCGCCTAGAGCTATGGCCAAGATGGGTGGTTCGCCGCCGCACTTCGAGGGCAAGAACTTTGCCTATTGGAAAGTTCGCATGGCCGCATACCTTGATGCGATTGCCCCCGAAGTATGGTTGGCAACTAAAGTCGGGTTCATCGGAGATCCCACCCCCGACCAATTAAAATGGAATGCTAGAGCTAGAAATGCAATTTTCGAAGCTATTAGTGAGGAGGTCTTTGCTAGAGTTAATGGCATGGACCTAGCAAGTGATATTTGGAAGGAGCTCATTGAAATTCATGAAGGTTCCACCAAAGTTCGTGAGCAAAAATATCACTTGTTTAGAGCTAAGTATGATTCCTTCAAAATGCTAGCTCATGAAAATTGCAATGATATGTATTCTCGCTTGAATGTCATTGTCAAGGACATTAATGCACTTGAAATATCCAAAATTGACAGTGCATCCATCAACCGCAAGATCCTCATGCTCCTCCCGAAGCCCAAGTATAACATTATCAATGCTATGCTTCAAAAGGAGGATCTCGCCACAATGGAAGTAGGAGAACTTGTGGGCGAAATTCACGCTCATGAAATGAGCATTCTTGGTATGACCGAAGAGCCAACATCAAGCAAGTCAATTGCTCTAAAGACCAAGACAAACAAATCCCGCAAGCTCAAGATGGTCAAACAAGACTCAAGCTCAAGCAATGAAGAAGATGACCACCATGAGAGCTCATCCGATGTTGAAGATGATGGAGAACTTGCTCTCATGATGAGAAAGTTCACACGCTTGAATGAGAAGATCAATAAGAAGGGCTTCAACTTTGACTCCAAGAAGGGAATGTTCCGGCCAATGGATGTCAAGAACAAGATTTGCTACAATTGTGGCGAAAAAGGTCACATCCGTCCAAATTGCCCCAAGCCGGACAAAAGAAGCAAGGACAACAAGAGTAAGCATCGCCATGATTCAAGCGATGATGAAGAAGAGGAGAGGAAGAACAAAAACAAGAGATTTGGGAAGAAGAAGACCCATGACAAGAAGACCAAGCTCTTCCCAAAGAAGAAAGGGCATACCAAGAAAAGTTTCTTGGTGGAGAAACAAGAGTGGGTGACCGATGTCTCATCAAGCGAAGACTCAAGTGATGAAGAAGACATTGTCACCATCGCCCTCACCAATGAAGAACCATCTCTACCACCGCCTCCTATGTGCCTCATGGCAAAAGGTAACACCAAGGTATGTGAGGTGGATAGTGAAGATGATAGTGATGAAGAGCTTGATCCTAATGAATTCACTAACCTCATCAATGAGTATACATCCGTCATCAAGAGGGAAAAAGGCAAAGTCAAAATTCTTGAGAGTACTCATGCCAAGTTAGAGCTTGCCCACTCCGACTTACTTAGTAAGTACAATGACTTGCTCAAAAAGCACAATGAGTCACTTGTACTTGCTAAGCAAGTTGAAGAGAGCCACAAAAAGCTCAAACAAGAGCATAGGGAGTTGGCTCACAAGTTTCAAGAACTTGAATTTGCTTATGAAGTAATTGACCCAAGTCTTGAGAAAGTTGTTCATGAAAAGGTCAATGCTTCTACTTCATGTGATGACCTACTCATTGATGCATATGCCACTAATGTTGTGCCCAAGCTTGCCTCTTCTAGGGAAAAGGAATTGATGGATCAAGTGGCAAGTCTCAAGAGTAGTGTGGAGAAACTCTCAAGGGGAGAATACATCCACAAGCAGATTCTCTTTAACAATGCCCGTGACTATGGTAAGAGAGGTCTTGGTTCATTTCCGGAGCCAAACATGGCTACAACTCCTTCTCCGGAGATCAAGACAAGCTTCATCAAGGAAGTTGGCTCATATTGCCAACATTGCCAAGTCACCGGGCACCACACTAGGGAGTGCACTTTACCATCACGTCCGCTTCCTAAATTACCCAAGAATTACTCATCAATGTTCCAAAATAATCATTTTCTCTTGAGTAAAGTGAAGGGCAAGGTGAAGGCCAAGTTCATTGGCAAAATTGCTAAGGAGTCGAAGAAGAAGATCCCCAAGCAACTTTGGGTCCCAAAAGCTCTTGTCACACATGTGCAAGGCCCAAAGCTTGTTTGGGTTCCGAAAACTCAAAAATAAATTCTCATGTGTGTAGGTGAACTACAAAGCCGGTGGAAAACATTGGGTACTTGATAGCGGTTGCTCTCAACATATGACCGGCAATGATAGCATGTTCACCTCACTTGAAGACCCCGGCGATCAAGAACATGTCACCTATGGTGATAACTCAAAGGGGAAAGTCTTAGGTTTGGGTAGAATTGCAATTACAAAAGATTTATCCATCTCAAATGTTTTGTTTGTAGAAGCACTTAGTTTTAATCTCATTTCTATTGCACAATTATGTGATCTTGGACTAACGTGTGCCTTTGACAAGAATGGTGTTGTAGTGACTCATGAAAAAGACAAGTCATTGGTATTCACGGGGTTTAGGCATGGCAATATCTATTTGGTGGATTTCTCTACAAAGCAAACAAGAACCATGACTTGCCTCTTCACCAAGTCGTCTCTTGGGTGGCTTTGGCATAGAAGAATTGCTCATATTGGCATGAGCAACCTTAAGAAAGCCCACAAGAGAGGGATGATCACCGGCATAAAGGACGTCACTTTTGACAAGAACAAGCTATGCAAAGCATGTCAAGCCGGGAAGCAAGTTGCAACTCATCATCCTATCAAGACGATGTTGTCTACCTCCAAGCCGCTCGAGCTACTACACATGGATCTCTTTGGTCCAACTTCATACAAGAGCATTGGCGGTAACCTCTATTGCCTAGTAATTGTTGATGATTTTTCACGTTACACTTGGGTCATGTTTCTAGGCGATAAGGGTGAAACTCCGGAAATCTTCAAGTCATTTGCAAGAAAAGCTCAAAGGGAATACAATTCCCCAATCGTGAAGATCCGGAGTGACAACGGCACCGAGTTCAAAAATATGAAGATTGAAGAATGGTGCGATGAAGAAGGAGTCAAACATGAGTTTTCCGCCACCTACACGCCCCAACAAAATGGTGTGGTGGAAAGAAAGAACAAGACACTCATCACCCTAGCAAGAGCAATGTTGGATGATTATGGCACGCCCGAGAAGTTTTGGGCGGAAGCAATCAACACGGCGTGTCATGCATCCAACCGAGTGTATCCTCACCGACTCCTCAAGAAAACTCCATATGAGCTCATCACCGGGAGGAAACCAAACATATCATACTTTCGAGTCTTTGGTTGCAAATGCTTCATTTATAAGAAGAAAAGGCTCGGTAAGTTTGAAAGTAGATGTGATGAAGGATTCTTTCTTGGTTATGCATCAAACTCCAAAGCATATAGAGTATTCAATCAAACCTCCGGGTTAGTTGAAGAAACATGTGATGTGGAGTTTGATGAATCTAATGGCTCCCAAGAGGAGGTTGTTGGCTATGAAAATGTAGGGGATGAAGAGATTGAAGAAGCCTTACAGAAGATGTCCATTGGGGATATCAAGCCGGAAGAGGTGCATAAAGACAATGATCAAGGGGGAGGAACTTCCTCATCTTTGCCAAACACCTCCACGGCACCCCAAGTGAATGAAGATCAAGATAAAGTTGATCCACTACCTCAAGAAAATGTGTCAACGCCAACACCCCAAATCCAAGAACAAGAAGAGCAAAATGTTCCACCACAAGCACAAGTCACTCATGATCCACCCCAACAAGCATCCACGCAAATACCGCTAGTAAAGCATGGTCCATCTCCAAGGATCATCCAATCGATCAAATCATTGGTAGTCCTTCCAAAGGAGTAAGAACTCGCTCTAAGTATGCTTCATTTTGCGAACATCACTCGTTTGTTTCTTGTATTGAACCCACTAGCATAGAGGAAGCACTTGAGGACTCGGATTGGGTGATGGCCATGCAAGAAGAGTTGAACAATTTCACCCGCAATGAAGTATGGGTCCTCGAAGCTCCTCCGGAAGACAAGAACATTATCGGCACAAAGTGGGTCTTTCGAAACAAGCAAGATGAACATGGGGTGGTGGTACGCAACAAAGCAAGACTTGTGGCAAAAGGGTTTTCTCAAGTCGAAGGTTTGGATTTTGGTGAAACTTTTGCTCCAGTCGCAAGACTTGAAGCTATCCGCATTCTTCTTGCTTACTCTTCACATCATAATATTAAGTTATATCAAATGGATGTGAAAAGTGCTTTCTTAAATGGCTTTATTAACGAACTTGTTTATGTTGAGCAACCTCCCGGGTTTGAAGATCCGAGGAATCCTAACCATGTTTATAGGTTGCACAAGGCACTCTATGGACTCAAACAAGCTCCAAGGGCTTGGTATGAGAGGCTTCGTGACTTCCTAATCATGCAAGGTTTCAAGATCGGGAGGGTGGACACCACTTTGTTCACAAAAGACGTCAACAGGGATCTTTTCATTTGTCAAATTTATGTTGACGATATTATCTTTGGCTCAACTAATGATTTACTAAGCCATGAGTTTGCTACCATGATGTCTAGTGAATTCGAGATGTCCATGATTGGTGAATTGACTTTCTTCCTTGGTTTTCAAGTCAAACAAATGAAGGAAGGGACATTCATCTATCAAGAAAAATATACTAGAGATATCCTGAAGAAGTTCAAGATGGATGAATGTAAGCCAATTAAGACTCCTATGGCTACAAATGGGCATCTCGACTTGGATGTGGACGGTAAACCTGTTGATCAATCCCTCTATCGTTCAATGATAGGGTCTTTGCTTTACCTTACCGCATCTAGGCCCGATATAATGTTTAGTGTGTGCTTGTGTGCCCGTTTTCAAGCTAACCCTAAGGAATCACACCTTTCTGCTGTGAATAGGATCCTTCGATATCTCAAGCACACTCCTAGCATAGGCTTGTGGTACCCCAAAGGCGCTAGCTTAGATCTCTTGGGATACTCGGATTCGGATTTTGCCGGAAGCCGTGTCGATCGCAAGAGTACCTCCGGGGGTTGCCACTTGCTTGGGCGTTCTCTAGTTTCTTGGTCGAGTAAGAAGCAAAATTCCGTGGCTTTGTCCACCGCGGAAGCGGAATATATAGCAGCCGGTGCATGTTGTGCCCAAATTCTATATATGAAGCAAACCCTTTTGGACTTTGGTGTGAAACTAGGAAGAATACCACTTCTTTGTGACAATGAAAGTGCCGTAAAAATTGCCAAGAATCCGGTTCAACACTCTCGCACAAAGCACATTGATATTCGCCATCACTTCTTGCGTGATCACGAAGCCTAGGGGGACATTTCCCTTCAAGGTGTGAGATCCGAGGAGCAATTGGCTGATATTTTCACAAAACCTTTAGACGAGAGTACCTTTGTTAGGCTAAGAAATGAGCTTAATGTGTTAGATGCGGCAAACGTCATGTAAGTTGCCATGTCATATAGAAAAATGCATACATATAGGACACTTGTCTAACCATGGCAAGATAGTGATGAGCAAGGGTTTAGCTAGAGGTGGTGGTCCACTTGTTTTCCTCTAGGCTTGTAGAAAGACTCATCATGATGAAGCTTTCCATGGGATCAAACTTGACAAGTAGAATTCAAATTCTCGCTATGCATTTCTTGTCATATAGTTGTGCACTTCATGTTTACCTTTCTTTCGCATGTGATTGTAGTGTGCATTATCATTGCATGCGTAAAGGTCACAAAGGAGGTCACTTGATGAAAATGAGACTTGTTTTACGTACAAGATCTTAATTCATGAGAAGTGAAAAGAGTAAAGTGTTAGGTGCGTTATTGCCTAGTGAGCAATGTCGTGATGAGTATGAAGCCTTCCTTCTTCAATATTCCTACGACATAGCTCATACATTTTAATTTGGCGCTCTGTCTCTCTTGCGACTTTTCCTTGGTTTTGAAAAGAAAATTGTTTAAGCTAGTAAGCTATCCTATTTATTTTGAGAGGTAAAGTCGCCTATGCAAGTCCATTAACTTGAGTTTAGTTGAATCTTATAAGTTCATTGGACTTAGCATAGAAGAGTGAGCTGAGAGAGGGTTTTTGGGTTCACCGGTTAAACCGACGTTCAATGGATCTATACCCATCGGTTTAACCGGCGTTACTAAGTGTCAGCTTCAGCTCAGTCATTTCAGGCATTCAACCGGTGTACACGAAGTTCGCAGCATCGGATCAACCGGTGAACAGATCACAAATTTGACCTGAAAATCAACTGTTATTTGCATCATTCAACCGACGTGTTCATTTGTGGAAACATCGGTTCAACCGGCGTACAGATGGAGATTTGGCAGTGCTTCTGGTAAACTACACCGACGCAATCAACCGGCGTTCAAAACCTAAGCGTCGGATCAACCGGCGATAAGAAAACCTGCGGGGGCCACCTGTCATATTACTCTCTTGCCCGCCCGATACCGCCCGCTCGTCTTCAGTTTTGCCGCCTCCTCGCCTTCGCCTTCTCCTCCACGCCGTCCGCCGCCGTCGCCGTCCGCCGCCATCGCCGTCCACCGCCGCTCCGCGCGCCCAGCTGTGCCCTCGCACCATCACTGCCGTCGCCCTCGCCTTGCGCCGCCCGCGAGCAGCCGCATTCTGCACCCGCGCACCTTCCGCGCCGTCCGCCGCCCGCGCCGCCGCCGTCTGCCGCTTGCGCCCAGCCGTGCCCGCGCACCGCCTGCATTGCGACCGCGCCACCGCCATTCACACTCGCGCGCCACCGCACCAGCAAGCTCTGTGCCACCGCGTCTTCTGCCGCACACTCGCCGCCGCTTGCACCCGCGCCGCTGTCTGCAGCCCGCGCGCGCCCACGCCGCCGCCGTCCGCCCGCGCGACGCAGCGTCCGTGCCCGTGCCTTCACGCGCGCCCCCGCGCCGCCGCCATCACCGTTCCGCGCCGTCGCCGCTCGCGCCACCCCAGCCGCACCCGTGTGCCGCCTGCATTGCAACCACACCGCCGTGCCCGCGCGTCATCGTGCCCGCACCTGCGTTTCCTGCTTCGCACGCCTCACACCTCCACCGTGCCGCTGCTCACGCGCCATTGCATCGCATCCACGCATCCACGCCTCGCACGCCACGTGATTCGGCATTTTGCCCAAATCATCACGCTCGCCCTAGCTCCGCGCCGCGTCTTTGTTTCTGTCAGTGATCGAGATGGGTCGTGACAAGAGGAAGGGTAAGGAGATCGTGGTCGAGGAGCCCGCTCGCAAGCGGACTCGCGCAGCGAGAGAGGCCGAGAGGGCCGAGATGGTGGCTAAGGCCGCTGAGGAGCAGGCGTCAGGCCGTGCTCGTCCGTTCGCTATCAGAGACACGCCAGCCAGGGGCAGAGGCAGAGGCAGAGGAATGGGCCGAGTCAGAGGAGCCAGGGCCACCAGAGCCGCAGCAGCAGCAGCAGAGTCAGCGCAGTCACTTTCAGCGGCAGAGTCCGATTCAGATTCAGAGACAGAGCAGTCTGAGCAGTCTCAGGGGCAGGATACACAGCAGTCACCAGCTCTACGACGTTCTGGCCGCACCCGGCAGACGTCCCCCGCAGAGGAGACTTCACCTGCGACCGAGCGTCGCACCGGACCTAGGACGCGAGGAGGCCACCAGCCTCAGGAGCCTCGCAGGTCCACCGCAGCAGCAGCAGCAGCAGCAGCTCGACGAGCCGAGGCCCTAGCGGCCGAGCGCGCAGTGTTCCGCATGGACACTGTCGTGCGTCTGGAGCCAGGTGTGCTGCTCCAGAACTTGACCAAGGCCAATGCGGCGAAGGTCAAGAGGCTCAGGTGGAGTGTACAGGAGGAGGAGTGGTTCCCGGTGACACGGGACAGCAGGGTTGATCGCAGATTCTGGACGCTCCTTCAGGCCAGTTTCTACGAGACCTATCAGAGGCGGGGCCACAGGATCTTTCCTCACAGAGTACTAGACTGGGTTTCACTGAGGACAACTGCAGGGGGAGCCGATGTCAGGGAACACTTTGATCACTTCAGGGGTCTGCCCAGGTTGCTCTCGATTGAGAGGAACAGATATATTGAGGACTGGGTCAGAGTCTTTTACGCCACAGCATGGATTGCCCCAGAGCGCAGAGCTGTTCACTTCATGTTTGGGGGGCAGGTGTTTGGTTTGTCCAGAGCGACTCTCGCTGGGATCCTTGGAGTTGACCTTGTTGACGTCTCTCTGCACGAGATGGTATATGGTGATGCAGATCCACCTCGCAGGGCCATGATTGGCGGGATTGCACCTTCACACGAGGCGATCTCACAGTGCTTCCGCCAGCCCTTTCCAGCTTCTTACGCCAGAGTCCCCAGTCTGCTGATCCCCGAGGCATACGCTGTTCACATGGCACTCCGGAGGACGTTGCTCCCGAGGAGTGGCTACCCAGAGGGGTTCACAGGTCTGCAGCAGCTGCTACTTCTTCACATACTCACTCATGAGCCATTTGACATAGTTGACTTTATCTTGGCTGAGATTGAGGATGTCATCACTGATGGGATGGGGGTCGTGCGTCAGTTTCCTTATGCTCACTGGATCAGTTTCATTTGCTCTATGATAGTGCCAGCTGAGTCACCCATCAGTGCAGTCTACAGACAGGACGAGGTTCCCTGGTTCCCCGTCTACCGCCCGACAGCACCCTCTGACAGGAGGAGAGGCAGACAGGCAGATCGAGCTGCCATGGCACGGCTGTCACCCGAGGTACAGGCCCGAGTGGCTCAGGAGGATGAGGCGTTACTAGCTGCAGAGGCACAGCTTCCCGGAGGAGATGATGAGATTCATTGGTTAGACCTAGAGTCAGACTCCTCCGAGGATGAGGAGTACTTCCCTGCACCTGCTCCAGCGAGTCATGATCACGAGGCAGGAGGTTCCGGAGAGCCAGCTCCAGTGACAGCTGCTGCTACTACTGTCTCAGAGTCACAGGTGTCTCAGCCGTCTGAGCTCACCGCACTTTTGCAGCAGCTGGTCACACAGCAGAGGGAGGATCGCCGTGCTCAGGAGGAGGCCAGGAGAGCCCATGAGGCCCAGCTTGCAGAGATTCAGAGGGAGGCCGCCCGAGAGCGAGCTGCTACAGAGGAGCGTTTTGTCGGCCTCATTGACCGAGTATCTCAGAGGACAGACGCTCAGTTTCAGCAGATGCAGCAGGGCATGATGGCGATGTTCGGGATGATTTCACAGCTATATTCTCACACCGGACTAGCCCCACAGCAGCCAGGACAGTCAGGCCTTCAGGGCACCGGAGCACCACCACTTGCAGTTACACCAGCTCCGGCCTCTACTGCTCCAGCTTCTTCCGCGACCCCGGAGATCATGTTCTCATTGTCAGCATTACTTGGGTCTGCGAGTCGTCCTCTCTTCTCTCCACTGCCTGCGACCTCACTCTTCCAGGAGTCACCCTCAGCAGTGCAGTCAGTTGGCCTCCCCGTCGTACCACAGCCACTACCTTCAGGGGGAGGCGGAGAGGTGTCCTTAGTTCAGCAGTCGTCACAGCCGGCAGCATCAGCTCTTACTACTTCAGATGTTGACACATCCTCTGCTGAGCCGGCTACTACCTCCACGGATCCTCTCCCCGGCAGTGCTAGCACCAGAGCCTCGACGACAGCTACACCTCCAGTCAGCTCAGCACCTGCCGGCAGCTCAGATCAGCAGCTCCCTTCCGTCACCGAGGATCCTCCGTCTGACGACGACGATGATGATGACCCGGATCGCTTCCTCGCCGTCCCTCGTCAGCCAGATCAGTAGCTATCCTTTTTGGGCTTTGATGCCAAAGGGGGAGAGGGAGTGAGAGTCAGGGGGAGGGTAGCACTAGAGAGAGCTCGTGATCAGGACCTTTGATGTTTCTTATTGTATTATATTTGGTGTTAGTTCATGGATATTGTATTATATTTGGTGTTAGTTCATGGATATGTACATTTGTCATTTGAGCATGCTGAGCTTTTGAGACATATCTATGGATTTCGTTTGAGCCATTGAGTTCTTTGATTCTCTCTTTTCGAGTTTACTTGTGTTTATTCGTGCCTTATCTTTCTCGCTCTCTCGTTATTTATGTCTGTGTTGTCATCAATCACCAAAAAGGGGGAGATTGTAAGCATCTAGGCCCTTAAGGTATGTTTCGGTGATTAATGACAACCATTACTGTGACTAATGAGTTTGTGCAGTTTTATAGATCATTATCGCTCATTTGGTTATATGTCAAAAGAGGCCCCAAATTTTCATTATTCAAAAAGGCGATCTCGGCATTCAACTCAATAATATGTCAAGACTAAGGATCTTTTTAGTCCTAAGTGTCATAAGGTTGAGCAGGACACTTAGGTTAGTATAGGTTTTATAGTTTTGTAATGATCGCACTATTAAGAGGGGTTTAGGCTTAGTAACTTGAGCATGGACATGGTCATTTGAAAATGGATGCACACAATGGTCACTCAGGTTTCTAGAAGCTCAAATAAGTGGTTCACAACTTATATCTCAAGAATATTTGGATTTCATTCAAGACTCAAGTCAGAAAAGGCAAAATCAGAAAAATCCTTAACACCGGTTTAACCGACGTCTCAAGTTTTCTATACGTCGGTTAAACGAGGTCAGCAGGTCTGGACAAGTCAATACACCGGTTAAACCGACGATATTTGAAATTGGACGTCGGTGCAGTTGCCCAGAGACATGGCTTTCAGTTGATCAGTGGGCAACTAAACTCACCGGTTAAACCGACGATATTTGAATTTGGACGTCGGTGCAGTTGTCCAGAGACTTGGTATTTCAGTTGATCAATGGATGCTACACTCACCGGTTAAACCGATGATACGACGGTTAACCTGCCCAAAGAGTAACAGCTAGTTTTCAGAATGGGTAGTTTACATTCACCGGTTAAACCGACGATGACTATTGGAGGGACGTCGGTTTAACCGGCGCTACGCAGTTTTCTGGCTGCTTTTTCTCCAACGGCTCTATTCGTGTGAGCTGCCTATATATACCCCTCCAATGGGTCATTCTAATCTTCTTGACACCAGGCAACACCCAAACACACATACTATAGTCAAGAGCCACCTTGAGCTTCATCTTTTCATACACTTGGTCATTCAATCATTCAAGAAGCAAGATTAAGGACTTGAGTAGAGAGAAGCTTGTGTGCATCCATTCTTGGTGATTGGTTCTTGCTCAAGTGAAGGCCTTAGCTTGTTACTCTTGGTGATTGGCATCATCTAGGCGATCTTGGTGATCGAGGTGATTCTCGCGGAGCTTGCCAAGGATTGTGGAAGCCCGGAGAGGAGATTTGTACGTGGCTTGATCTCCACCACACCGGGATGGTGAACGGAGACTCTTAGTGAGCGCCCTCGTCTTGGTGACTTGGGAGGTGACAATACTCTTTGTGAGTGTCACAACGTGGATTAGGGGTGTGTGCCAACACATCGATACCACGGGAAAAATCCGGTTGTCCCTTGTCCACTTTACTTATTCAAGCATTATCTTTCATGCAATTCATTCATGTGCTTGATTTAGAGATCACTAGTTAGCTCTACCTTGCTAGGCTTTATCTCTTTTTATCTTATCTAGCTTGTGTAGGTTGTTTAGTTATCCGGTTGGTGAATTGGTGCCTTTCTAGTTTTGCATAGGTTAAGGTTGCTTTATCTTGTTTTAGAAATTGAAAAAAGGCCCAATTCACCCCCTCTCTTGGTCCATCGATCCTTTCAGCCGGGCTACACAGGGATGCCAATCGGTGGCGACCAAATTCTGGCGAGGGGGCTCACTGGGTATACTTAGCCCATAACAAGACCATGAAGGATTGAGAGGCTTTGGTTTTCTTTTTGCTGAAAAGCAACAAAGAGTATGATCTAACTTTCATATTTTAGCTTTCAGATTCTTGTGGCATTAACCATTCTAGGTAAGCACCTATACTAGACAAGCAAGGTAGATATTAGCATTCCTCAGATTATTTCAACAATGGTTTCCGTTCTTACTCTATGTGGTAGAAGGAATAAGCAGTCTCAATCTCCGTGAGAAACAGACGATTCTGAATCGAGTTTCTTAACCTTGCAAGGGTAAATCTAACTCACACGCTTGGAATATCCAATGATCATCCTGAAGCAACCGTTTGCTTTCATTCCAACTCGTGGATTAGGGCCACCACAAGCGACTGCAGGACCATACGCACATCCAATATGCAGGACGTACGTTTGTAGCGCGACTACATGACCGTACTCCTGTCCGTTGTGCGGAGCATATTTCCACACGTTGGTGCATGTGCGAAAAACCAAATTACGAGTGGTGGGAGGTATGTCCACTCCTCGGGCCGATTGGTTACTAGGCTTACCGCTTTCCATATTTCGCGGCATGTGGCTAGTACTTTCAAACGCTTAATCACAGCTACCACACACTGCGACCTTATCAACTTTTGTCAACATAGATAGGGTAACCTTTCAAGTTATGATACTGCACATGACCCCGTCCATCATCCTTATAGTGATTGCAGAAGAGTAAACATTCAACTCCTATATCGCGCGAGTGACCGAAAATCACTCGACTTCTGCCGGTCCTATTAGCAGAGCATCTATTCGATAAGAACTCAGGCACAATACATAGGTTCCTAATATTCATGCATCTAGGGTTCCATATCAACTCCTAGACTTAATGCATAATGTAGATATATAAGGATAAAACTGTATAAGTGTAGTAATTTAAAATACTGGGTTATGTATCGGGGCTTGCCTTCTTGAGCGGGGTTGGGGTCAGGGATGTCAAAGACTTCCGAACCTTGGTTCGGGGCTTCAGTTAAATTCTAGATGACGTTCACTGGGTCTTCAGAAAACCCTTGCTCGTTTTCCGGGACTAGTTCGTAGTCTCCGTCGTCGAGTGTTGTTGACTCTACATGATATGCAATAATTTGAATTAGGTGGTTCTTGAGTTGAGAATTTTATTTCACGATAAAGATGCAATCTAGCAATGGATAAACACAACTTCATAACACAAGCAATTTGAATTTAACCCTACTATGGGTATCTCAATTCAATTATCATAATTAGTTGAATTAATTGAATTAGGTTAACAAGTTTGATTTTTATTTTGAAATCCACAAAGGCTATGGCCTTGAATATTTGTGGGTAAGCTTACTTCTAGCAGATAAGCATACTATGAATTTTTCATAATTTTCTAAAAACAGAAACTAAAGCATTTAAATTAGGTTCAAATTTCAAGTTTAAATTCAAATCTTAGACAAAATAGAACCATAAATTCTTGAAAAATTTACTATGAACTACTCAATTATAGAACATTATATGGTAAAAAGATCTAAGCCTGAAAACCTTAGTAACATGTTTAAATAAATTTTAACCAATTCAAGCTTAATTTGCATAAGTTTAAATTAATTTAGGCTAGTGTTCAGTACTATAAGTGAGATTTTCACAAAAGCTCACTCATACCCTAAACAGGCTACACACCAAAAATCACAGATAATAGAGCTAGCATGCAAAAGTTACACTTAAGATACCCTTTTGCTAAACTTTAAAATAACTCTAAAAATATTTCATTTCAAACTGAACTCTAGTAACAAAAGTTATAGAGCTAGACTTCTGGACCACAACAAAACTAGTTTGGCAATTTTTAGATTTTTCTACAAATTCCTACGGATTTTCAAATTGGCTGATTTGAAATGGGGGGTACTGATTTTTCACAGAAGGACCCCTGGAAAGATTTGAATCTTTGCAATTGGGTCCTTGGCCGGGCTACACAGGGATGCCAATCGGTGGCGACCAAATTCTGGCGAGGGGGCTCACTGGCAGTGAGGGAAGAGTGGGGGAAAAGGTTTAGGAGCTCACGGCGGTCACGGGGGTGGCCGGTGTTGGGGAATTGAAGGGCCGAGGCGGCGAGTCGACGGCGAACAGGGGCGGGCCGCGGGACTCCGAGGGGCGGCGATGGCATTCCGGTGGCCGGAGGGCAGGAGAGCGGCGGGGAAGTAGCTAGGAAGCTTCCTCGCAATGATGTGGTGCTGATGGTATGCTTGGCCAGGGCTGAGAGACGGCGAGGCGTCGGGATGGCGATGAGACCGAGCGGCGGCGGAGCTTGAGCTCACCGGCGCAGTGGTCTGGTCGATCTAGTGCGAGAGAGCGAAATTGGGCAGGTCTGTGAGCATCAGTGGGTGGTGATGATGCTACTTAAGCACTGGATCGAGGGTGGGAGGTGGCGGAGGCGGCTGTCGACGGCGAGCAGGAGCTACGGCGGAGCTCCGGCAAGGCGTCGCGCACGGGAAGGAGGAGAAGCAGAATGGGCGTGCGTGAGTGCAAGAGTGAGTCCGTGGGGAGCTCAGGGACGTACTTCAAGTCGAGGAGGAGGCACGGCGAGCGAGAGCAGGTGCTGGCAAGCTCGGCGGCACGCGTGGCGGTTCGGGAGGCGGCGGCGCGACGTGGAGGAGCAGGGAGAGGGCCAGCGCGGGGTGGGGAGCGGCGGGTGCGGTGATGGAGCGGCACGTGGCGCGAAGTAGAGCGGTGCGAGGGTAGCTGGGGCTCGGGAAATCAGCCGGCGAGGGCGGCGGGGTCAGGCGCAGAGAGAAGCAGAGCAGGGGGACTGGAGGTAGACGAAGGAGGACTAGTGTGCAATTTATAAAAAATGCAGGGACTCCACTGTGAAGCCAAGTTAATTTTCAAACCATAGCTCAAATGAAAATGTGCCCAAAAGCAAAAGTGTAGAGCTTAACAAGATACAACTTTGATTTAAGGTCCAGTTTCAAAAGATTTAAGGATTTGAATCTATTTTAAAACTTGGTAAAGTTTTAAACTTCGGAGAAATCCTATTTAAATTCTACACTCCACTTGAATCCTTAGGGTAGTTTCACTTCTATTTGTGGTTTAAAAGTAAGTTCTTGCCTTTTTGCAAAACAACCTTCACATGTTTTGATTTTTACCTCCCATTCTCACCCATTTTACACTAAAGGACTTAAATTTTCCAGAATTACAAAAAGATCCTTTTGCTTTGCATTAAAGTTTTAGCACACATACAAAAGATCAAACATACACACTTTATACTAGAATCTAGTGTGTTTTAATCCTAAGTACCTGAATGTCACAGCAATTACCCCAGAACCCAGATACTGAAAGGTTGTGGCACCTAACACAGAAGGCTATTGTCCAACTGCATCAGCAAGACCCAATGCCCTGGTGTAGCGCACCCGTTCAAGATTCGAATGCCACATGAGCACCGGCCCCCCAGGCCAGTCACACCTTAGGAGGAAGACCCAACCCTCGAAGGGACGACAACTACCAGCACAACCAGGACAACTGGGGCATGTAGGACAACCAAAACACTTAGCAATCCGCTCGTGCCCACGCTGAGCAAGAAGTACAGCAGCCTCCCCAACAATGAGGCAACCAGCAGATCACGAGACCTCAGGCCAGGGATCACTCTGCACGAGGCCAAGGCCACCACAAAGACTTCCACGACATGCCTATAGTCGACCTAAGGCAAAAGATCAACAAGGGCTACAACGCGTGTGATGTAATCGAGGCAAGACGCTAGGAACGCGGCGACGATCCTCGTGACATCGATGACAGCAATAGTTTCCCAGCCTTCACCCACAGCATTGTCACCCGCGACTACGTGAAGACTTTCAAACCAATCGACATCACCAAGTATGACGGTAAGAAAGACCCACGGCAATGGATTTGTTGCTACTCCCCTGCCATTGAAGTATCAAGTGGCTCCAATACTACCAAGATCATCTACCTCCCGATGGCCCTAGAGTCCGCACAGCTCACCTGGCTTGAAAGCCTCAAGCTCGACTCCATCGACTCCCGGGAGGATCTGAAGAACGTCTTCATCGACAACTTCCAGGGCTCGATGCTCTGGGTAGGTACTCGACATGACTTGTCATAGGTCAAGCAGGGGGAGAACGAGACCCTGAGGTCCTACACCAGGCG
Source organism: Panicum hallii (assembly GCF_002211085.1). Taxonomy (NCBI): domain Eukaryota; kingdom Viridiplantae; phylum Streptophyta; class Magnoliopsida; order Poales; family Poaceae; genus Panicum; species Panicum hallii. The sequence continues at coordinate 20,967,789 of NC_038049.1, forward strand.
CTTCTTCGAGATGTGCACCACCATCGCCAACATCACCGATGAGGAACGCCATCCACTGCTTCCAAAACGGCCTCACTGTGAAGCACATCTACTGTGACTTCGAATGTAACTGCCCCAAGACTGCCATGGAGCTTCGTGACATGATGCAGCGATGGGCCAACTAGGAGGATGAGGAGAACGAGCGCTTCCCCAAGCGCAACAACGACAAGCACAGTAGCGGCAACCGCTCCGACAAAGGCCAGTGGAACTACTCGGAACCATCCCGAAAGCGCAAGCCAGATGATCAAGTCGTGGCTGTTGAGCGCAATCCGCGTGGCAAGAAGTCGGGGAATCAACAGGGTCAATTTGAGAAGATCCTGCACAAACATGGCCGATGCACCCGAAGTCTAAGCATACGCTCATCCAGTGTGTCAGCCTCCGCAAGTCTCTCAACGCTCTGCTCCCTGATTAGGACGAGAAGGAGAGGGACAAGGAAGACGAGGAGGGAGACAAGTCAGGGGCCCAGGGATTCCAAGATCCCAAAAATATCATCAACGTCATCTTTGGTGGCGACGGCAATTTCCAACCAAGAGTGCACAGAAGCTTACTCTGCGCGAGATCCTATCTATGGAGCCAGCCATACAGAGGGCCTTGAGATACATCAAGGTCCCGATCTCCTTCTTCATAGAGGATCAGTGGATCAGCTTCTCCGAGCTGGGAAAATTCCCGCTTGTTCTGGACCCTGTAGTGGCCAGTTCATAGCTAACACGAGTACTCATCGACGGTGAGAGCGGTCTCAACCTGCTCTTCATGAGTACCCAAAAAAAGATGGGGCTGGACATCTCCAAGATGCTCACCCCTAGCAAGTCTCCATTTTATGGTAACGTTCCAGGGAACGCGGCTGCACCGCTCGGCTCGTTGACCTTGCTAGTTACCTTCATGATAAAAGAAAACTACCGCATAGAGTACATCAAGTTCGAGGTGGCGAACTTCGAGTTGTCATATCACGCCATCCTCGGCGGACCAGCTCTAGCCAAATTCATAGCCGTACCCCATGACATCTACCTGCTTCTTAAGTTGCAGCTCCAGCCAACATGTCAGAGCATTGGGTCATGTAGTTCGATAGTTCTCTCAAATTCTAAGTTTGAAAACATGAATTTTTTGGGAATTCTTGGAGAAGTTTCACAAATTTCATGGATTTGATACATAAATCCGTGAATTTGGCTATTTAGTTTAAGACCTATTTGGATCATACGATTGAACTTTAGACCTAAACTTTAGATCTATTAGGTGATTGAAACAATAAGAAAATTAAAAGGTGAACTAAATTTTAGTCACATCCCGAGTAATCATTAGTCCATTAGTCCTTCAAGCCATCTAATTTGGACTAAAAGCTATTAAAAGGAGCCTACAGTCCAAGGAATGACCAAAGTACCACTCCACCTTATCCCTTTACACGTGCAATAAAAGGAAGAGTAAAATTGATTTTGGTGTCTCTCATCTACCTTTTAGTCTTCGGATCCAAACAGGTTATGATCCACCTAACTTTTAGTCCTAGGTGATCCAAACAGTGGATAGTAAAAAGTGGGCTAAACTTTAGTCACGCTCCAACTAATAATTTGTCCATTAGTCATCCAAACCTACCTCACTAAAGCGGTCAAAAGAAGCCAACCATCTATGAAATGACTAGAGTATCTCTCCGAACTAAACTTTAGTCATAGGAAAGTGTAAAATGATTTTTCTATCTTCCATCTAGTCCCTCCATTCGGAATTGTAGGTCAATTTTCTTTTCTAGATATATAATTTTTTCTATGTACTTAGACATAGCGTATAACAAATTATATGTATTTAGAAAAACTAAATAACCTATAATTTTAAATAGGAGTATCTCTTAATTCTATGATGAAATAGGGTATGTGCGACACTCAGGTAATTAGGTTTGTTGCACACTAAATTTTGGTATGGAGTCATGTGCAAAATATGGTGAAAGCATGGTTAAAAATTTAAATGATAAGAAAAGGGGTTGTTTATATAATTATAAATTAATAAAGGTCCTTTAGTGTTAAATAGATGAGAATGAGAAGTGGAATCCAAATACATAAAGGTTGTTTTGGCAAAAGTCAAAAACTTGTGTTTAAATCGCAAATATAGGTGAAACTACACCTAGGATATATATGTAGTGTAGTTTTAAAATAGGATTTATGTAAAGTTTGGAAATCTTGCTAAGTTTTATATTAATTACAAATCCTTAGCTCTTCTGCGAATAAACCTTAAAGCAAAGTTGTAGATTTTGGAAAACCATACACTTTTGCTTTTGGGCCCCTCTCCTTTTGAGCACTGGTTTAAAAGTTATTTATGCATTACAGTGGGGTCCGTGTCTTTTCTGAAAATCACAACCGGGTCCTCCTTCATCTACCTCCCTCCCTCCTCCTCTGTTTCTCTGCCGCGCGCAGCCGCCGCTCTGGCTGGCCATGTGCGCCACCCCCGCCGTCCCAGTGCCGCTCTGCACCCATCCACGTGCCTTCCTCTGCCTCGCTGCCACCTTCCCCGACCCCGCGCTGGCCGCCCCTGCTTCTTCCACGTCGCCCCGCCACCGCCCCGAGCTGCCACGCGTGCCACCGGCGTCGCTAGCTCCTGCTCGCGTGCGCAAAGCCTCCCCTAGCCTTAAGACGTACTCAGCTGTGCTCTATGATCTACTTTGCTCCCCCAAGCACCACTAGCCGCAGCACCTTCTTCTTCCCACGCTCAGCTCTCACCGGACCTTCACCGCACCTTCAGGCCACCGTCGACCGCCACCACCACCATCTCCGGACCCCGATCCAGTGCATCAGCAGCGCTGCCACGACCCACAGAAGCTCACTAAGCAAACCAATTTCCATTTCTTCCACCAGAACTGCCGGACCGCAGCACCGACGAGCTCCTTCCTCCGCCGCCGCTCGGCCTCCCGTCGACCCGCCGGTACAGGGCCTCTCCACCCCGACCAAGGGCACCAACAGCACCACGTCATCTTCCTGAAGCGATCCCGCCCCTCCTTCACCGCCCTCCGTCACCCCAGCCCGCAGAACGCCGGCTGCCATCGCCGCCGGTAAGAGCCCGACGTCCACCCCACCGTCGAGCACCACCCTCCGCCCTGTCTCCGACCAAATTAGGCACGGGGAAAGCATCCCCACACTCCTGTGATGCTCATGCGTGCCCTAGTGGTCCGTGTTCGCCGGCCCCTCGCCACGACCACGAGCACGCCGTCACGGCCGCCGCTACACCTCGCCGCTGGCCATGTTCTACCTCTGCTCGTCGAGCACATCACCCCCCAACCGGCACTACATGTCCCGTAGGTCTTGCTGAGCTAGTCCATCCTCGCCGGAGACCTCGCCGTCGTCGAGAACGCGCCAGAGCAGATCCACCGGCCGCCGTCGGGGAGAGTCAAGGGCACGTCTGCGAATAGTTTTCCTGTTCTAAGGGCCCATGTGCAAGAAACCAAGGACCCCGATGTAAACCTCCTTGTTATTTCATGTGAGCAAGGCTGCTGGCTTGTAAAATCGATAGAAAATTGTAGGAAAATCCAAAAAATTGCCAAACCAATTTTGTTAGAAACTAGAAATCAAGATCTACAACTTTTGTTAGTAAAGTTTGGTATGAAACTAAATGCATTTTGATCTATTTTAAACTCAAAGTAAAAGAGTATCTTGTGCATAACTTTTACATACTAACTTATTTTCTTATGATTTTTGGTATGTAGCTTCCTTAGGTCATGTATGAGTTAGTGTAAAAATTTCAAGCTTAGCACTATTTTGTAGTTTAAGTTCTTTTGAACTTGTGCAAATCAAATTTAAAAGGGTTTGAATTTAGTTAAGCATGTTCCTAAGGTTTATTTGTTTAGATCTTGATAATTAGTTCATAATTAAATTTTCAAGACTTTATAATTCTATTTACCTAAAATTTGAATTTAAACTTGAAGTTTGAATTCAAATTCAAACGTTTTAGTTTCTATTTTCAGTAATTCCAGTACTATAACCATAACTTAAATATAAATGGTAAATTGAGATTAAACCCCCTTGTTTCTTGAGTTCATGTGTGTTAATTATTGGATTGCAACTTCATTGTGAAATAAAATCTTTAACTCAAGCACCATCTCACCTAAATTATTGCATATCATGTAGAATCAACGGCACTCGACGATGGAGACTACGAGCTAATCTTGGAACAAGACCAAGGGTTTTCTGAAGACCCGACAAACGTCGCCGAGAGTCTAACTGAAGCTCCGAACCAGAGTTCAGAAATCTCTGAAACTCCTGCCCCCAACCCCACTCAAGAAGGCAAGCCCCGATGCATAACCCAGTATTTCAATTTATTACAATTTTACCTACATATTATGTATCTTGCATTACATCTAGGAGTTGAAATGAAACCCTAGATGCATAAATCCTAGGAATCCAATGTATTGTACCCGAGTCCTTATCGGCTAGATGCTCCGCTAATAGGACCGGTAAAAGTCGAGTGATTTCCTATCACTCGCGCGATATAGGAGTTGAATGCTTACTATTCTGCAACCACTATAAGGATGATGGACGGGGTCATGTGCAATAGCATGACCTGGAAAGTTTGCCCCGTCTGTGTTGATAAAAGTTGATAAGATCGCAGTGTGTGGTAGTGGTGGCTAAGCGTTTGAAAGTACTAACCACATACTGCGAAATATGGTAAAGCGGTAAGCCTAGTACCTGATTGGCCCGGCAAATGGACATGTCTCCACCACTCGACTTTTATTTTATGTTTACACGCACCGACGTGTGGGAGTACGTTCTGCAGAGCAGACGGGAATACGGTCATGTAGTCACGCTACAGGCATATGTCCTGCACAATTGGTGTGCGTACGGTCCTGCAGTCGCTTGTGGTGGCCCTGATCCATAACCCGGAATATGAGGGAAACGGTTGCTTCGAAACGACTTGTTGGAGTTCCAAGTGTGTGAGTTAGGTTTACCCTTGCAAGGTTGAAATTCGATTCAGAATCGTCCGTCTCTCGCGGAAATTGAGACTGCTTATTCCTTCTGCCACATAGAGTAAGAAGTGTAACTCTTGATGGAATAATCTTGTTAAATGTTAATCTCTACCTTACTTGTCTAGTGTAGGTGCTTACCTAGAATGGTTAATCAAGTAGAATTTGAAAGCTAAAATTTGAAAGTAGATCATACTCTTTGTTGCTTTTCAGCTGAAATTAAACCCAGAACCTTCTCAATGCCATCATGAGTCTAGTTACCTGGCTAAGTATACCATGAAGCGGGTAAGTCTTGCTGAGTATTAGTATACTCAGTCTTGCTAGTTTATCTTTCAGGTATGACCTTCGAGAACCCCACAGGTAGCTCTGCATGGCCAACTTCTGTTCCGTATGGCTGGTCCGTGGAGTGGGATCCGTCCCCAGCTGGCAGTGACCCTCCTGAGTGACACCAGGCTTTGGGCTGAGCATGGTGTCAACCTTCGCGACGTGTGTAGTCACGAATTTATTTTCCTTCCGCTGAGAACCTGGACAAGCTGTGTAGCTTGTCGTGTTAAACACTGTTTGTATAAGTTTACGTTAAGTTTGAAAAAGGTTTGTAAATATATTTGCGGTTCTGTAACTTAAAAGTTGATGAGCTGTGCTGTGATTGTAAACTTGCCTTCGTGCGAGGTAAACCTGCTTCGGTCTTGTTCAACCGTGATTGTATCGGGCGGAGACCCGACAGACCAATGGATTGTTCCGTTTGAAGTGCGTTGAGTTAGTATCGGCTGGACAGCGATGACTAGCGCACTTGAGCCGGAATAATTCAGGCGGTTCTGCTACAGTATGAACTAACGACTAAACTTTAAGTTTAGATGCTACTCCCTTCGTTCGAAATTATTAGTCGTTTTGGCTTTTCTAGGTGCATAGTTTTTATTATGCATGTAGATATATATTATGTCTAAGTGCATAGCAAAATATATGTATCTAGAAAAATTAAAATAACTAATAATTATGGACAGAAGGAGTACGGTCTTAGAGCAACTCCAGCAACGTCCCTATTCTAGTCCCTACTTAAAAAGACCGAGGGCAAAAAAAACTTACTCCAGCAAGGTCCCTATTCAGGTCCCTAAAGTACAGAGGCCTCTAGATTCATAAGGAATGCCATAAGTTTCAAGGGTTCTATGATAAGATTGAGCATCTCCATCCTAGTGGCATACCATACAAAGAACATGTAAGATTGCTTGTATTTTGTTCACTGTTCGTAATCTCGCATTCATTTATACTAACACTTAACTTTGTTGTAGATTCTTGAAGCACAGACACTATTTGCAAAAGGGCCACTAAAAAAGTTGTTACAGTTCCTTCATTGTTGGCTCAAGGTGAGGCATTGTCGGAAGTTCCAAGCAATAGAGAACAACAAGAAGAGGCTGAAAGGAATTGGTGCTTGTAGCCTAAGAGGGGGAGATGGTGAATTAGGCAATTCTGAAACCTAAACCTATGGCTCAAGCTAGTTTGCACAAAACATAAACTAGATCATGCTATCTAGATGTACAACTAGGATTTAACTAGTGTGAAAACCTCATCCTAAAGAGTTTTGCAACCTATAGCCAATCCTAGCAAGATACTACGCTAAGAATGTAAAGGCACACAAGTTGCAAGTATGAAATGCGGAAACGTAAAGGAAAGGATGAGAGGAAGCAGACTCTCAACATGATGATTTATCCCGTGGTATTGGTAGGTACTAAGCCACCTCTAGTCCACATTGTTGAAGCACTCACAAAGAGTATTGTTTCCTGGTCACCAAGTCTCTTCCGGGGCACCTCTTGACTTGCCACAAAGGCTCGACCACTAAGGCTCACGCCAAGTCTCCCGGTCACCTTGATGCGGCCTTTACTATGGAGCTTCCCACAAAGGAGGGGTCTCCTCATCCCCGCACAAAGTCATCATCGCCGCTCCACACCAAGGAGGGTCGATGACTTGCCGGCAAGCAACAAGACTCCAAGGGGCTGGCACACTGAGATACAACTTGTGGTTCACTCAAGAACCAGCACACAAGGCAACACCATCTTGCTCTCTCAGTCTCTCTAGAGCTAATCCTAGCACCAACACTCTCAAAGCTTGTGCTAAACCTAAGGATGTGAGAAATGAGCTCTTGGGTGGCTTGGAGAACTTTTTCAGACTGTGGGTAGCTTCTCACGAACTCCAGTAGCCTCAAATGAGCTGGGTAAGGCCTTATATAGGCTAGGGATCCTCTCCTAGCCGTTACATGCTTTTACCCAGAAAAGCGTAAAGTGTCGGTTAAAACGGTCATAGCTGTCGGTTTAACCGGTCACTCTGAATCTACATGCTAGCCGTTGAACTCCAAAAGTCTGTTTCTGCTGACATCATTGCACCGACGCAATGCACCGACAGGTGCCTGTTCAACCGATCTTGAAGGTTTTTGTCCCTTGAACTCTTCTGCGCCTTGAAATGCTCTCTGAGTAATCAACTGACCAATGCACTGACACCTTCTTTTGTACCATCGGTTCAACCGGTGCTGAAGACTTTGCTTGGAAATCCTTCTGGAGCCAAACCATGCTCTCTGAGTAATCAACTGTCCATTGCACCGACGCCTTTGAGCATACCATCGGTTCAACTGGTGCTACTGACTTTTTCTACACTTGATCTCCATTTCAACTGACAGATACACCACCTAGTTCATATTTGATGCCGTCGGTTAGTTCAACCGACACATGAATTCATGCTGAGACTTGTCCAATTCGTCTCTGCATTTTCACTATAACTTGGACACCTTGACAGTGATTTGGACCATCTTGTATATGGATTGGACTCCATCCATGGGACCTACAAATCCTACAACTTGAGCTCACAAATTTGTTAGTCCCATTGACTATGTTGTCACATAATCACCAAAATCACAATCATAGCCTATGGGGCCATGTTCCTTATAGAGGCCAATTGGAAGAAAGCAAGCAAAGGAGAGGTTGAAGACTGGAGGTGATGCAGGACCATACAAAGAAGATATTGAATAGTTGATATTGGACAAGAAGAAGGAGGAGAAACTGAGGGAGGTCATGTGGGAGCAGGAGAAAAAGCTAAAGGCAGACAAGAGGAAGGAGACAAAGATGATTCACTACCAAAAGATATCATTGGAAAAGGAAAAGTTGATGTGGGAACAAGAAAAGAAAAACATGTTCTATGATGTGAGTACCTTGGATCCAGATCAGAAGACATATGTGTTGGCAAGAAGGGTACAAATTGCAGCACAAAACACAGCTCCCTTCAATGCTGGGTTTGGTGGAGGGTTTAACGCTTCTAGTGATGTTAGTGGAGGTGATGTCAATAGAGAGACCATTTAGTTTTTCTTGGGCTAGTTTTTTGCTCATTTGTTTCTCCTACCAGTAGTTTGGAACAAGGGAACCAACAACTTCAAGTGACTTCTAAACTACTTCAACTTCAAGTGGGCTAGTGAAATATTTACCTTGCCAGTAAACTATATGCTCATTTGTCTGATGAAATATGTGTCTCAATATTGCCTTGCTGATATTTTTTGCATTCATGCTTGTTGATATTTTTTGTTTGAAAGTTTTTTAATTCGAATTTGAATTAGTGTCTTTAAATCATGAGTTTGAGTAGGGTTCATCACTATGCTTTAGAAATATTTGCACTTGAATTGTGGTGGTGTAATACGAAGGATATACATAGAGAGGAAAGGAAAAAAAAAGAGGCCGAGAAATAGGAACCTTTGCAGATGCAATAAATACAACTCCAGAAAGTAGGGAAAGCCCCTACTCAGAAAGTAGGGAACCTGAAGTATGAGCTATTGCTGTAATTGTTCTTAGACCAGTCTCAATGGAGGTTCTACAAGAGTTTCATGACATTAAATTTTTATGCCACATCAGCAAATTTGCTGACATGACAATATCATTAAGAGGAGAGAGGAGGAGGAGTTTCAAGGGATGAGAGAGTAGTTTCATCCCTATAACACTCCTTCATCACAGTTAGTGGAGCTAGGATGTTTAGGATTCCTTTCCTCTAAATTGAATTTGGTAGAATGGAACAGTCCGAATCAAAATTGAATTTGGTAGTGGAATATTCCCAGGAGAATTTGAATTTGGTCGAGGGGAACATCCCAATCACAATTGAATTTGGTAGAGGCTGAAAGTCTCTGATCCGCACCCACGCTTGTTATTACTCCCTTCGTTCCAAATTGGACGGAGGTAGTATTTTGTAACAGAAGAGCTTCCGTTCCAAATTGGATGGAGGCAGTATTTTGTAATAGAAGAGCTGGATCAGCTCAGAAGGAAATGCTGCACAATGCTGAGTTTGCGGGTGACCGCCAGGAGCGGTTATGGCGGTCGCTCCACCGTGCGCTTGCCTCTTTCCTTTTTTTTCTTTTTTCTCTTTTCTATTTTCTTTTTCTTTTTTCCCTTTCTATTTTTTCTTTTTTCCCTCGTGGGCGGACCTCTCCCTTTTTGTTTCTTTTCTCTTTTCTTTTTTATTCATTTTTATATTATATTTTCAACATATCTGCATATAAGTTATGCTATAAAAGTTGGGAGGAAAAAAGTTATGCTATTTATATTCGTCATAAAAGTTGTGCTATAACATTATTATGTAACAAGTTGGGAGGAAGAAGTTATACGTATAAACCGAATGGTGTTCAGAAGTTGTATGTATAAGTTACGCATATAAGTTGTATATGCCCCGAAAGTTATGTTAAAATCATATTCCGGATAAAGTTGTATACATAAGTTATGTGCCAACATTGTATACATAAGTTATCATATTTCCAAAAATGGAAAGTTGCCGAAATAAAAAATTTCCGAAAAAAGAAAGTTCAGGGGTGGGGGGGGGGGGATTGACCGCCAGCGGGGCTGCTGGCGGGCGCCCGCTAATCAGCAATCCCCGAAATGCTGAGGCCATGTGCCTATGTAGGGCGGGCCTATGGGTGGGCATTCGGGTAACCCGGTAATTTGGGTTTTAGAAATTTCAGGTTTTCAAAATTGCTACCCGAAATTTGCCTAAAAACAGAAGAATCTGACAATTCAGGTACCCGAAAATTCGGGTTCGGGTTCGGATATTCCTGAACTACCCGAGAATATGTGAGATTGCTTGCAAAATTTGTATCATTTTTACATGAATCAAAAAGAAATTAAAAATAAAAATTATAAATAGTAATAAAGTCGCACAACAAGCTAACAAGCTTACAAAACAAGGCAGTAGATCGGATCGACACCCCAAAGACTTCAATCGGGACTTGGTCCAGTGTTACGTCATGGATTTGCAGCCGTCCTCTCGGTCGATGCTGAGGCAACACGGATCGAGGAGCTGCAAGACGCCAACCGAGGGGGGCAGGCTGCAGCGGAAGGAGCTCAGGATCCAGGCGCGTTGTGGCCTTGTGGGTGAGCACACGCATGAGGGAGACTAGCTGACTGCTTCCACCGTGGTCTGGGCGGATGAACGAGATGCTGAGAGTTGGGCGGCGGCGGAAAGCATGAGGTGGGAGGAGCGCAGGAAGAAGATAAGATAGGTGAGTGGATGCGTATGGAAGGATGGAGTGGGCTAAAATTGCAGCTACCGGTACAATAATGAGCTGGGTTGAAAATACTTGGGCTGCTGGACTACCTGAAGTTCGGATTTTTTTTTTGAGTTCGGGTACCGGTGTTCTAAACCTAATTTACCCATAATAATTTCGGGTACCGGAACGTGCTACCCGAAGTAGTGATCGGGTTTTTCAGGCTCGGTGGGTTTGGGCTCGGATTTTTCGGGTTCAGGTTTGGGGTAATACGCCCCGCCATAGGCGGGCCCATCCTGACCGCATAGTTTGGGCGGCCGCAGATTCCCCCGTTGCCATTGGAGAATCCAGCCAAACTGCTCCTCCCGGGTCGACCAATCCCAAGCGCCGCCGGCGACGACTTCTCTCTCCTTCTCGGCTTTATTTCCCTCTTCCCGCACGCCCGACGACCACCACGAGCGCCGTTCCAATCCCCCGGCCGCGTCGTCGGCCTCCCCACCAGTAGCTGCCGAGCGATTCCCGCCTCCTCCCTCTTGTCCTAGGCACGAATCACGGGTGACTAATTGGACTCTGTTTCTCTTTGCACCATCCATCATCCGCAGATTCTGTGCTCCGTGGTGCGGGCGGCGGGGGCAGGTGGTCGTGAGGGCGAGGAGGGATGAGGCTGGCGCCGAGGGAGGCGGAGAAGCTCGCCCTGCACAATGCTGGGTTCCTCGCGCAGAAGCGCCTCGCCCGGGGCCTCCGCCTCAACTACACCGAGGCCATCGCGCTCATTGCCGCGCAGGTGAGCGAACCAGGACGCCGCAGCCAGCTCCACTTTCTGCTCTGGTAGTCAAAACGAAATAGTATGCTTCTGGTGCGCGTACGGACAAAGTCACGCGGAATCGTGACCCGTGCTCTTATTTTTGTTTGGATACTCCGCACATTCTCTGTGGGGTAATGTACTTGTAATGCGCAACAGGCTGTTGGGATGCTGCGTGCATAATTCTTCTTTTTGAAGGATTTGCTACGTGCATCGTGAGGTTTTCCTAATTTTTATGGAAATAGCATGAGGTCAAGGACTTGTCCCATAAAGCAATGAAGAGATATTCCCCATTCTGGCATTCTGCTAATTGCTATGTAGCGGATGTTCAGATTCTCGGTTTTTCCTTTTAGCCCATCCTGCACGGCCATGCCCTCAGGCCTCATTTGCAGTTAGCTTTCCTGAAGAATATGCAATGGGGAATGGTCCCAGACGCAAAGTGCTTCTGAAGTTCTGATTTTGTTGGTCTGGCAACCACTTTTCTTGCCAGATTCCTCTGACATGATTGAATTAATTCCTGGCACAGATTCTTGAGTTTGTCCGGGATGGAGATAAAACTGTGACAGACCTGATGGACTTGGGGAAACAGCTGTTGGGCAGGTGGGTTTGCATTCTGCCTGAATTACTACGCTTTCCTGCATCGTTAGGTTCACCCAGCAACTGCAACATAAAAACTTGGCGTTGCATCACTCAGATGATAATGGAAGACTACTGGCATGAGTATTTTAAACTTTGAACCATCAATGCTTTTGAAAATTACTTAACTGGATCTGGGTGTGAATATTTTTAACAGTAGCTGACTTCACCAGAGACAGTACTTTTTAATGAATACAATAAAATGCCTACATGCTGCTTTGCCGTTGAAGAATAGCTAGCCTTATCTGCTCATGTCTTCTGAAAATTTTTGAAAGCTTGCCACTTTATTTGTCACTTGAAATGAATATGTCACTGATTTAGTTATTGTGCTGATCATCTGTTTTTTTTTTAAAAAAAATCAGTATGTCTTATGGCAATTTATACTTTTAGTCCTTATCTCAAATCTTACACTTATGACTACTTTCTCGACATACTTGTTTAGTTGCTGTGATATAACCCTTAAGCTCTGACAGTTTTGCTTTTCCCTTCCCTGCCAGGAGACAAGTTCTTCCAGCTGTTCCATACCTTTTACATACTGTACAGGTGTTCTTTGCTCATACTACATGATGCTTACCATTTCCATTCGTATGCATCCAGATGTTATAAATGAAAAGCATTTCATGCGTTCAGAAAGATCTGAAAAGTTTTGTCTCTATTGTCACTGTGTCATCTAGGTCGAAGGAACATTTGTGGATGGAACAAAACTAATCACTGTACATGAGCCTATTTCTTTGGATGATGGAAATTTGGAGCTAGCACTGCATGGTTCTTTTCTCCCAGGTCGTCTATTCTGATCAGCATAATTTGTTCAATTATGTTCAAACTATTTTCTGAATGATATGGTTATAAAATTCTTTGATTAATGCATTTATGGAGTCTCTGGGGATGTGCCTGTTTCAGAATGTTTTTCTAGGGCAGTGCTGTTCCTAAAAGTCTTTCACCAATTCTGTTTTTCAAGAATACTTCACTAGTGGAAACAATAAGGTAAAAAAAGAACTGTACACAATAATATTTAACTGCTGCAGTGCCTTCACCTGAAAAGTTCCCCGGGGGTGATGTTGAAGACTATCCTGGTGAAATACATTACAGTTCTGGTCGCATAGTTCTAAACCTTCATCGCAGGGCTTTAACTTTGAAGGTTGTTAACAAGGCAGACAGACCTGTTCAGGTAGGGCACCTGCATATTTTTGTTTGGACCCTGGTGCAAATCTACCGAAACTTCCGTTTCTATTCACCTTTCCTATCAGAATGAAAAAAAATGCTGTGTTATTTTTATTTAAACTTTTAAAGAGGAGATAGGCTTAAACTCGTTTTCAAAATGCCTCCCCATTAGTTAAATTTCAATGTTACTCAATTGATGGCATGATGGCATCCCTCTTGGCTAATGTTTAGCACTCAATACATTTGTGGCAGGACATGATTTTGAACTGACAAACGCATAATAATGAGTTCAGAGAACATTTGTCCTGTTCTACCATGTTAGGTTGAATGTGTACAGATGTTTGGAACTATGTAAAAGGTTATAGAATTTAGTCGATCTCACATTATGATCGCAGCATCTATATTGATTTTAAAAGTAAATTTAAAATGCAAATATTTGAATATTTATCTAATCCTTAGTCTTTAATATGAAAGTTTTCACAAAGGAAGCATCCTATTCATCTTTTTTTTTCTCGAATGAGCAGGAGAACTGCGCATCATTATATTAAGAAGAAAAGGGCGGGGGTTTTATCCCCCAAACGTTACAGGTATAAAGGGGCTGTAACACTCCCTTATTTACAACCACACTGACTCTCTTGCCAAACTAAGACGGTACCAGGACTAGACCAAACTCTTAACTGTCCCTAGGCACCAGGGCGAGGAGATAAGAAACTCCTCTAGCCCCAGCCAAAGACCACTGCTGCAGATCTTCAAAGGTGGTCGAGAGGATGTTAGAGATACTAGGTGAAGCGCCATCAAACACACATCGATTGCGGTGATTCCACAAATTCCAGGTTCCCAGAATTATGATGGAGTTCAATTCATTAAGGACCTGACCGGACACCCTTCCACTTGCACTGATCCACCAATCATCAAAACTTTCATCCTCAAGGTTTGGAGCCAACATTTGTAGGCCAAATTTCTGCAGAATAAAGAACCACATCTGGCGAGCAAAAACACAAGAGACTAAAAGATGGTCAATTGTTTCCTGAGCCTGGTCACAGTGGGCAGGCAGCAGGATGTTGTAACCCTTTTCTTGCCAGCCGGTCTGCTGTCCAGCATCTTTTGTGTGCAGCTGTCCACAAGAAAAACTTACACTTGCCAGGGGCCCAACTCTGCCAAATTCTCCCCCATGGTCCAAACTGAATAGCTCCAATAAAAAGAGCTTCATATGCTGATTTTGTGGTGTACTGGCCACAAGTGGAGAATTGCCAAATACGTGTGTCTTCAACATCTGGCTGCAGCTCAACATTTGATAACAGCTCCCATAGGTGAATATATTCAGTCAGGACTTGTACTGTGAGTGCACCTCTTATGTCAGAAATCCATTTTCTATTGTTGAGAGCATCAAACACTTTTCTTTTCCTTGCTCTGGCACCCACTGCTCCAAACAGATTAGGAAAGGACTGTTGTAGACTTTGGCCATCAAGCCATCTATCAGTCCAGAGACAAGTATTCTTGCCATTGCCCACTTCTAAAATAATGGCAGCTGCAAAGAAAGCTTTTACCTGTGGTGAAGATTGGATAGGAAAGAAGGCCCATGGTTTTCCAGGTCCAGTTTTTTGAAGCCACAGCCACCTTAGCTGCAGGGCCCATCACAAGTTCTGGAGGTCAGATATTCCTAGGCCTCCCAATTCAGGTGGTCGAGTGACTTTGGGCCAAGCAATTAAACAGTGACCACCCCTTACATCTTTTCTGCCCTTCCACAGAGAGCCCCTCCTAATTTTATCAATGGCCTGCAATGTCCCAGTTGGGAGATCCAGAGCTAGCACTAGATAAATCAGCATGGAAGTGAGGACATACTGGACTAAAACACTTCTACCAGCTTTTGTGAGCAGATCGGCCTTCCAGCCAGGTAATCTGTCAGCAATTCTTTCAATGATGGGCTGAGCCTGAGCTTTGGTAAGCTTGTGGGGTGAAAGTGGCACTCCGAGATACTTGCACGGGAAATCAGACATCTGACAAGGAAGATATGTCTGCAATAGAGTTCTGTGTTCCTCCAAGCAATGTATGGGTACAACAGTACTCTTCTGTACATTCGTTTTCAGACCTGAGGCTTCTCCAAACAGCTGCAATATGTCCAAAGTGGCCCTGATATCGCTGGATGAAGGCTGAAGAAAGATGACTACATCATCTGCATACAGGGAGATACGGTGCTGTAGGTTTCTTCCGGATAGTGGTTGTAGGAGTCCCTCCTCTGAAGCCTTTTTCACAAGATAGCACAAAACATCCATGACAAGAATAAATAGCATTGGGGACAGCGGGTCACCTTGTCTAAGACCACGCCGATGCACAATCCTTTTACCTGGGGAACCATTAAGCAGCACTTGTGTGGACGAGGTAGCCAAAAGACCGCTAATGGTATCCCGCCAAATAGGACCGAAACCCAAATTTTGCAGAACTTCCAATAAGAAAGGCCAGGAAACTGTGTCAAAAGCCTTGGTGATATCAAGCTTTAACAGAAAGCGTTCCTGTTTTTGCTGGTGCAGAAATTTAGTTGTATGTTGAACCAACATGAAATTATCAAGGATAAACCAACCTTTAATGAAAGCACTCTGATTTGGTTTATACCAGTTGGTCCAATCGACCAGCAAGCCTATTCACTAGGAGCTTTGTGATGAGCTTTGCGAAAGAATGGACCAGACTGACTGGTCTAAAATCCCTGATGCTTGCAGCATCATCCTTTTTTGGAATGAGAGTAATGTAAGCAGAGTTAAGCAACTCGAAATTGCATAATTTCCTACTCCAAACAGCTGACACTGCCGCCATGATTTCAGGTTTAATTTGGATCGTTTAATGTTGGAGTCCCCCTTCTTTGTTTTTTTTCAAGGAAACCGTTCTCTTTCCTTAATCATAAAAAATATTTTCTTAGACTTGTGCAAGTTTAAGTTTTCTCATTACCAATTTTTACATTATTTCTTGTGACGGCTTTGATCCAACTGCCAATTTGGATGCAGTGTAAATACTGTGTGTAATAAGGTTAGTTGACATGGTATTGCACTCTCATTTACTATTTATTGAAGGTACAAGCCTTTTTTTAAAAAAATATTCACTTCTAATCTTCAAGAAAAAAATTAAATATGTTTTGCTCTTGCAGATTGGAAGCCATTACCACTTCATAGAGGCCAATCCTTACCTAGTTTTTGATAGAAAAAGGGCCTATGGCATGAGGTTGAACATACTTGCTGGAACAGCTGTTCGGTTTGAGGTGATTTTATTCTATCCATGCTTACAGAAATTTTCTGCCGGAGGTTGAACATACTTGGCCTCCTACTTAGTTTCATGAATATACTGCACATACCAATTATAAAACCTCCAGAATCTGATATCTATATTTTTTCAGCCAGGGGATGCAAAAAGTGTTACACTTGTAAGCATCGGAGGCAATAGGGTAATCAGAGGTGGAAATGGCATTGGTGATGGTCCTATTGACAGTTCACAGATTAATGAGGTGATGCAGAAGGTTAATTCAAATAATTTTGGACATGAAGATTATCCAGATGCAAGGTTTGTTCTTTCCTATTTATTGATGATCCATGAGAAAGTTAATTGCTTTACTTTTTTTTTGCATAAATTTTATCTTTTGATTTTGTATGCAGGGAAGGTCTTATTGGTGATGGTCCATTTGACTGTACTGTTGATCGTGAGAAGTATGCGAGCATTTATGGACCTACCACTGGTGATAAGATTAGGCTTGGTGATACCAACCTTTTTGCTGAGATTGAAAAGGACTTTGCTATTTATGGTGACGAATGCATATTTGGAGGTGGAAAAGTTCTACGTGATGGAATGGGACAAGCTACAGGGTACCCAGAATCTTCCTGCCTAGATACAGTTATAACAAATGCTGTTGTGATTGACTATACAGGAATATACAAGGCTGATATTGGTATAAAAGGTGGATTTATAGTTGCTATTGGAAAGGCTGGAAATCCTGATGTCATGGATGGTGTTCATAGCAACATGATTGTTGGGGTAACTAACTTTTTCTTGAAGGTTTTATATTAATTTGCTACAGAAAAAACATTTTTTAAGAAATTTCTATACCAAAAATTGTTGCAGGTCAATACTGAAGTTATTGCATCTGAAGGCATGATTATAACTGCTGGTGGCATAGATTGCCATGTTCACTTCATATGTCCTCAGTTGGCAGAAGAGGCAATTGCAAGTGGTTAGGCTTCTTCACTTCTACTACAGATTAAGGGCAAACCAAGTAGAAATTATCGGATTATCTCGATAATTTCATATCATTTAACAAATAAAGGGTGTCAACACTGGCATAAATCATTCCAGGCAGAGCTTGGATGGTTGAAAATCATTAATCACACATGAAATGATATTTCTTATTTAACTTTCAACTGGGATGTGTGTCTTATGTACAATGCAACCAGGATTAGTCAGTGATATGTCTTGAGAACTTTATGTCCATATTTGTGTAGGCATCACGACATTGGTGGGTGGTGGAACAGGACCAGCACATGGAACTTGTGCCACAACTTGCACTCCAGCACCATCTCAAATGAAATTAATGTTGCAGTCCACTGATCAATTGCCAATTAACATGGGATTCACAGGCAAGGTAATTTTGTGTGCTGGGAAAATAAACTAGTACAACATTCAGTATTTCATATATAATATGTACTAAATCTGCTGTATTTTCCAATGTTTATTTTCGGGGTGGGGCCTTGAATAAATAGTCTCAATGATGGAGTACAGTAAAAGAACTTGTGATGATATTAATCTTAGTTGTAAAGCTTCATAGTTGGCATTTCCTACAAATTATTTACATGTTAAATAAGAAAACAGTTGATGAATTTGTCCCAGGCCTTTTTTTATTAAAAAGGCAAAAACCAAACATGGCCCTGTAGTCATTTGAGGGTACCAATAAGTTACTATGTGATTGTTTCCCTGTATTATGAGAACTAAAATATTTTTAGAATGTATTCCCTCCAGTCAATAATTGACATTTGGGATGTCTGAAGTCAACCATTCCGAATTCTGATTGTAAATTACTTATGTGCTGAGTTGGATATTTGAAATCGGTACAAGTACATTTGCATAAAAAATAGTTTCATAATAGCAAAAAGTATGTGATACAAATATATTATAGCAAAAAGTAGTGGCAAAAGTTATGTCCTGGAAGCCGAGTTCAATGTCCAAAAATTGACATTTGTGACTGGAGGGAGTATCATATTGGACTAATACTCTAAAACATTTAAGGAATTTGATTTTCAATCATTGTTTCAAATCTGATTGTCCATGTTCTCCTTGGGAGACTGTGCAGGGAAATACTGCAAAACCTGAAGGATTGGCTGAAATCGTTAAAGCAGGAGCAATGGGCTTGAAGCTGCATGAGGATTGGGGCAGTACCCCAGCTGCGATAGATAATTGTTTATCTGCTGCAGAAGATTTTGATATTCAGGTAAAGGTCTAATGTTATCTATCCTTTCTGGTATACCGTGGTTTACTTATTTCTATGCTTACCTGATTTTGACAGGTCAATATCCACACAGATACCCTAAATGAATCTGGTTGCGTGGAACATACAATTGCAGCTTTTAAAGATAGAGCCATACATACATATCACAGGTATGCAATGCAGAGCAGTGAAATGCAAAGGTTCTATTTTATTTATATAGGTCGATTTGCATCTAAATATCTCCTTTCTAATAGAATATACCCTCAAAATACTTTTTTTTAAATAATGTGACTATATCATAGACAAAGTACTTAAGTACATGATCTATCATGTGGAGCTCATCTACCAAAGCAGGAAGAAGATCAGATGTTCCTGGAGGACAGGAAAGGCATTAAGGGTTCACATATAAAACTTTGTATTGTACTTTGATAAAATTTGTTAAAGGTAAATGTCCTTAGTTAGATTATTCTAAATTAGTTGAAGATTTTTAGAGATTTCTCTACTACAGTATATAGGGAGAGCAAATGGCATCAATTTTGATTAATCAAGTGGTAGATCAATCTATCTTTGCAATCTCCTCTATTCCTGAAATCCTGCCAGCCTTGCTGGTTCTGTATCCAGCCACTAACATAAATGAGGTCCAGAACCACACATTTGCACTATTTTGTTGTGGACTCATTCTTCTACAAGCATACGTATAGGAGAAGGAAAAAACAGGGAGAGTCCACAACGACAGCTATACGTGGCTGAGTTGGTTGCAGCCGAACTTTATTCACGGGAGGGAAAATAGTTAGTTTGTTAGGAGATTTGTTAGTTCAGTTGATGGCTCCTCAATCTATAAAGGGGGTCAGTAGTTTGTACTAGGGTTTTTCATCAAAGAAATAAAGCTCTCCCATTCAGGGGCGAGCTGTTCTTCGATGGTGGCGTCCTCGGCCACTGACGACAACAGCTCGCCGCCGCACTACGTGCTCCGCTCATGTTCCCAAGCCTCGCTCCTTCTGCATTCTCCTCTCCGTTCTCCTCAACGGCCCCCACGCCATAACAATTTGGTATCAGAGACCAGTCCCACGGTCACGCCGACAATGCCGGGCGGTCCGGTCGATGCTGAGACCGACTCCGCGAAGCTGGATCGCATCCTCGCCCAGCTCGCCACCATGAACAACCGCCTGGATGCGCACGACAAGCACATCGCGCGCACGGAGAAGTTCTAGCACGGCGGCGACGACGACCCCGAGACACACGAGGAATCGCTGCCCGACGACCATCGCAGGCGTGGCGATAGGGGCCATGGTGGCGGTGGCGGTGGCGGCGACGACGATGGCTTCTTCCGCGGTCGCGGCGGGCTGCGTGAACCGAAATTGTCCTTCCCTCGCTATGACGGCAAGTCCGATCCACTACCCTAGCTTAACAAGTGCAAGGGTTTCTTCCGCGGCTACAGCACGCTCGAGGAGGACAAGGTTTGGATGGCTTCACTACACCTGGACGGCACGGCGTCACAGTAGTTCTACTAGCTCGAGCGTGACCTTGGCGTCGTCTCATGGACGCGCTTCATATGAACATGCGTTTCGGGCCGCCGTTCTGTTCCAACGCGCTAGGCGAACTCAAGGACCTCTAGCGCACTGGCACAGTTGAGGAGTACCAGCGCCAATTCTTGGCCCCCCTGTGCCGATGCGATCACCTGACAAGACAGCATTAGATCGATCTACTCACCGTAGGTCTGGGCCAGCCTCTGGCTTTGGACATTGAGATGCAATGGTCGGCCAACCTCCAGACGGCCATGAGCTTGGCCCGGGCTTATGAACGCCGATCCGCAGAGGCCGCACGCGCAATCACCACGTCCACTCCGCGGCCAACGCCAAGGTCTCGTCCACCAGCACTGCCGGCGGCGCCATCGACAACGCCAATGAAGCCCGACGAACCGCCGCGTTCCAAAGTTCATCGTCTCTCGGCGGAAGAGATAGTGGAGAAGCGCGCCAACAGCCAATGTTACTTCTGCCTAGAGAAATTCTCCTGGGATCACAAGTGCGCAGCTCGGGGCGGCGTGTTCTGCATCTCCATGGCCGACTCAGAGGATGACGGCGCCGGCATCACCGAGGTGGATGTTCACATCTCGCTGCATGCGTTGACCGGCGTAACATCCGGCGACACCATCCGCATAGGAGAAGGAAGAAACAGGGAGAGTCTAGAACGACAGCTATACGTGGCTGAGTTGGTTGCAGCCGAATCTTATTCACGAGAGGGAAAATAGTTAGTTTGTTAGGAGATTCGTTAGTTAGTTCAGTTGATGGCTCCTCAATCTATAAAGGGGGTCAGTAGTTTGTACTAGGGTTTCTCATCGAAGAAATAAAGCTCTCCCGTTCAGGGGCGAGCTGTTCTTCGACGGTGGCGCCCTCGGCCACCGACGACAACAGCTCGCCGCCGCGCTACGTGCTCCGCTCGTGTTCCCAAGCCTCGCTTCTTCTGCATTCTCCTCTCCGCTCTCCTCAACAGCCCCCACGCCATAACAATTTAGATAGACCTTTTATTGTTGAGTACACAAATTAGCTCTCTTAATACTGTTTTCTACTTTGTAGTTTCAATATTACCTGGTATAGGTGTTAATATATACCTTTCAATTTTCTTCTCATGTTCTTACTACCTTATGGACAGCGAAGGTGCAGGTGGCGGTCATGCTCCAGATATCATCAAAGTGTGTGGGGTAAAAAATGTGCTGCCCTCTTCAACAAATCCAACCCGGCCATTTACTTCAAACACTGTAGATGAGCACCTTGATATGCTGGTACACAATTATCTAAGATAATATGGTCAACACTGTGTGCAAATTTGATGGTAATATGTTTTGGTTAGCGCAGATGGTTTGCCACCACCTTGATAAAAACATCCCCGAAGATGTAGCATTTGCTGAGTCTAGAATTCGAGCTGAAACAATTGCTGCTGAGGACATATTGCATGACATGGGAGCCATAAGTATTATATCATCTGATTCACAGGCCATGGGGCGCATTGGAGAGGTTTGTTTCATGATCATCCTAAATCTATAGCTTCTGTTACTAAAGTTTGTGGAAAGCCTGGATCTCCTTGCCCGTTCAGTACCCATAGATTACCCTGTAGAAAACATACTTGTTCTGTACATTCTTGTGCAAATTTACTGAACACAATTGGTACGATGCTTGCTAAATCAACTTACATTCCTCTTCTTGTGAGCTGGTGATGTGGTAATGACACTGCTTGTTTGGAATGCACCATAGTAAACGAAACAGGGAAATGGCCTAGGAAGTTTGGTTAACCAAAAGCAGAAAGGCCAATACTGAGGACAACTCAAGAATAATTTTTTTGTCAAAAATCTCTTCTTTCTATCCATAGCTGGAAATTGAAGGAACCGCTGTACTTGCTAAATTTGTTTGAGTACAGGCTACATTTTTGTTTAGAACACACAAAGTTAATCTGTGACCATCTGAGTGATCTCTATCATGGATGGTAGTATTATTGGTGGATATATGGTGCACTGCATAAGCAGTAGCAAGTCGAGGCACATCAGGGTTATCTTGTATCTGCTTTTAACAAATTATTTCCACCTTTTATATACCTTGATTCCAAAGTTTATACTTTAATTCCAAACAAATGAAATAATTAGAGCAATTTATGCCTGTAGGTTGAGGAGTAAGCTCCTCGAACGAGTAACTCCTTTTTAGGTAATGACATTACAGCCATGTTGATTCAGTTACATTTGTTTGAACATTGGCTTTTTAGGTGATAACTCGGACATGGCAAACTGCAAACAAGATGAAACTCCAAAGAGGTAGGTTACCTGGATCTGGTGACTCTGATGCTTCCCAGGACAATGACAACCTCCGTATAAGAAGATACATAGCAAAATACACCATAAATCCAGCAATAGTGAATGGTTTTCCAGACTTCATTGGTTCTGTTGAGGTATGTGCTTTTCTTATTACTGAAGAATTTTTATTTACATGTTCCTTATTCGCTGAAGAACTAAAGTCAGACATTCGAGCTTATGCTGTGTACCTTGAAATTGTACTATCAAAGAAGAAAGAATCGTCTACTTTGACATTCTTGATGTAAGTTGAATAAACCAATGTGTAATTTCTTATTTCCTCAATGTACCAGGTAGACTTGTGCAATGTAGAAAAATGTTTTTTTGTTAAAAAAAATGAAACATAGAAAGTAACGTTGCTATGCCAGTTTTCTTCTACTTTTACCAGAGCCTTTGTTCCAGCAACTGTATAAGTTATCACTGTTTGTCTTGTCTATTATGGCTCAAGGACAAGGCAACAAACTATTATTTTTGAAATAGTTATCTTCTGCATGGGTGAAACTGGTTTTACCATGAATTAATATACTCCTAATTATTAATAGGGTTAATTGGATATCTACCATTACAATTATCGCACTTCGAAGATAACTGTTACTATTCATAATTCTGTAAATATACCATTACAATTTAACAGCTGTTAGGGATATATCATTACTACCTCTTCGACGTGTTTATTAAAAAAATTGGACCAAAGTGCCCTCACCTTCTTCCTCCCATCCCCTATCTCATCCCATCCCCCCCTCTCCAAGTCAAAAGCTACGTCACAGCTGCCATGTCCGCCGCCCGTCCTCCGGCCCTGGCCCCGCGCATCCACCGACTGCCGCCCTCCCGGCCTGCCCTGCACACGCCCCGCTCCAGCTGAGCCCTGCGCATCCGCGCGCCGCCGCGGTCCGCTCTGGCCCTGCCCTGCACGTCCGCAAGATTCTCGGCGCGCGCCCTCCTCCCGGCCTACCACGCCGGCGCTCCGGCATGGCCTCGCGTGTCCGCGCGCCGCCGCGATCTGGCTCCGCCCGTCCTGCCGCGCGGGCGGCGCTCCAGCCCGGCTCCGCGCGTCCGCGCGTCGCGGTCTGGCTCGGCCACCTGGGTGGCCACGCATGCGGCGTTCCGGCACGGCACCACCCCGTGCGGCGGCGGAGGATGGGAATGCGTGGCGCCAGCAGCACCCGAGGGCGGCGCGGGGGCGGCAGACCTGGAGTACGAAGCGCCAAAAGAGAAGCTGCGGTCCGGCAGCTTTACCACACAATCGATTCGGCGTCATTCCACCGAGCTCCCTGCTCCCTGCCTGAATTCTTGGCACTCGCTCGTGGCTCACGCCAGAGAGACCAGGACACGCAGCTTTTTTGGAAGAAATCGAAACACTACTGTCTACTGGTCCATAGGCCATGCACCAAGCATGCATGTGCCCTGCAACCATGTTCACCCAAGACCCCGAATCGTGAGGGAGCAGACGGCCGCTACGCCGTGATGGTAACGAGGAGGCGGTTGGGGGAGTGGAGGGAGAAGTAGCCATGGAGAGTAGCGCGGCGAAGGGGAGCAGTAGCACCGGATGCCATGACAGAGAGGAGAGGGGACGAGAGGAAGAAGAAGATGGGGGTATTTTGGTCTATAAATTTTTAGAAACACATCAAAGGCATCAAAGGGGTAAGTAGTGGTGTATTTCCAAGAATTGTGAAATTATAATGGCATGTTTACAATATCACGAATAGTAATGGTATATCTCCGAAGCGTGATAATTGTATTGGCACAGATCCAATTAACCCGTATTAATTCCATATGTAGTCAGACCCAGTGAAACACTAGCAAAGCATTTTCTCTATTAGTATATCAATTAAAGGTCTAACTGATCCTACATATTTTGGACAGGTGGGAAAATTAGCTGACCTTGTTCTTTGGAAACCATCTTTCTTTGGTGCTAAACCAGAACTGGTTGTAAAGGGAGGCGCAATTGCATGGGCTAATATGGGTGATCCTAATGCTAGTATTCCCACACCTGAACCTGTATGGACTACTTTCTTGAGATATTTTGAATATAAAGAGATTTCTACAATGATGTTTCACTTAGCATTAACATAAAGGAAAATTTCGTTTTACTACCCTAATGCACTTTGTCCATTTGACTATTTTACAAAATTTTCGATTCGTTTTTACTCCCTTCTACTTTAACTAGATCAATTCACCACCTAATGGTATGTCTTTGTTTCTTGTATATGTTGGGTTTTAAGTTAAATTTTGTGGGGTGATGAATGCCATCATAACCTATGTTAGAAAAATACATTGACAACCTTTTAGATTATTTAACATGCATTTATTATCTTGTTAAGGGTAGTAAAATGGACCTTTCCTAAATGTAAATAGTGCTTTATCGATTATGATGAAGTTTAATGCAAAGAGCTTGAGAAGCATGGTTTAGCACCCTATTCGAATATATTCAGCCATGGTGTATATACAACATGTTTGCTCAGGTTGCAACATGCATCATCTTTTTCTTGATGCAGGTTCTGATGCGTCCTATGTTTGGTGCTTTTGGAAAGGCTGGAAGTTCCAACTCGATTGCATTTGTGAGCAAGGTAGATCAACTGCACCTGTTCTATATGGCATTCTTGATTTTTCATAATAAGTAAAATGTGACTTCAATCATTAAACTATCATATTCTATTTGTAAAAGCTAAGTGAGTATTTTTTTTGATAATTTTCTCCGTACCAGTTCTATATGTCTGATCTAAATAACTTAAGTAATATCTTTAGTTAAAAGAAAGCCAAGCTTCTCATGGTGATCCGGTTAGAGCGTTGAACTTCAGCCCGTCCCAACCCGGTTCGAATACATTGCCTTCTTAGAACAAAACCCAGGGGGAGTCTCTCCCCTATGGTTGAGTTTTTCTTTTAGTTTAAAGAAAAATCCGACTGCACAAACTCCTGAGAAAACATGGCTATAGGAAATATGTTGCACATCAAGGAAAAGATAAAAAAAAAAAGTTCCTATCTTCTAGTCTACTCTTGCCAATTTACAATGGCTGACAGATCAATTTCCCAATCGATAGGTTGCTAAAGAAGCTGGTATTGCAATGGAGTACAAATTGGAGAAAAGGGTGGAAGCTGTTAGTGGTGTTCGATGTTTGACAAAGCTCGATATGAAGCTCAATGATGCTCTTCCAAAAATAGAAGTTGACCCCGAGACCTACACAGTTACTGCTGATGGAGAGGTTTTGACATGCCAACCAGCACCCGCAGTACCACTCTCTCGGAATTACTTCCTATTCTAGAATATCACTGCATCAGCAATAATTTATCACGATTTATATGAGGGTCTCTCAATTGTGGCCAGAAACTGATCCTATGAAATAAATGGACTCTTTGTACCCAGTCCTGTAAATTTTAGGGCTGGTATCATACATCGAAGTAGATCCTAGCAATAGAATATACTAGAAACCTTTGGCACGGCTTTGCCGCTCCTTTTGGTAGATGGTGCCAGTGTTTTATATTTATATACCAATGTGTAGGTAACTAAGGTGCCGTTTGGATCCAGCGGACTAAAAATTTTAGTTCGTCACATTGGATATTTGGATACCAATTAAAAATATTAAATGTAGACTAATTACAAAACCAATTGCATAAAGGGAGACTAATTCGTACGAATCCATTAAGCCTTAGCAATATTAAATGTAGGCTAATTACAAAACTAATTGCATAAATGGAGATTAATTCGCGAGACGAATCCATTAAGTCTAATTAAACTATGATTTGGCAATGTTGTGCTACAATAAACATATGCTAGTCATAGGCTAATTAGCATCAATGCGTTCGTCTTGACAATTAGCAGTGACTCACGCAATTAGTTTTACAATTAGCTTTTATTTAATCCATCTAATTGGTGTCAAAAGAAAGGACTAAAGTTTAATGCTAGAATCCAAACATGCCTAGCTTTGATTTAACGAAGAAATTCTATACAATGGAGTCATTCTGAGAGGGAGGACATGTGTGCCTGTTTCATTACCGCATTGTATATAAAGATGATTTCCACATCAGTCAACCAATGAGAGAATCCAACCAGTAGGAAAAAGGATGAATTGCAAACTGATGAGATGAGCAAAGTCACTCTGTCTTGTGACACTCAGGTAATTAGTATTGTCATATCCTAAAGTTAGTGTGTTGTTATGTACAAAATGTGGTAAAAGTGTATTTAGAAAATTCTAATAAGGGAAAATGGTTACTTATATAATTATATTTAAATTAAGGTCCTTTTGTGCTAAATGGGGGAACATGGAGGGTAGAATTTAAAAGTATGAGGGTTGTTTTGCAAAAGTTAAAAACTTGTGTTTAAAACGCAAAAGTAGGTGAAACTACCCTTTGGATATAAATTTGGTGTAATTTTAAAATAGGATTTATGCAAAGTTTAGAAATCTTGTTAAATTTTAAATTAATTGCAAATCCTTAGCTCTTCTGTGGATGAACCTTAAAGCAAAGTTGTACATTTTGAAAAACCATACACTTTTGCTTTTGGACCCATCTCCATTTGAGCGCTGGTTTAAAAGTTATTGCTGCATTACAGTAGGGTCCCTGCAATTCTCTGAAATTGCATTCGGGTCCTCCTTCGTCTACCTCTCTCTCCCTCTCCTCTGTTTCTCCTCTGCCGCACGCCACCGCCACTGCCTTGCCATGTGCGCCGCCCCTGCCGCTCCAGCACCCCTCTACGCCCGTGCACGTGTCGCCCCGGCCTCTGCCCCGCCGCTTCCCGCCCTCGCGCTGGCTTCCCCTTGCCTCGCCACGCCGCCCGCCTCCTGCCCGAGCTGCACTTCGCCGCCGCTCGCCATCGCAGCATCTCCCACGCCACCTCCTGCCTCCCGACGAGCCCACGTGCCACTCACTGCCTTGCCACCGCCCTCCCGACCCTGTGCTGGCCTGCCCGTGCGTCCTCCACGTTGCAGAGCTCCTGCCCGAGCTCCGCCGCGGCTGCCACGCGCGCCGCCAAGGTGCCAGCACCTGCTTGAGCACGGGTACCGCTTCTTCTGGACCCCGAGCGCCTTCTCTATCTCCTCTAGCACACACTCTGGCAGTTGCAAGTTTCTTTTCCATCCAATTTCCACTGCTCTGTCTGCCATCGCCCACCGGACCTCCGCCGTGCCTCTGGACCACCGTCGACCGGCGCCCACACTCCCCCTGAACCCCAGCCCAGTGCAGCCTTACCTCCGCCGTGACCTGCTGGTGCTCCTCAGCCTCTTCAATTTCATTTGCTTCCACCCTAGCACCCTTTCCCACAGCGCTGGTGAGCTTCCAGCGCCGCCGCCGCTCGGCCTCCCGTCGACCCACCGGTACAAGGCCTCCTCGCTCCGATCAACGGCACCATTAGCACCACATCATCCTCCTAAAGCGATCCCGCCACCCCCTTCACCGCCCTACGTCGCCCTAGCCTGCAGAACGCCGGCCGCCATTACCGCCGGTGAGAACCCGAGATCCACCCCGCCGTCGATCATCTCTGTCCAACCTACTTCTGTCCAAATTGAGTTGGGGGAAAGCATCCTCGCACTCCCCCAGTGCTCGTGCGCGCCTTATCTCCCCATGTTCGCTGGCCCCTCGCCGGGAATGACGACGCCCCGACGCGGCCGCCGCCATTGCTCGTCGCCGGCCGTGCTCCGTCGTCGATCTTGATGCACATCACCCACTGGTGGACACCGTAGGGCTTGTAGGTCACGTAGGACCAGACCATCTCCGGCCAGGACCTCGCCGCTGGCGAGAACACCGGAGACAGGAACGCCAGACGCCATCGAACGCCGGCAAGGGCATATCTGTGATGCTTTGTTTTGTTCTAGGGGCCTGAGTGCAAGAATCCAGGGACCCCGATGTAAACCCATGTGTTATTTTATGTATGTAAAGCTGCTGACTTGTAAAATTCATAGGAAATTGTAGGAAATTCCAAAAATTGTCAAACCAATTTTGTTGGAAACTAGATTTCAAACCCTACAACTTTTATTAATAAAGTTTAGATTGAAACTAAACATTTTTTAATCTATTTTAAGCTCAAGATAAAAGGGTATAGGATGCATAACTTCCACATGCTAGCTTTGTTTATTGTGATTTTTGGTATGTAGCTTCTATAGGCCATGTGTGAGCTTGTGTAAAAATTTCAAACTTAGCTTTGTTTTGTAATTTAAGTTATTTTGAATTTGAGCAATTCAAATTTAAAATGATTTGAAATTATTTAAGCATGCTTCTTAGGTGTATTTAATTAGATCTTTTTACCATAATCTAATGTGTTGATAATTAGCTTATAATTAAATCTTTAAGACTTTATAATTTCATTTACCTAAGTTTTGAATTTAAACTAGAAGTTTGAATTCAAATTTAGCTGTTTTAGTTTCTGTTTTTAGTAAGTCCAGTACTGCCACCATAACTTAAGTATAAATGCTAATTTAAAAGTAAGACCCTCTTATTTCATGAATTCTTAGGTGTTAATTGTTGGAATGCAACTTTATTGTGAAATAAAGGTCTTACACTTAAGCACCATCTCATTTTAAGTTGTTGCATGGTATATAGAATCAACAACTCTCGACGACGGAGAGTACGAGCTGGTCTTGGGACAAGACCAAGGGTTTTCCGAGGACCCGATAAACGCCGCCGAAGATCTAACTGAAGCCCCGAACCAAAGTTCCGAAGTCTCTGATCCTCCTGCCCCCAACCCCACTCAAGAAGGCAAGCCCCGATGCATATCCTAGTATCTCAATTTATTACAATTTTATTATTATATTATATATCTTGCATTACGTCTAGGAATTGAAATGAAACCCTAGTTGCATAAGATCTTAGGAATCCAATATAATGTACCCGGGTCCTTATCGCTTAGATGCTCTGCTAAATAGGACCGGTAAAAGTCGAGTGATTTCCTGTCACTCACGCGATATAGGAGATGCATGTTTACAACTCTGCAATCATTATAAGGATAATGGACTGGGTCATGTGTTGTATCATGACCTGAAGGTTTACCCTGTCTGTTTTGATAAAAGTTATTAAGGTCGCAGCGTGTGGTAGTGGTGACTAAGCGTTTGAAAGTACTAGCCACATGCCGTGAAATATGGTAAAGCGGTAAGCCTAGTAACCAATCAGCCCGGCAAGTGGACATACCTCCCACCACTCGTATTTTGGTTTTTCTCACGCACCGACGTGCGGGAGTGCGTTCCGCACTGCGGACAGGAGTACGGTCATGTAGTCGCGCTACAGGCGTACGTCCTGCACAATTGGTGTGCGTACGGCCCTACAGTCACTTGTGGTGGCCCTGTTCCACGACCCGGAATGAAAGGCAAACGGTTGCTTCGGAATGATCTTGGAATGTTCCAAGCGTGTGAGTTAGGTTTACCCTTGCAAGGTTAAAACTCGATTCAGAATCGTCCGTCTCTCGCGGAAATTGAGACTGCTTATTCCTTCTGCCACATGGAGTAAGAAGTGTAACTAATGATGGAACAATCTTGATGGATGGTAATCTCTACCTTACTTGTTTAGTGTAGGTGCTAACCTAGAATGGATAACCAACTAGAATATGAAAGCTAAAAATTGAAAGTAGTTCATACTCTTTGTTGCTTTTCAGCTGAAAATAAACCTAGAGCCTTTACAATGCCCTCATGAGTCTAGTTACGGGCTAAAGTATACCCAACTCGGGTAAGCCTTGCTGAGTATTAGAATACTCAGTCTTGCTAGTATCTTTTTCAGGTATAGCCTTCGAGAGTCCCAGAGACAACCCTGCATGGCCAACGTCTGTTCCTTTTGGCTGGTCCGTGGAGTGGGACCCGTCCCCGGCTGGCAGTGATCCTTCTGAGTGACATCAGGCCTTGGGCTGAGCATGGTGTCAACCTTCGCGACGTGTGTAGTCGCGTGTTCTTTTCCTTCCGCTGTGAGCTTGGACAAGCTGTTCAGCTTGTTAGTTTAAACACTGTTTGTATAAGTTTTATTTTAAGTTTGAACCAGATTTGTAATAATACTTGTATATTTGTAAATTAAGTTGATGAGCTGTACTGTGATTGTAAACTCACCTTCGGGTGAGGTAAACCTGCTTCGATCCTGTTGAACCGTGGTTGTATCGGGCGGAGATCCGACAGACCAATGGGTTGTTCCATTTGAAGTGCAATGAGTTATTACCGGCTGTATAGCGATGACTAGCGCATTTGAATCGGAATAATTCAGGCGGTTCTGCCATATGTATGAGGATGGAAGTTTAAGGAAAAATATATAAACATGAATCCACACTCTGTTGCTTCATCTCTCTCTCTCTCTCTTCGCATGCATGTCACAGGACCAAAGAGCTGCTGGGCGTGTGGCTCTCTGTCGCTCTCTTTCTTTCTTTACTGATCAAGAGGAGAGCAAACTCAATAAACAGGCAGGCACACTCCATGAGTCTACTTCTATCGCCCAAACCCTCACCATTCTAGTTTCTTCCCCCCCTTATGCATCCATTTGAGGGCTTTCCATCTTGGATTCTTGGCTAATTCATGGATTTTCTTGGGCTATATCTTCATGGTCTAACAGAAGCAAAATTGTGAAGCGTACCTTGTTAAATCAACTTGTTTCACCACAAGCCTCTTGTTAATTAATTTCTTGCGGCTGGTTCTCACGCTCGCAGAACATATCGTGTTTTGCTAAAGGGATTCTTTTTTCTTCACGCTTGCTGATTAGACTCACTGCTTGGGTGACGGAAAAAAGAAGGTTGAGGGGCGCTCGCACGGCACGGGTTACGCTGGTTGCGGTTTTATTTATAGCCGCGTCGGCACCGGAGATGAAGAGACCGTTCCCTACACATGCGAAACGTCGGCACATGAGACGAAGAGACTGAAAGCCCGTCGAGACGTATGGAATACACACGATCTACTAGCAGTAGCGGCATATCCGATTCATTGGCTGGAAATCGAACGGACGAAAAATAAGGGACGACGTGGCCTAATCAGGGCCCAAAAAGTTCACCAAATTTAGGGAGTTTTTCTTAAAAAAGGGATAAAAAATAAAATTAGAAAAAGTGGTGCCGGTGGGGAAAATTTTAAAAAATGGGTACCTTCCGCCCGCTGATTGGGCGGGAGGCGTGGGGCCGGGGACCTCCCGCCCATCCAGTGGGCGGGAGGTTCCCCGAGGGCCTCTTCGTGAATTTTTTATTTGCGAAGAGGTCCCTGCCGGGGCAGGCGGGGGCATCCCGCCCTTTGGTCGGGCGGGATGTCTCCCCCCGGCTATATAAGCCCGAACCAGCCTCAAAAAGTTTATTTTATTCAGCAAAAATCAGAAAAAAAGAAAGAGAGGAGAGAAAGCGGCGAAGCCCTGTTCACACGTTGATTTGGAGATATATTCTTATTCTAGCCGTAAATTACTTGAAAATAACTATAATCTAGGAAATATTTCTTAGAGTAGTTATGTTTTGAATAGTTTTTAGTATTTTCATTTGTTTTTAGTATAATTGATATTCTGAATAGTTTAGAATTTGTAAAATATAATCTGAGAATCGCTGAAACTTAGGGTCGTCGTTGTGTATTAATATGTAGTGTAACTAGTTTATTCAACTGTGCGGTATTTTCAGATATGTCTTCCGAGAAGGGTATTTTCAGTATATATTACGGAGAAGGAAATGTGATTTATGGGCCAAATGGGGTAGATTTAAGTGAATTCAACTGTGCGGTCAGAGGAATTACCAGACCGTACGAGAGGACATTTGATTCCCTATGCAACTGGTTAATGAGGGGATTAAGGATTAATCAGGAGACACACATTGTGAGTGTTCAATGCGTCATTAATCGTACCACTCACGCTTTGATCTGGGAGCTGATGCCACTTGCAAGCAACGAGGACTGGTTAAATTATCTGCAAAATGGAAGTCATTGGCAATGGCCACTGGTACTCCTTGTCAGTGTGCACCAGAACCCTTTGATAAACATTGAAGCTGCTTCGGGGGATGAAAATATTGATGAAGAAATTGAGGGGGCAAACATTGAGGCAGGTGGGACCGCAGCACCTCAATGCGTGGCTGATGAGGGGGAGAACATACCCTTCATTGTTGAACAGCTGCAAGACGAAGAATGTGAATTGGACGAAGCAATGAATGCCGATTCGTCTGATGATGACGATGATGTGCCTGAAGATTGGGTAAGCAGCGACTTCAATTATCTTGTCGTAGATGACGGATCTAGCTGGCCTTCGGATTGCAGGGAGAATGAAATTATCCAGGGTGCGAGGTACCACTCAATTGAAGAGGTGAAGGAAGCTGTTAAGTGCTGGTCTCTATCTCTTATGCGAGAGTTTAAAACAGTCGAGTGCAAATCTCGTAAGTACGATGTGGTATGTGTGAAGGAGGGCTGTCCATGGCGGGTGCATGCCTATAAGGGTAAATGGAAAGATTGTTGGGAATGCTCCATTGTCAATCAGCACACTTGTCATTTGCCTGGGGTGCAGAAGACCCATCGCAACCTCACGTCGCAATACATCGCAAATGAGATGTACGGGACGATTGTAGACAACTTGTCATATGAACCAAAGTCTATTATCAGGTACATTCAGGAAAAGTACAAGTATACCATCTCGTACAGCAAGGCGTGGAGTGCAAAACAAAAGGTGTTGGAGATGAGGTTTGGTACGTTCGAGGCTGCATATGATAATGTTCCTCGATTGCTGGCCGTCCTATGTCAGAGAAATCCTGAAAGCTATTATGACCTGAAAACTCTAAACAGAGGAGAAGGTCCGCCCTACACATTGCAGCGGGTCTTTTTCAGCTTGAGTCCATGCATTAACGCATTCCATCACTGCTGGCCTCTCCTATGCATCGACGGGACCTTTCTCACAGGAAAGTATAGATTGCAAATGATGACAGCTATTGGAGTAGATGGAAACAATCAATTGCTGCCTGTTGCTTTTGCTTTTGTTGAGAGTGAGAACACGGACAGTTGGTACTGGTTCCTGGAACGGGTTAAGCTTGCAGTCGTTCGGGATAGGGAAGATGTCTGCCTGATTCATGATCATCACGCCGGCATACTGAGGGCAATACTAGATTTGCAGCAGGGGTGTGTGGAGACCGGAGAGCCGCCCAAGTGGTGTGATGTTCGCAGTAGGTGGTGCATGAGATATATCGGTGCAAACTTTTTCAGACAATTCAAGAACAAGCACCTTATGGATATGTTCAAGAGGCTATGCAAGGAAATGAATCAGCAAAAATTTAACGAGCAGTGGCAGAAACTTGATGAACTGACCGGGAAGAAAAGAGCCGAGGACGCATCAAAAAACATAACTGCACACGATGAAGCAGATGCTTTGTGCCCTTTGCCAACAGATACTGCACGTACTTGCAGAAGGTCTGGGTCAGTGGTGAAAAACTTTTCTGAATGGATTGAGAATGAACCCAAGGAGAAGTGGGCGTTACTTTATGATACCGATGGTGCAAGGTACGGCATAATGACCACCAACTTCGCCGAGGTTTACAATTGGGTGCTGCGAGGTGTTCGTGGGCTTCCACTGGTTGCAATTGTGGAATTCATCGTCCGGGGGTGTACCGATTACTTTACGGAGCGGTTCACTAAAAATCAGGTATTCATGCGAGATCCTGACAGAAATTTTGGATTCATGGTAACACAATATATGACTAAGAAGGCAGAAAGCGCCCGGCTACACCACATACGGCAATGTGGAACACAGGAGCTCAAGTTTGAGGTATCTCCTAAAGACAGGGCGCGACATGGCATGAGACGTCAAACTCCTGTAAAGGAGTGCATTCTCAAGTTTGATGGAACTTGTTGTTGCTCATGCATGAGGCCCAAGTTGCTGCACTTACCTTGTTCTCATGTAATGGCTGCTTGTGCGGATATTCGACATCCTGTCGATATATATGCTTCACATTACTTTAGAAAGGAGACAATTGCCAGCACCTGGCAGTATGAGATCTATGGGTTCCGTTTGGTTGGATCGTTCACTGAGACAGCGAATCCTGTTATATATATTCCAGACCCAAGATCATCACGGGTTAAGAGAGGGCGCCGTCAGTCACGGCGTATTCGTAATGATATGGATGAGTCAGAGCTCCATCCGAGGATACAACGCTGCAGTGCATGTAATCAGATTGGACACAAGTATAAACGTTGTCCAACCAATGATGCTGGCCCCAGTTCTGCTGAAACTGGCCCTACAGGTGATGCTACAGATGGAAGACCTCCGGTTGCATCAAGGAGTGGGAGACGTCGCCGATCGAGTGCTAGTACGTCATCAGGCATCATTTAGTTGTAATTTTATTTGAACGTTGTTTGCTCATATATAATATTTGCCGCGTTGAGATTGTATCACACCTGGATGTGTATTTGTAATATTTGCCGCATTGACTGAAGATAGAATATTTGGATTCATGTATTTGTAATATTTGTAATGTTTTTAATGTTTGTAATGTTTGTTATCATATTGTTTCATTTTTTATGGCTTCATGTATTGCACTATCGTAATATTTAGATTCTACGTTGCAAAACATTATCGTTTAACTATCTTCGTACGAGTTTTAGATACCGTAATCTTCTTCGTAAAATTGAATTAATATTTTATATGCATACATAAGAGTATTGCGAATAAATCTTGTATTTGAAAAAAGTCTGAATTTCAAATAGTTTGTGAAACATAAATTCTAAGAAAATATAACAAAAATCATAACCAGGGGACCTCCCAGGCAGAAGAGCATCCCGCCCACTGGCCGGGCGGGAAGCATCCCGCCCACTGGTCGGGCGGGAGGCCTGCTTCAGGGACCTCTTCACGAATAAGAAACTTTTCTTATTCGTGAAGAGGCCCCTGGAAATTTTTTTGGAACCTCCCGCCCGATGGATGGGCGGGAGGCTCCTTTCCGCCCGTTCAATGGGCGGGAGGTACCTATTTTCCTAATTTCTCCCATCCTGCTCCCCTTTTCCGAATTTTATTTTTTTATCCCCTTTTTTAAAAAAGTCCCAACTCCCACCATCCAGGCACAGGGGCCGTTGCAATGGACCCGAGCAGCAGCCCACAAACCGTACCGGCCTCAAGGCCCACAGACGGCAGCCTAGTGTCGGACTTTTTTCACCACTGACCTAGACCTTCTGCGAGTACGTGCAGTATCTGTTGGCAAAGGGCACAAAGCATCTGGCTTCATCGTGTGCAGTTATGTTTTTTGATTCGTCCTCGGCTCTTTTCTTCCCGGTCAGTTCATGAAATTTCTGCCACTGCTTGTTAAATTTTTGCTGATTCGTTTCCTTGCATAGCCTCTTGAACATATCCATAAGGTGCTTGTTCTTGAATTGCCTGAAAAAGTTTGCACCGATATATCTCATGCACCACCTACTGCGAACATCACGCCACTTGGGCGGCTCTCCGGTCTCCACACACCCCTGCTGCAAATCTAGTATTGCCCTCAGTATGCCGGTGTGACGATCATGAATCAGGCAGACATCTTCCCTATCCCGAACGACTGCAAGCTTAACCCATTCCAGGAACCAGTACCAACTGTCCGTGTTCTCACTCTCAACAAAAGCAAAAGCAACAGGCAGCAATTGATTGTTTCCATCTACTCCAATAGCTGTCATCATTTGCAATCTATACTTTCCTGTGAGAAAGGTCCCGTCGATGCACAGGAGAGGCTGGCAGTGATGGAATGCGTTAATGCATGGACTCAAGCTGAAAAAGACCCGCTGCAATGTGTAGGGCGGACCTTCTCCTCTGTCTAGAGTTTTCAGGTCATAATAGCTTTCAGGATTTCTCTGACATAGGACGGCCAGCAATCGAGGAACATTATCATATGCAGCCTCGAACGTACCAAACCTCATCTCCAACACCTTTTGTTTTGCACTCCACGCCTTGCTGTACGAGATGGTATACTTGTACTTTTTCTGAATGTACCTGATAATAGACTTTGGTTCATATGACAAGTTGTCTACTATCGTCCCGTACATCTCATTTGCGATGTATTGCGACGTGAGGTTGCGATGGGTCTTCTGCACCCCAGGCAAATGACAAGTGTGCTGAGTGACATTGGAGCATTCCCAACAATCTTTCCATTTACCCTTATAGGCATGCACCCGCCATGGACAGCCCTCCTTCACACATACCACATCGTACTTACGAGATTTGCACTTGACTGTTTTAAACTCTCGCATAAGAGATAGAGACCAGCACTTAACAGCTTCCTTCACCTCTTTAATTGAGTGGTACCTCGCACCCTGGATAATTTAATTCTCCCTGCAATCCGAAGGCCAGCTAGATCCGTCATCTACGACAAGATGACTGAAGTCGCTGCTTACCCAATCTTCAGGCACATCATCGTCATCATCAGACGAATCGGCATTCATTGCTTCGTCCAATTCACGTTCTTCGTCTTGCAGCTGTTCAACAATGAAGGGTATGTTCTCCCCCTCATCAGCCACGCATTGAGGTGCTGCGGTCCCACCTGCCTCAATGTTTGCCCCCTCAACTTCTTCATCAATATTTTCATCTCCCGGAGCAGCTTCAATGTTTATCAAAGGGTTCTGGTGCACACTGACAAGGAGTACCAGTGGCCATTGCCAATGACTTTCATTTTGCAGATAATTTAACCAGTCCTCATTGCTTGCAAGTGGCATCAGCTCCCAGATCAAAGCGTGAGTGGTACGATTAATGACGCATTGAACACTCACAGTGTGTGTCTCCTGATTAATCCTTAATCCCCTCATTAACCAGTTGCATAGGGAATCAAATGTCCTTTCGTGCGGTCTGGTAATTCCTCTGACCGCACAGTTGAATTCACTTAAATCTACCCCATTTGGCCCATAAATCACATTTCCTTCTCCGTAATATATACTGAAAATATTCTTCTCGGAAGACATATCTGAAAATACCGCACAGTTGAATAAACTAGTTACACTACATATTAATACACAACGACGACCCTAAGTTTCAGCGATTCTCAGATTATATTTTACAAATTCTAAACTATTCAGAATATCAATTATACTAAAAACAAATGAAAATACTAAAAACTATTTAAAAAAACTACTCTAAGAAATATTTCCTAGATTATAGTTATTTTCAAGTAATTATACGGCTAGAATAAGAATATACCTCCAAATCGACGTGTGAACAGGGCTTCGCCGCTTCCTCTCCTCTCTTTCTTTTTTTCTGATTTTTGCTGAATAAAATAAAATTTTTGGGGCTGGTTCGGGCTTATATAGCCGGGGGGGAGACATCCCTTCCGACCAAAGGGCGGGATGCCCCTCAGGACAACATCCCGCCCTTTGGATGGGCGGGATGCCCCCGCCTGCCCCGGTTGGGACCTCTTCGCAAATAAAAAATTCGCGAAGAGGCCCTCGGGGAACCTTCCGCCCACTGGATAGGCGGGAGGTCCCCGGCCCCACGCCTCCCGCCCAATCAGCAGGCGGGAGGTACCCATTTTTCAAAATTTTCCCCACCGGCACCCCTTTTTCTAATTTTATTTTTTATCCCTTTTTTAAAAAAACTCCAAATTTAGGTCTATGGAGATAGTATAAAATCTGGAAAACCAATTTTCTGGTGCAAGAACCATTCAGCTTTTATGTAGTGGGTCCCGTGTATAGGTTTAGCATATGATCCTAAACACTGGATCTCATCTAAGGACCATGGTCGATTACGTACATTGGATATGCCTTTAAGGAAGCAAAAACATTATTGGAGATGCTTCAGCAGTTGTTTCACATCAAGAGATGGAACTAGTTTTGATTTATTTAGGGTAAACAGATGTACACTTCATTTGTATATTGCCCATTTTCTTGTTGCCGCGCTTAATAATTTGGTCAACGAACAAATTGCCAGGAGAAAAATTTTTCTTTGTACCATCATAGTCAGCATTTCATTGAATTTTTCTATATAAATGGCCAGTCACTGTGTTGGAAATAAACTTGTACCGCTTTAACTCACGTGTAGTTTACTGGTACCTCGAATTTTTGACTGAGCCTGCTTTGACTGTACAAATGGAGCAGACAAAAGGTCATTAGGATTAGTGCTAGTGGTCAAGTGCAGAAACATGAGCACGTCTAAAAAAACAAATAAAAGAAAGGAGCCCAAGCCCACAAAGTATCAACCTTGCTAGGGCCTATTTGGCTCATGTTCACAACTTGCAACCTTGCGTGCCACAAT
Organism: Panicum hallii; assembly: GCF_002211085.1. Taxonomy (NCBI): domain Eukaryota; kingdom Viridiplantae; phylum Streptophyta; class Magnoliopsida; order Poales; family Poaceae; genus Panicum; species Panicum hallii. Next base: position 21,006,248 of record NC_038049.1, read on the forward strand.
TTGTTGGGCCTTTGTTTGGTTCATGCCACAACTATGGCGAGCTAAACTTTCTTATCCCTATGTTCCACATGTCAGTCATTTTCTTATCAAACCTTACTAAAAGCATGTCATTCTATTTGTTAGCCACACCTTTTGTGGCTGCCATACATTGACTGAGGTTAGTTGTGACAATATATATATCTAGTAACTAAATAGACCTCTATAGGACCTAGTAACAAAATAGAACCAACTGAAAAGATTATAAGAAAAATAATGATTGGGTCACGGCACACTCTTCCAAACCTTTAGAATGGGGTTCTTCCTTGAAGGGAAACTGCCATCGGAAATTCCACGGGAGGTCTACAAACTACAATGTGCTCAAAATATGGGCCCTCTGATGTGGACTTCTCGAGTCCAACTCATTGAGTTGTCACTATCAGCCTCAAGCAGCAGAGCAATGAGATGGAGACGGGAGGGGGCGATAGATAAGTGTGGTATTTAAAAACTTTGTGGCTGCAGTAACACTACATATAATCCCAGTTCATATTTTACTCAATTGCCTCTTCAGTGATCAACTATCATCTTTATGTCCAATTTCCTCCAACAAACTCTCAAAATGATTACTAATGCGATGTCCTTACTATAAATTGTCACCTTTAAAATGTAGAAATTAAACTAAAACCAAATAAATTAGAGGGGGAAAAATAACCATTGGTGATCTTAGCAAACTTTCCACTTCATGTGACACTAGAGCACTCACGGATGTAGGAATCCAAAATAAATCCTTCAATTTTACAGAAAATGAATCTGCATAAAAGTGGGGCATTCACAGTTAATTCAATGTATAGGCTAGTCAATAACGGTTTAAAAGCTTCGCAGTATGAAGATTCCCCTCAAAACAAAAATATTTATGTGGTATCTAAAAAGAGGAGTCATCCTAACAAAAGATAATTTAGCTAGAAGGAATTGGAATGGAATAAAGCATGCTATTTTTGTTGTAAGCCAGAAACTATCCAACACCACTTTGTTGAATGTCATTATGAAAATTTCTATGGCGTGCAATTCATCTTGTGTTAGGTATACCACCACCAGCAAATATAGAATATTTGTTTAATACCTGGTCTAAACAGGGAGGGCACAAGCACAATATAATATTATTGACGAGCCGCTGCTATATGCTGGTCAATTTGGCTCACAAGGAATGATATGTGTTTAACAATCGTAGACAAAAACTTTTTTGCAGGTTCTTTTCAGGGAACATATTGGCTCCTGTTGTGAGCTCTGTTGCAGCACGACCGAAGGGAGCGGCTAGTCAAAGAATGCCAGCTTCTAGAGTCTTCAACTATGCAGTTCTTCGCCTTCCATATGATCTGGACATCACCACCAACGATACATCCACACCTACATCAGCATCTACTTCGCCAACACCACTTGGTACTATTACTCGCGCTCGTGCTCATCGGCTTACCCATCAAGTAAGTTTAGTTTTAAGCTCAGGTGCATCATATTTAGACAATGGAGACACGTGCACTCTTGTTTTACTCAGGAACAATGGATTGGATCAAAAGGGAAGAGGCATCGCGCAGGCTGGATTCAGACTCAGGACAGACACGACTTGTGACGGCCGTCACGACTTCTTCCGGACTGCGTTTTGGGCGTTAAGTACTTCCTGGAAAGCTTATCAAATCTACTTTCCAACGGATCCGGAATCACCTCCATATCTGTTCGGAGTCAATCGCAATCGTCGACTACAGAGTCCTTTTCAGCCCATGGTGCTACGTCCTCCTATTTTGGCCCAATGAGCCGTGTATCAAGTTGAGTCCAACTCGGACGCGTCCTAGAGTTGGGATACGACCCCAACACCCTTGTGGTCATTCTTCCACTTTGTTATAACCCTTAGCTGCCACCAAGAACACTTGAGTTGTTAGATACAAGTTTAGCTTTTGCTACTTCCTTGTAGGCGCGTGTGTAGATCCAACCGCCCGTCCACTTATTTTCGGAACCCACCCCACCATATTTGAGATTCAGTTTGAAACCTTCAATTACATCTCGTATTTTCAGTACTTGTTTTACTAGTTCTTCGATTGCTTGCAGGACGAGTGCCCTAGTGGCCGGGTGTCGCGCTTCACAAGATCGCGGCAATCATAGAAAGTGGTATATCGGTTGCTAAAGCGCAGCATCCTTGGAAGGCTGTAGTCAGACCGTAAACGTCATCTCCTCCATCAATCGAGTTATCCCACGCCTCTCATCGAAAGATCAGGAACAAACCTTAGCGGGTTCACATCACCATGGATTGCCTTTCATTTTGCGTATTGGTCTTTAATTTTAAACACAGTATGGTTTAAACTCTGAGCGTGTGATTGTAATAATTGTGGACTGATGCCTCTCTCTGGAGGGGTTTGAAGCCGAAAATTTTTCCATTATCTAAAAAAATGCACATTCTTAATTATTAGATTAGAGTGCTGACAGTGATTAGCACTGTGAGGTGAAACTGTGACTTTGCAAGACAAATTCTTCCCTTCAGGATTTCAAACTGCATACATCAACATAAAAAAATAACTGGATGATCTTTTGATCTTTCGCATAGCTTGCAAACAATGGTATCTCTATTATGCCATTGCCCACTAATTGTTTATGTCCTTTCTTTCCATTTATCAAACACCAATGACTTAGGTCATACACAAACAGACATATACTACTATAACTTAGACCGAATATGCTGCAATGTTAACTTTGCCAAGTCCATCCTTAAAATCTTACCCGCTGCATTTTTTGGTATTGAATTCACAAAGAAGACATGGTGTATTTGCTTATAGTGCACAACCTGCGCAATGAGTGATAACGATTAGGTCCACTGCTACACATTGTTGATTATAGAATTGCTGTATTGAGGCATATACCTGTTTAGCGACAAATTCTTTGATTTGTGCTTCATGCAAGTTGCTTCCTGAGCAGCTAACGATGAATGCTACCGGCAACTCCCCAGCCTGATCATCTGGGTATCTGTATGAAGAACAGTCAGCTTGCACTTTTCAGTTTTCACTAGTGTCTTACAGATTGTCTCATGTTCTGGTGTGTATGCTTACGGCACAACTGCAGCTTCATCAATATCTGGGTGTGTCTGAAGCAGGCTTTCAAGTTCTGCGGGAGGAACCTGCATTAAACAAATGCCATCAGGAGAGAAGCCAGGTTGACACTGCAAGTCCGTAACCGATGGACTGCTAGGACATAAGATTGTTGTAGAATAATCTAAAGCGTAGTGGTTAGTGGTTACCTGGTAGCCTTTGTACTTAATTAACTCTTTAAGCTGATCAACAACAAAAACGATTCCATCTTTGTCAATATAACAAAGATCTCCTGTTCTCAACCAACCTTCACTATCCAAGATCTTAGATGTTGAATCCTCATCACCAGCATAACCTAAGCTAGTGCTCAAAATAGACAGAGTGCTATCAAAGTTTTATATCCAATATAAGGGATAGCAAAAGGACCTATCAAGATCAGGCACCTTATTATACACAGGCATAATTATGAAAATTGATGTTGAATCATATAGTTTGAATTGGCAGATAGCACCCATAAAGACACCACATAAAAAATGCAAACACAAAATTTCTTGTGAAAAATTCGCATATTCTTTTGCATGTCTCCTAATTTTGTAAATAACTGCAAGGGTTGGTAACATCTTTGGTGGCTTAAAGAACATTCATGAACAAAAAGTCTGTTTAAAACACAGATTGTTGAAATGCTTGTCAACTTTAGGCAAAACATTGAAAAGTTTCTACTAATCTGGACATATGTGAGTTTCAGAAAAATGGCACATGTGCAAACATATCTGAATTCACCGTGTATCCATTCAAACTAGCTATCAAGGTCCTGTTAAACTTAAAGCAGGTTATTGTTGATATGAGCAAAATGTAATGTAGCATATTGTTTCCCTAAATGACATCTACGGACCTACCTTTCATCACAAAAGGCCCTCGGACCCAAAGCTCCCCTGGCACACCAGGAGGCAGGGCAACCCCTGTTTCAGGATGAACAACCTTTGCTTGAGCACCCCATGAAAGACGACCCACGGACCCAATTTGTGCACTTTCTTCCTCTCCGACAGCACGGCAAAAACCAGATGTAGTCTCTGTAAGACCATACCCCTTTTGCAGTAGGAAGAAATAATTAGTACCCATAATTCATAGATAAATCTACTTGGCCCGTTGAATACCATTGGCATAGTTGTATACGGTTATCAGTAACATTTAAGTCTAAGTGATCGCACTGTATTGTCAAGACAATTGTAAGGAACCTGAATAATTGTATCAAGTGTCAACAATACCTACTTAAGTAAAACTGAAAGACATGAACTTTGCAGCAGCAAAATCAACCTGCAAAAGGCACACGCCAGGGAATTTGTGCAAGAAGCGCCGAAAGAGCTCAGTCGCGAGGGGGGCGCCGCCGCAGTTCACCGCCTGCAGCGTGGCCACGCGAGCAATCAAAGTCTCTTCCTCCTCTGCGGCCCGCACAATTGCCAGTAGCGCCGGTGGCGCCAGCGCGAGCCGTGTTGCCCCATATCTCCCTACTGCAGCCAGCACCTCCCTACCGTCGAATCTCTTCGCCGTGTGCAACACTAGCGTGTTCGCCGAAGGCGCGACCCTGAGGCAGAACGTGAAACCGTATACGTGGAAGAGAGGCACGGCGAGCATCAGCACATCCACAGTCGCCGCCGCCCGCGTGGCATTAGAGGCCATGAGGTTGCGGTGCGTCAGCACGACCGCCTTGGCGCGCCCAGTGGTGCCGGAGGAGTAGAGTATCGCCGCCGGGTCCGATTGGTGGGTCACCACATCTGTCCCAGCGGCCGTGCCATCCTCGTCACGGGCTTCGTGGAAGAAGGAAAGAAATCTTGCGGAGTCGAGGAGCACGGTGTTGAGGCCGGGAGGGAGCTTGCCTGCGGTGGCCTTGACGGCGAAGGCGACGGAGGGGCCGGAGAGCGCCACGAGGCCGGAGATCTCGCCGGCGGTGAGGGTCGGATTGGCTGGGGACACGACGGCGCCGACGGCCATGAGCGCGTAGTAGAGCACGGGGACGTGGACGCCGGGCGGCGCAAGGACAAAGGCGACGTCGCCGCGGGAGATGCCCAGGCGGGCACGGAGCGCGGTGGCGAGCGCGCGGACCCCGGAGAGGAAGGCGGGGAAGGGGACAGCCTCGCCGGTTGCGGCGTCGACGAGGGCTGGGCGGGAGGGGAGCGCGGCGGGGAGCAGGGAGAACATGAAGGACGGAAAGGAGAGCGGGAGGTCCGCCGGCGGCAGCGGAAGCGGCGCGCGGAGGCTGTGGAAGGTCTTAGTGGCGGCGCAGTAGCCGCTGCGGGGGTCAACTTCGGCCGCAGGCGGCGGCATGGATGATTCGCCGATTGGTGCGACGGCGAGTTGGGCACACTTATGGAGGGCGGGGTCGCCGGGGTGCGGCTGCGCCGCCATGGCGAGGTTGGGCTACTGAGGTTGCTGGCTAGTCAGTTCGCTAGCATAGCGTGTCACATCACTGCACCAGACAGCAATACAATCGAGCATTATCCACATGTTTAGTTGCCAAATTACATAGTGACGGTGCGGAGGGGAGGACGACAACGCTCAAGATCTCTCTCAATTCCGCTCAATCTTTTCAAAAAAAATAGTAAATTATACGTCGTATGTATTTTTAAACAATATTCAACATTTATTATATTCATAGAATATAATGATGGATTCTGAAATAGTCTAAATAGAATACATGTGTGACAGGTATTTTCGGAAAACCAAGTAAAAAATATTTTATATTCATAGAAAATTTAATAAATAATATTTTTTTTATTTATGGCAAAAGATGTATTTTTAGAGAAAACTAATAATAATGTAGCGTCCATATGTTACTAACTAAATTACAAAACAATTGAGTAAAATGAATGGTGTTTGGTTGTGTCACTTCGAATGGTAATAGCAAGGCATGGTCATCTCCATATTTTCAATTGGTAATCTTTGCATGTTTAAATTAGTATATGTTCTGACTCTTGCATTGCATCCAAGCAAGTAGTTGCATTGCATCCAAACAAGTAGTTGTTCTAATTTTATATTATTATCTCTTGCTTTAGTTGTGTTGTCATCCATCACCAAAAAGAGGAAGATTGTAAGGAAAATGACCCTTAAGCCATTGTTTGTGATTTTGATGATTGAATAATAACATAACTATTGGGACTAATGTGATTGCCAAGATATACCTTTAAAGGTGTTTATAGATTCCAAGGATGTGATGGAAGCCATTCAAATGATCAAAGATGAAAAGATTCAAGAAATGAAGCAAAACAAGCGCAGAACAGTGACCGGCACAATTGACAGTATCATTCGGTCACCTACAGAAGCAACACCGAATCAAACGGTGACCAAGGGCAGCAAAGCAGAAGGTACTAGACTGACCGATTCATTCGGTCAAGTCCATCAAGGCTTGTCAGACCCGGGGCCACGGGACTGTGTACATAACGTAGTTTAAATAGGTTTAAGAGATTAAGTCCGTCTTATCTCTTATTCATTTCGTTTATCTCTTATTTATCCCGTTTAAGTAGGAGATAAAGCTAACCGATACAGAAGGAATCTACTCAAGATATTTTCTGGTACGATTCCTTGGCTAGTGTTGGTTAGGATCCTTGTAACCCTGACCTTCCGGATATATAAGGGGGGATAGGGACCCTCTCAAAACAAGATCATCAGATCATTCTGCACCCAAGACAATACAAACCACCCTACAGGACGTAGGGTATTACGCACCTCGCGGCCCGAACCTGTCTAAGTTTTGTGTTTCTTGCACCTTCGAGTTCCTGATCTCGGCGTCTCCTCACCTAAAACTTACCACCTTGGGCATATCCCTCGGTGGGCAGCCGGTAAAACACCGACAGCTGGCGCGCCAGGTAGGGGTGCGCATCGAAGATCCACCGGCGAACTCGATGGCATCTTTCCAGTTCACCAGGTCAGTACCTTCTCAGGGTACAACTTTTGTTTTTGGCTCGTGGGTCTGCATTGCAGATGGCGAGGGCGATTTTCATTGTTTCCTCGTCGACATGAAGCCGAAAACCCCCACGGCGTTCTCTCAAAGCGACCTCGACAAGTTTGTCGATGATCTCGACGATTTGTCAATTCATGGGTCCGCGACGAGGATCAAGGAGGAGTCTGCTTCCAGCGCGACTTCATCCGGCGCTGCAACAACTTTCCTTGGGTTGGACTTGTTCCAATCTGAGGACTCGCATAGCCGAGCATGATTCGGCCAACGTGATTTGGCCACTGATCTTCAGGAGGCCAATGCCTCCGAGTATCTCTCCATATTGGAGGAGGACTTGGATTCTCTACTCCAAAAGTCTGAAGCCACTGTATGTCGGGGGGCTTCGAGTTGTTTTGGCGCCAACAGTCTGATGATCACCTCCACTCCGGAGGGGCGCTTCGTGCATTGGAAGGGCATGAGCCTTTTTGATCTACTCGAAGCCGATGATTGACTTGTGGCACACCTCGAGCCTTTGCCTTTCCAGGAGGGCAGGCCGTTGGCCACCATGGCAGAGGAGTCGACTGAACTAGTTGACGCGAGCTCTGATGAGCTCGTCTCTCGCCAGGTGCTAATGGCGGAAGAAGGCGAGGACGATGGCGATTTGCCCATCGCCGAATTTGATGATGTATCTGAAGATGAGGTCACAGCCAACGCCGGCGCCGAAAATGACGCCGATCGTGAGGCACGGAGGGCTAGGAACAGAGCCTGCACAATCCGGTGGAGGAGGGTCAACGAGCGCAGGCGATCTATGCAGCGCGAGCTTGACCCTGAGTTCGCCGCCATAAGTGAACGGGGCTTCAGGACTCCGGTGGCCAACATCGCCAAGGTGACGGCCATACTCAAGCGCAGTAATGATCCGAATGTGCGTCAAGCACTTCTTTACGCGCAGAGGGCCTGGATCCAGCTGGATCAACAAAACCCGATATTTACCGTCAGGGAGGAGCGCGTGGGCGAGAGCCGGAGCCAGGCTCACAGCCGAACGGCCGGCGGTCGTCCTCGACCTCAGCCCAGCCACAACAATGACAACGCTCGCGGGAGCCAGGCCCCTGGCGGGAGGCAGCAGCCACCTCCAGGGGGTAACCCGCGACAGGCCAATCATCGATCTCCTTCAGAAGACCTACGCCATCACATCAATGAAGGCCGCGATGCGCAGTCCGTGATTGACTCCAAGCGCAAGGTTCGCGAAGAAGTCGAGACCGAAGGTACTGACTGCGGCGACCGTTTCCCAGCTTTCTCTGCACGGTTTAGCAACTACAAGTACCCTGTGGGCTTCAAGCCGATCGGCATCACTAAGTACGATGGCAAGCAAGCTCCTCAGCAGTGGCTATGTTGCTACTCCACGGCCATTGAAGTCGCAGGGGGCTCCAACATTACCAAGGTCGTCTACTTCCCAATGGCTTTGGACCCTGTGCCGCTCACCTGGCTGGAGAGCCTCAGCAACAACTTGATCGACTCCTGGGAGCGGCTCAAGAAGGTCTTCATCGACAACTTCCAGGGGGCGATCGCTCACGCAAGTACTCACACGATCTTGCTCAGTGTAAATAGGAATGTAACAAGCTCCTGCGGTCCTACACACGTCGCTTCTTCGACGTTCGCGCTACCATCATGAACATTTCGGAGGACGACATCATCGACTGCTTCTACAATGGCATCACTGACCCAGGCATCTACAGAGATTTCAGGCAGAACAGGCCGAAAACTGTTGCGGGCCTTCGTGATATGATGCACGACTGGTCCGAACAGGAGGAGAAGATGCGGGAGCGGTTCCCGCGGCGCCAAGATAGCAATCTGAGGCGTCCAAATGACAACTGCAATGATAAAAGCTAGCGGGACTATTCGGGTCCATCCCAAAAACGCAGGCCAGATGATCTTATCACGGCCGTCGAGCGTCCTTCACGAGGCAAAAAGTCGACGACGCAGGAGGAGTTCGAGAAGCTCCTACAGAAGAAATGCCCGTGGCATCCAGGTGCTAATCACGCGACCATCGACTGTTACCACCTCCGGAGGACATTCAGCAACCCGGTGGTGGCAAGAAGAACAAGAAGCCAGTGGACAAGGAACCCGATGATGACGACCAAGAGGACCAAGGGCGCAACGCGAAGTTCCAGGATGCTTCGAAGACCGTCAACGTCATCTTCGGGGTCGGCTCCAGGCGGGACCAGAAGCTGCTTCTCCGGGAGATCATGTCCATTGAGCCGGCGGTACCACAACCACTCCGTTGGTCGGAGGTCCCCATCTTGTTCTCCAGCGACGATCAGTGGATGAGCTTCTCGGAGCTCGGAAAGTTCCCCCTGGTCCTAGATCCAGTGGTGGCATAAGTCAGGCTCACCAAGGTGCTCATCGACGGTGGGAGTGGTCTCAACCTCATCTTCGCCAGCACTCTGAGGAAGATGGGTCTAGACTTCATGGACATGCTGGTTCCGAGCAAGTCTCCTTTCTATGGTATCATCCCAGGTAACGCGGCGCACCCACTTGGTACGGTAGTTCTTCCAGTCACCTTCGGCACGAGGGAGAACTACCGCACCGAATTCATTAAATTCGAAGTGGCTAACTTCGAATCATCTTATCATGCCATACTGGGCCGTCCGGCACTCGCCAAATTCATGGCAGTGCTGCATTATGTTTATCTGCTTCTCAAGATGCCAGGTCTAAGTGGAGTACTCACTCTCCGAGGCGACTTGAAGAAGTCGTATGATTGCAATCAGGAGGCGATCCAGTATGCTTCGACTACTCGTGTGCCAAATGCTTCAGGGGAAGTACTCGCGGCCGTGCAGCAGCTCTCCCAGTCCGGGCTGGAGATCCCTTCAAGAAAGGTCAGCAAGTCGAGCATCCAGTCGACTGACGACATGGCCCTCAAGTCAATCCAGCTTCAGGAGGGTGACTCATCTAAGACCGCTGTCATCGGTGCGGGCTTAGGTGAGAAATAGGAACTCACGCTCGTCAGTTTCCTTCAGGCTAACCGAGATATATTCGCGTGGAAACCAGCGGACATGCCAGGGGTGCCCAGGGAACTGGTCGAGCATAGTTTGAATGTACACCCACAGGCCGTGCCCAAAAAGCAACGCCTGCGAAGGTTTGCTCACGACAAGCGTGAGGCAATTAAACGGGAAATAGTTAAACGTGGCTGGTTCATTAAAGAAGTAATCCACCCAGAGTGGGTAGCCAATCCCGTTCTTGTAAAGAAAAAGAATAATGAATGGAGAATGTGCGTTGATTACACCGATCTCAACAAGCATTGCCTGAAGGATCACTTCGGGCTACCGCGCATTGATCAAGTCGTCGACTCGATGGCGGGATGTGTGCTCCTCTGTTTCCTTGATTGTTATTTAGGTTATCACCAGATTGCGCTCAAGGAGGAAGATCAAATGAAGACCGCATTCATCACCCCGTACGGGATATATGCTTACAAAACTATGTCCTTCGGATTGAAAAACGCAGGAGCAACCTATCAGCGCGCAATCCAGATGTGCTTTGCTGATCAGCTACATCAGAACGTTGAAGCCTACATGGATGATGTGGTCATCAAGACCAGGAATTCCGACAACTTGATTGCAGACTTGGAAGAAACGTTCAGCAACCTGCGCAGATTTCGATGGAAGCTCAACCCAACCAAATGCATTTTTGGAGTACCATCAGGGAAATTGCTCGGGTTCATCGTCAGCAACCGAGGAATTGAAGCCAATCCTGTGAAGATCATGGCCATCACTGATATGGAGGCTCCGGCCACAATCAAAGATGTGCAGAAGCTAACAGGATGTATGGCAGCCCTGAATAGGTTCATCTCTCGACTCGGGGAGAGAAGACTACCCTTCTTCAAGCTCCTGAAACGCCAAGATAAGTTCCAATGGACGGAGGAGGCCGAGCAGGCCCTGCAAGATCTGAAACATCACCTTCAGTCTCCGCCGGTCCTTACAACACCATTGCCGGGGGAAGATCTGCTACTTTACATCGCGGCAACAACTCATGTTGTCAGCAGTGCTATTGTAGTCAAGCGAGGCAAAGAAGGCCATGCATTTGGAGTGCAGAGGCCTGTATATTTCGTTAGCGAGGTACTCTCCGAATCTAAGGTACGGTACCCGGCAGTTCAGAAACTTTTATATGCAATTCGGACTGCCTCAAGAAAGTTGCGCCATTATTTCGATGAGTACCAGATCACTGTGATTACAGATTTCATTTTGGTGGATATTCTTCATAATCAAGATGCCACGGGGCGTATATCAAATTGGGCAGTGGAACTGGGGGCTTTGTCTATCGACTTCAAGCCACGCACTGCAATCAAGTCTCAAGCTCTAGTCAATTTTATGGCTGAGTGGAGAGAGAATCAAATTCCAACTCCAGTCGACAAGCCAGAGCATTGGACCATGTACTTTGATGGATCTCTCAAGCTCGACGGTGGCGGCGCCGGAGTCCTATTTATTTCTCCACGGGGCGAACAGTTGAAGTATGTCCTTCAGATCCTTTGGGAGGTATCCAATAATGAAGCCGAGCATGAAGCCTTGCTTCACGGGCTATGTTTGGCGATATCACTAGGGATCAAGCGACTACTTGTATATGGCGATTCTCTTCTTGTCATTCAGCAAGTCAACAAAGAGTGGGACTGCAACAAGAAGATGATGGACGCTTATGTACAAGAAGTGCGCAAGCTGGAAAATAAATTTTGCGGCCTGGAGGTTCATCATGTGGTACAGGAGCATAACGTTGGCATGGACATTCTGTCCAAGCTATGATCGACCCGTGCATAGGTTCCAACGGGAGTTTTTGTCCAGGAGCTGAAACAACCATCCATTAAGTCCTCACCTTAGGTAACCACTGATGATGGCCTTCAACAGCCTGATCGGGAGGTTATGATGCTTGGGGAGGACTGGAGAGAGGCTTACATCGACTTCATCCCGGATCAAAAACTTCCAGCAGGGGTGGACGCAAGAAGCACAGAGGCAGCTCGTGTCATGCGCAGAAGCAAGGGTTTCGTCCTGGTCGACAGTAAGCTCTATCAGCATGGTGCACGATCAGGGGTGCTCATGAAGTGCGTCACGAAAGAAGACGGCCATGACATATTGCGGGATATACATGAGGGCGTTTGCGGCAACCACGCAGCTTCGAGAACGCTGGTGGGAAAAGCATACAGAGCTGGTTTCTGGTGGCCCACTGCAGTGACCGATGCTGAAGACCTCGTGCGGAGATGCCAAAACTGCCAATTCTTTGGAAAAGCAATCTCATGTCCCGGCTCGCAGTCTCATCACCATACCACCATCTTGGCCATTTGCTTGCTGGAGCCTAGATATGATTGGGCCCTTCACAACAATGGCAGGCGGTTTCACCCATGTATTGGTAGCTATCGACAAGTTTACCAAGTGGATCGAGTACAAGCCGATAGCCAAGCTCACGCCAGTCGACGAGACGATAGCCAACCACATCGACCTCGATGGGCTGCCACTGAGAATAAAAAGGATGTTGAGGAATAGTCATCTTGACTCTGCACCGGGGAACACCTTCTTCCCTATACTCCACTCCATCGTACTGTGGAGGCTCGTTGTAGAAGAACAGCCTAAGTGATTCCCATAAAAGACGGGAAAAACCCTCCCAGTGCAAGGCATTGGTATGGAGATGCCCTGCATGATCCCAAAAGATGTTTGAAGGAGCCGCCATCTGAAACAAGAATTCAGATGGTGAGATTTTGAAGGATGCTGAAAACCCAACTAAGACTACCACAAGAATCCTAGTGAAACCACAATAAAATAGACAACACTCTATACGTCCTTAAATGAACAACACATTCAAAGCATTCATTTTGTTTGATAATGGATTATGCATGCACGTACTATTCAACCTCACAACCAAAACAATTGCCGAATATCTTCGGACTTACGTGGTTAATTTTGGTGGTAACATTTACGTCTCTCCCTAGTAACTAGTCGATAAATCCTATTCATCGTAATCCTCTTAATCGTGGTTAGTGTACCTGCAGAAGACCATATTTATATATCATGAACCTTTCATGGCAGCACGACATGAAAGCATCCCCAAACAATACTGTTCACTATAGAAACAGTATCCATACAATTTCCACCGTACGGATGACGTTAGCATACGTTACATCTGCAACGTATTCACGGGGGTACCGTTTTAAAACAGGGGTATGAACAGCGATCGCCATACCCTGCGCTAAACCATATACTCCCAATATAATCAACTAATCGTTGATATATTGGGCAGCATCTCAAGTAAGCCACTACTTGAGAAACAACGTTCGATTTGCATCACCGACGAGAAGGCCAATCTCCCTCAGTTGGCTGAGGATCCTTACCTTCTTACCTTCTTGTCTCAACGTTGAGGAACATAACAATACAACTAGATATCTAGGGTTGGTTGTGCTCGAAAGTAAGTTTTGACAGAAAGTAGTGCTATGAGTTAGAGCTAACTATACACATATATATATTAGTAGCCACCTGATTACTCCCATAGGAACCCCTAGGGCTTTATGATCTAAGCATCCACCTTAACGAATCCAACTTACTTTGCAAATTATTTTGTTAAACAAATTTTATTCCGAAAGCATTTTTAAGAGCTGCTGCAGTTGTAAGAGTAAACCTACAGCTCTGATACCAGCTGTGGCAGAACTGCCTGAATTATTCCGGTTCAAGTGCGCTAGTCATCGCTATAAAGCCGATACTAACTCAACGCACTTCAAACGGAACAACCCATTGGTCTGTCGGGTCTCCGCCCGATGTAACCACGGTTCAACAGGATCGAAGCAGGTTTACCTCGTACGAAGGCGAGTTTACAATCGCACAACAGCTCACCAACTTTTAATTCACAGAATATTAAATATTATTACAAACCATTTCAAACTTAGGTATACTTATACAAACATTGTTTAAAAAAACCACAAGCTATGCAAGCTTATGTAGAGTTACAGCGGAAGAAATAAACATGCGACTACACACGTCGCGAAGGTTGACACCAAGTTCTGCCCGAAACATGGTGTCATTCCGAGGGTCACTGCCAGCTGGGGACGGATCCCATTCCACGGACCAGCCAAACGGAACAGAGGTTGGCCATGCTGGACCATCCGTGGGGTTCTCAAAGGTCATACCTGAAAAATAGACTAGCAAGACTGAGTATACTAATACTCAGCAAGACTTAACCGGAATCGGGTATACTTAGCCCATAACTAGATCATGAAAGGTTGAGTGGCTCTGGTTTTCTTTTGCTGAAAAGCAACAAAGAGTATGATCTACTTTCATATTTTAGCTTTCAGATTCTAGTCTCATTAACCATTCTAGGTAAGCACCTATTCCAGGCAAGCAAAGTAGAGATTTACATCCATCAAGATTGTTCCAACAATAGTTATTGTTCTTACTCTATGTGGCAGAAGGAATAAGCAGTCTCAATCTCCGCGAGAAACGGACGATTCTGAATCGAATTTCCAAACCTTGCAAGGGTAAACCTAACTCACACGCTTGGAACGTACAATGATCGTTCCAAAGCAACCGTTTGCCTTTCATTCCGACTCGTGGATCAAGGCCACCACAAGCGACTGTAGGACCATATGCACATCCAATGTGTAGGACATACATCTGTAGCGTGACTATATGACCGTATTCCTGTCCACTGTGCGGAACGTACTCCCGCATGTCGGTGCATGTGAAAAACAAAATTACAAGTGGTGGGAGGTATGTCCACTCTTCGGGCCGATTGGTTATTAGGCTTACCGCTTTCTATATTTCACGGCATGTGGCTAGTACTTTCAAACGCTTAGCCACCACTACACTGCGACCTTATCAACTTTTATCAACACAGACGGGGTAATCTTCCAAGTCATGATACTGCACATGACCCCGTCCATCATCCTTATTGTGATTGCAGAATAGTAGACATTCAACTCCTATATCGCGCGAGTGATAGGAAATCACCCGACTTCTGCCGGTCCTATTAGCAGAGCATCTATTCGATACGGACTCAGGTACAATACATAGGTTCCTAGTATTCATGCATCTAGGGTTCCATTTCAACTCCTAGACTTAATGCAAGATATAATATATAAGCATAAAATTGTATAAATGGAGTAATTTGAAATACTAGGTTATGCATCGGGGCTTGCCTTCTTGAGCGGGGCTGGGGGTAGAGATGTCAAGGTCTTCCGAACTTTGGTTCGGGCTTCAGTTAAAGTCTCGACAACGTTCGCAGGATCTTCAGAAATCCTTGGCTCTGGTTCCGGGACTAGTTCGTAGTCTCCGTCGCCGAGTGTCGTTGACTCTACATGATATGCAATGATTCAACTTAGATGGTTCTAAAGTTAAGAGTTTTACTTCACGATAAAGTTGCAATCCAATAATTTGATGAACACAATGTCACAAAACAAGAAATTTGCATTCAAACCTATTATTTGTATCTCAATTTAATTATCCTAACTAATGGAATTAATTGAATGAGATTAATAAGATTGATTTTTATTCTGAAAACTACAAAAGTTATGGTCTTGAATTTTTGTGGGTAAACTTGTTTCTAACAGAGGAGTTTACTATAAATTTTTCATAATTTTCTAAAGACAAACACTAAAGCATTTGAATTTAGTTCAAATGTCAAGTTTAAATTCAAATCTTAGGTAAAACAGTGTTGTAAATTCCCAAAATATTTACTATGGACTACTCTATTGTAGAACATCACATGCTAAAAAGATCTAAGCATGAAAACCTTAGTAACATGCTAGAATAAATTTAAACTGTTTCTAGCTTGATTTGCATAAGTTTAAATTAATTCAAACTAGGGTTTAGTACTATAGGTGAATTTTTCACACAAGATCACTATACCCTAATCAAGCTACTCACCAAAATTCACAGGAAATAAAGTTAACATGCAAAAGTTACACACAAGATACCCTTTTGTTAAACTTTAAAATAACTCTAAAAATATTTGGTTTCAAACTGAACTCCACTAACAAAAGTTGTAGAGTTAAACTTCTGGAGTACAAGAAAATTGGTTTGGTAATTTTTGGATTTTTCTACAAATTCCTATTTATTTTACAAGTTGGCTGATTTGAGTTAGAGAGGGGTACTGATTTCCTACAGAAAGGCCCCTGGAAAGATTTAAATCTTTGCAATCGGGTCCTTAGCCGGGCTACATAGGAAAGCCGATCGGTGCCGATCAAATTCTGGCGAGGGGGCTCACCGGCAGCGAGGGACAAGTGGGGGAAAAGGTTCAGGGGCTCACGGCGGTCATGGGGGTGGCCGGTGTTGGGGAAGAGAAGGGCCGAGGCGGTGGGTCGACGGCGAACAGAGACGGACGGCGGAGGTACGAGGGACGGCGATGTCGTTCCGGTGGCCGGAGGGCAGGAGAGCGGTGGAGAAGTAGCTAGAAAGCTTCCCCAGGATGATGTGGTGCTGATGGTGTGCTTGGCCGGGGCTAGGAGGCAGTGGATCGCCGGGACGACGGCGAGGCCGAGCGGCGGCGGGAGCTCGAGCTCACCGGCGCAGTGGTCTGGGTGATCTAGCGTGGGAGAACGAAATTGGGCGGGTTTGTGAGCTCAGTGGGTTACTGTGGTGCTGCTGGAGCACTGGATCGGGGATGGAAGGCGGCAGCGGCAGCTGTCGACGGCGAGCAGGAGCTGCAGCAGAGGTCCGGCGTGGTGGAGAGCTCGGGAAAGAGAGAGGTGAGCAAAATGGGTGTGTGCAAGTGCAAGAGTGAGTGCACTGAGAGCTCAGGGACGCGCTTCAAGTCGAGGAGGAGGCACAGCGAGCGAGGGCAGGTGCTGGCAAGCCGGCGGCGCAACGTGGAGGGGCGAGGATAGGGCCAGCGTGGGATGGGGAATGGCGGCGCGGGCGCTGGGGAGGCACGTTGAAATGAACCGGATTCCCGAATCGAGGAATCCGACTCAAGAGTGGAGGAGAACTGAGTCAAGGTGTCGACGAAAAATAGTTCAAGGTATTATAGTAAGTGGATGGAATCGTATAGATTTCCCTAGGTCTACCGACCATGTCTAAGGCTCGTGCTACGGTCAAGCATGGCTCTGATACCAACTGAAATGAACCGGATTCCCGAATCGAGGAATCCGACTCCCTGTATCGTCGTGATAGTCCCTGGATCATGCGCTATCACATACAGAACTCATTTCAGGCATAATGTCACAGTCATACTCATTAAGAGGTCAATCACGGGTTTAATTATTACATAAATCCAGAGGATCTGTAGTACGGAGTTTATTACAAGCCTCTCGGCTAAATCGAACAAGCAGAAGGCGCATAGCGGTAGCTAGGTCTTCGGCCGTCATCCATCTTCGGGAACCACCTCCACAGGCGACTTGAGCGTAGCTCGGGCCTCAATCGTACCATCCGTCGTCATTGGGGTCGAATTCCAGGTCGGATCCTGCATCGTACCAGGCTATCCCCAAGGTATGGGATAGGTTCACGTCACCATCTGTATGCAAGCTTTATTGTGGTCTACTCTACGGATATACAAGAGTTCAAGGAGTAAAGCTGGGGTTTCCCTATGCATGCATTATATATATATAAGAGTACACATCTCCTTTCATTTCCGTCTCGGGCTCTTCCGGCATTCCGGACTCCCGGTCACACACACCTTCCAAAGCCACCGAGTCGATGCGAGGACTCCCTCTCCTCGCATCTCAACTGCCCCCTGGCAGGACATTATTCTAGAGGGAGGTAGAAATCATGAGTAACACTAACTAATAAGAGCAACAGAGGAGTAGGGATGTCCGTAACAGAGGACGCGGCTATACGTATAGTTTTCACCCTGCAGGGGTTGTACACCAGGACCCACTCGAATCGACACTAGCCGGAGATCAGCCGACTAGTATACGAAACACCGGTCTACGAAACGGAAATAGGAGCCACGGCACCATCCGGCTTTCCCGGGTCTTGGGCGCATCCTCCCGCGAGAGGTCGCCCCGGGACTCTGAAGCCTCCCATGCGTCTCGGGGAACGTGAGGTCAGCACCCCCTTCCCCTGCACCGATACTCGATCCTCCTACCGGCTTGGTACCGCGCTTGCTGAGTCCGGACCGGGCCCACCCTCATAATGGGTAAGTGGTGTGCACGCTTAACAAATTCCCACAAGTCATGGTTACTCTCACCCGGTCCTTATCTGCCGGAGCGGGCATCTCCGTCAAATGCGTATCCACCACGGTGGTCCGCAATCGCACCCTTAACGGGTGCCACAAACACCTCAACACGTAACCAAAACTGTACCCGCCACAGGTACTCCGTAGGGTGTGCCAAGATACACACCCCAAGCCCTCGATCCATGATCGAGTTAGGTTGCCCACTCCCGGCTAAACCCTAATCACCAACTCCTGATGGGAACCACTTCACGCACGCCAAGACTATCCAACCATATCCCACACATACACATTCAAGGATTTACAAGGCATATCATATAATAAACGAATAAGATAGGTTGACAAGGAATATGGTTCATAAAGAGGCCATGCAGGTTTATCTCGATATACATATATACACATACAGCACTAGCATATCTACAAGCAAATGCCTAATAGGGATTCAAATCGTAGATGGGCGTGAACCTGGCGTCTCCTCGAGGTCCTCCTGAGCCTCCGGGTAGTCCTGGTCGTCGGTCAGCTCCTCGCGGACGGGTCCTATTCGTAAATACGAGTAAGAGTAGGGACCAAAGTGCAAAAGTGCACAAAAGGTTGCAAATAAGATCCAAATCACCACGATACGTATTCTAACAGGTGGTTCATAATTTTAGAAGAATTATGGAACTAGTTTCATAATTTTCGGAGGCCCGGATATTTTATTATGAATTTTCTAAGGAAAAACCTATTTCTGGAATTAATAAAAGGATTTCAGAAAAGACAGCCATCAAACAGGGACACGTGGCAGCACCAGGGTGTGCCACGTGGCATGCTGACGTCAGCATGACGTCATCAGGGGGGGTCCGGAAAGATGACGTCAGCAGTGGGCCCTGCTGACGTCAGTGTTGACCGGTCAACGTTGACCGGTCAACAGTCAACGGTCAAGGTGGGCTGTGGTCAACGGGCCCCACCAGTCAGCCTCAACCCGAGGCTGACAGACGGGCCCCACGGGTCAGGTCAGAACAGGAAAAGGGGAAAGGGTTCGGTTTTCTATTGGGCTCAAAGGAGGTTGGGCTAGCTCGAGGCCCAGCTAAGCTCGGCTAGGCTCGCGGTGCAGCTCGGGATTCAGCTCGGCCTGCGGCTCAGCAGGCCGGCTCGGGCAGCGGGCTGGCTACGCGTGAAAAATGGCTCGGCTTGATCCTTCCGCGGGCCGGCTTCCTTTCCTCCGTGGGCTGGCGGCCTTCTCCTCCCCCTTCTCCTCTGGCTGGGCTGGCTCTTCGCCTTCTCCTCTTCACGGCCCGGCGGCTTCTGGCCTCCACCTCCGCTGATAGGGCGGTCCCACTTGTCAGCCTCTGCGGGATCTAGTGCGTCGTGGCTCAGATCCGGTGTGGCGGACGAGTGTGCGTGTGTGCGTGTGTGCGCGTGGGCGTGTGCGGGTGTGAGCGCCCGGGGGGGTGCTCGGGGAAAGGCCCCAACGACATGGCCGCGACGCGAACGCGACGTCGCGGCCGCGTCGCGGGAGTGACTGCGCACGGCGAGGCCGTGGCGAGGCTGGGCGTGGCGTGGGTGGACGCGGCCGTGGCCTTGCGGTGTGGGTGCGCACGCACGCGCGCGGAGCCTGGCTGCCCAGGGCCGCGGCGTGGCCGTGTCGTGCGCGGGGCACCGGCATCCCGGGCCCGTGGCATGACGGCGGCGGCGGTAAGGCGACGGCGGTTGCGGGGTGCAAAGCGGCGCGTTGGACTCCTGCAAAAACAGACGGCACGGCGGCCGGAGGGAAGGGGATCCTAGGGTTTCCTACGGAAGGTTCCTCGGCGGCGCATGGCTCACGCCGGCAGCACGGGGAGAAGAGAGGGACGGCAGCAGCGATCCTCACCGGAGGGGCTGAAGGGGAAAGGGCTGGTGCGGTGGCGGGTCGAAGCCGGCGGGTCGTAGCCATGCAGGAAGAACCGCAGCGCTGGTGAAGACGATCGGGGCGCCGGCTCGGTGAAGCTCCGGCGTGGCGGCGGTGACCTCCTCCTCGGGCACTCCTCCTCCTCCTCCTTCTCTCTCTCACCCTCGGGTGCGGCGGCGGCGGAAAAGAGCAAGGGCTCGGGCGGCTAGGGTTTTGGGGCGGCGACCGGTGGGTTCTTAAGGGAGGCGGCCCTAGGGTTTGTGGCACGGGCCCGGGCGCCGAGGGCGGTGATGCCCGGCGTCCGTGCCACGGCCACGCGGCGGCCATCGAGCGGCTGCAGCGTGGGTGGGGCTTGGCAGCGCGGGTGGCTGAGGCGGGGGAACAGAGGAGCGCGCGCGGGCGGTTACGGCGAGCTGTCGCGGAGCGGGGACAGGGGCGCGCGCTTGGCAGGTGACGCAAGGAGCGGGGCCGCGGTCGGGGAAGAAAAGAGAAAAGGGGAGCGGGCGGTTGGAGGCTCTGTCGTGGAGTGGCGGCGAACGGCGACGCGGGCGACGCGAGCCGGGAGAGGGCGCGGGCGAGAGGAAGGGGAAAGCTGACGGGTGGGTCCCGCCCGTCAGCTGCCCCGGGCGGAAGGAAGGGGAAGCGTCGTGAGGGGTCGCGACGGTGGGCTGGGCCAGGCGTTGGGCCGGTTCACGCGCGGGGGAAAGGGGGGAGAGGAAGAAAAACAGTTGGGCTCGGGTTGCGTGGGTGGTGGGCTGGTGGCCCATTAGGGGTGTTAGGGTTTATAGTTTGGATTTGAATTTGATTGGCTTAATCAAATTCAAATCCCACACATTTGAAGTAGTAATTGGAGAATTCCAACCAAGTAAAATCCAATAATAACTCCAACTCAAATTTAGCCGCAAAAAGTTTTTGAAATTCACCAATTTTGTTAAACAAACCCTATAAACTCTAACATGGAATGTTACAGACTCCCCCCCTCACAAGAATCTCGTCCCCGAGATTAAAGGCTTACCTGGTCCTCGAAAAGGTGCGGGTATTTCTCCTTCAGATCGGACTCTTTCTCCCAAGTGGCTTCTCATTCTGTGTGATTACTCCAAAGAACCTTGCAATAGGGAATGGAGGTCCTTCTAGTCTCCTTATCTGTCCGGGCCAGAATCTTCACGGGATACTCTACATACTCGAGCGTTTCCTGCAAGTCCACTGCCTCTGGGGGTATTGTCTCATCCGGCACCCGCAAGCATTTGCGTAACTGGGATACGTGGAAAACCGGATGTACCCCAGCTAGTCCTTCTGGTAGTTCCAGTTTATACGCTAATCCTCCGATCCTTTGGATGATCGGATACGGTCCAACGAACCTCGGAGCTAGCTTCCCGTTGACATGGAACCTCTTTGTGCCTCGGAGTGGTGACACCTTCAGGTATACGTGGTCTCCGACTTCGAACGAAAGGTCTCTTCTCCTCTTATCGGCGTAGCTCTTCTGTCTGCTCTGCGCTATCTTTAAGTTCTCCCTGATCTTGGCGACATTCTCCTCAGCCTCTAATATGGAGTCTGGACCAAAATACGACCTCTCTCCGGTTTCTGACCACATTAGCGGTGTTCTGCATTTTCTGCCATAAAGCGCCTCGAAAGGTGACATTCGCAAACTGGCCTGATGGCTGTTGTTGTACGTGAACTCAGCATAGGACAAACTCTTCTCCCAATCACTCCCGTAGGCTAGCACACATGCTCTAAGCAAGTCCTCGAGTATCTGGTTCACTCTCTCGGTCTGCCCATCGGTTTGGGGGTGAAAGGCGGTGCTGTAATCTAGCTGAGTCCCTAGGGACTTGTGCAAGCTCTGCCAGAACTTTGCGGTGAATTGAGGGCCTCGATCTGATACTATGCTTCGTGGTGCCCCGTGGAGTTTTAGGATGTTCTCTATGTACAGCTCGGATAGTCGACTCACGGGGTACGTGGTCTTGACGGGGATGAAATGTGCCACTTTAGTTAGGCGATCAACGATTACCCAAATGGAGTCATTGCCCTTCTGAGTCCGGGGTAACCCTGTTATGAAGTCCATGCAAATGTCATCCCACTTCCATACGGGAATATCAAGTGGTTTCAGCAGACCGGCAGGGCGCTGGTGTTCTGCCTTGATCCTTCTACAAATGTCGCACTTAGCCACGAATTCGGCTATGTCCGTTCTCATGTCATTCCACCAGAAACGGTCTTTCAGATCCTGGTACATCTTTGTGCACCCTGGGTGTATGGCGTACTTGGAGTTATGCGCTTCATCCAGAATCTCGGCACGGATCCCTTGATCCTGGGGTACGCATATGCGATCTTTCAGCCATATGGTCCCTTGGTCGTCGACCCTGTAGTCGGTCGCTTTTCCGTCTCGCATTGCTCGCTTGAGCTTCTGTAGTTTCGGGCATCGTCGCTGTGCTTGCCTGATTCGATCTTCCAGATCGTACTTGACTGTCATTGTACTCAGGTGCCCTTGCTCTACTATTTCCAACTTCAACCTCTCGAGTTCATCGCACAGTGCAGGCTGTTTGTCCCGAACCATCAGGTTGCTGCAATAGTGCTTCTGGCTCAAGGCGTCCGCTACGACGTTAGCCTTGCCGGGGTGATATTGAATATTCAGGTCGTAGTCCTTGATCAGCTCTAACTATCTCCTCTGCCTCATATTCAGTTCTGCCTGAGTGAAGAAATATTTTAGACTCTTGTGGTCAGTATAGATATCGCACTTGTTGCCAATGAGGTAGTGCCTCCAAATCTTCAAGGCGTGCACAACAGCTGCGAGTTCAAGGTCGTGGGTAGGGTAGTTTTCTTCGTGTTTCCTCAACTGTCGGGAGGCATACGCAACAACTTTGCCACATTGCATCAGCACACAACCCAAGCCTTGACGAGACGCATCACAATAGACTACGAAGTCTTTCCGGATGTCCGGAAGGGTGAGGACTGGAGTAGTAGTGAGTCGGGACTTGAGCTCTTGAAAGCTGGCTTCGCACTTGGATGACCATACGAACGGCACGTTGTTCTTGAGTAGCTCGGTCATAGGCTTGGCAATCTTGGAAAAGTTCTCAATAAATCGCCGGTAGTAGCCTGCCAAACCCAAAAAGCTTCGAATATCGGTAACGCTCTTCGGCTGCTGCCACTCGGACACTACTTCGATCTTCTCGGGATCTACCGCCACCCCGTCTGCGGTCAACACGTGGCCTAGGAAGGCAACCTTCTCTAGCCAAAACTCGCATTTACTGAACTTGGCATACAGCTGGTTCTGTCTCAACCTCTTGAGTACTATCCTCAGGTGCTCAGCGTGTTCTTCGGCTGTCTCGGAGTAGATCAAGATGTCGTCGATGAAGACTACAACGAATTTGTCTAGTTCTTCCATGAACACCTTGTTCATCATGTTCATGAAGTAGGCGGGTGCATTGGTCAGTCCGAAA
This sequence comes from Panicum hallii, assembly GCF_002211085.1. Lineage (NCBI taxonomy): Eukaryota > Viridiplantae > Streptophyta > Magnoliopsida > Poales > Poaceae > Panicum > Panicum hallii. Next base: position 21,029,651 of record NC_038049.1, read on the forward strand.
GATACCACGGTGAACTCGTACTGGCCATATCTGGTCACGAACGCTGTCTTCGGGATATCGCTTTCCCGGATCTTCATCTGATGGTACCCGGATCTCAGATCAATCTTGCTGAAGAATTTGGCCTTTCTCAACTGGTCAAGCAGATCATCGATTCTGGGCAACGGATACTTGTTCTTGATGGTCACGGCGTTCAGCGATCGGTAGTCGATGCATAGCCTCATGGTTCCGTCCTTCTTCCTCACGAACAACACGGGTGATCCCCATGGTGATGCACTAGGTCTGATGTACTGTTTATCCAGCAGGTCCTTCAGCTGATTCTACAACTCGGTGAGTTCTTCCGCGGACATGCGGTAGGGTCACTTCGCGATCGGTGCCGTCCCTGGCACAAGGTCAATCACGAACTCGACATCCTTGTCCGGTGGTAGGCCTGGCAGCTCCTCGGGAAACACATCAGGATACTCGCTGATCACTGGTACTTCATCGAGTGTCTTCTTCTCCAAGCTGTTCAAATTGTACACCTGAGGTACTTCTCGGGACTTCAACGGTTCCACCTCGATCTTCTTCCCACTAGGGTGTTCCAGGGTCACCAGCCTGGGCGAGCAAGATATGACACCCTTGTGTGCAGTTAACCAATCCATCCCCAAAATGACATCTATCCCCTCTGATGGTAGTACTGTCAAGTCAGCTATGAATGGCAGTCCCTGAATCATGATTCTCACCCCCTTACATGCTAGTGTGCACCTATGATCTCCCAGCGGAGAGCTAGTGATGATAGGATGGCTTCTCGGGGTCATCGGAAGGGATTTCTGTGCAACACACTTTGAAGAGATGTAGAAGCAAGTGGCTCCAGAGTCAAACAACACCAAGGCTTTAGAGCCGTTGATAAGATACTCACCTGTCACGATGTCGGGGGCATCCCGGGCCTCCTCCTCAGTCAGATGGGTGAGGCGGCCATGGTCTGCGGAGCGCGGAGCTTGAGCGGGCCTGCCGGCGGAGCCAGGCGCGCGGGCTGGGGTAGCGGTCTTCTTCTCGGGGCACTCGTAGGACTTGTGGCCCGGTTTGTTGCAGGTGAAGCAAACAAACGGCATCGAGCCACTGTTGGTCCTCTGTGCCGGCTGCTGGCGGTGGTAGTTGCCTCCTCCCTGGTTCTGTCCTTCGTGAGTCCTGTTGCCGGAGTAGTGGTTGCCTCCTCCACCGAAGTTCCTGCTCGGCTGACTGGAGCCAGAACGGAAACCGCTCCACGGTGGCAGAGGTGGCGCGTTTCTTGCCTTCTGGAAGGGCCGGTCTCGTACCTGGTGGTCGGTCTGGCGCTTCTTGTTGCGCTGACGGTCTTCCCATCCTAGTCTCTCCCTCTCCACAGCAATGGCACGGTTGACCAAGCTGCGGAGGGATGGGTACTCGCATCCCGTCACGATCTGATGGATGCCGTGATGTAGTCCTCGGAGAAACCAGAACTGCTTCTTCTCCTCGGTGTTGGTGTCATCTGCAGCGTACCTCATCATCTTGGTGAAGTGATGCTCGTACTCCTCCACCCTCATCGTACCCTGGGTCATGGTACGGAATTCTTGGGCCTTCTGAATCATCACTTGCCGGGGCACGTGCTGCTCACGGAACGCCCTGGCAAACTCCTCCCATGAGATGTGTGCTGGGTCATGGTGGGAGTCACAGTAGCTGTCCCACCACGACTTGGCGGTACCCTCAAGCTGGTGGACTGCGAGTGCGATGCACTCCTCGTCGGTGCAGTTGGTGAGGTCCAACTTGGTCTCGATCACCCTTAGCCAGTCATCGGCCTCCAAGGGGTCCTCGGTGTAGCTGAAAGTCGGGGCCTTCAGGCGGATGAACCTCTCGATCTTGCGCTGGAGGTCTTCTTCAGGCGGGCCATGATGGTTGGCCCCGTGGTTCCTCTGATCAACTGACTCGGCCAGACGTTGGAGTAGCTGGGTCTGCCTGTCCATGATCTCCGTGAGTGTCGGCGGTGGTGGCGGTGGCTGCTGTGCTGGCTCAGCGTCGATTTCCTCATCGACCTCCTCCTCATCGGCTTCGTCTCCACGGCGTGCCTCCCCAAAGGCGCGGGGTGCGGCTCCCGCGGCAGGTCCTCTGCTTCTTCCACGCCCTGCTGCCGGGGCACGTGCTGGGGCAGCACGTCCACGCCCACGGCCTAACGGGCGACCTCGTCCACGTGCCTCGGCTGCGGCTTCATCCTGGGCGGCTTGCTCGAAACGGGCCATCAAGCAGTCGGATCTCCAGATCGACATTTCCTGTATAGGGTGAAAGTGGAAAGTTCTCTCTTGTAAACGTCGGCACTCACCACCCAAAGTAAAAGAATACACACATGGGCAAACATGCCAATTATCCGAGAAAAATGCAAGAATAAAGGCAATAATATTTCAAAATGAAAGCAATTATCGAACAAAATAATGCGAGAATAAAGAGTCATAACATCCATCCATTTAGACATCAATCAGGCAGTACAAGGAATCACCGGTGTTATCTCGAGGTCAACACAAAAGCCTTCAAGATAACACCCCCAACTCACACCCTAAGAATACATCGTGAATGATTACAAAAAGTGGCGACTCCTATCGTGTCTACCTAGACTCGTGACATCCTAGGACGCTAGCCGGAAACATGTCATCGGCTCAGAACAAGACTCCTAAGAACACTCGCCGGAATAGACCATCGGCGGCTACCTATCCTACATCTACCCCTACCTAAGACACTACTCACGCCCTAAAAGAAGGTGACGCGCGGCTTCTTGTAGGAGAACACGCGCTTGTACTCCTCCGGGTAGTCCTCCGGGAAGATGGTGTCGATGGTGGCGACAGCCTCCACCACCTCCTCGGTCTCGATCGCGGGCGGCATCTCCTCGTGAGGGCACAGGTGTAGGCGAAGCTCCGTGGGAATGAGCTTGAAATCCTCCTTTCTCACCAGGGGCTGTCTCTCTTTGGGTAGCTGGTCCCTCAGCTCGTGGATCTCATCGACGCGGATGGAGTCGGAAATCTCCCACATCTGTAAGGCGCGTGCGGCCTTGTCGCGGAGGTACACGGCGGTGCGGGTCAGCAAGGCGATGTTCTTCTTGTTCCTCTCCAGCCGGGTCTCCAGCTCCTTCACCCGGTCCTCGGTCTTGGCCTCGAAGTAACCGTGCAGGGTCATGAAGTCCTGCTGGTCGTCCACCTGAGTCTGCAGCTGGCGGCACTCGGCCTCACTGTCGGTGGCCCGGTCCTTGAGCTTGCTAATGGTGTCGAGGTAGCCCTTCTCCTTGAGCTTCCACTCGGCCTTCTCCTCCCGGAGCTTCTGGAGCTCGGTCTCGGTCTGAAGTAGCTTGGCTTTGGCAACCGTCCTCAGCTAGGTCTCTGTCTGACGCATCAAATGCGCCTCCATGTAGTTCCTTTGGTTGCGGCGTGCCTCTCTCTGGGCCGTGGTGTAGAGCTGGTTCCACCCCTGGATCTCGTGCTGCAGAACGTGGATGTGCCTCACACAGTCGTAGAAACCCAGGTGGAGCTGATCGCTCTCCGAGGAGAGGTTCACAGCTAGGTGGTCTAGGTCGTAGAGGTAAGAGCCGGTGGTGTGGATCATGGGCTGGTCCCCTCCGGTCTCCTGAACCGGGGCAGAGTACATCTCCAGGTAGACGGCCTCGGGATCCTCATTGGGCAGGACGGCCCGAGGTAGCAGGCAGAAAGAGGAGTCCACGAACTTGGTCTGCCAGAACTGGGCAAGCAGCTCCATCGTCATCTTCCGAGCGACTGACTGGACAGCGGTCTCGGTGAGTACGCCAAAGCTGTGGACCATCTTGCCCTCGAAGGCGGGCACTGCAGGGTCAGGCAAGACGACGAGCGTGGCCATCTTGGAGTAGTATGGGGGAGCGGTGGTCGACTTCAGGGAAAGCTTGATGTAGGCTAGGTCGATGCCGATGTGCTCCACCACACGCTCGAACCACCTGAAGACGCCTCTCTGGTGGTACTCCTCGTACAACTCGAGGTCGGGGGTCACACTCTCCATTGTTGTTGCCATCGCGGTTGCTACCCTGCGTAGGAACGCGAGAATTGAGTCAGCGTAGGTAAGAGAGTAACTCAAGAGTGGAGGAGAACTGAGTCAAGGTGTCGACGAAAAATAGTTCAAGGTATTATAGTAAGTGGATGGAATCGTATAGATTTCCCTAGGTCTACCGACCATGTCTAAGGCTCGTGCTACGGTCAAGCATGGCTCTGATACCAACTGAAATGAACCGGATTCCCGAATCGAGGAATCCGACTCCCTGTATCGTCGTGATAGTCCCTGGATCATGCGCTATCACATACAGAACTCATTTCAGGCATAATGTCACAGTCATACTCATTAAGAGGTCAATCACGGGTTTAATTATTACATAAATCCAGAGGATCTGTAGTACGGAGTTTATTACAAGCCTCTCGGCTAAATCGAACAAGCAGAAGGCGCATAGCGGTAGCTAGGTCTTCGGCCGTCATCCATCTTCGGGAACCACCTCCACAGGCGACTTGAGCGTAGCTCGGGCCTCAATCGTACCATCCGTCGTCATTGGGGTCGAATTCCAGGTCGGATCCTGCATCGTACCAGGCTATCCCCAAGGTATGGGATAGGTTCACGTCACCATCTGTATGCAAGCTTTATTGTGGTCTACTCTACGGATATACAAGAGTTCAAGGAGTAAAGCTGGGGTTTCCCTATGCATGCATTATATATATATAAGAGTACACATCTCCTTTCATTTCCGTCTCGGGCTCTTCCGGCATTCCGGACTCCCGGTCACACACACCTTCCAAAGCCACCGAGTCGATGCGAGGACTCCCTCTCCTCGCATCTCAACTGCCCCCTGGCAGGACATTATTCTAGAGGGAGGTAGAAATCATGAGTAACACTAACTAATAAGAGCAACAGAGGAGTAGGGATGTCCGTAACAGAGGACGCGGCTATACGTATAGTTTTCACCCTGCAGGGGTTGTACACCAGGACCCACTCGAATCGACACTAGCCGGAGATCAGCCGACTAGTATACGAAACACCGGTCTACGAAACGGAAATAGGAGCCACGGCACCATCCGGCTTTCCCGGGTCTTGGGCGCATCCTCCCGCGAGAGGTCGCCCCGGGACTCTGAAGCCTCCCATGCGTCTCGGGGAACGTGAGGTCAGCACCCCCTTCCCCTGCACCGATACTCGATCCTCCTACCGGCTTGGTACCGCGCTTGCTGAGTCCGGACCGGGCCCACCCTCATAATGGGTAAGTGGTGTGCACGCTTAACAAATTCCCACAAGTCATGGTTACTCTCACCCGGTCCTTATCTGCCGGAGCGGGCATCTCCGTCAAATGCGTATCCACCACGGTGGTCCGCAATCGCACCCTTAACGGGTGCCACAAACACCTCAACACGTAACCAAAACTGTACCCGCCACAGGTACTCCGTAGGGTGTGCCAAGATACACACCCCAAGCCCTCGATCCATGATCGAGTTAGGTTGCCCACTCCCGGCTAAACCCTAATCACCAACTCCTGATGGGAACCACTTCACGCACGCCAAGACTATCCAACCATATCCCACACATACACATTCAAGGATTTACAAGGCATATCATATAATAAACGAATAAGATAGGTTGACAAGGAATATGGTTCATAAAGAGGCCATGCAGGTTTATCTCGATATACATATATACACATACAGCACTAGCATATCTACAAGCAAATGCCTAATAGGGATTCAAATCGTAGATGGGCGTGAACCTGGCGTCTCCTCGAGGTCCTCCTGAGCCTCCGGGTAGTCCTGGTCGTCGGTCAGCTCCTCGCGGACGGGTCCTATTCGTAAATACGAGTAAGAGTAGGGACCAAAGTGCAAAAGTGCACAAAAGGTTGCAAATAAGATCCAAATCACCACGATACGTATTCTAACAGGTGGTTCATAATTTTAGAAGAATTATGGAACTAGTTTCATAATTTTCGGAGACCCGGATAATTTATTATGAATTTTCTAAGGAAAAACCTATTTTTGGAATTAATAAAAGGATTTCAGAAAAGACAGCCATCAAACAGGGACACGTGGCAGCACCAGGGTGTGCCACGTGGCATGCTGACGTCAGCATGACGTCAGCAGGGGGTCCGGAAAGATGACGTCAGCAGTGGGCCCTGCTGACGTCAGCGTTGACCGGTCAACATTGACCGGTCAACGGTCAACGGTCAAGGTGGGCTGTGGTCAACGGGCCCCACCAGTCAGCCTCAACCCGAGGCTGACACACGGGCCCCACGGGTCAGGTCAGAACAGGAAAAGGGGAAAGGGTTCGGTTTTCTATTGGGCTCAAAGGAGGTTGGGCCGGCTCGAGGCCCAGCTAAGCACGGCTAGGCTCGCGGTGCAACTCGGGATTCAGCTCGGCCTGCGGCTCAGCAGGCCGGCTCGGGCAGCGGGCTGGCTACGCGTGAAAAACGGCTCGGCTTGATCCTTCCGCGGGCCGGCTTCCTTTCCTCCGTGGGCTGGCGGCCTTCTCCTCCCCCTTCTCCTCTGGCTGGGCTGGCTCTTCGCCTTCTCCTCTTCACGGCCCGGCGGCTTCTGGCCTCCACCTCCGCTGACAGGGCGGTCCCACTTGTCAGCCTCCGCGGGATCTAGTGCGTCGCGGCTCAGATCCGGTGTGGCAGACGAGTGTGCGTGTGTGCGTGTGTGCGCGTGGGCGTGTGCGGGTGTGAGCGCCCGGGGGGGTGCTCGGGGAAAGGCCCCAACGACATGGCCGCGACGCAAACGCGACGTCGCGGCCGCGTCGCGGGAGTGACTGCGCACGGCGAGGCCGTGGCGAGGCTGGGCGTGGCGTGGGTGGACGCGGCCGTGGCCTTGCGGTGTGGGTGCGCACGCACGTGCGCGGAGCCTGGCTGCCCAGGGCCGCGGCGTGGCCGTGTCGTGCGCGGGGCGCCGGCATCCCGGGCCCGCGGCACGACGGCGGCGGCGGTAAGGCGACGGCGGTTGCGGGGTGCAAAGCGGCGCGTCGGGCTCCTGCAAAAATAGACGGCACGGCGGCCGGAGGGAAGGGGATCCTAGGGTTTCCTACGGAAGGTTCCTCGGCGGCGCATGGCTCACGCCGGCAGCACGGGGAGAAGAGAGGGACGGCAGCAGCGATCCTCACCGGAGGGGCTGAAGGGGAAAGGGCTGGTGCGGTGGCGGGTCGAAGCCGGCGGGTCGTAGCCGTGCAGGAAGAACCGCAGCGCTGGTGAAGACGATCGGGGCGCCGGCTCGGTGAAGCTCCGGCGTGGCGGCGGTGACCTCCTCCTCCTCCTCCTTCTCTCTCTCACCCTCGGGTGCGGCGGCGGCGGAAAAGAGCAAGGGCTCGGGCGGCTAGGGTTTTGGGGCGGCGACCGGTGGGTTCTTAAGGGAGGCGGCCCTAGGGTTTGTGGCACGGGCCCGGGCGCCGAGGGCGGTGATGCCCGGCGTCCGTGCCACGGCCACGCGGCGGCCATCGAGCGGCTGCAGCGTGGGTGGGGCTTGGCAGCGCGGGTGGCCGAGGCGGGGGAACAGAGGAGCGCGCGCGGGCGGTTACGGCGAGCTATCGCGGAGCGGGGACAGGGGCGCGCGCTTGGCAGGTGACGCAAGGAGCGGGGCCGCGGTCGGGGAAGAAAAGAGAAAAGGGGAGCGGGCGGTTGGAGGCTCTGTCGTGGAGTGGCGGCGAACGGCGACGCGGGCGACGCGAGCCGGGAGAGGGCGCGGGCGAGAGGAAGGGGAAAGCTGACGGGTGGGTCCCGCCCGTCAGCTGCCCCGGGCGGAAGGAATGGGAAGCGTCGCGAGGGGTCGCGACGGTGGGCTGGGCCAGGCGTTGGGCCGGTTCACGCGCGGGGGAAAGGGGGGAGAGGAAGAAAAACAGTTGGGCTCGGGTTGCGTGGGTGGTGGGCTGGTGGCCCATTAGGGGTGTTAGGGTTTATAGTTTGGATTTGAATTTGATTGGCTTAATCAAATTCAAATCCCACACATTTGAAGTAGCAATTGGAGAATTCCAACCAAGTAAAATCCAATAATAACTCCAACTCAAATTTATCCGCAAAAAGTTTTTGAAATTCACCAATTTTGTTAAACAAACCCTATAAACTCTAACATGGAATGTTACACACGTGGCACAGAGGAGAGCACCACGGGGTAGCAGGTGCACGGCACGTGGCCGGCGAAGGCGTCGGGGTTCACGGGCGCGAGCAGAGTAGAGGAGGGGGAGCTGGAGGTTGAAGACAGGGGCTATTCTGTGATTCTCCAAAAATACAAGGGCTCCACTGTAAAGCTGAGTTAACTTTCAAACCATAGCTCAAATGAAAATGTGCCCAAAAGCAAAAGTGTAGAGTTCAACAAGATCTACAACTTTGCTTTAAGGTTCAGTTGCAAAAGAGCTAAGGATTTGAATATACTTTAAAACTCGGCTAAGTTTTAAACTTTAATTAAATCCTATTTAAAATCTACACTACACTTGCATCCTTTGGGTAGTTTCACCTCTATTTGCGGTTTAAAAGTAAGTTCTTGACTTTTGCAAAACAACCTTCCTATATTTTGATTTTACCTCCCATTCTCACCCATTTAACACTAAAAGACCTAAATTTTTCAGAATTATATAAAAATATCTTTTTCCCTTAGCATTTAAATTTTAGCACACATACACAAGATCAAATATGCACACTTTATAATAGAATCTAGTGTAGTTTAATCCTAAGTACCTGAATGTCACAAGGCAGTTAGAGCTCGATTCTGTCGAAGAGGCTCGCTGCACCGCTCTTGTTCAGTCCGCTCGATACCTGCAGGGTATTCGGCGATATCACGATCGCAACGTGAGGGAACGGCCATTTAGCATAGATGACTTGGTCCTACGTCGCATCCAAGACGAGTCCGGCCTACATAAGCTCAACTTAAGGTGGGAAGGTCCGTTCGTCGTCAAGCAGGTTACAAGACCAGGGTCGTATCGACTACAATATCCCGAGGGCCAAGATGTTCCGAACTCTTGGAACATTTAGAACCTGCGCAAGTTCTACCCATGAGCAAATGTTTGGAGATAGCTGATCTCCGGGTGCTCAGGTGGTCTTTTTCTTCCGAATCAATTTGGAGGCTACGTGTCACAAGATTCGGATTGTAAATTTCTCTGTGAACATACGGAGGCTACAGCCACGTGCATGTTTTATATAAATTGACTTCTTGTCATGAGTTTCATGGAGGCTACGAACACATTCATGATACGTTGACTTCTTGTCATGAGTTTGATGGAGGCTACGGCCATGTCCATGCTTTGTCGACTTCTTGTCGCGAGTTTGACGGAGGCTACAGCCACGTCCATGCTCTATCAACTTCTCGCCATGACCTTTGATGGTCGTTTGCGATGATGATCGCATCTTTCCCAACAAGATCGATCCGTTCGATTGGTTTATACCTAACTTGTTGGATGGGCTCGCATAAGGAGCTATGTCGACTACGCCCAGAGTCGTTGCACTCGGGGCAATTTTGACTCCTTGCCAGAAGCACGGCAGCTGCGTGACGATGCTCGCATTCTTTCCCAACAAGATCGATCCGTTCGATTGGTTTATACCTAACTTGTTGGATGGGCTCGCATAAGGAGCTATGTCGACTAATCCCAGAGTCGTTGCACTCGAGGCAATTTCGACTCCTTGCCAGAGGCACGGCAGCTGCGCGACGATGCTCACGTTCTTTCCCAACAAATTCGATCCGCTCGATTGGTTTCTACCTAACTTCTTGGACGCTCGCTCATGAGGAGCGATTTCGACTACACCCAGAGTCGTTGCACTCGGGGTAGCTTCATTTCTCCCTGCCATATGTACGGCAATCCCGCGACGATGCTCGCGTTTTTTCCTAACTAGTTAGGCCCGCGTGATCGGGTTGTATCTAACTTGTGGGATGGTCCCCTACTCGGAGCTATGGCTACTTCCAGGGTCGCTGCACCTGGGGTAGTGTCTACTACTTAGCCTTTAAGCTTGGATGACAATTCAGCTAAAGCACATACAAGTAGAGACATCAAATAAAATATATACACAAGGAAATGAGTACTTGTTTTTTACACCTTAATCTTGCAGCACACTTTGTACTATTTGTTTTACTACAGGTTGGGCTTCTTGGAGGTACTTTTTGAATTGTTCTTCAGTACATTCCGCAGCCACTCCCTGTGCGAACAATCCCAGCGGAGCTTCTGCCCAAAAGGATTTTACAAATGCAAGGGCATGGCTGACACAAGCGACTGGGCCTCCATGAGGAACTTGACGACTCTTTCCGGCGCTCCGAGAAGTCGCTCCAGCAAGGGCTGCTCGCCTACTTCGCCTTCTCCTGGTGGATCCACCATATCCATGAGCGTCTGGGCGGCCCCCCTGAGAATCTCCAGTTCCTTTTCCCGCCGCCCCTTCTCCTCGTCCAGCGTCTTGATCTGCTGAAGGCAGTCGGCGAACTGTTGTTCAGTATCGGCGACCACCTTTGGCAGCCTCTCGACATCATCTGTATGGTGATACAACATATTCTTCATGTCAGTAAGTAGTTCTTCTTTATACGTTAAGATTTTCCTAAGTTCTGCAGTGAAGGTTTTTTCAGAATCCAAGATAAATTGTTAGGTGAAAGTACTCGAGGGCGGAAAGGGCTTACCTTGGTGCGCTTTTCTCTGCTCTTTGAGCTGCTCCTGGTGCACCTTCTTTTGTTCCTCGAGTTGTTCTTGGAGCTCGGAGTTGGCTTTCTCGAGGTTACGCAGGTCATTCTTGAGGAGCCATGTCTATCGAGTCCGCTCTTGCTTCAGCTTGTCAATTTCTCTCCGGAGATAGATGTTCTTTGTCAGCTCCTCGAAGATGCGCTTGTCCTTGGCAGCAAGGTCTTGGTGACCACTCACAACGGTTTTTAGCTTTTTGGATTTTCTCTATGAGTGCGTGATCACGTTCTGCATAGAGGAGGAGATTAAGACAAGCCATTCGACAGCGTATACAAGTAGAAGAGTTGTCATGTCTTACCATGGCATAATCGTACAACTCCTTGTAAGCCTGCTTGAAGGTTTTGATGTTATTAGCCGTCAACATTGGGTCATCCACTAGGTCTGTGGCAATGAGGTTCTGGTACCCGGGCCCAGCCATCAGCAAATCTTCGGGACTCCTTGAGGTCCCTGCGGCTTCTTCAGAAGCTGGCTGCTAGTCACCTGCAAGTCACGATGCATTCAGTACATAATGCCTGGGGTCTAAGCAGTTAGCTATGGGCGGTCAGACATTTACCCATGCCATCTGCAGGAGCGGCATCAGGGGCCTCGACTTGTTCCTCGCCACCAGCTCTGGCTTCACCTTGTTGGGGCTCGAGAGACGGCAGGTCGGGCAGTGTCGGGTCTGCCTCGGGGGCTGGCTCCTTGGGCACGGACTCCCCTGGGGCCGATGGCTCGGGGGGTTGGGGTAGCCGTGGCTGGCTTCGACTTGAGTGGAGCGGCGCTTGTAGACCTAATAAAGCAGATTCAGTATCATACAAGTCGAAAAGAGCAGAATATTTACTATGCAACAAGATGCAAACTTACAGCGTAGACTTCTTCATGACCGCCTTCTTCACCCGCATAGCCCGTCGCGGGGTACTCGTCGCCGGCGGCGGGGTCACACCAGCTGATGGCGCGGTGCCCGCCACGGCAATGGTAACAGTCGCAGCAGCTGCTGGATCTGTTCCCATCTCTTGGAGCTTGGGCCTGGGTGGAGAAGCGGGAGGACTGCAAATGGAAAATGTCAGCATGCAACAATATTGATGTATGACAACAAGTAAGCATATTCATACCTGGTGGACTCGACTTCTTGCGCTTTGCGTTTGTGCACAACCCAGCGACCCTGCGGGACCGCAGGCAGAGTGTCGGCCAACTCCACGGATGGTCCGGGGGAGTTGCCTCTACTCGCCTTCCCCTCGGCTCCTTTCTCCGCCAGGGGGCTTCCGCCTTCGGTGGACTCACTGCCGGGCAGTGCCTCAGCTACTCGAGCCCTCTTGGCTTCAGCTGCGGCGCTGGGGAGGAGGTGGTCCGGCTGAGGGATGTCGGGTTGCGGCGGGTAGCTCCGGTACAATTTTGTGTGTCCCTACAGAAGATTTCCAGTTAGCAGCGGCAAAACAGAGTTCATTTTCAACAAAAGTAGTCGAATACTTACCGATTTTGGAGGATTCTGTGATGCGAATAGCTGCTGGATGTAGGGGATTGCATCCACGTCTAACAGCACCCGCTTGACTCGGAGGAGCGCAGCTTCGTCTGACAGCTCCTCTGCGCACATGCGAGATGGATCTTCAGTGCCCTTGTACTCGAATCCAAGTATGTGGCGCTGCTGAATTGGCTGGACTTGGCGTTTGAAGAAGGAGAACATAACAGATGCGCCGGTCACTCCCATCAGCTTATGCGCAGCTATGGTGTCTAGCAGTTCTTCAACTTGATCCATATCCCCCCTGGAAAGCTCGATATTCCACTCCGGCCTCACAACAGGTGGACTATTTAATTTTTCTGGGAGTTGGGGGGCATGATTTTTGATATAAAACCAGTGATTTTTTGTAACGCCCGCGTTTTTACCCTGTCTAAATTACAGTACAAATCACTCGCTAAAAATAATTTTTAAAACGTTCTCGTCGTCAAGCTCGGATCGATCCTAAAACCCTCTACAGTCCGAGCTCTTAATCGCCCAAAATATTTCCCCCACGTCTCGCCGTCCGACCCCCAAAAGATAATCGCCATCCTTTCTCTGTTCCTCGACCCACGCGCCGTGCCGCGTGCTCAACCCCGCGCTCACGACCGTCGCCGCGAATCCCGCCGACGCAACACCCCCTCGCGCGTCGCGCCGCACGCTCGCGACCGTCGCCGTGAATCTCGCCGACGCAGCCCCCCCCTCTCCCTTCCTTTCTCCCCTGTTCTCTTTTCCCCTTCTTCTTTTCCCCTTTCTCTTTTCCTCTTTCCTGCTCGTTCCCCTGCACGCACAGCACGACGCCGAGCAGAGCTCGACGCCGAGCGCCCGGCCACCCACCCTCTCCATTGACGACGCCACAGGAACGGCCTAACCCGGCCCCTCCTCTGCGCGCGCCGTGCTCCCTTGCCGTCTTGGCGCTCGCGCTGCCCCTGCCTGCCACGGCGCCGAGCAGTGCCGGCCGCCGCGCGTCGCCTCGCCACGGGCCGCCCTTCCCCTGCGCCGCGCGCCCCCAGGTCGCCCCTCCCCGCTACACGCCACCGACCACCCCTGCGCAGCGACGACCAAGCGCCACCGCCGCCCCCACCGCCATTACTGGCCGCCCCCGAGCTCACCGGCCTCCACCGCGCCATCCTCTTCCCCCCCCCCTCGCCGGCCTATAAGTACCCCCACGCCGCGCCCAGCCACCGCCACAACCTTCCCCCGCAGCCCTAGCCCCCTCCCCGGTCCTGCACTGCCGCCGCCGCCAAGCCCTCCGCCCGCCGCCCCTGGCCTCCGTGGGCAGGCCGCCTCGCGCCACCCCGGCCCGTGGTGAGTAGAGGAATAGGACCCCCTCACTCCCCTCTCCGTTTTGCCCCTGCCCGGCCGCCGCCGTGCCCCAGGGCCGCCGGATTTGGTGGCGCCGCCGGCCTCTACCCCCCTCCTCTGTTCTGGTGACGGGAGGAAGAAGAAGGGCACATTTGCCCTGAGCCCCCTGCCCTTTTGCCTATTCCCTTAAGAACCCTACCTCCCCTTAAAACCCTTTTTCCAAATAACCCCCTGCTCATTCTATGAACCCCTCCACTACACAAAATAATTACGGATAGGTCCCTGACCCTTTTTAGAGTACCCTAGGTATTTCCAGAAATTCTAATCAAGCCCTTCCCTCCCAACAGTAATTACAAATAGGTCCTTGGACCCTTATCCCTTCCCTAAAACCCCGTTCGGCCTATCATTTCATGCGCCAAAAAACTTCCGTTTGCCTCGAAACTTTACCACGCCATTTCTATCATAATGTCGGTCGTGCCATCAAGAAATCCCCCAAAAATATTCCTTCTACCATTGTTTCTTAAGTTATTTCCGATTCGGGCTTGTAGATAAAACCTTTATTTCTTTTTCGTTATTGAATGTTTGTTTGTGTGTGCCGTAGATCACGAGGTGACCGAGGGAGAACCCGTCGACGAGCAGTACTGCGAGCAAGAGTCCGAGAACCAGTGCCGTGAGCTAGAACCTGAAGGACAGTACCTCGATCAGGACTTCCCGGAAGGCTTTGTGAATGGCAAGTCCAATCCCATCCTTTGATGCATATTTATCCTAGATTTATAAATACAACTTGTTGGCCTGTTTTATAAAATGCATCGTTTTATTGCAAGACATGGTTGGATAGCCACCCTTTGATTGCTACGACTACTCCTTGATGACCTAGGGTTGCTCTGCTAGACGCTAACTACTGCTAGAGATGCCTAATACCTGTTATTCCCTTTATTATATTTTGAACCACGACCACAAGTGCTTTACCAAAAGTGAGGGTACGAGTGTTTAAAAAGCTAAAACGGGATTTTGGGAAAATAAAAGAGAGATATAATCCGACGAGATGGATGGCATTTTCTGTGTGAAATGCCACTAATATGCTTGTACCTTTGTGGTTAAGCATGGACGGGAGATGTCCGTCTGATCGACATAAGGATGAACTGAGGTGTCATCTTGCCTAACCCATTTATCGTACAACCACTCGACCGTTGTTTGGGCAACGGCTTAGCATAAACCCCACTAGTTGTTCTACTAGCCAAAAGGAGAGCGGGTGAGCAACGGGAGGCCATGGAAAAGGAATACGATCTGTGTGAGTTATGTCCCGGTTATGACCTTGTTGATAGGTCATTAACCCCATGGTGGCTTCCGTATTGGCTAGTTAGATTCAGCTAAGATGGGTAATGGCTTTGTTAGGATCCGCCGCGACATTAAGGTGTTCGTAGCGCGGTACCCTACTTGTGGGTAAAGTGTACAACCTCTGCAGAGTTGAAAATCTATTCGAATAGCCATGTCCACGGTGTTGGACGAGTTACGGCATGGTCACTTCAATAGTCATGTTGAGATGATTGGTTTTGTGGCGTGAGTTGTTTTAAAAGTACTCGGCAGTTGTGCAGTAAGCTACTGTGGACGCGGAGTCCGGTGGCACTAAAACTTGGATCCTTTGTGTAGGATCCACTTCACCTATGATTCGATTGTTATAAAAATGTTTTGGGAAAATGTTTTTGTTAAAAGAACCCTTGCATGTGTGAAACATTGCTTTATCGCAAATAAACCCTAAACCCCACTCTTGATATAACCACGCATGATCTCTGTTATCTCCCCTCCGCGGATGTGGTTGGGCTTGTTGAGTACCTTTGTACTCACCCTATATATATTTGTGGTTTTCTCAGAGGAAGACCCGGACTACGTGATCGAAGACGTCGAATAGGGGTTGCGTCCGTGCCCAACTTTGCCTGTGGTGCTGGCCCTCCGCAAGATGCTCCTGTTGGCGTGTTACTCTGAGCCCGAGCTGGATCCCATGTGGATCACGCTTTGGTGTATTACCATAGCTGTTTTATTACTAGTTATCGTCTGTATCGAATGCCCGCCTCCTCAGAGGTTTGTGCGGTAATGTACCAGCTGATGTAATAAATGTGTATCAGCCTCCTGGGACTGATTTTTATATCACATTTAAGTCTCCTCGGATGAGGGGACGCTTCAGGTGGTATCAGAGCCGTAGGCTGGCCGTAGGACGTGACCCTAAGAGCGAAACCCCTTTTAAACCCTAGGACTTGTTTTGATTTAGATATTTTTCTGCACAAACACTCACCACTGGTTTTTCTGCCCTGTTCCAGATGGCTGAAAATGGATGGGTCAACGGAATCTGCCACGCAGAGCCCGGCCTTCCTAAATTATTATTGCTCAGCCTGGAACGCGTTGGGGTTATGGAACCACCAGAGTATGCCTACCGTGAATACATCTCCGGAGGCACCCTTCGGTGCGACATTATGATTTTTGTGGAGAGAAGCACCCGCTACCCTGATGTGGACCCTTGGTTCATCTCCACCGTTGGTTTCCTCTTCCCCGATACCTACCGAAAGGCCGCCCGTAAAGCCCTGCGACGGCTGCGTGTGCTTTACAGGCACCACCTTCAGCGGACCCCTATGGGATTTTTCCCACCCGCTGAGAGAAGGGGATGCACTTGGATTGCCCGGATAAGGGGACTTGGACGAGAAGAAGAAGACCTAGAAGATACGGTGTCCCACCTATCCATCTACCTTACCGGCTTGGATGCACTCTACCGCGAACAGACGGCACAACTGAGGAAGCTAATCCATGGGATTGAAAAGTTAACCCAGGAGCTGGAGGAACAACGGACAAGGGCCGCCAGCGCCGAGTATTCCTTAGCCGCCCTCCAAGCCCAGATGCAAGAATACGAGAACCGCAATGGAATAGGTGGATGGATAGAGGAAGAAGAAGAAGAAGAAGAAGAACCCATGGAAACCCACTGGGATAGAGGCACCCAAACCGAAGAGATGGATCAAAGCCTCCCAATAAAGAAGCGCCCTATCAGGATCAAGGGAGAGTCTCCATGATAGGATTAGCATGCCGAGCTAGAACCTTACCCTAATGACCACGTACCCATGAAAACTGTACCACCCCTGTTGTAATAATAAATGTTATCTACTCCCTTTGCACCTGTGCCAGATTGTTTATCATGTCCTTGTTTTCAGATGGCTGAGAATGTGTGGACCCAGGGCGTTTGCCAAGAGGAACCTGGCTTTCCCCGCCTTTTGATCAACTCTCTGGAGCGCCTCGGCATTACCGAGCGCCCAAGGTACTACAGCAGGGAGTACGAATACCTCGGTACTCGTCGCTGTAGGGTGGTTCTCTCCATTGCCAGAAGCACCCGCCACCCCGACATTGAACCATGGCGAGTGACTGCCACAGGATTTCAACATCAGGATGCCTATCCCTTGGCCATCAGAAAAGCTCTCCGATACCTGTGCCGGATCTTCGAAGAGCACCTCATTCCCACACCAATGAGGCTTTTTCCTCCGGCCATCAGGACGCAAGTCTGGCAGGCTCGCATGAGGAACTTGGAACGGCGCCGCCAACATGAAGACCTGTTATACCATGTGGTAGCATACCTTGTCTCCCTGGACAAGCTCTTTGATGAGCAAGCCCAAATCTTAAGGGAGCAAACCCACCGGGCTGAGCAAGCTGAGCTTGCAGTGAGGATGCATCAAATCCGGGTGGCGCAAGCCGAAGCAAGGACCGCGGCTGCTATAAGTAGTGAAGCCGTCGCTCAGGAAAGCCTCAGGCAGATCCAGGATCGGCGCATGCAAGAATGGACCAACGGCGGAACGCCCGTCCCGGCAATTGGGGAAACCCAAGTCCTAATCGGAACACCCATTACAGGATGGGGAGGACTTTTTAGGACCCCACAAGCTCCACCCGAAGGTGCCGAGAGGACAACTGCAGCCATAGAAGGAGGAGCTGTCGAACAGCCCCGGGAAAATGGGATCCTCGTGGACGACGAGGAAGAGCTACTCATTCCACTGGAAGTTCACTCCGCCCCGGAAGACGACTCGCCCCGAGAGTAATATGCCTTAGAGGTGCCCCGGGATGGAGCCGTCTCGGCCCCGAGCCTAGAATTGTGCCACCCACCTGTGTGACCTTTGTACCCGACCATGTAGTGTGTAGCCGTGCCTTCCCCAAGTGTTGTATCCCAGCGTAATAAATAAAACTATTTGCACTTAATGCTTGTTAGTCTATGCGATTGCTGGCGGTAGATCGAGTCCGCCTTTTCGAAAATAAAATATCACTTAATGTCCAATCTAAGTCTTATAAGGGTTTTTGCCCAATCCACAGACGGCCCCCAGGTGTAACAATAGGGCCTTCCAAAGGCAGGCACATGCCACTTCAAGTGCAGAGAGACAACAGGGTATGCAAGGACAAACCCCCAACCAGGGAGATCAGGAAGATCAGGAAGTGAGCCAGCAAGGAGGGGAAAGCCAAGTAGGAGCACGACATGCCCCACCCCTACCGGCCATTGACCTGGTGCAAGTATTGAACAACCAGAACCTCTTACTGGAAGCTTTGACCAATGTCGTCACCAACCCAAGGCCCCGTGAGCAGAATACAAATGACAAATTGACAGCCTTTCTGAGGACCAAGCCACCCACCTTTGCAGGCTCCTACAACCCCTTGGACGCAAACGACTGGCTGCGCGTTATCAAGAGGAAACTCGAACCATTTGAGCATGGAGACCGTGACAAGGTCCGTTTAGCTGCTCACCAGCTCACTGGAACTGCTTTAGCTTGGTGGGAAAACTACTGTGCAGCTGCACAGGATGCCTCCACTATCACCTGGAAGGAATTTGTGGATGAATTCTGTCGCTATCACATCCCAGCAGCCACCATGAAGCGCAAAGCAGATGAGTTCCGTGAACTGCAACAAGGCAACAAGTCAGTTGAAGAGTACACATACCAGTTCATAGAGCTAGCTCGCTATGCACCGGAGGAAGTAGACAAGGATGAAAAGAAGCAGGATATGTTCAGAAAGGGTTTAAATACAGAGCTCAAGAAGCTGCTTTCCCCATGCATCTACCCAGACTTCAACACACTAATGAACATGGCTATCATCACCGAGAGAGCCATGGTAGAGGAAAAGAGGGACAATAAGCGTAAGTTCCTAGAAGCCAAGGCTCGCCAGCAGGACCGTTTCCAGAAGCCAAGGCACTTTGGCCCTCCAGTGACCAAGTCCCAAGCCCCTATGCAGTATAGGACCCAGCCACAAGCTACTGGCTCTCAGGCCCCCGGCACCCAGTTCAAGAGTCAGAACACCATGAAGGCCCCACAGAGTAATGCAAGCCAAGTTACTACCAGCAGCAATACCCGAGCATGCTTCAACTGTCGTGAGATAGGGCACTACATTGCCAACTGCCCATATGCCAATAACAGGCCGGCAGCTTCAGCCCTCTCCAACTCAGTGAATGGACCAAGGCCAGCTTTATCAGGAGCCAATCGTGTACCCATCCGCAATAACAATACCGGCAACAACAACCAGCAGATGGGCCGCCTCAGCAGTCCTTCGGACGAGCCCGCATCAACCACATCAACGCGCAAGAGGCTCAGGACACTCAGGGCGTGGTGCTCGGTGAGTTTCTAGTAAGCTCAGTTTTGGCAACAATATTATTTGATTCTGGAGCATCGCATTCGTTCGTATCCTCAAGTTTTGTGGAAAAGCACAATATACCTACAGTACTACTAAAAACACCCCTATTAACCCGAACGCCTGGAGGTGACATTAAGTGCCGACTGGGTTGTTCACGGGTAAGGATCATCTTAAGTGGGGTAGAGTTCCTAGCAGACCTGGTAGTACTTAAGTCTAAGGGTATAGATGTGATCCTTGGAATGGATTGGCTAAGCCTGCACAATGGCCTTATAAGCTGTGCTGACAAGGTGGTACACCTAACCAACCCAGAAGGAGTACAAGTAACCTGCCACACTCGGGGAAGTGGACCAGACCCAATGGTTTTTAGCATGGAAGCTAAACTTTTGGAAGAAGTTCCAGTAGTAAAAGAATACTTAGATGTTTTTCCAGAAGAACTCCCGGGGATGCCGCCAGATAGGGATATAGAATTTGTCATTGATCTTGTCCCTGGAACCTCTCCTATAGCTAAGAGGCCCTATAGGATGGCAGCTTCAGAATTGGTAGAACTAAAGAGACAACTGGAAGAGTTACAACAAAGTGGTTTTATTAGACCAAGCTCATCACCATGGGGAGCCCCGGTCTTGTTTGTCAAGAAGAAGGACGGAAGCATGAGGATGTGCATGGATTACCGCGCACTAAATGATGTCACCATCAAGAACAAATACCCCCTTCCCAGAATTGATGACCTCTTTGATCAGTTGAAGGGAGCCAAGTATTTCTCCAAGATAGACCTAAGGTCGGGATATCACCAGCTCAAGATTAAGGAAAGTGATATTCCAAAGACGGCCTTCGTCACCCGCTATGGGCAATATGAGTTTACCGTGATGTCCTTTGGGCTCACCAATGCACCCGCTTACTTCATGAACCTCATGAATAAGGTGTTTATGGAAGAGTTAGATAAGTTTGTCGTAGTTTTCATTGACGACATACTTATTTACTCCAAGAGTGTCGACGAACATGAGCAGCACCTACGAGTGGTTCTAGAAAGGTTGAGAGCGCACAAGCTCTATGCCAAGCTCAGCAAGTGTGAATTTTGGCTTGAGAAAGTAGCGTTTCTTGGTCACATCTTGACCGCGGAAGGAGTATCAGTGGACCCCGAAAAAGTTGAAGCGGTCTCCAATTGGCAGCAGCCAACCAATGTTAGTGAAATCAGGAGTTTTCTCGGTTTAGCCGGATATTACCGGAGATTTATTGAGGGATTCTCCAAGATAGCCCGACCCATGACAGAGCTACTCAAGAAAGAGAAGAAGTTCACCTGGACCGAGCCATGTGAGAGAAGCTTCCAGGAATTAAAGAGAAGACTAACAACCGCCCCGGTACTAACCTTGCCAGACATCCAACGGGACTTTATCATTTATTGTGATGCATCCCGTCAAGGATTAGCATGTGTCCTCATGCAAGGAGGGAAAGTAGTGTCATACGCTTCCCGACAACTCAAGCCTCATGAGCAAAATTACCCGACCCATGATTTGGAATTGGCAGCCGTAGTACATGCCCTCAAGATTTGGAGACACTATCTGATTGGGAATAGGTGTGAGGTCTACACAGACCATAAGAGCTTAAAATACATCTTCACCCAGCCAGAATTAAACTTAAGGCAAAGAAGGTGGTTAGAACTAGTTAAGGATTATGATGTGGTAATTCATTACCATCCTGGCAAAGCAAACGTGGTAGCGGATGCCTTAAGCCGAAAGCCTTATGGACCTAAGAATACCCACCTTCAAGAAGAGATGGCACAATTAAATGTGCACATCATCCCCCAGGGTTCCAGACACAAGTTGAGTGTTCAACCTACTTTGGAGGATCAGATCAGAAAGGCCCAAGATTCGGATAAGGACTTGATGAGAATCCGCATGCATACGGGAGAAAACAAGGCACCGGATTTCAGAGTGGATGACAAAGGAACCTTATGGTACAAGGATAGAATTTGCGTACCTAAGGAAGGAGAGTTCCGACAGACTATTATGGATGAGGCCCACAACTCAGCATATTCCATCCACCCAGGATCCACCAAGATGTATGTAGATATAAGGCAAAAGTATTGGTGGAGTGGAATGAAAGCGGATATTGCAAGATTCGTCGCCCATTGTGATAATTGTCAAAGGATCAAGGCTGAACATCAGAGACCAGCAGGATTGCTGCAACCTTTGCCCATCCCGGTTTGGAAATGGGATGAGATAGGAATGGATTTTGTAGTGGGTTTACCCAAGACGCAGAAAGGACATGACTCCATATGGGTGATAGTGGACCGGCTCACCAAAGTCGCTCACTTCCTACCTGTACGGACCAATTATGGTGGAGAAAAGCTAGCACGGCTCTATGTAGATAACATAGTGAAGCTGCATGGCGTGCCTAGCAAAATTGTTTCTGATAGAGGAACCCAATTCACCTCTAGGTTTTGGAAAAGTTTGCACAAGGCCATGGGCACCAAGTTGGACTTCAGTTCAGCTTATCACCCGCAGACCGACGGTCAAACAGAAAGGGTGAACCAGATTATGGAGGATATGCTGAGAGCATGTGTCCTTACTTATGGCAAGGATTGGGAACAAAGTTTACCGTACGCTGAGTTTTCGTACAACAATGGTTATCAAGCGAGCTTAGGCATGTCACCATTTGAAGCTCTCTATCTGAGAAAGTGTAGGACCCCCCTGATGTGGTCAGAAGTTGGAGAGCGTGCCCTGGTTGGACCCGCACTCGTAAAAGAAGCGGAAGAAAGAGTGGCCGAAATTAGAGAGAATTTGAAGGCCGCCCAATCCCGACAGAAGAGTTACTCAGACAAGAAGAGATGAGAAGTAAGCTTCAATCCAGGAGACTTCGTCTATCTCAAGGTTTCACCTATTCGAGGGACTCGAAGATTTCAGGTACATGGGAAACTAGCCCCTCGGTATATTGGACCATACCAAGTACTGAAGAGAATTGGATCCGTAGCCTACCGTCTAGAACTACCAGAAGGAATGTCTGATATACACCCAGTATTCCATGTATCCCAACTGAGAAGATGCCTGAGGATGCCCGAGAGGGAACGGGTGCCGGAAGAAGAAATAGCCTTACAGGCAGATCTTCGGTACCAGGAGATACCTGTCAAGATTTTGGACACCGTCATAAAAAGGACAAGAAACTCTGAGGTACGGATTTGCAGAGTTCAGTGGAGCAGACATGGGGTAGAAGAAGCTACGTGGGAACGTGAAGATGCCCTTAAGAAAGAGTTTCCCCATCTATTTAGGAACCAGCCGAATCTCGAGGACGAGATTCATTTTAAGTGGGGTAGGTTTGTAACGCCTGCGTTTTTACCCTGTCTAAATTACAGTACAAATCACTCGCTAAAAATAATTTTTAAAATGTTCTCGTCGTCAAGCTCGGATCGATCCTAAAACCCTCTACAGTCCGAGCTCTTAATCGCCCAAAATATTTCCCCCACGTCTCGCCGTCCGACCCCCAAAAGATAATCGCCATCCTTTCTCTGTTCCTCGACCCGCGCGCCGTGCCGCGTGCTCAACCCCGCGCTCACGACCGTCGCTGCGAATCCCGCCGACGCAACACCCCCTCGCGCGTCGCGCCGCACGCTCGCGACCGTCGCCGTGAATCTCGCCGACGCAGCCCCCCCTCTCCCTTCCTTTCTCCCCTGTTCTCTTTTCCCCTTCTTCTTTTCCCCTTTCTCTTTTCCTCTTTCCTGCTCGTTCCCCTGCACGCACAGCACGACGCCGAGTAGAGCTCGACGCCGAGCGCCCGGCCACCCACCCCTCTCTCCATTGACGACACCACAGGAACGGCCTAACCCGGCCCCTCCTCTGCGCGCGCCGTGCTCCCTTGCCGTCTTGGCGCTCGCGCTGCCCCTGCCTGCCACGGCGCCGAGCAGTGCCGGCCGCCGCGCGTCGCCTCGCCACGGGCCGCCCTTCCCCTGCGCCGCGTGCCCCCAGGTCGCCCCTCCCCGCTACACGCCACCGACCACCCCTGCGCAGCGACGACCAAGCACCACCGCCGCCCCCACCGCCATTACTGGCCGCCCCCGAGCTCACCGGCCTCCACCGCGCCATCCTCTTCCCCCCCCCTCGCCGGCCTATAAGTACCCCCACGCCGCGCCCAGCCACCGCCACAACCTTCCCCCGCAGCCCTAGCCCCCTCCCCGGCCCTGCACTGCCGCCGCCGCCAAGCCCTCCGCCCGCCGCCCCTGGCCTCCATGGGCAGGCCGCCTCGCGCCACCCCGGCCCGTGGTGAGTAGAGGAATAGGACCCCCTCACTCCCCTCTCCGTTTTGCCCCTGCCCCGGCCGCCGCCGTGCCCCAGGGCCGCCGGATTTGGTGGCGCCGCCGGCCTCTACCCCCCCTCCTCTGTTCTGGTGATGGGAGGAAGAAGAAGGGCACATTTGCCCTGAGCCCCCTGCCCTTTTGCCTATTCCCTTAAGAACCCCACCTCCCCTTAAAACCCTTTTTCCAAATAACCCCCTGCTCATTCTATGAACCCCTCCACTACACAAAATAATTACGGATAGGTCCCTGACCCTTTTTAGACTACCCTAGGTATTTCCAGAAATTCTAATCAAGCCCTTCCCTCCCAACAGTAATTACAAATAGGTCCTTGGACCCTTATCCCTTCCCTAAAACCCCGTTCGGCCTATCATTTCATGCACTAAAAACCTTCCGTTTGCCTCGAAACTTTACCACGCCATTTCTATCATAATGCCGGCCGTGCCATCAAGAAATCCCCCGAAAATATTCCTTCTACCATTGTTTCTTATGTTATTTCCGATTCGGGCTTGTAGATAAAACCTTTATTTCTTTTTCGTTATTGAATGTTTGTTTGTGTGCGCCGTAGATCACGAGGTGACCGAGGGAGAACCCGTCGACGAGCAGTACTGCGAGCAAGAGTCCGAGAACCAGTGCTGTGAGCCAGAACCTGAAGGACAGTACCTCGATCAGGACTTCCCGGAAGGCTTTGTGAATGGCAAGTCCAATCCCATCCTTTGATGCATATTTATCCTAGATTTATAAATACAACCTGTTGGCCTATTTTATAAAATGCATCGTTTTATTGCAAGACATGGTTGGATAGCCACCCTTTGATTGCTACGACTACTCCTTGATGACCTAGGGTTGCTCTGCTAGACGCTAACTACTGCTAGAGATGCCTAATACCTGTTATTCCCTTTATTATATTTTGAACCACGACCACAAGTGCTTTACCAAAAGTGAGGGTACGAGTGTTTAAAAAGCTAAAACGGGATTTTGGGAAAATAAAAGAGAGATATAATCCGACGAGATGGATGGCGTTTTCTATGTGAAATGCCACTAGTATGCTTGTACCTTTGTGGTTAAGCATGGACGGGAGATGTCCGTCTGGTCGACATAAGGATGAACTGAGGTGTCATCTTGCCTAACCCATTTATCGTACAACCACTCGACCGTTGTTTGGGCAACGGCTTAGCATAAACCCCACTAGTTGTTCTACTAGCCAAAAGGAGAGCGGGTGAGCAACGGGAGGCCATGGAAAAGGAATACGATCTGTGTGAGTTATGTCCCGGTTATGACCTTGTTGATAGGTCATTAACCCCATGGTGGCTTCCGTATTGGCTAGTTAGATTCAGCTAAGATGGGTAATGGCTTTGTTAGGATCCGCCGCGACATTAAGGTGTTCGTAGCGCGGTACCCTACTTGTGGGTAAAGTGTACAACCTCTGCAGAGTTGAAAATCTATTCGAATAGCCGTGTCCACGGTGTTGGACGAGTTACGGCATGGTCACTTCAATAGTCATGTTGAGATGATTGGTTTTGTGGCGTGAGTTGTTTTAAAAGTACTCGGCAGTTGTGCAGTAAGCTACTGTGGACGCGGAGTCCGGTGGCACTAAAACTTGGATCCTTTGTGTAGGATCCACTTCACCTATGATTCGATTGTTATAAAAATGTTTTGGGAAAATGTTTTTGTTAAAAGAACCCTTGCATGTGTGAAATAGTGCTTTATCGCAAATAAACCCTAAACCCCACTCTTGATATAACCACGCATGATCTCTGTTATCTCCCCTCCGCGGATGTGGTTGGGCTTGTTGAGTACCTTTGTACTCACCCTATATATATTTGTGGTTTTCTCAGAGGAAGACCCGGACTACGTGATCGAAGACGTCGAATAGGGGTTGCGTCCGCGCCCAACTTTGCCTGTGGTGCTGGCCCTCCGCAAGATGCTCCTGCTGGCGTGTTACTCTGAGCCCGAGCTGGATCCCATGTGGATCACGCTTTGGTGTATTACCATAGCTGTTTTATTACTAGTTATCGTCTGTATCGAATGCCCGCCTCCTCAGAGGTTTGTGCGGTAATGTACCAGCTGATGTAATAAATGTGTATCAGCCTCCTGGGACTGATTTTTATATCACATTTAAGTCTCCTCGGATGAGGGGACGCTTCATTTTTCCACCCAAAAATGTTGGAGGGGAATTTGTACGCAAGGTACTTGTCGCCGGCCTGTTGTCTAAGTTGGATACCGGTGCCCCCCACAACAGAAGGATTTTTCGAGGTGGGTTGTGGTTTAACTCAGAAGAGGAAGCGGAAAAGATCCCAGTGGGGTTCAATTCCGAGAAATGTTTCACAAAAGTGAATAAAGATGGAAATGTGGCAAATGGAGTTCGGGTTGAGGTGATGGAGTTCAAGCCCGTAATAGTAAAGAAGGCCACGAAAAAAGGAGCAAGAGGTGAGGGCCAGACCCCGTTTGGCAAAATGGTAAAATGTGACGATTTCGTCAACATTTTCCATGGGGAAAGGTTCGCGGAATGAGGGGCGCCAATTGACAAGATTCTTGTCTTGGAGCAACCCCTCCGAAACAAGCCTATTAAGATCGTTGAGGAAGCACTTACTGTGTGTCCACTCCCCGGATGGCTGCTGCTCTTCTTTCTTCTTCCCATCTTTCTCCGATTTATTGGGCGCCATCTCTGGATCCGCTCGCCATGAGTTGCTTGGGGGTTGCGGGGAGAGGGGCGGGGAGATCTGGGAGGATTAGGGTTCTTCAAGAGGATGAAGGCGGAGCGCGGTTCTATTTGGGGATTTTGGTGGCTCTTGGCAAATTGCAGATTGGAAGTACAGTTTTTACTCAAGGTTACCGCGGGGTTAAATAACTAGCGGTTGGGTGCAGTTTTACTATTTTGAAGCTGAAGAGTCATTTCAAGGAATGATTGGAAGTTGAGGGGTCATTTGATAGATTGTTTAGATAAAATATTCGATTAATAATTTTTTTAGGGTTAATTGTCTCGATAAAAGGGGTTTTTCGAATTCCAGATCTAACTTCCATCATTTGTGCCATCACACTAGTTCTTTACCATATGGACATTTTTACACTGCATGCCACGACTTTCGGATCCTTATTTCCAAATTTGAGAGATTTGGATTCAAGGCTCGGGGGCTGCGGGATATGTGGCATCGACTACTTATTTTTTCGAATTTATTTGAAAAAGTAAGTAAGGAAGATTCAAGTGTGGCAGAACCAACCTGAATTACACTGGCTCAAGTACACAAGTCCTCTCTCAAGGGCTCCAATCGTACTTCAAACGGTGTAACCCCTTGGCCTGTCGGGTAACGTCCCGATAAACCACCGAAAGCAGGATCAAACAAGATACCTCGCACGAAGGCGAGTCCAGAGATACAAATGCCAACCATTTTTACATCACCGATATAATATTACATGGTATACATCCATAGTATAAAAACCTAGCTAGTACAAATTTATACAAACTGTATAAAGTTAAGAGTATCTACAGCGGAAAGATAAAATGCGACACTACCAGACGTTGCGGAACAGATGTTGAACTAAGCCCAAGTTCAACATCACTCGGAGGGACCAGTGTTGGCTGGGGACGAATCCCACTCCACGGACCAACCATCAGGAAGAGCATAAGGCCAGGGTACAGGTAGAGCAGAGTCCTCAGGGGGATTACCTGAACAAAAGTCACAATGCAAGGCTGAGTATCCTAATACTAAGCAAGGCTTATCCGTTTCATGGTATACTTAGCCATGTAACTGGACTATGAAGGCTTTAAATGGTTCTGGGTTTAGTTTTCAGCTGAAAAGCAACAAAGAGTAGATTCTTACTTTCAAATTTTAGCTTTCAGATTCTAGTTGATTATCCATTCTAGGTAAGCAACTATAACTATTCAAGCATGGTAGAATCTTAAATAAACATCATCTTTGATAACCATAAGGTTGCTCTTGTTACTCTATGTGGCAAAGGGATCAAGCAATCTCAATCTCCGCGAGAAACGGACGATTCTGAATTGAATTTCACAACCTTGCAAGGTAAACCTAACTCACACGCTTGGAACATCCAACGATTGTTCCGAAGCAACCGTTTGCCTTTCATTCCGACTCGTGGATCAGATCCACCACAAGCGACTGCAGGACCATACGCACATCTAATGTGCAGGACGTACATCTGTAGCCCGACTACATGACCGTACTCTTGGTTGCCCTGCAACACGTATTCCCACACGTCGAAGCGAGTAACCGAAAAAACCAAATACGAGTGGTGGGAGGTATGTCCACTTGCCGGGCCGATTGGTTACTAGGCTTACCGCTTACCATATTTCACGGCATGTGGCTAGTACTTTCAAACGCTTAACCACCGCTACCACACACCGTGACCTTAGCCAAATTCATCAACACAGACGGGGTATCATCTCAACCATGATACTTCACATAAATCCCGGCCGTCATCCTTATAGTGATTACAGGAATGTAAACACTACAATTCGTATAAAGCTCGCGAGTGACAGGCAATCACTCAACTTCTACCGGTCCTATTAGCATAGCAGCTATTTGGACTCAAGTTGTGGTATTCAGTACATCGGTTCCTAGGGATATGCAACTAGGGTGTGGTAGAACCAACCTGAATTACACATGCTTCAAACGGTATAATCTCTTGGCCTGTCGGGTAACGTCCCGATAAACCACTGAATGCAGGATCAAACAAGGTACCTCGCACGAAGGCGAGTCCAGAGATACAATTGCCATCACATTTTACAACACGGGCAGATATACTACATGCGTGTTTTAAAGAATATCAGTTCCCAACTGATGAAAATTATTACAAAACAGTTTTAAGTTTCAAGTCATGCAGCGGAATTTAAGGCACGGGCACTGTACACGTCGCCAGTTCAGATATCATGCTAGCCATGGCATGATATCACTCGGAGAGATCTGTGTTGGCCGGGGATGGGTCCCACTCCACGGACCAACCATCAGGCAGAGGCTAAGACCACGGCATAGGCAGAGCAGGGTCGTCAGGGGGATTACCTGAACAAAAAATCACAATGCAAGGCTGAGTATTCTATTACTTAGCAAGGCTTACCTGTTCATGGTATACTTAGCCATGTAACTAGACTTATGAAGGCTTTAATGGTTGTGAGTAGAGTTTTTAGCTGAAAAGCAACAAGGAGTGGATCCTTAATTTCAAATTTTAGCTTTCAGTTCTATGTGAATAATCATTCTAGATAAGCACCTACAACTATTCAAGCATGGTAGAATCTTTAGTCAAACATCATCTTTGATAATCACAAAGTTGCTCTTATTACTCTATGTGGTAAAGGGATCAAGCAGTCTCAATCTCCGCGAGAAACGGACGATTCCTGAATCGAATTTCAGCCTTGCAAGGGTAAACCTAACTCACACGCTTGGAACATCCAATGATGGTTCCGAAGCAACCGTTTCCTTTTCTTCTGACTCATGGATCCGAGCCACCACAAGCGACTGCAGGACCATACGCACATCCAATGTGCAGGATGTATGCCTGTAGAGCGACTACATGGCCATACTCCTGGTTGCCCTGCAACACGTATTCCCACAAGTCGAGTGAAGTAACAGGAAAAACCAAATACGAGTGGTGGGAGGTATGTCCACTCCTCGGGCCGATTGGTTACTAGGCTTACCGCTTACCATATTTCGTGGCATGTGGCTAGTACTTTCAAACGCTTAACCACCGCTACCACACACTGCGACCTTATCAAATTCATCAACACAGACGGGGTATCATCTCAACCATGATACTTCACATAAATCCCGTCCGTCATCCTTATAGTGATTACAGGAATGTAAACATTGCAACTCCTATATCGCGCGAGTGACAGGAAATCACCCAACTTCTACCGGTCCTATTAGCAGAGCGGCTATTCGAACTCAAGTGCTAGTATTCAATACGTTGGTTCCTAGGAAAATGTAACTAAGGTTTCTCATACAATTCCTAAGAACGTAATGCATAGATAGGTATAAATAATATAGATTGCAGTGTAATAAGTTAGGGGTTATGTCCGGGGCTTGCCTTCTTGCGTGGGGTTGGGGGCAGTAGTGTTAAAGTTTTCCGAACTTTGGTTTGGAGCTTCAGTTAGATCTCCGACGGCGTTCCCGGGGTCTTCAGCTGATTCCACTCCTTGTTTCGGGATTAGTTCGTAGTCACCGTCGGTGAGAGTAGTCGAGTCTACATGATATGCAAAGTTATAAGTTAAGAGATGCATATTCTTTTACTTTATTTCACGATAAAGTTGCAATCCAACGAAAATATAATTTACTTTTTACACATATCATTTACTTCTCTACTGGGCAGTCATTTATCGGGTGTACATTAACTTAGTTAGCGTCATTAGGCAACATATCCAAAGAAATTACTATAGCATTGGGTTGAAATTTCTATCAATTATAGATTAAGTTATATTCAAGTTATTGTTAATTTATTAAGATTTTATTTCTATAGGGATTGTGCTATAAGGATAATTAATAATAAAGCTACTCATTAGATATTATTTAGATTCATATACACATGCAAGACTTTATCCTAGCTTTTTGTGTATGGGTTACACCACTTAAGCCTAACATTTCAAAATAATTTCATGATTTTTAAGCATTTAGAACTACACATATTAAATGCATTAAATCATTTAAGCTTTAATCAAGTTTAAACTTAAACATTACAAAAGTATTATTTAAACAGTAGGTTAAATATTTTTCCTAAGTACTACATGTCAAAACAAGATTAACACAATTGGTTTTATATTTTTACCATTTTTCTGCCAATTACTATGCATTTCCTTAGCCTACAACTAATTAAACTTAGTATTTAAATTAGAGCACAAACCACTAAGAAACTGAAAGTCAACCCATACGGAAAGTTGTAGAGCTTAAAATAAGGAATCCAACAAATTTTAGTTTGCATTTTTATGATTTTTCCATGAATTGTTATGGAATTTCAAATTCTACAATAGAAATAACCCAAAGGGGTGCTTCTGGCACTATTCATATGTGTCTTGGCTTTGCAGACAGCCCCCTGAGTTTTTGAGTCTTTCAACCCGTGGTCCTTAGCCGTGGTCAGAGGGGGAGACAGGGGTTTGACCGGCCTGTTCCGGCGACGGCGATCTGTGACACTCAGGTATTTAGCATTGTCACACCCTAGATTTTAGTACGAGGTTGTGTGCAAAATGTGGTAAAAGTGTGTTTAAAAATTTAAATGTTAAGGGAAAATGGTTGTTTATATAATTATATTTTAATAGAGGTCCTTTAGTGTTAAATGGGTAAGCATGGAGGGTAGAATTTAAATGTATGAGGGTTGTTTTGCAAAAGTCAAAAACTTATGTTTAAATCGTAAATATAGGTGAAACTACACATAGGATATATATGTAGTGTAGTTTTAAAATAGGATTTATGTAAAGTTTGGAAATCTTGTTAAGTTTTAAATTAATTACGAATTCTTAACTCTTCTGCGAATGGACCTTAAAGCAAAGTTTTAGATTTTGGAAAATCCTACATTTTTGCTTTTGGGCCCATCTCCATTTGAGCACTGGTTTGAAAGTTACCAGAGCATTACTGTGGGATCCTTGCACTTTTGAGTTTTTGCAAACCGGTCCTCGTCTTCTTCCTCGGGTCCCCGATCTCCCCTGTCTCTGCCGCGCGCGCGTGATCCGCCGCCACCGCCGGCCGCTTCCCGAGCCTGCTACAGACCTGCGCCGCCCTCCTCTCGCCCCACGTGTCACCTTGCTGCCTCTCCCACCGCCCGCGCCGCCTCCGCTGTCCTCCCTTCGTCCAGCCACGTCGGGCCGCCGGTGCCGAGCGACCGCCACGCACCCGAAGGGCACGCCGGTGCCGCCTGCCGACCTGAGCCCAGCCCCGTGACTGCTCTCCCTCTCCCTCTCTTCTACTAAGCAGTGCACTCCTATAAAGCTTGACCCGAACCACTCTTCCTCGCTTGTTTCCTCTTCTTCCCCCTCGCGACCATCGAGCCAACCGCTGCGCTCCTCGCCGGATTCCTCCACGGCTGATCCACCCCGCCCAAATTCCAACCCTCCAGTGCTCCCTCACCTCCTCCGCTAGCTCCCCGACCTGCTCTGGTCGAGCTTCCAGCCTTCCCTAGCCGGAATTGTACCGACCCCATGCTGCCCCTCGCCGGAGACACCCGAGGACCGCCTCACCGTCAACAACGTTCTTCCGCCACATCCTCGGCTAAATTGGGTACGGGAATCGCCCCCTTACCTCTCCCCAGTGCTTTTGCGTGCCTTATTTGCCCGAATTCGCCGGCCCCTCACCGGGAATGCCAGCACGCCGTCGTGGCCGCCGCCCCTCCTCACCGCCGGCCGTGTTCTGCCCCTGCCCATCGAGCACATCCCCCCCCAAACGACACCCCAGGTCCCGTGGGTTGTGCCGGGCTAGTCCATCCCCGCCAGTGACCTCGCCGTCGGTGGGAACGTGCCGGAGCAGATCGGCCGGCCGCCGTCGGGAGCTGGCAGGGGCACATGTGCAAATAGTTTTCCTGTCCTAGGGACCCATATGCAAGAAACTAAGGACCCCCCCTAAATGGTTTTATTATTTCATGTGAGCAAGACTGCTGGCTTGTAAAATTCGTAGAAAATTATAGAAAAATCCGAAAATTGCCAAACCAATTTTGTTGGAAACTAGATTTCAAACTCTACAACTTTTATTAACAAAGTTTAGTTTGAAACTAAATACTTTTGAATCTATTTTAAACTTAAGGTAAAAGGGTATAGTATGCATAACTTCTACATACTAGCTTAGTTTCTTGTGATTTTTAGTATGTAGCTTCTTTAGGTCATGTATGAACTAGTGTAAAAATTTCATGCTCAGTACTATTTTGTAGTTTAAGTTCTTTTGAACTTGTGCAAATCAAATTTAAAAGGGTTTGAATTTAGTTAAGCATATTCCTAAGGCTTATTTATTTAGATCTTTGTATCATAATCTAATATATTGATAATTAATTTATAATTAGATTTTCAAGACTTTATAATTCTATTTACCTAAGATTTGAATGTAAACTTGAAGTTTGAATTCAAATTCAAATGTTTTAGTTTTTGTTTCAGTAATTCCAGTACTATAACCATAACTTAAGTGTAAACGGTATCTTAAGACTAAGCCCCCCCTTGTTTCATGAGTTCATGTGTGTTAATTATTGGATTGCAACTTTATCGTGAAATAAAATCTTTAACTCAAGCACCGTTTCACTTAAATCATTGCATACCATGTAGAATCGACGACGCTCGACGACGGAGACTACGAGCTAGTCCTGAAACAAGACCAAGGGTTTTCTGAAGACTCGACAAACGTCACCGAGAATCTAACTGAAGCCCCGAACCAAAGTTCAGAATTTTCTGACACTCCTACCCCCAACCCCACTCAAGAAGGCAAGCCCCGGTGCACAACCCAGTATTTTAAATTACTACATTTATACAATTTTATACTTATATATGATATCTTGCATTAAGTCTAGGAGTTGCAATGGAACCCTAGATGCATGAATCCTAGGAACCTATGTATTGTGCCTGAGTCCATATCGAGTAGATGCTCTGCTAATAGGACTGGTAGAAGTCGGGTGATTTCCAGTCACTCGCGCAATATAGGAGTTTCATGTTTACTATTCTACAATCACTATAAGGATAATGGACAGGGTCATGTGCAGTATCATGACCTGGAGGTTTACCCTGTCTATTTTGATAAAAGTTGTTATTGTCGCAGTGTGTGGTAGTGGTGGCTAAGCGTTTGAAAGTACTAGCCACATGCCGCGAAATATGGTTAAGCAGTAAGCCTAGTAACCGATCGGCCCGGCAAGTGTACCTCCCACCACTCGTAATTTGGTTTTTCTCACGCACCAAAGTGCGGAAGTACGTTCCGCACAGCGGACAGGAGTACGGTCATGTAGTCGCGCTACAGACGTATGTCCTGCACAATTGGTGTGCGTACGGTCCTACAGTCACTTGTGGTGGCCCTGTTCCACAACCCAGAATGAAAGGCAAACAGTTGCCTTGGAACGACCTTTTGGTGTTCTAAGCGTGTGAGTTAGGTTTGCCTTGCAAGGTTTGGAAATTCGATTCAGAATCGTCCGTTTCTCGCGGAGATTGAGACTGCTTATTCCTTCTGCAACATAGAGTAAGAACTGTAACTATTGATGGAATAATCCTGATGGATGCCAATCTTTACCTTCTTGCCTAGTGTAGGTGCTTACCTAGAATGGATAATCAAATTAGAATTTGAAAGCTAAAACTTGAAAGTAGATCATACTCTTTGTTGCTTTTCAGCTGAAATGAAACCCAGAACCATTTCAGGCCTTCATGAGTCTAATTACGGGCTAAGTATACCCAATCCCGGGTAAGCCTTGCTGAGTATTAGTATACTCAGTCTTGCTAGTGAATCTTTCAGGTATAACCTTCGAGAACCCCATGGGTAATCCTGCATGGCCAACTTCTGTTCCTTTTGGCTGGTCCATGGAGTGGGATCCGTCCCCGGCTGGCAGTGACCCTCTGGAGTGACACCGAGCTTTGGGCTGAGTATGGTGTCACCCTGGGCGACGTGTATAGTCTCGTGTTTATTCCCCTTCCGCTGTAAACCTGGACAAGCTGTTTAGCTTGTTGTTTTAAACACTGTTTGTATAAGTTATCTTAAGTTTGAAAAGGGTTTGTAATAATGTTTACGTTACTGTAAGTTAAAAGTTGATGAGCTGTACTGTGATTGTAAACTCGCCTTCGTGCGAGGTAAACCTGCTTCGATCCTGTTGAACCGTGGTTGTATCGGGTGGAGACCTGACAGACCAATGGGTTGTTCCATTTGAAGTGCGTTAAGTTATTATCAGCTGTATAGCGATTACTAGCGTACTTGAGCCAAAATAATTCAGGCGGTTCTGCCACACGATCGCCGGCGGCAAGGGTGGAGGGGTGGGGAAGCATCACTGAGTTCTCGCGCATCTGGGGGCGGTCGGGATCGAGTCGGGGTAGCTGGTAACGGCGGCGCGGCGAGGACAGTGCGGCCGACGGCGGAGGTGAACAGCGGGAACGGCGCTCCGATGGTCAGGGGTGGTGAGGAAGAGGTCGGGGAGCTTCTAGACAGTGTAGGGAAGCTCGGTGTGGGACCAATTGGGGTCATGGGGGGCTGGAGAAGGGTGCTCCACGGCGAACAGAAAGTGGCGGCGGGTGGAGATCACCGGCACTCGTCGGGGAGCCGGTGAGGTGCACTAGGGATTCAATGGGGAGGTTGTAAAGCTTCACGGGGTCGAGAGGAGTCTACTTGAGGTGTTGTCGTGGTGCGGGGATGACTGAGGTGGTCTGCCCACGGTGAGCAGGAGGCGGCCGCGGACGGTGATCGTCAGCCACTGCGCTCCGGCCAAAATTGAAGGGCGACTGGGTGCTAGGGAGCACAAGCAAGGGTCAAGGAAGCTTGTTAGGGGGTCGGTGAGAGCAATGGGTGCTCAGTGGTGGCTGTCCAGGCGACCTGTGGCTCACCGGAGAGAAGGAGCGGGTGGTGGATGCGATTGGAGCTTGGGGTGTGCACGGTAAGGGGAAAAGAGGTGCAAACGGTGTCACTGTGATCTCCTGGTTTTGTTGGGTAGAAGAGAAGAGGAGAGGAAGTAGGCACGAGCACAGAACGAGGCGGTGACAACGTGGTGGCTGGCGGATGGCTTGGGACATCGTGGCGCGCGCGGAGGAGGGCAGCAAGGAGGGGAACAGAGCAGGGATTGGGGAGGGGCGACGCGTGGAAGTCGATCTAGCAGGAGGTGGAGCGGCGGCGGCGGCAGAGCGGCGGCCAGGGGTGAGGCTCTACACCGGCGGTAGGAGGTAGAGCAGAGCAGCACGTGCTCGAGGAAGAAGAAGAGAGGGGAGGGGTCCGGGGGGCCTATTTGGAAATCTCAGAAATCTCAGGGACCTCTCGGTAAACTAAAATTTCCCACTGATGTAGAGGTCTAAAGAGGAAATGCCCAAAATGAAAGTTGGAGAGTTTTTCAAACCCTACAATATTGCTTTAAGGTTCAAGTTCAAAAACCCAAAGTTTATAGCTTTACATGTTAAATTTTGAGCAAAGGTGGAATTTGAATTACTTTTGTCCTTACCAAGATGGATTTGATACAATTTTGGATATGTTTACAAGTTTTCATGTGATGTCATGATGACTTGCATTCTTACATTTTGGCCCTAAGTAAATTTGAAAGTTACTTTTATACTTCAATAATTTGCATAAAAGGACCCATATTTTTACTTTATTCACATCTAAGTCCCTGTTTTCACATAAAGACCCATCTTTCATAGAATTCAACATATCTTTTGCGCTTTCTTTCCTATGGTGATATATATTTGACACCTAGTGTCATATTTTCCCTAGATTTTGATGCTACCTCCCATTTTACTCAATTAACACTAAAGGACCTATATTTTACAGAATTACAATTATACCCCTATTCCTTTGTGCTATACACATACACCATAGCAAGCATACACTTTTCACACTAAAACCTAGTGTCTATATTTCTAATTACCTGAATGTCACAATCTTCCCCCCTAAAAAGAATCTCATCCCGAGATTCTGAAGCAGAATAGAATCGGACGATTAGATTTGGGAATTGGTTTGAAGGAAGTTTGGG
Organism: Panicum hallii; assembly: GCF_002211085.1. NCBI lineage: Eukaryota > Viridiplantae > Streptophyta > Magnoliopsida > Poales > Poaceae > Panicum > Panicum hallii. The sequence goes on from NC_038049.1 coordinate 21,065,632, forward strand.
AAGTTCCGTTGAAGATAGGATTCTGTTTCCCAAGTTGCTTCTTCTTCGGTGTGATGATCCCATAAGATCTTATACATCTTAATCTTTTTCCTTCTAGTGACTCTTTCTTTGGTATCCAGGATTTGGATAGGTCATTCGGTGTAAGTTAGATCAGGTTCAATCTCAATGGCACGGGTTTCAACGATCTCTGTCGGTACTTTGATACATTTCTTGAGTTGAGAGATATGGAAAACATCGTGAATGGCAGCCAATTGAGATGGAAGGCAAATTTTGTAAGCCACTGGGCCACAGACTTTAAGGATCTCGAAGGGTCCGACATATCGGGGGTGCTAACTTCCCTTTTATGCCGAAACGCTGAACACCTTTGGTAGGAGATACTCGGAGATAGACAAAATCTCCTACTTGGAACTGCACAGGTTTCCTTCTTTGGTTTGCATAACTCTTTTGTCTGGACTGGGCTGTTTTAAGATTGGCTTGAATAACCTTGACCTTATCTTTGGCTTCGACAACTAGATCTGGTCCAAAGATTTTGCGTTCGCCGGTCTCAGACCAACTCAAAGGAGTTTGACATCTTCGACCGTATAACGCTTCAAATGGAGCCATCTGAAGACTATATTGATAGCTATTGTTGTAAGAGAATTCGGCCAAGGCTAGACACTTGTCCCAGCTTGCACCATAGTGAATGATACAAGCTCGGAGCATGTCTTCAAAAATTTGGTTAACTCGCTCAGTCTGTCCATCAGTCTGGGGATGATATGCAGAGCTTCGAATTAGTTTGGTTCCAAGAGCAGACTGCAATTGTTCCCAGAAGCGTGCAATGAATTGGGCCCCTCGATCTAAAATGATGGTCTTAGGGACACCATGCAACCGAACAATTTGATCAAGATAGACTTCGGCATACTTCTTAGCAGAATAAGTGGTATGTACCGGAAGGAAGTGAGCGGTCTTGGTAAGTCTATCAATGATTACCCATATGGAGTTATGTTTTTGGGATGTGTTAGAAGACCGACAATGAAATCCATACTAATGTCTTCCCATTTCCATGACGGAATGGGTAGTGGTTGGAGTGTACCAGATGCTTTTAGATGACTGGCTTTCACTCTCTAGCACGTATACTCGGATACATATTTGGCAATTTCTCTTTTCATTCTGGTCCACCAAAAATTTTGTCGAAGATCTTGATACATTTTGGTACTACCAGGATGAATAGAGAATTTAGATAGATGTGCTTCATCAAGGATTTGTTTATGAAGTTGATGATCTTTAGGTACAACAATACGATTGTTGAACCATAGAACTCCTTGATGATCGGTGTGAAAACACTTGTATTTGGCTTCTTCCTGAGATAGTTTTAGCTTGATAATTTTGATACCTTCATCATGTAATTGCGACATGATGATTCTATCTTGAAGAATAGATTCGATAGATAATAGATTTAGACTACCTTGAGGAATGATCTCTAGGTTAAGTTTTCTCATCTGATTGCAAAGAGTGTCATTGAAAGTTTCTATGGATAAGCAATGACAATGTGCTTTGTGGCTAAGTGCATCCGCAACCACATTGGCCTTGCCAGGATGGTAGTGTACCTCAAGATCATAGTCTTTGATCAGTTCTAACCATCGCCTTTGCCTCATATTCAGGTCAGCTTGAGTAAAGATATATTTGAGGCTCTTATGGTCAGTGTAGATATTACACTTAGCACCCATAAGATGATGTCTCCAGATCTTGAGAGCATGAATAACTGCTGCTAATTCAAGATCATGGGTTGGGTAGTTTTGCTCGTGATTTCGGAGTGCTCGAGATGCATAAGCAATGACCCAGTTATTTTGCATAAGAACACAACCAAGGGCAGTTCCAGAGGCATCGCAGTAGACATCAAAAGGCTGAGTATTATCTGGCTGAGCTAGCACTGGAGCGGTTGTTAGAAGTTTTCTCAAGGTGTGGAACGCTTTATCACATTTGTCGTCCCAATAGAATTTAACTTCTTTCTTAAGTAGCTCAATCATGGGTTTAGCTATCTTGGAGAAGTCTGGAATGAATCGGCGATAGTATACCACCAATCCAAGGAAACTTCGGATTTGATGGACTGAAGTCGGAGGCTTCCAATCCATAACCTCCTGGACTTTGGTTGGATCAACCCATATGCCTTCACTAGAGATAGTATGTCCCAAAAATTTCACACTATCCAGCCAGAATTTACATTTCGAGAATTTGGCGTAAAGGCGATGATCACGTAGTCGTTGAAGAACGACACGTATATGATTAACATGGTCTTCTTTAGTTTTGGAATATATCAGAATGTCGTCGATGAAGACCACGAGAATTTGTCGAGTTCCAGCATAAAGACTGAATTCATGAGATACATGAAATATGCCGGTGCGTTAGTAAGCCCAAAAGACATAACCAGATATTCATATAATCCATATCTTGTTGAGAAAGCCGTTTTTGGAATATCACAAGGCTTGATTTTGATCTGATGATAACCAGAGCGTAAGTCAATCTTGGAAAAGACCTTAGCTCCAGGTAGTTGATCAAATAAAATATCAATGCGGGGAAGAGGGTACTTATTTTTGATAGTGACCGCATTGAGTGGACGATAATCGACACATAACCTTAGTCTATTGTCCTTCTTTTTTACAAAGAGAGTAGGACAACCCCAAGGTGAAGCACTTGGGCGTATGAAACCTTTGTCAAGAAGATCTTGGAGTTGGATTTTTAGCTCGGCCAATTCATTTGGAGGCATGCGATACGGCCTCTTTGAAATAGGAGCGGTGCCAGGTTGAAGTTCGATAATAAACTCGATGTCTCTATCTCGTGGCATTCCAGGCAAGTCATCCGAAAAGATATCGGGGTACTCACAGACTATAGGAATATCTTTTACTTTGATGTCTGTGATGGCATAGGTGCAAGAGTGCAGATACTCCTGCTGAGGCAGATAGAGGGTAGTGGCTCCTTGATGTGGTGAGTTAATCTCAATAACTCGGGAAGAGATGTCTAGTAGTACTCTATGTTCTGTCATCCAATTTGTCCCAAGTATAACATCAATACCCTCTAAGTTTAGCAAAACCAAATCAGTTTTGATTACTTGGCTACCTAACTGAATTGGTACACTTCTAACCATTTGGTTGGAAGTGGTCTTTCCTCCGGAGGTAGAAATCATATATGACCCCTGGGTAGGACAAAGATCAAGTCCTATTTGGGTACCACAGTTGTTACAAATAAAACTATGAGTTGCTCCAGAATCAAATAATGTAACAACTGGTTTGTGGTGAATAGAGAGTGTACCCGACATGACGGGAGCTCCATCTGGAAGTTCTGCAAGGGTGGTGAAGTTAACTCGCCCTTGCCGGACTTGTATCACCGGCCTCTTGCCCTTATTCTGATTACCCTGATTGGAACCCTGCCCTTGATTAGATTTCCTAGGCCGCGGACAATCTCTGATGAAGTGATCCGCACTCCCGCAATTGAAATAGCGATAAGTGTTGCTTCTCTATTGGACTTGTTGAACATTTGGCCGTGGGCCAGATTGTTGTGGTTGTTGCGGAGGTATGGGAGGTCTATACCCTCCTTGTTGTTGAGGCGTCCTGAAAACCAGTCTGCCAAACGGAGCATTCCGCTGTGGCGTACTAGGCGGTGTATTCTGAACGAATCGATACCGCGAGGGTTGAACACCTGCGGGTCCAGTGGTAATCCTTCGCTTCTTTTTGGCACGGTGTGCCGTGATGCAATCCTCCTGAGTTAGGGCCATGTTAACCAGCTCGCTGAAGGTATTTGCCTTTATAAGGTTCAGATGTTCTTTGAGCTTAGTGCTCAACCCCCGATGGAAACGGTCCTGCTTCTTGGTGTCACTATCCGCGTGATAGCCCGCGTACTGACACAGGTGATTAAAAGCCTGTGCATATTGTAGTACGGTGCAGGTACCCTGGGTAAGTGCCAAGAACTCATTCAGTTTTCGCTCCATCAGTCCTTCAGGTATATGGTGTGCTCGGAAAGCATTCCGGAATTCTTCCCAGGAGATAACATGGCCATCAGCTTGCATGGCACAATAGTTATCCCACCAGATACGGGCAGCTCCGCGTAATTGTTGGGCAGCAAAGTGAGCCTTGCTAGAATCCGCACATGGAATTGTAAGAAGAGAAAACTTAGATTCAATGGTGCGAAGCCAAGCATCGGCATCAAGGGGCTCCTCCACTTTACTGAATAGCGGGGGCTGGGTACTGAAGAAATCTTGATAATTTGCCACCTGAGGTTCATCACGACCTCCTCGTGATTGCTGGCGCTGTTGGTTTTGCTGTGCTTGCACCAGCAAATTGAGAAGTTCGGTCTGCAGAGCCATAACCTCAGCTAGATTTGGAGGTGGCGGTGGCGGTTGTTGAGAACCGCTGGCCTGATCTGCCCGGAAGCCTTCCGGGGTTCCGCGCGTGGCTCCAACCATCTGAAACAAAGGAGATATCCATTATTAACCACATAGCCTTACTCCTAATGTTAGAAGGTACACCACTCAGATAAGCAATGCATATACTCCATTCAATCAACTCATTTCAGAAAATGAAGATATTGGACAAGATGATAAAATACAAGGCTTATATTACATCCCAGATTCAGATTGTCCTTAACATCACCCATCCGAAGGATCCATACACAAGCCATCTATAATACAACAAATGGCACAAGGTCTAAGTAAGCCACTTACTACCTAAGGCATTACACTTTACACGAGTTATATCTAGATAGTCGATGCTTTGACAACTAGAAATCATCGAAATTGCCTATAGAAGACTGACTGCCAGATGAAGAGTAATCTGGCTGAGGATTGGGCTCTGGATGTCCATGCTTGGAGTCAAGATCTGAGACTCCCTCAATTTCTTCCGGATCTTCTTCTCCATCTTCAGGTACTGGGGGTGCAGTGGGAGGTACCGGTGGCTGCTGTAGTTCTTCAATGTGAGCCTGGGCATCGTCGGCCACAAGGATCAGATCGTGGATTTGTTCCTGAAGGAACTCAATGATTGTATTGCGCTGAGTGATGATAGCATCACTCTCGTTGATCTGATCTTCTCGATGAAGGATGGTCTCATCTCGTGCTGCGATGATCTCATCCTTCTGAGTCACCAAGGCTTGAAGTTCCACTATCTGAGTGACTTGACGGTCAGCATTCCGATAGTGACTTTGAGCCACACTAGTCAACTGACCCATGCTACAAAGCAGCAAAATCTGATAATGGTGCTGAACATTCATGAACCTGGTGATATTACGGACCATTTCTTCAGCCAGATCTCCCAACAGGTGACCAAGATGGTCTATCCGAAAGTTCCATTCCGGATCACTGGAGTCTATAGCAGGGAACAGACCAATGGGATACGCAGCAACCTCCATTGGATGCTGGTTCCAGAAGATATTGATAGCCTCCAGAGCAGCAGTCTTGATGGTATCAACAAGACGATACCCCACCACATCAACTGCTATAGGATGCCACTGGGAGCGGAAAGGATGTTGAGGAATCGTCATCCTAACTCGGCATCGAGGAACACCTTCCTCTCGATACTCCACTCCATCATATTGTGGAGGCTCAGTGTGATGGAACAAACTTAATGATTCCCATAGAAGACGTGGAAAACCTTCCCAATGCAAGGCATTAGTGTGAAGATGCCCCGCATGATCCCAAGAGACGTTCGAAGGAGCGGCCATCCGCGACAAGAATGCAAATGGTAAGATATATTTACCCTGCTAAGAACTCACAAGGTAAATGGAACGAGACAATCGATTCTGATAACAGCAAAGGCTAGAAATCAGATGGATACTTAAGGTACTCAACTAAAGATTTTATTGGACCCATACTAAGAATAAACAACATGTTACCTATCCTTAGAAAAACAACAAATTTAAGCACTTATTCTGTTTTGTTTAATGTATAATGCATGCACGTACTATTCGACCTCACAACAAAAACAATTGCCGAATATCTCCGGACTTACTGTGACAGTTCATGTATTTGTAAACTAGGCATATAATTTGTTAGTGTGAAATATGTGTTTGTTTGTATAAAGCTTGTGTGCGTTTATGTGAAGCTTTTGAAAATTTAAAGTGCAAGTAAAAAGGGTATTTTTGTAATTAAAGAAAAACCTAGGGTTGTTTTTGTAAAATGTATTCGGAGAAGGATAATTTCGAAATAAGTGAAAGGTGGTTTTGTAAACATGTTTTTCTTATGTTATCCCTTGTAAAAATATATGTTTATTTGAAAGTTGTATTTGAAATGTGTGTGTTGAAGTGTGTAAAAATTTTGGGTCAAATGGTAAAAATAAGGGTATTTATTTAATTTTATAAACGTACATGTCCTTTTATGCAAATATTTGATTTACAAAAGTAACTTTTAAAGTTACCAAGGACTAAAGTGTAAAAAGTGCAAGTCATCATGACATGTCTATCCAATCATTATGACGTGTCTATCCCGTCATCATGACATGTCATAAATGCTTGCATTTAGGTTCTGAATTTTATAAAGTTTCACTCTTTAGGACAAAAGCAATTCAAATCCAACTTTTGCTCAAAATTTCACGTGTAAAAATATAAGTTTTGAGTTTTTGAACTTGGGCCCTAAAGCAATGTTGTACAGTTTGAAAAACTCTCCAACTTTTGTTTTGGGCATTTCTTCATTAGGGTTTTGGATTGATGGAAAATTTTACTTTACAAGCAAGTCCCTGCAGTTTTCTGAAATTGCGTATAAGCCCTTGGGAAAGTCCATCTGTCTTTCTTCTCTGTTCTCTCTTATCCTGGCGCCTTTCTTTTCTTCTGTTCACCCGGCCGTCTCTCTATCTCTCCCTGCTTTTTCCCCTCTCTCTTCCCCATGCCGCAGCAAGGGCTGGGCGGCGCCCAGTGGCTTCAGGCGACGGCGCCCTGGGGGCACTCCTGCCCCGGGCAGGCGGCGTGCGGCAGGCACGCACAGGCGCGGGCGAGCGGCTCTGCGAGGGAGTGGGCAAGCGCGCGGGCGTAGCGCGCGAGCTGGCGGCGGGCGGAGCTCACGCGGCTCAGCCAGCGCAGGAGCGGAGGCCGAGCAGGCGCGGCTCGGCGCGGCCGCAGGTGTGGAGCGCGGCTACGACTTGGCAGCGCGGATGGACAGCGCGGCCCAGGCGCGCGCGAGCGGGAGCTGGAGCGCGGCGCCAGGTCGGGGCAGGCGCGCGGCGCAGTGCAGGAGCGGGGCTCAGGCGGGGGCGGGCGGCCCGGAGCAAGCACAGGCGCACGGGCGGCGGCGCAGACGCGTGGAAGCGCGCGTGAACCGGGCGAGAGCAAGAGGGCGCAGCGCGCGGGGGTGGCTCGGCTGGTGTGGGCGGGAGCAGGTGATAGCGCGCGGGCGCCAGCAGAGGCAAGCAACGGCGCGTGGTGGCGCTGGAGCACGGAGACAGCACCAGGGGACGGCGCTGGGCTTGGACGGAGGAGAGCGGCAAGGGACTGGCGGCGCAGGGGCTCGCTGCGGTTGGTGTAAGCGCTACGCGGGCGTGCAGGAGGCGTGGAGCAAACGCGTGAGCGGCACGTGAGCCAAGCGGCGCTGGAGCGAAGCTCGCGGTGTGGCAGCGTGCGAGCAGAAGACGGGTGGTGTAACCAAGACGTGACGCGAGCCGAGAACGCACGCGGTTCGGGCGTGCGCGGAAGCGACGTGGCAAGACCGGAGTAAGCGCGGATCTGGCAACAGAAGAAGAAGGAGGAGCTATGCAGGGAAACGACATGCAGAGCGGCGGCGTGCAGCGCATGACGGTGTTCCCGCTGGGCGAGCTCACGCCGCGACCGAGTTGGTGTGCAGAAAGGTCGCGCGCGGTGCGGGAGGAGCTGCAGTGCGGCGGCTGCGGGCGGATCCGCATGGGAGCAGCGGGGTCGCGCGTGATGGACGTCGGAAGCCGTCAATGAGAAGGCAGTGGAAGGCGCAGTCCTGATGCAGGCAGGCCTCGGTCCTCGCAAAGGCGGAGGAGCAGTTAGGGCGCGGCAAGCCGGAAGGAGAAACTGCGAAGCGAAGGCGGAGGTCGGGGCAGGAGTAACGCGGCGCGGGTTCGACGCGCAGCGCAAGACCAGCAACGGTGGTAGGCCAGCCCTGATGGCGTCACAGCAGGTAGCTGGTGGAAAGGCGACGGAGTTACAGGACCCGGAGGTCCGAGCGGAATTGAACCGGCGCGTTCGCGAGTGCGAGCGAAAGTGTTTTGCCAGTGGCTGGCTCAGCTCGATTCCGTAGGCATGTGTGCGTGCAAGGCAACGGGCCACGCGTGAGCAGATTAAGAGCCAGTGGTGTAAAAACAGTACAAAAACAGTGTGCAGGAGATGCAACCAAGCGCGGCGATCCTGCAGGAGGCTACGCGGGTGTGCCGACCGTGTTTCTGCAGCACACGCGCGTAAGCAGTGGAGGTTTAATCCGTGAGCAAGAAAACCCTGAGGTTCGCGAAGGAGTTGGCGTAGCGAACCAATCCAGCCCTACTGGCTTCTTCCTTGAGTCTACGACATCCAGCAACTCCTACTCCTCGTCGATCGTCCGAGCAAGACCACAACACCTCAAGAAAGCTCGTGAACCCTCTCATCGAGTTCTTCTCATCGCCAACCCTGTTCACCGCGAGAATTCACTTTCCGCGTGTTCTCCTTCATAACCAAGGCTATCCCAAGGTTTGCCCTGATTCATTGAATCTTTCTAATGCCGGCGATCCCTTTGCCGGAATATCATCGTTATCTTCCTGTTCTCTATTTTCCCGGACCAGGGACTTAATTGCTTTGATTTAGGATGTTCTAGGGTATTCTCTGTAAAACTTCCAGAGCTTTCTTTATTTCAAATCAGTGAACTTCTACATTTCATAGGAATTCGTAAGAAGTTCATAAAAATACAAAATCAGTTTTGTTTGAAACCCTAGGTCAAAATCTACAAGTTTTATGTTATGATCTGAATTGAAATCTTTGATTTGTGATCTAGGTTGAATACTAGGAAATGAATGCTTTATTTGTACCTTGAATTGTATGCATGTGTTGTAGCTAAAGGGTTAATCATAGGATAAATGTCTTAGGCAGAAAGGTGTGAGGTCTAATTAATCCTTTCACATGAGTGTTCCTATCTCTGCCATCAAGACATTATCCTTGTCTTGATTTCAGTCTTCTTAAGGTCCTTTTCATATAAGAATCTTTGTTAGTTCATGTGCATCTGTTGCTTAGCTAATACATCTCGGCAGCTATACTTCAGTGGCGGCTATTAGCTCAGCCGCTAAGCATCCGTTTTCCTTGAGTCTGTGATGTTTCTGTGTAACCGCTGTCAGCCGATGCATTTCTTTTGATATGCTTCTACCCTCGGCTGGTTAGCTGGTACGGTTGTTATCTTTCTGAGATCGGCTACTGCCGATACAATTCTTTTGTTCTGTTCTACATCGGCTGCACATAGTCGATGCATCGGAGATGCACACACAATCCTAGAATTCTTGCTATCGGCCGATCTAAGCCGATTCTAGTTGTTTTCCATATCGGTCAAATATGGCCGATCAATCCTTAGTTTCTCCCATCCTTATCCACAAACTTCTATCAGCCGATTTATCGACTGAAAGATCGGCTATATATCTATCGGTCACATATCCTCAACCACACTCCAATCGGCTGTACATCACTCAATTGTTGTGCTGACGTAATCGAGCCGATACAACCACACCTAGTTACCTAGGATAACACTTAAGCACATCTCAGTCAAGACACAACTGTTTTAGGAATTATCCCTCTGCTAAAGTGATCGGTGTTTTCATCGATCAATCAGGAAACCGGTGCACCTGTCAATCGACTACCCAGACCAAAGTACACAACCCTCGATCAGTAAGATCGCACAATAGACACGCCTCTATTAGGCACGACCAAAGCATATCTATCGGCTATACCTCTGTTGTTTCGAATCGGCTCTGTTGTAATCTTCAACAAGTAGCCAGTTCTAATTAATGTTTCCTTAAAGCTCTGTCTAAGTTAGTTTAGATCTTTCTGGTTGTTATATGAGTAGTATGTTAAATGAGTGCTAGATTGCAACTATATTGTGAAGTAAGGTAGTTTTATGTGCACACTCTGAATGTAATGTTGCATTGCATGTAGATACGACTACTTCCGCAGACGGTACCTACAAGATCTCCCAGGAGTCTGCAGAGCATGTTCCTGAAGACCAAATGAACGTCACCAAGGAATATCGTAAGCCCCGAACCAAAGTTCGGAAGATCTTAACTTTACTGACTTCAGCCCCACCAATAAAGGCAAGCCCCGGACATAAACCCTACTTTATTTACACTGCAACCTATGTTATTTATATCTATCTCTGCATTAAGTTCTTAGGAATTGTATGAAAAACCCTAGTTGCATTTTCCTAGGAACCAATGTATTGAATGTTAGCACTTGAGTCCGACTAGCTGCTATGCTAATAGGACCGGTAGAAGTCGGGTGATTTCCTGTCACTCGCGCGATATAGGAGTTGTAATGTTTACATTCTTGTTATCACTATAAGGATGACGGACGGGAGTTTTGTGAGGTATCATGGTTGAGATGATACCCCGTCTGTGTTGTTGAATCTGCTAAGGCCACAGCGTGTGGTAGTGCGGGTTAAGTGTTTGAAAGTACTAACCACCTGCCGCGAAATATGGTAAGCGGTAAGCCTAGTAGCCAATCGGCCCGAGGAGTGGACATACCTCCCACCACTCGTCTTGCTTCTTCTGGTTACTTATGTTTGACGTGTGGGAATACGTGTTGCAAGGGCAACCAGGAGTACGGGTTTTGTAGTCGCGCTACAGACATACGTCCTGCACTTTGGAAGTGCGTATGGTCCTGAAGTCGCTTGTGGTGGATCTGATCCACGAGTCGGAATGAAAGGCAAACGGTTGCTTCGGAACGACCCTTTGGTGTTCCAAGCGTGTGAGTTAGGTTTATCCTTGCAAGGTTGAATTTCGATTCAGGAATCGTCCGCCTCTCACGATGAATGAGACTGCTTGATCCCTTTACCACATAGAGTAACAAGAGCAATTATATGGTTATCAAAGATGATGTTTGACCAAAGATTTTACCATGCTTGAATAGCTATAGGTGCTCATCTAGATTGAATAATCACATAGAATTTGAAAGCTAAAAGTTGACATTAAGGATCTACCCTTTAACGCTTTTCAGCTGAAATTAAACCTAGAACCATTTCAAGCTTTCATGAGTCTAGTTATGGGCTAAAGTATACCCAATCCCGGGTAAGCCTTGCTGAGTATTAGTATACTCAGCCTTGCTAGTTTTATGTTTTTCAGGTAAAGTCTTTGAAGATCCTACTCTTCCCCTATCTTGGCCCTGTGCTCTTCCAGAAGATTGGTCCGTGGAATGGGATCCGTCCCCGGCCAACATTGGTGATCTCGAGTGATGTCGTGTCAGGGCTTAGCATGACATCCGTCTTGACGATGTGCTGTAATCATCGCGTATGTTTTTCCGCTGCCAAAACCATAACTTTAACAGTTTGTAATAACATTTCTATAATTGGAACTTAGTATTACTTTTGGAGACTTTTGTAATGTAATTCTCTATGATGTAAAATATGATGGTGACTGTATCTCTGGACTCACCTTCGTGTGAGGTAAACTTATTTGATCCTGTGTATCGGTGGTTTATCGGGACGTTACCCGACAGGCCAAGGATTATACCGTTTGAAGCACGTTGGAGCCCTCGGAAGTGGACTCGCGTACTTGAGCCGGTATAATTCAGGTTGGTTCTGCCACACTTACGTGGTTAGTTTCAGTGGCATAATACATACGTCTCTCACTAATAACTAGTCGATAAGTCCTATCCGTCTTAACTTCATAATTGTGGTTAGTGTACCTGCAGAAAACCACAATATATATCCAATGAACCTTTCATGCCAGCATATCATGAAAGTGTCCCCAATCATTACTGTTCACTATAGAAATAGCATCTGTACCATTACCGCCGTACAGACAACATTAACATACGTTATCGAAACAACGTATTCACGGGGGTACCGCAAAATGCGAGGGTATGAACAGCGATCGCCATACCCTGTGCCGAACCATATACTCCCAATATAATCAACCAAAGTTGATATATTGGCAGTATCTCAAGTAGGCCATTGCTTGAGAAACAGCGTTTGGTTCGCATCACCGACGAGAAGGCTAACTCCCCAGTTAGCTAAGGATCCTTACCTTCTTACCTCATCATTGAAGATGTCGTTACAGAATGTAAAGTTGGGTTATGCATGAATTTAAGTTTTAACAGGAAGTAATGCTGAGAGTTAGAGTTATATATATATATTATAGCCACCTCTAATTCCCTTAATAACATAACCCTAGGGCTTTTCGTACTAAGCACAATCTTTAATGAACCCAACATAGTTTTGCAGAATACTTTATTTGTCAAATTTTAAACTAAAAAGTATTTTCAAGGCATTTCATATCTCCAGTGTACACTTGTTAGCTCTGATACCAGCTGTGGCAGAACCAACCTGAATTACACCGGCTCAAGTACGCGAGTCCACTCTTGAGGGCTCCAACGTGCTTCAAACGGTATAATCCCTTGGCCTGTCGGGTAACATCCCGATAAACCACCGAATGCAGGATCAAACAAGGTACCTCGCACGAAGGCGAGTCCAGAGATACAATTGCCATCACATTTTACAGCACAGTCAGATATACTACATGAGTGTTTTAAAGAACATCAGTTCCCAACTGATGAAAATTATTACAAAATAGTTTTAAGTTTCAAGTCATGCAGCAGAATTTAAGGCACGGGCACTGTACACATCGCCAGTTCAGATATCATGCTAGCCCTGGCATGATATCACTCGGAGGGATCTGTGTTGGCCGAGGACGGATCCCACTCCACGGACCAACCATCAGGCAGAGGCTAAGGCCACAGCATAGGCAGAGCAGGGTCGTTAGGGGGATTACCTGAACAAAAAGTCACAATGCAAGGCTGAGTATTCTAATACTCAGCAAGGCTTACCCGTTCATGGTATACTTAGCCATGTAACTAGACTTATGAAGGCTTTAATGGTTGTGAGTAGAGTTTTTAGCTGAAAATCAACAAGGAGTGGATCCTTAATTTCAAATTTTAGCTTTCAGTTCTATGTGAATAATCATTCTAGATAAGCACCTACAACTATTCAAGCATGGTAGAATCTTTAGTCAAACATCATCTTTGATAATCACAAAGTTTCTCTTATTACACTATGTGGTAAAGGGATCAAGCAGTCTCAATCTCCGCGAGAAACGGACGATTCCTGAATTGAATTTCACCCTTGCAAGGGTAAACCTAACTCACACGCTTGGAACATCCAATGATGGTTCCGAAGCAACCGTTTGCCTTTCCTTCTGACTCATGGATCAGAGCCACCACAAGCGACTGCAGGACCATACGCACATCCAATATGCAGGATGTATGCCTGTAGAGCGACTACATGGCCATACTCCTGGTTGCCCTGCAACACGTATTCCCACACGTCGAGTCAAGTAACAGGAAAAACCAAATACGAGTGGTGGGAGGTATGTCCACTCCTCGGGCCGATTGGTTACTAGGCTTACCGCTTACCATATTTCGCGGCATGTGGCTAGTACTTTCAAACGCTTAACCACCGCTACCACACACTGCGACCTTATCAAATTCATCAACACAGATGGGGTATCATCTCAACCATGATACTTCACATAAATCCCGTCCGTCGTCCTTATAGTAATTACAGGAATGTAAACATTGCAACTCCTATATCGCGCGAGTGATAGGAAATCACCCGACTTCTACCGGTCATTAGGCAACATGTCCAAATAAATTACTATAGCATTGGGTTGAAATTTCTATCAATTATAGATTAAGTTATATTCAAGTTATTTTTAATTTATTAAGATTTTATTTCTATAGGGATTGTGCTATAAGGATAATTAATAATAAAGCTACTCATTAAATATTATTTAGATCCATATACACATGCAAGACATTATCCTAGCTTTTTGTGTATGGGTTACACCACTCAAGCCTAACATTTCAAAATAATTTCATGATTTTTAAGCATTTAGAACTACACATATTAAATGCACTAAATCATTTAAGCTTTAATTAAGTTTAAACTTAAACATTACAAAAGTATTATATAAACAGTAGGTTAAATATTTTTCCTAAGTACTACATGTCAAAACAAGATTAACACAATTGGTTTTACATTTTTACCATTTTTCTGCCAATTACTATGCATTTCCTTAGCCTACAACTAATTAAACTTAGTATTTAAATTAGAGCACAAATCACTGATAAACTGAAAGTCAACCCATAAGGAAAGTTGTAGAGCTTAAAATAAGGAATCCAACAAACTTTAGTTTGCATTTTTATGATGTTTCCTTGAATTGTTATGGAATTTTAAAGTCTGCAATAGAAATAACACAAAGGGGTCCTTCTGGCACTATTCATATGTGTCTTGGCTTTGCAGACAGCCCCCCTGAGTTTTTGAGTCTTTCAACCCGTGGTCCTTAGCCATGTCCAGAGGGGGAGACGGCAGTTTGACCGGCCTGTTCCGACAACGGCGCTCGCCGGCGGCGAGGGTGGAGGGGTGGGGAAGCATCACTGAGTTCTCGCGCATCTGGGGGCGGTCGGGATCGGGTCGGGGTAGCTGGTAACGGCGGCGCGGCAAGGACAGTGCGGCCGGCGGCGGAGGTGAACGGCGGGAATGGCGCTCCGGTGGTTGGGGGTGGTGAGGAAGATGTTGGGGAGCTTCTAGACAGTGTAGGGAAGCTCGGTGTGGGACCAATTGGGGTCGTGGGGGGCCGGAGAAGGGTGCTGCACGGCGAACGGAAAGTGGCGGTGGGTGGAGATCGCCGACACTCGTCGGGGAGCCGGTGAGGTGCACTAGGGATTCAATTGGGAGGTCGTAAAGCTTCACGGGGTCGAGAGGAGTCTACCTGAGGTGTTATCGTGGTGCGGGGATAACTGAGGCGGTCTGCCCACGGTGAGCAGGAGGTGGCCACGGACGGTAATCGTCGGCCACTGTGCTCCGGCCAAAATTGAAGGGCGATTGGGGGCTAGGGAGCATGAGCAAGGGTCGGGGAAGCTTGTTAGGGGGTCGGTGAGAGCAATGGGCGCTCGGTGGTGGCTGTCCACGGCGACCCGTGGCTCACCGGAGAGAAGGAGCGGGCGGCGGATGCGATTGGAGCTCGGGGTGTGCACGGCAAGGGGAAAAGAGGTGCAAACGGTGTCATTGTGATCTCCTGGTTCTGTTGGGCAGAAGAGAAGAGGAGAGGAAGTAGGCACGAGCATAGAACATGGCAGCGACGACGTGGCGGCCGGCGGACGGCTCGGGACGTCGTGGCGCGCGCGGAGGAGGGCAGCAAGGAGGGGAACAGAGCAGGGATTGGGGAGGGGCGACGCGTGGAAGTCGATCTAGCAGGAGGTGAAGCGGCGGCGGCGGCAGAGCGGCGGCCAGGGGCGAGGCTCTGCACCGGCGGTAGGAGGTAGAGCAGAGCAGCACGTGCTCGAGGAAGAAGAAGAGAGGGGAGGGATCTGGGGGGCCTATTTGGAAATCTTAGAAATCTCAGGGACCTCTCGGTAAACTAAAATTTCCCACTGATGTAGAGGTCTAAAGAGGAAATGCCCAAAATGAAAGTTGGAGAGTTTTTCAAACCCTACAATATTGCTTTAAGGTTCAAGTTCAAAAACCCAAAGTTTATAGCTTTACATGTTAAATTTTGAGCAAAGTTGGAATTTGAATTACTTTTGTCCTTACCAAGATGGATTTGATACAATTTTGGATATGTTTACAAGTTTTCATGTGATGTCATGATGACTTGCATTCTTACATTTTGGCCCTAAGTAAATTTGAAAGTTACTTTTATACTTCAATAATTTGCATAAAAGGACCCATATTTTTACTTTATTCACATCTAAGCCCCTGTTTTCACATAAAGACCCATCTTTCATAGAATTCAACATATCTTTTGCGCTTTCTTTCCTATGGTGATATAGATTTGACACCTAGTGTCATATTTTCCCTAGATTTTGATGCTACCTCCCATTTTACCCAATTAACACTAAAGGACCTATATTTTATAGAATTACAATTATACCCCTATTCCTTTGTGCTATACACATACACCATAGCAATCATACACTCTTCACACTAAAACCTAGTGTCTATATTTCTAATTACCTGAATGTCACATAGGGTTTCCAGACAACTCCTAAAAACTTAATGCACAAGTATATATATAAATGTAGATTGCAGTGTAAATAAAGTAGCGGGTTTATGTCCGGGGCTTGCCTTTGTTCGTGGGGCTGGGGTCAGAGATGTTAATATCTCCCGAACTTTGGTTCGGGGCTTCAGTTATATCTCTAATAATGTTCCCAGGGTCTTCAGGATTATCTCCTTCTGGTTCCGGGATCAACTGGTAGTCTCCGTTAAGAGTTAAGAGTGTAGTCGAATCTACATGATATGCAATGATTTGATTTAGATGGCTCTTGAGTTAAGAGTTTTATTTCATGATAAAGTTGCAATCCAACAATTTAATGAACACAATATCAAAAAATAAGAAAGTTGCATTCAAACCTATTATTTGTATCTCAATTCAATTATCCTAACCAATGGTATTAATTGGATGAAATTAACAAGATGGATTTTTATTCTGAAATCTATAAAAATTATGGTCTTGAATTTTTGTGGGTAAACTTGTTTCTAACAGAGGTGTTTATTATGAATTTTTCATAATTTTCTAAAAACAAACACTAAAGCATTTGAATTTAGTTCAAATGTTAAGTTTAAATTTAAACCTTAGGTAAATAGTGCCATAAATTTTTGAAATATTTATTATGAACTACTTAAATACAGAACACTACATGATAAAAAGATCTAGGCATGAAAACCTTAATATCATGTTTAAATGAACTTTAACCAATTCAAGCTTGATTTGTATAAATTCAAATTAGTTCAAGCTAGAGTGTATAAATTAAGATGAAAGTTTTACACAATCTTACATATACCTTAAACATGTTGCATACCAAAAATCACATGAAAGTAAGCTAAAATGCACAAGTTATACACAAGATACCCCTTTTTCTAATCATTAGAATAACCCAAAAAGTATTTGGTTTCAAACCGAGCTCTAGTAATAGAAGTTGTAGAATTTTGTTCATGGATTTCAGCAAAACTGGTTTGACATTTTTTTGAATTTTGTAAAAGTTTCTGCAAATTTCTAAAGATCACTAATTTTGAAATGAGGGGAGGGACTGGAATCTTGCAGCCAGGCCCTCGAGAAAATTCAAATCAACGCAATTGGGTCCTTGGTTCCTAGGAACAGAGGGTTGCAACTCGCCGGCTGAATTCCGGCGATGGCGATCACCGGCGGTGAGGGGGAACCGGCCGGGGAGGATTAGGGGACTAAGGCGATCCTTTCTAGGGGTGATGTGTAGGTCGGGGGTGACCGGAGGGGGTTGAACCACAGCGATGATGTTTCGGCGCGATGGCTCATTGGCGGTGGGTCAGAGGTGGGGGAAAAGCTTCAGGGAAGCAAGATGGTTCGGTTAAGCACCTTGGCGAGGGTCGGGATGGTCGGGAAGGTAGATCTCCACGGTAGACCGAGGCGGTGGCGGAGAGGTCAGCGGCGACGGTGATGTTCCGGTGATCGTCGGCAGCAAAGGTCCTGCGCATGAGCATCAGTGAGCCATGAGGGATGCATTGCTGCATACGATCGAAGCTAACCGCTACGGGAAGGAGGTGACCGAGGGCGACCGTAACGGCGGCGGAAGAGAAGCTCACCGGCGATCATCGGGACAGCTAAATTGGAGCTTAAGGAAGTCAATTGAAGGGTGGGTGAGCTTCACAGGATCAAGACGAAGCTATTGCGGGGGCTGTTGTGGTCTGAGAACAAGTGGGGCGAGCTGACGACGGCGCGGTGGTCGGCAGCAGAAGGTGGGCGCGGCGGTGATCCAGTGGGGAAGAAGTCGATCAAAGCGAACGACGGCCGTGCGAGCGGGTATAAGTAGTCGAAGTGAGTTTCTGGGCATGCTGTGGAACTTAGGAAGAGGTGCGACGAGCACTAGCTACTGCTGGCGGTCGGCGGTGCATCGTGGCGGCCTGGCAGCGCTCGGGCAGAGGCGAGGCGGCGTGGCACGTGCGGGGAAGAGCTAGAGGGGAGGAGCTAGAGCGGTGGCCGGCCTAGAGGCGACATAGGGGAGCTACTGGAGTAGACAATGGCGCCGGCAGAACGGCAGCGGCGGTGAGCAGCGGCGGCCTGCGGCGGCAGAGAGAAGGCAGCTCGGGCGGATGGTAGGGCATCATGGCGTGCTCGGGGAGGGCCAGTAGAGAGAAGTTAGGGCGGCGGGCGAGTTCGGGGGCGACGCGTGGAGCGGCGCTGGGGCAGTAACTGGCCTCAGGCGGCGCGGCAACGGCAGCGGGCGGCGGCGCTGTCGCGCGGCAGAGGGGGAAGAAGAACAGGGGGGTGCTAGGGGCTGATTTGTGAATTTCAAAAGCTCGAGGGACTTCTCTGTAAATCAAAATTCCCCACTGCTCTAAAGCTCAAATGAAGAAATGGTCAACATGAAAGTTGTAGAACTTTTCAAATTCTACCTCTTTTATTTAGGGTTGACATTCAAAAACTCAAAGATTAAAGCTTTATTTAAAAACTTTGGACTCAAATCAAACTTTCCAAAGTATTTGTCCTTGGTTAGATAAATTTCATATAACTTTGGACTTAATTGCAAGTTCAGGTAATGTAATGATGACTTATATTTTTACACTTTGACCCCTAGTGTAAATTTGTGAGTTACCTTTGTAATTCAACATTTTTCACAAAAGGACTCATATTTTTGAACTAATTACGCACAAGTCCTTATTTTCACATATGCACTCAATTTCACACATTCATCCAATTTCATTTAATTCAATGTATTTACATTTCACATTCTTGCTAATATTTTTACAATTTTGACACCTAGGGTGTCACATCAAGACTAATGTGACCCTCAGCCTGATTCTCCGATTCAACCTAAGGCTCGGGGGCTACTCCATATGGGGTGCGATTTTTCAATCACACACCATATCAAAAATATAATTCGGGGCATGAGCACCTCATAGCTTCGATGCAGCCAAGTGAGTACTCAAAGAAGGACTTCAAGACGGAGCTTCAAAGAAGCCGAAGACTACTTCAAAAAGTACTTGATAAGCCTGCAGTTCTCAACTATGAAGAGCTCGGGGGCTTGTCAGACCCGGGGCCACGGGACTGTGTACATAACGTAGTTTAAACAGGTTTAAGAGATTAAGTCCGTCTTATCTCTTATTCATTTTGTTTATCTCTTATTTATCCCGTTTAAGTAGGAGATAAAGCTAACCGATACAGAAGGAATCTACTCGAGATATGTTCTGGTACGATTCCTTGGCTAGTGTTGGTTAGGATCCTTGTAACCCTGACCTCCCAAATATATAAGGGGGGACAGGGACCCTCTCAAAACAAGATCATCAGATCATTCTACACCCAAGGCAATACAAACCACCATACAGGACGTAGGGTATTACGCACCTCGCGGCCCGAACCTGTCTAAGTTTTGTGTTCCTTGCACCTTCGAGTTCCTGATCTCGGCGTCTCCTCACCTAAAACTTACCACCTTGGGCATATCCCTCAGTGGGCAGCCGGTAAAACACCAACAAGGCTATCACTGAATCAATCGGTGACCCTCGGAAGCTGAAGAAGACGTCTCTAGTTTGACCGATTCATTCGGTCATTACCACGCGTAACCCACCGAATCAATTGGTGACCTTGGGATGAGGAAGGACAGTCCTGGAATGACTGATTCATTCGTTCATATCCATTAGAGCATGACCGAATTAGTCGGTCAAGCTCGTGGGGCCCGGGACTCGGTCGCTCAATGGCTACCTCACACAGCATCACCGATTCATTCGGTGGGTGCTCTATGAGCTGACCGAATCAGTCGGTCAAGGCAGATTGTATGCCCGTTGGAGCAACGGCTAGTTTCTTGTGTTGGGGCTATAAATACCCCAACCCCCGACCATTTGGAGTGTGTTGGATCTTGGAGAAGCTATAGGCTTGGTTTCCACATTCACACAAGTGCTCTAGCCACCAAAGTGCTCAAAAAAGATTAAGGCAATTAGCAAAAGTCTTAGGGCTTGATTAGTGCTAGTTTAGGCCTCTTGGCGCATTGCTTTAGGGTTTAGCCTAGAGTTAGGTGAGGTTTGCACACCTCTTTTGTATCGGTGCTTGCGCGCACCAAGAGTTGTAAATCTGAGGCTTGTAAGTCTTGTGAGACACTCCAATCGCGTTTGTGGAGTGGTCGCCAGTAGTTGTGCAAGGGAGGAGAGGCCCTCAGCATTTTGCCAAAGCTCTACCCAGTGAAGATGGTGGGGAGCATCCGGGAGAGGTTAGGCGGAGACCCACTTGCGCATGGGGAAGACCCGTCAGCTATCCATGGAGTTACTCGACCGGGGAGTTTATGCCCTTGTGGGAGGACAAGTGGAAAGTAATGCTTTCCGGTACCTCGCTAAAAATTGCCGTGGCGCCACACCGGGAGTTTGCATTCTCTACCCCTTGCTTCCTGTGGCAGAACCGCCCGAATTAATACGGCTCAAGTGCACTAACCATTATCCATAAAAGTGAAACGACTACCTCATAAGTCAAGTGCACTTCAAACAGAGTAATCCGACAGTCTATCGGGTAATTCCCGATGTGATCACTGAAAATTTCGATCGAAACAAAGCGTACCCTTAACTTGCACGAAGGCAAGTCTAGAGATTACAACATTCCATAGCTTTTACCTCATAAGTTTGATAAATATTTATTACAAGCCGAGTTCATAAAACAAGTACTTCAGAGTTCAAACATAAAAACTTTATTCAGAGTTTAAAAGCAGCGGAAAGAAAACATGATCATCTATCGTCGATTCGGATACCACAATGAAGCCCGTACGTGGCATCACTCAGTAGAGTTATCGTTGGCCGGGGATAGATCCCACTCCATGGACCAACCAGGCGGCAAGGTACAAGGCCAAGTCAAACCAGCTATCATTTCTTCAAACGACACACCTGAAAATAATACCACAAGCAAGGCTGAGCATACTAATACTCAGTAAGGTTTACTCGACTATTGATATGTAAATAACTGACTCCTAAGCATGTATGGCTCTAAGGCTCTAGGTTTTCTTTTTGCTGAAAAGCAACAAAGAGTAAGTCCTTAATTTCATATTTTAGCTTTCAATATTCTAGTTCATTTATCCATTCTAAGTGAGCATCTATTTCTAACCAAACATGGTGGAAAATAATTAATCATCCAACAAGTTTTATCATAACCGTGGTTTCTCTTGTTACTCTATGTGGCAGAAGTATTAAGCAGTCTCAATTACCGCGAGAAACGGACGATTCGAATTGAATTTCTTAACCTTGCAAGGCAAACCTAACACACACGCCAGGAGCACCGAAGGGTCACCCCAAGTGACTTTTCCCCTTTCTTTCTGGGTTGTGGATCAGGGTCACCCTCCCCGACTATAGAGCCACGCTCTGCACTTGCATGTGTATACGCATCTGAACTTTGTTCAAGTAGGGTGAAAGTAAAGTCCACTTGCCGGGCCAATCATGTACTTAAGCTTATCGAGTACCATATTTTTGACATGTGGTTAGGACGTTCAAATGCTTAACCACCACTACCACACATTGCGGCCTTAGCATTTTTCTCTACTCAGACAGGGCCTCAACTATGAGCATCATACCACAGCCCCACCCGTCGACCTTATAGTTGCAGTATGTAGTAAAATCATTCAACTCTTATAATTCTCGCGAGTGAAAGGAAATCACTCGACTTTTAGCGAACCTATTAGTAGAGCATCTACTCAAACTTGCTAGTTCTAGTATTCATTACATAGGTGCCTAGGATCATGCAGCTAGGGTTTCAATCAACTCCTATGAACTTAAATGCATAGGTAAAAAGGAACAGTAGTTGAATCAATTGAAAAATACTGGGATCATGCACTGGGGCTGGCCTTCTTGGCCAGGATTAGTTAGCTGATCTTCCGAACTTTGGTTCGGGTCTTCGATGACTTCAGTCACATTTACTTGAGCTTCATGGGATTCGTTCTCGGGCTCAGGCACCAGTGTGTATGCTCCGTTGGCGAGTTCGGTCATTTCTATATGGATGCAAACATGTTGGAGTTATTGAGTGGATAAGTTTTATCATTTCCTTCACGATAAAGTTGTAATCCAACAAAACATAGATTTTATTGTGAAGTTTCTTAGTTAAGATATCTTGGGCAACCATTTATAGAATATACCTTAACTTAATTATATTCATGAAGTGAGTTGGGGTCCTTTATCAATTTTTCTCTTTAGCTTGTGTGTGTATATATATATTTGATGTTTAATAAACCTTAATCTTAGGACAAGTTTCTAATGCTAGGATTTTGATACAAGGTACATTTCACTGTTCTAAAGCTACTATATAAAGATCATAGCTAAACAGTATATGAACTCTACACACAAAATAATCTAACTATTTACTGCAGAAATAAATTTTTATTTTTACAGGACAAAGTATAGAAGTATTGGGTCCCAAACTTTACTGAACAAACTTACTTCCACGAGTAGGCGTCTATAATTTTTGCAGATTTTTTCTATGCAAGAAACAGAGGCTAAAATTCTAGTTTTAATGGATCTATACCCAACAAGAATAAATTTTATAGAGAGTTCTATTTAGTAGCTAACTCTCACACTTTTTCCTAGCATCAAAACTTTAAGTGGGTACTCATGTAGAAAAATTACAATTTTTCTAGCATAGAAGCTATAGGTTTGGATTTTGTTTAGCTAAACAAGGAAATAAAAGATTTAGCAAGTTCTACTGAAGAATTCTAGTTCAAATTTTTACTATAGTGTAACACCCTAATTTTCAAACTAGGAGTTTAAACAAACTTTGCTAGATTCTATTTAGAATTCATAAGGTTTCATTCAAATTCTTTTGAATTTAGAACATTTACCTCCACTTAATAGTATTTTATTTACCTATAAAAAGAAATATAAGGAAACATAGGTTTTGTGCATTTCATGCTCTTTGCATTGTTTTATTGTTTTTTCCATTTGAATTTAAAATTTAAATTCAAATTCAAATGCATGTGAATAATACTTATTTTCCCTCTCTTTTTCCTTCTTGGGCCAGCCCATTTTCTTTTTCCTTTTTCCCTTTTCTTTTCTCCCCTCGCGGCCCGGCCCATGGCCTTCCCTCCTTTCCCTTTCTCTCCCTCCTCTCCCGCACGCGGCCCAACAGCGGCTCGCCCCGGCCCACCAGCCCGCGCGCGCCCCCTCCCTCCTTCCCTCTCTCACACTGACACGGGGGCCTGCCTGTCAGGCCCTTCTTCCTCCCCCCGCGCCAGACCCGGACTCACACTCGAGTCCGGCTCGACCCCGCCGCGCTTCGCATTGGGCCCGCATGCCCAGGAGCCGCCACCGCCCCCTATTTAAGGTGCTGACCTGAGCCCTAGCTTACCCCAACCTGCAGCCACCACCTCCACACGCAAAACCCTTGCCCCGAGAGCTCGCTCGCCGCCGCCATTGTCGTGCCTCGGGAACTCGCCGCACCGCCGCTCCGTTGCACCCCGCCGACGAACGAGTACTCCAGAAGCTCCACATGGCGGTGAGGATGCTCGGCCGCTACTCCTTTCCCTCTCTCTCGCTTTCCCCGTGCCCGCACAACCTCACCGAGGATCCCGGGCCGCCTCTCACCGCCGGCCACCGTCTACGGCCACCGTCGCTCCTTCTTACACCCCCCCCCAATTGGATTCCCCTTCGCTCGCGCTACCTCCCAGTCCAGACCCGAGCCTTAGCCGTGGCCGGGAACGCGTTATCGCATTCTCCCGGCAAAGCTCCGCCGTGCGCCGCCACCTGACCCGTCGCTGACGCTCCCCGCTGCCGCTCCGCGCCGCCCCTCGCGTCCCTGGCCGTTGGATATAGATCCAACGGTTTGAATCCAATCTAACCCAAGTCAAACAGATCCATTACCGGTCAACCCATGGCCTTTTTGTGGTTTAGCCCTTAAGTTTATTGGAAATCAACCCGCAGTCCATGTTAGTTCAAAAGTATGCACGAATAGATCCTTTTTCTTCTGATTAGGCCCCTGACTTTTCGAAATATAGAACCCGCAGTCCTAGGTCTTTCTATTTTACAATTTAACCCCTAAGTCTAAGGTTTAATTATGATCTTGCCCTCGGTTTCTTCTGTCAGAGCCCTTTTAGTTTCAAATCTTATACAAATAAAATCCTAGGATCATGTTTTAGCCCTAATTTCTCCGTTTTAACTCCGTTTACGTCGATTCTTGCACTCACGCGATCCTTAGGACATATGCAGTAGCTTTATTACATTATTTTGTTCTATTAATATTGATTGGTATACTATTTCTTATTTATTGTATTTATTTGCTTGTATGTATTTGTGTGCTACGATAGACGATACGCAGTTCGAGGGTCCGCAAGAGCCGAGCTTTGAAGACGTTTCCGAGCAGCAGCAGTTCGTTAACGAAGGCAAGTGGTCCTTGATCATACTTCAATCCTAATAACTTTATAAATACACCTTTACTTTTTATGCATGCATGAGTCTATATTATGATGGGTCCAAAATTAAGGACGTGCCTAGTTTCTTTTGAACTTCCTTGATTAAACCTGGGTTAGTATATTTATGTTGTAGCTATGCTAGTTGCTTTTACTTAGATTTTGGTTGGATAACCTGGAAATCATGTTACACTGGTTTATACATGTTATGGAATACTTTATTGATGATGATTAAGATCATTGCATTAATTGGAATATGGAGAACCACCCAGGAAAACAGTGCAACCACAATACTATATGGCTCCGGTCTTGGCTAATTAATTAGAAACTTTAGCTTGTAATGGTCTTACTGAAAGGGCAAGAGGGAAGTGTGTTGATGGGGTATAGCTTGGTCCTCTTGAGGCGTAGATATGATCTTGGGTAAGGCATCTTTCTCATTAGGGAGGGTTATGATCACTGGGCCTGAAACCTTAGCGGACCGTTGCAAGTTAGGGAATCTTTGTAAAGGCCTCGTAGTGAATCCCTGCCACTCACCTTGGAAGTGTTTAAGGGCCTTGCAAACCCGGGCATTAAGAGAAACATGAATTGTGGGTAAAGTGTACAACCTTTGCAGAGTGAAAACTGATATATTAGCCGTGCTCACGGTTAAGAGCGGCTTGGACACTCACATGATAATTAAACTTAAAGATGATCTAAATCGATGTTTTTTATTTATTTATTTATTTATGTTGTGGATTAATTTACCTCAGATTGTTTGTTTAAGGGTTGGTGTATACTTACACTTAGCTAATGCTTGCCTAATTAAAACTTGACCAACTAAAATTGCTTACCGTAGTCAAACCATGTCAGCTTTACTTTGACCATAGCCTTGTTGGTCATATAATTTACTCCACTTGCTGAGTACCAACCATAAGTGTACTCACACTTGTTTTATTAAAAATAATGCTGCTCAGAACAAGATAATTGTCCGTGTTCCCCAAAGATTTCGAAGAATACTAGACGTATGTCTCCCAGTCATCTGCCTGTGAAGTTGGAAGTCCGCTGCTATTTATCAATGTTTATTTATTCATTTAAGATTAAGACTGTCGGTCATGTAATAAAGTACTATTATACTCTATTTTGTTAATGCATTATTTTGGATATTCGCTTGTGACGTCTACTATATTTGCGGAACTTGATCCTAGCGCACATATGGGATGCATTCAGTTAACTTTTCCAAACTGGGTGTGACATATAGCTTCTACCTAATGGTACCAGTGTGCCATAAAAATTATAGCTCAAAACAAGTACTACAACAGTAAGAATAAAAAATGCAACACTTGGATCTAGCATATAACAAAAGGTGCTCAAAACATCTAGTTGTGATTGGATTCAGTGCATGAAATTTTTAAGAAAAACTATACTCTTAGTACAGAAGCTACCATCCAATCTCATGAGCAGTTCTTTCCTAAAACTCTTGGAACAACTAAAAGACATTTAAACTTGATTTAAATCTACAGCAAAAATTATATGGAAGCAGTCCAAAATCCTTTTACAAAGTTGTAGATCTTAACTTAAGGAGTCGAGAACATCTTATTTTTGTATTTTTAGGATTTATTCTGTGAATTATTTTGCATTTTCAAAGTTCATAGATGGGTTTTCAAAGTTTTAGTTACTCATTTACAAATGAGTCCCTGAGATTTTATGAAAATCTCTCTGGAAATATTGAAATCAAAACAAATGGGGCCTTTGTGCAGGGGAACGATGGCGGCCGGCCAAATTCCGGCGACCAGGTTTGCCGACGGTGAGGGGCGAGGGTGGGAGAGGCAAGAGGGGACCAAACCGCACCTGATTGTGGCCTTGGGTGGGAAAGTGGTGGACTGGGGTGGCTCGCCAGTGTGGCAAAGAGCCGACGGCTGTTGGGGTGGTGGTGGCGGCGCTTCGGTGAGGGAGAGGGCGCGGGGACCAGTCGTGCAGTGTCACAACCGATTTTTAAAGGGAAAAATGGAATGCATAACTATATGTATGCCAGGATCAAGTTCCATACGTATAGTGACTTCATCAATGAATAATCAGCAACAGTATCACGAAAAGAGAATTAAAAAACTATAAATATTATTAGAGTTATACAGCTTATCCTGGAAATGAAGAATCCAAACTTCACAGGCAATCGACTAGGGGTTGTGCAAGCCTAGAACTCAGCATCATCTTCAAAAGACTTCACATCACTTTCTCCTCTGAGCAGCAATTATAACAAGCGTGAGCACACTTATGGTTGGTACTCAGCAAGTGTTGGGAATTATATGACATGAAGATCAAAATCAAGGAAAGGCTGATTGGCTTACTGTGACATTTTGGTACTTAGAATTAAAACACACTAGATTCTAGTATAAAGTGTGTGTGTTTGATCTTTTGTATGTGTGCTAAAACTTTAATGCAAAGGCAAAAGTATATTTTTATAATTCTGGAAAATTTAGGTCCTTTGGTGCAAAATGGGTGAGAATGGGAGGTAAAAATCAAAACATATGAAGGTTGTTTTGCAAAAAGGCAAGAACTTACTTTTAAACCACAAATAGAGGTGAAACCACCCAAAGGATTCAAGTGGAGTGTAGATTTTAAATAGGATTTCTCCGAAATTTAAAACTTTTTAAAGTTTTAAGTTAAATTCAAATCCTTAACTCTTTTGAAACTAAACCTTAAAGCATAGTTGTAGATCTTGCTGAGCTCTACACTTTTTCTTTTGGGCACATTTTCATTTGAGCTATGGTTTGAAAGTTGACTTGGCTTTACAGTAGAGTCCCTGCACTTTTGATAATTCGCAGATCAGTCCTGTCTTCTACCTCCAGTTTCCCCTCCTGTGTTCTGTTCGCGCCCGTGACTCCACCGCACACCGGCCATTTCCCGAGCTGCTCGCTGACCCCGCGCCACTCTCCTCTACACCATGTGGCTCCTTGCTAGCCCGCCCGCCGCCCGCGAAGCCCCTGCTGGCTCTCCCCCGCCCCGCCACGTTGGGCCGCCGGTGCCGAGGCCGCCACGCGGCCGAGGGTGCCCGACGGGGCACGGCGGCGGCGCTGTCGGTCTGTGGCCGGCTGCGCGCCTACTCTCTCCCTTTCTGCTGCACGACACCCCTCTACAAAACATCAACCCGAAGCTTCCCTTGCTCACCTCCCCTTTCTTCTTCCTCACGAGCATCAACCGAGCGCCGAGCCGTCCGCCGGACTAACTCGCTGCCCCGCCTACCCCTTCTCAATTCCAGCGCCCCAAAGCTTCCTCCCCACCCCCGCTTGCCCCTCGACCCACCCTAGCTGAGCTTGCTCTTCTCCTCAGTCAGAATCGAGGTGATCCCGTGCCGCCCCTGCCACCGGAGAAGCCTAAGGCCCCTCAATGTCGACGATCCCCTTCTGCCCCACCTCCGGCCGAAATAGGTACCGAAACCGCATCTTCGCAACTCCACGATACTCGTGCGCACTCCATCTTTCCGCGTTCGCCGGCCCCTCACCGGGAACATGGGCGCGCCGCCACGGCCGCCGCCATTCCTCGCCGTCGACCATGCTCCGCCGCTCTTCCTTGTGCCCATCACCTACCAACGTGTGCACCTCGTCCCGTAGATCGTGTAGGACCCGTTTGCCCCTCGCCAAAATCTTGCCGCCGGTGAGAACACGTCGATCAGGCCGGCCGGCCGCCGTCTTGGCCTGGCAAGGGCCACATTGCAATTTAGGTTTTCATTTTAGGGTCCCATATGCAAAACCCGAGGGCCTCTTGGCAAATTTCTCTTTTAGTCTTGTTTGCAAAAGCTGTCAACTTGTAAAATTGATAGAAATTCGTAGAAAAATCCAAAAATTGTCAAACTAGTTTCGTTATACTCTTGATGTTTAGCTCTACAACTTTGGTTAAAAGAGTATGTTTGAAACCAAATGCTTTTTAAGTTATTTTAAATTTTAGCAAAAAGGATATCTTGTGTGTAACTTTTGTATTTTAGCCTCTTTTCATGTGATTTTTGGTGTGCAGCATGTTTAATCAAATATACGACGGTAAAAGCTTTCACCGTATGACCGGAACATCCTACACGTGGTTAAGCCTAACGAACATGAAAGATAACAATACGCTAACCCGAAGAGAGGCCTAAAAACCAAGTTAACAAGTCGATTCCCGGAACAATCCCTCGTCAGGTTACCATAAGGCACCAAACATGCAGCCGGAACATTCAATCTGTTTGAAGGGCCTAATCATACGGATATTAAACCAATTCCTTGTAACACAAAGAACTACTATAACAGATTAGATCTACTAATCAATAACAGAGCAAGGCGCTGGCCTTGCACCTGAGATCACGTACAAGAGCAGCTAAGCGATTACGAACAGCAAACAAACATGGATTTACTATTCAAAACCAATGCAACATCATAATCATTTAAGATAACTAGTGTTACTCGCCATCAAAAATGCTTCAGTAAGAGGAACACAAGGATAAATAGATAAAAGCAACGCTGCTCCGACCATGCGGAACATGATCGGAGCAGCATGTCGATTACGTGGAGAAAGCCCTTGGGGAAGGGGTGGCGATGCGCCGAGAGTTTGTTGTGAATGCTTGATTGATTTATTTTATTGAATCTCACGATACATATTTATAGTCCAGAGACTTGATCTTTTCTAACTAACCCTAGCTGATTACGATACAATCTCTAACTTACTATATTTAAACTATCCTTAGATACACGGCCATCCTGGCCCTTGACACGTTCGCACAGAAGCCGATTTGCAGACTGTTACCATGCTTTCCTTCAGCCCATGATGCTCTCGACCTATCCCTTGGCCCAGTCAAATTATGGCGATAACACATGCCCCCTGGTTTTGGCAATGATAATTCCGAAACCATCACCACTTCGACTTCTCAGACTTCTGTACGCACATACCGCTCCCAATGCCATTGGACGCGGCCCTTCAACTTCCAAGGCTTGTACATGCGCGCTGCCTTCCAAAGCCGTCGGACGCGACCTTTCGACTTCTTCCTCGGGAATCACGATAACGCCGCTTCGCCTTTCATCTCCGCCTTTATAAACTGTCGTCGGCGGATTTATTTCTATTCATCTCCCCGTGCGTTAGCCGCACTAGCACACTCTGCATCCCTGATAATGGCTTCCTCTTCCTCTGTCTCTTCCAACTCTCCCTCATCCTCTTCCATCATCTTCATCACTTCCTCTGACTCCGAAACCTCTAGGGAGGCTACACCGGAGTTCGATCCAATGGCTTCGTATGAAGCTCTCGCTCCTCTGCATTGGGATGCAGAGGAGTGAGATTTCAGCACTTGGTCAGAGGACGATGAGCCCCTGAACGACGATGAAGACCTCCAGATTCTCCTTCATGGGGACCTGGACGAAGGCGACGATGAATATTCCTAGGACGACAATTTCTTCTCTTTCTCAGAAGAAGATGCCGAGGACACTTCCACCGACAACGACTCAGCGGCAGGCGGGTTCCTGCGTGGTAGATCGTCGACTTCAGAAGACGACGGGAACACCAGCGACGACACCAGCGATGATGGCGGCAACAGCAACAGCACCGGCGGCGGCGTTGACGGCAGCGACGATGACACCAGCGCATCTCCCCTGTACAAGCGCCGCAAGACCTTAGGAACTTACTGGTGGTAATTCGTAAGGTCTTCCGCCGTTGTGCGCGTAGCCTGTAGATCAGCTTCTTTTGTAATAATTTCTTGTGAATGAACCCTTTTGTTTCAGCGAGCCAATGTTTAAAAATCCAATCGTCTAACGTCCGATGGCATTGCATCGGCCTCTTTCCTTGAATTGCCCAATCCAATCTCAAACTTTTTCTTTATTCCAGATCAAAATCCCAAGAACTCGAGTACCCTTCAAATGATCTCGTCAATAACAAGAGTACTCCGCAGTCGACTTCTTTGCTTGTTGTTAAATCTCGATCCCCAATCAAGTTGAAAAATATGAGTACCCAGGAAACCCCGCAAAGGAGTCGAACCTGTTCTTTGAAGATCAAGAGATACCTGCAACCATCCTTTCTGCTTTTATCGAAACCTAGGATTTGCAAGGCCCGATTATTGCTTCTAAAGTCGATGGCTTAACATCAGCTGTTCAACCTTCCGCTCTGTGCACGGACCAGCGCTGCTTTTTCTTTACAGATCTAGTTTGCTCATCTCATTCCACCTTACAGCCTGATGCATTGCACCGGCTTCCAAAGTACCCGATAGATACTGACCTGCAGCCTAGTATACCACGAGGTACCCGATCAGATCAACTCGATGTACCGCAAAGTACTCGATTATATCTTGCAGCCCAATGTGTCATATCGGCTTTTCTCACAAAATACCCTGATTGTATTGGTCCATAGCCTGATGCCTTACATCGGCTTCATTACTCATCTTCCCACATGCTCGGGAAATATTTCTTGAGATGTTGACCATTGACGGCCACCGGAAATTTAACTCCATCCAATTCTTCAAGCATGTATGCATTCCCTGGCAGAGCTTGATCAACTCTATAAGGCCGTGCCAATTCGGAGACCATTTACCATATGCCGCATCCTTAGTCCCCAATGGTAACACCGCTTCCCACACTAAATCCCCAACTTGGAATTCTTTCGGTTTAACCTTCTTGTTGTACGCGCGGGCTACCTTGGCCTTATTTTCCTTGATCTTTTCCAGCGACCAAAGCCTGAGTTCTGTAATGTCTTCCACATTATCGCTCATTAGTGCTGCATATTCTTCAGCAGTCAACTCATTCTAAAACTCTATTCGTCTTGAACCGGCCGTAATTTCCCATGGCAATACAGCCTCCTGCCCATATACTAAATGATATGGTGAAGTTCTTGTTGCTCCATGGCATGAAACACGATAAGCCCATAATGCTTCTGATAATACTTCGTGCCAACATCGTGGATGTTCATCAATCTTCCTTTTAATCAACTTGATCAGGCTCTGATTAGACGCTTCGGCTTGTCCATTTGCTTGAGCATAGTACGGAGATGACCTGATTAATTTAATCCCCATATCGGCAGCGAACTTTTTGAATTCATCAGATATAAATACTGACCCTCCATCTGTTGTAATGGTCTGTGGGATCCCAAACCTATGAATAACATGTTCTTTGACGAAATTGATGACATCCCTCGATGTTACTGACTTCATAGGCACAGCCTCTACCCATTTGGTAAAATAATCTGTGATGGCCAAAATAAACTGATGGCCTTTACTTGATGGAGGATTAATCTTACCGATCATATCCATGCCCCAGGCCCTGAACGGCCAAGGTTTGATAATAGGGTACATTGCCGACGCTGGTACTACTTGTATCTTTCCAAACCTCTGACAGGCCTGGCATCCCTTATAATATTTGAAGCAATCTTCCAGCATATCAGACCAATAATATCCCGAGCACCTGATCAACCATTTCATCTTGTGGGCTGATTGATGAGTACCACACGCACCTTCATGGACTTCATGTAAAAGCCGATTGGACTCAATCGGCCCCAAGCACTTAAGTAGTAGCCCTTATAGAGTCCTGTAGAACAAGTCGTCCCCCATCAGGACGTACTTCATGGCTCTGTAGCGTATCTTCTTAGGTGCCCCCCGAGCCGGATCCTTCAAGTAATTGAAGATATCGGCTCTCCAATCCTCCTGATCCAGCAGGTTTATTGGAAAATCGGCTTCATCCGCCATGTCCTTGTAACCTGAAGCCATCTGGGCAAGATCATTAGCCTCAGAATTTTATGCCCTTGGTATCCAGTAGAAATTTATATATCTGAACTGGGCCATTAGCACCTGACATTGTCTCCATAAGGGAAACAACAACTCGCTCTCGCATCGGTATGTCTCCGTGAGCTGAGAGATAACTAGCTTTGAATCCCCAAAAACTTCTACTGCTTCTGCTCCAGCTTCGAGAAGTAACTCCATACCTTTGTGCACCGCTTCATACTCGGCTAGATTATTGGTGTAAGGTGTTGGCAATCTGATTGAAAAGGAATATGTTGCCCCCGAGGCGAGATGAGCAAGATACCTATGCCAGAACCATCTCCACAGACCAACCCATCAAAAAACATTGCCCATGCGCGGATGGAAAGCGCCGCTATGTCTGAGCTGGTCCTTTCCGCAACGAGGTCAGCCAGCGCCTGCCCTTTAACTGCTTTCGCAGGCTGGTACCGGATATCAAATTCTGACAGAGCGAACATCCATTTATCAAGTCAGCCTTTCAACACCGGGGCCGACAGCATATGCTTGATAACATCTGATTTGCAGATGACAATTATCTCGGCAGAAAGCAGGATGTGGCAGAGCTTCGGACAGGTAAAGAATAGACAAAGGCATAGGGCCTGTTTGGTATCCTGCCTAAGGTGCCACAGTTTGCCTAACTTTTCTGCCTAAGGTTAGTTCTTCAATTTGGACGACTAAGGTTAGGCAAGTTGTGGCGCCTTAGGCAGGATACCAAACAGGCCCATAGTTTCTCAATTTCAGGGTACCTTGTCTCTGCATCTAGCATCCTCCTGCTGAGATAAAAAACAACTCTCTCCTTGCCATCCTGCACTTGTACGATGACTGAAGCAATGGAAGTGTCACCCACTGACAGATAAACATAAAATGGCTTACCCTGCTAGGGTGGGACTAACACAGGCGGCTTGGATAAATATTCTCTGATTTCTTCGAACGCCTGTTGTTGCTCTGCCCCCCAGCGGAACTCGTCATTGGCTTTAATTTTCACCAACTCCATAAATGGCTCGATTCTTCCTGACGGATTGGAAATGAACCTCCTAACAAAATTTATCTTACCAATGAGCTGTTTGAGTTCCTTCTTTGTAGTAGGTGGCACCATTGTTTTTTACAGCTTCTTGACTTTTTAGGCCGATCTCAATTCCCCGTTCATGAACCAGAAAACCCAGGAACTGACCGGCCGATACACCAAAGGCACACTTCTTAGGATTCATTCTAAGGCCGAACTTCCTAGTTCGTTCCAGAACTCGCCGTAGATCTCCTAAATGTCCCTCAGCCGATGCAGATTTCACCACCACGTCATCAATATAAATCTCCAGCATTTATAGTTCATGGCTCGTTGATATGTAGCACCAGCATTTTTGAGCCCAAAAGTCATGACCACGTACTCGAATAATCCCACTGCGCCTGGTACTCTGAATGCAGTCTTGTGAATATCTTCTGAAGCCATAAAAATCTGGTTATAACCAGCGTTGCCATCCATAAACCTCAACATCTTATGACCAGCAGCTGCATTAATCAATATTTCCGCAACTGGCATCGGATACTCATCTTTTGGTGTGGGTCTGTTAAGATCTCTGAAGTCTACACAGACTCTCCATCGGCCATCCTTCTTCTTTACAGGCACAATACTGGAAATCCATTCAGCATACCTGCATGGCCTGATGAAGCCTGCTATTATCATCTTTTCGACTTCTTTCTTGACTTCTTCTAGGACTTCGGCCTTCATTTGCCGTGCTCGTTGCTGGAATGGCCGAAATCCTAGCTTAAGAGGGAGTCGATGTTCAACAATACTTCTATCCAACCCGGGCATCTCTGTATAATCCCAGGCAAAACAATCCGTATATTCTCTCAGCAATATTATCATCGCCTCTCGCAACTCTGGATTTAACTTTTTGCTGATAAATGTTGGCCGTGGCTTATCCCCAGGACCAATATCGACTTCTTCTAGCTCGTCAGCAGATGTAAACCCGTATCCTAGCTTCCCTTCATCCATCAAGTCGATACTGCAAACAAGCAAAGAATTTGAAGCAGAAGGATTTGGCCGATCGCAGGGATCGGCCGACTTGTTCTTTGCATTAATATGTATTATCTTACAATCACATGGCCGGCTGCTCGAGCAGGCCTCTTTGCGATCATTATAACAACGTAACATGGATGACAAAAACAACTCGATTTTATTTTTTGGGGGCTGATCGCAGGGATCGGCCTTTCCTGTTACTTTCCAATCTACTCCGTAAGGCCAGTGGATAAGACCAGCCTCACCCCTCCAAGCTAATCCCTGAGATCGGTTCCTAGTCCTCCGCGTCCCAAACACTCATGGCAGTGTGTGAAACTTCAATAGAGTCGTCTGCGTGGACCATTTCTACTTCATCTCCGTCCCATTGAATCAGACACTGGTGCATTGTAGAAGGGATACAGCAATTGGCATGGATCCAATCTCTCCCAAGCAGAACGGTGTATGAGCCCTTGCTGTTGACCACAAAAAACGACGTAGGTACGGTTTTACCTCCTACCGTCAGATCCACGCTGAGGACTCCTTGCGCCTCTGAAGTTTGTCCGTTGAAATCACTTAGCGTGATGTTGGTTTTGATCAAGTCCCCAACAGAATGCCCCAACTTGCGCAGCACTAAATACAGCATAATATTAACTGCTGCTCCTGTATCGACTAGCATCCTGCTGACAGGCTGGCCGTTTATGTACCCCTTGAGATATAACGCCTTCAGGTGCCTTTAATTTTTTTCTCGGGGCTTCTCGAAAATAATTGGTTGTGGCCCCAAGTCAAGCTGAGCCACTGGCACCTCCTCATGTCTTGGTGCATGAAACTCTGCAGGAAGAACAAACACCATGTGTGCATCAGCTGATGTCTTCACATCGGCTTTCGACTTCTTGGGTCGCCATACCTTCTTGGAAGAACTCTCTGCTTTTCGAGGGTTGTGGACCTTTTCCGCCAAATCTGGCCGTGCCTTCCTTAATGTTTCTAAGTATTGGGCCTCGGCTTCCTCCAGGCGCAGCCGCTGTACCCTCCGCTTTTGGGACCGGTTGAGCCCATCAGGACACCAACGTGGTCGGTGATACTTGTCCTCCTCATCTTCTAAATTTCCCGTTGTATGTGTCGACTTGTCTTGTTCATGGCGGGGTTGCCCTGGTCCCAAACGCTAAAAAACCGAGGCGCTTCTTGCATCTTGCTTTTGAGAATTGCATTCTGGACAATCCTCAAGGGTAGGTAGTCTTTTCATACCAGAATCCCAACAGTATTTGAAGAACGGGCAATGCCAATGATCCCGTGTATCCTCTCGCTTCCTGAGGCGTTTCCCAGTGCGTCGCTCGTACTCTTCTTTTTCAGTTTCTCGTTGAAGACGCTGTTGATACTGATACTGGTATTTTCTCAGAAGATGAGAAGAAACCGGTCGTTGATTCCTGACATGCCTGACCTGTTCTTCGGTGATATAGTCTCTTTCTTCTTTTTGGGGCCGATCGCGGGAATCGGCCTCTTGCCTCCTGGTATGCTGACGTGATGCATGTCCTGCCATGTTGATATCGAGCATGAAATCCAGTTGATGTCGTGTTGACCGGTCGTACCCTTCTACCATGTTTACATTCGGGAATGGTTGAGTATCGACCTTCATGGCGTACTGCCCCAAGATTAATCGGCCTTGCTCAATGGCTGATTGTATTTGTCGCCGGAGTTCCTTGCAGTCATTGGTACCGTGGGTGAAAGAGTTATGCCACTTGCAGTATGACCTCCCCTGGAGCTCCTGGGCTGTTGGGATCTTGAAACTTTCAAGGAATTTCAACTGCTTTTCCTTCAAGAGTAAGTTGAATATCTGTTCGACTTTGCTTACATCAAAATCAAAACCTTTCAGAGGGCCCTGTTGTTTTACCCACTTGCAGGGCACAGGCTTTGCCCCCCGTGCCCACTCCACAACTGCAATCTCTTGGTCATCCTCAGAGTCTTCGGAGTCTTCAGCGTCAACCATTACTACTTGACGTTTGAACTTGTCTTGGTATAATTCTGGGTGACGTTGCTCGTATACTGTCATTTTCTGCACCAAATGAGCCAAAGAGTTGAACCCCAACTGGAAAACCAGATCTCTAATCGGTTTTACCAATCCCAAAGTCGCCAATTCAACTGCCTCCTTCTCTGAAATTCGAATCGAGTAGCATCGATTCTTGACTTCCCTGAAACGCTGGATGTACTCCGCCACTGTTTCTCCCCGTTTCTGGTGGACCTGTGCTAAATCAGCAATCCTAGCTTCTGCAGCTTCTGAATGATATTGTATATGGAATTGTTCTTCCAGCTACTTCCAGGTGCGGATAGAATCAGGGCCCAATGATGTGTACCATCCAAAAGCCGGCCCTGTGAGAGACTGCGAGAAGAACCTTACTCACAACGGATCCGACACCGAAATCATCCCTAGCTGCGCTAGATATCGGCTTACGTGTTCTATGGAGCTGGATCCTTCTGCTCCGCTGAATTTGGTGAACTCAGGTAGCCGATACTTTGGCGGCAGAGGAATCAAATCGTAATCACTTGGATACGGCTTGGTGTAGCCGATCGCTCACCTTCTTGGGAGAATGCCAAATTGGTCTCTCAAAATAGCACTGATTTGATCCACTGTATGAACTCCTGGGGCTGAGTGCGTACCTTCATGACTCGGGCCTGTTGCATAGGTAGCCAGCCATGCCTGTTTGTCGGCATCGACTGCAGATGTTCCTCCAGTTGCTCTCTGCGTGGGTTGCGCCGGGTTACCACCATCTGGTATATACGCACAAACATATCCATGCGGAACCTCCTTGGGGGGTTCGCTGAAGAACTGGTGATCAGCAGGGTCACCTCCCACCTTGTATATGACATATGCTGGAGAATTATGTTGCTGTGGGGCTGCGAATGCATACAGCACTGGTGGTCTGGATTGAGAAGGCAACTCCCCTCTGTGACTCCCTAAAGCAGGTCCTGTTAGAGAGCACTGGTGTTTCATAATTTCTTGCACCACGCGCACCGCGACGCGCTCGAGGGTGTTCATCAAACTCTCAGAATGCCGATGTAATGAGTGAGCCACCATGTAATTGACTTCCTGGCGGAGAGCTCGCGTACGTTCTTCCGTAGGGGTAGACAGATCCACTTCATCGAGTTCCCCTTCAGATGAAAACAACTTCCACCTGATGCCGTGGTGACAGGTTCTCACAAATGAGCCGATGAGATCGGCCTCAAAAGCAGCCTTTATTTCATCATACCTCTGCTTATGCTCTTCAGACAACTCTTCATAAGTAATCGGGTTCTCGTTTGGTATCTTGACAATGGAAGTCGATGAAGCCAAAGAAGATGATGCAGCCGATTGTAGTCGATGTAGTCGAAGGAAGTAGTCGATGTAGTCGATGAGGTCAATGAAGTAGTCGATGATGTCGATGATGTCAATGAAGTAGTCGATGTAGTCCCACCGGGCGTGCCAGAATGTGTTGTCGGTCAAAACCCACCGGCGAGCAGCGACAGGCAACACGAGGAGCCAGGAGGCTTCCGAGACTGCTGGTGGGTCCCGGTCCCTCGGTCAACGGCCTAGAAGTCCGGCACACACCCTGGCTTGGTGAAGTGCTAGGCGTGCCACCTGACCTATACCTGATCAGGAAGGTGTAGAAGTCGTTCGTCAGCTATTTTCTGTATGCACAGCCATATCAGACATTAGTCCGAGCCGTGGTTGGCTCTTACAACGACCCCGAGATCAGCTAAAGAAGCCGACGGAATCATTGTACTAGATCAGACCTTCGGGTACCTTCCAGAATCGGCTACAAGAAGCCGATTGCCACGTTTAACAGATCGGATCTACTAGCATGTGAACTTTTGTACGAATCCGATAGAAAAGATAAAAATATGCTATGTAAGGCACCAAACAATCCCTCGTCAGTTTACCATAAGGCACCAAACATGCAGCCGAACATTCAACCCGTTTGAAGGGCCTAATCATACGGATATTAAACCAATTCCTTGTAACACAAAGAACTACCATAACAGATTAGATCTACTAAGCAATAACAGAGCAAGGCGCTGCCCTTGCACCTGAGATCACGTACAAGAGCAGCTAAACGATTACGAACAGCAAACAAACATGGATTTACTATTCAAAACCAATGCAACATCATAATCGTTTAAGATAACTAGTGTTACTCACCATCAAAATGCTTCAGTACGAGGAACACAAGGATAAACAAATAAAAGCAACGCTGCTCCAACCATGCGGAACATGATCGGAGAAGCATGTCGATTACCTGGAGAAAACCCTTGGGGAAGGGGTGGTGATGCGCCGAGAGTTTTTTGTGAATGCTTGATTGATTTATTTTATTGAATCTCACGATACATTTTATAGTCTGGAGACTTGATCTTTTCTAACTAACCCTAGCTGATTACGATACAATCTCTAACTTACTATATTTAAACTATCCTTAGATACACGGCCATCCTGGCCATTGACACGTTCGCACAGAAGCCGATTTGTAGACTGTTACCATGCTTTCCTTCAGCCCATGATGCTCTCGACCCATCCCTTGGCCCAGTCAAATTATGGCAATAACACATTCCTGGTAAGTCATCTGGGAAAATATCGCATACTCGCTTACCACTAGAATTTCTTCTATTTCTGAGCAGACCTCGATGAGAGCACCTGAATTTGTGCATTCTCGGAAGGGCAAATATAGAGTAGTAGCTCCTTGGGTCGTGGAATTGATTTCAATGGCTCAGGAGGAAAGATCTAAGGTTACTCCATTCCGAGTCATCCAATCCACTCCCAAAATAATATCGATGCCTTCAAGTGCCAAGAGAATCAAGTCGGTTTTGATGATTTTGCTACCCAATTTAATTGGTACGTTTCTTATGATGTAACACCCTAATGTAAAATTCCAAGATTTATAATGAATTTAATTTGGCTCCAGTAACTTTCTAAGGATTTATTTTGCCTAGTTTGCATTTAATTTAATTAGATTCCATAAAGAATTAAAAATTTATTTTAGGTTCAACATGTTTGTGCATTCATGCTGGTGCATAAGTTTTATTTGAGTGAGTGCATAGGACTTTAAATTCAAATTTGATTTAAATTCAAATAGATTTGAGTTGGTTTGAAAAAGAAAAAGGAAAGGAAATAGGAAAGCAACCCTAGCTTCCAGCCCAGCCCGGCCTGCTCCTCTCCTCCCCCTCGGACCGGCTCCATTTCCCCGTAGCCTAGCTCCTCCCTTTCCCGCACGTGGCCCAGCTAGCACGGCCCGCTCTTCTCTCCCCCCCCCCCCCCCCCGCGATCTGCTCCGCTCAACCCATCACCTCCTCCTCCCGCGCTCGGCCCAGCTTCCCCGCGCCTCCCTCAGGCCAGCGAGCCGAGCCGTTCTCCCTCTCTCTGACCGCCCGACCCCACCTGTCGGCGCCCCCCTTCTACTTTCCTTTCTTCTTCCCCCGCATCACCGGCCGTGCAACGACTGCCGTGATCTCCGGCGAGCCTCTGCGCCAGGCCCGCACGCCGAGGGTGCCCCACTGCCCCACAAATAGGATACCCAACCCCTGCGCCTTGACCCTAAACCCTACGGCCGCCCCAAAACCCTAGCGCCACCATCCCTACCTCGCCCTGCCGTGGCCTCGCCGCATCGCTATGCCCCAGCCCCAGCCAACCCCCGCATCAGCTTCGCCTCATCGCCAGGAAGCTCCCCAAGCTCACCATCCGCGACCCCGGCCCGTGCAACGGCCGGAATTGCGCCCGACGTTGCCGCCGGTAAATTGCTCCGCCACCTCGATTCCTCGCTGCCGGTAGTTCCCCGACCTTCTTGACCCCCGTAGCATCTCCGCAGGAGCTTCACGAGTCGACCCGTGGAGTCCAGGAGCCCGGAGACGCCCTGCATCAACCCTCCCCATGAGCGCCACCCTGTCTCCGCCGCCGGTCAACGTCGCCGACACCCCTGCAGGGCCATCCAGCCCGGACCAAGCCCTCGGTGAGCATCAGCACGTCCCCCTGGTCCTTTTGGCGCTAGAAGTTGTAGACCTTACCCCGTCCCTAAGCCAGAGCGCCGCCGCACAGACCCGCCTCCGCCGTCGCAACTGCGTCCCCGAGCATCCTCGAGGCCCGCAAGGGCCCCAGGTGGATCATGCGTGTGTGACATCCAGGTAATTAGAAATATAGACAGTAGGTTTTAGTGTAAAAAGTGTATGTTTGCTATGGTGTATGTGTATAGCACAAAGAAATAGAGGTATAATGGTAATTCTGTAAAATATAGGTCCTTAAGTGTTAATTGGGTAGAATGGGAGATAGCATTAAAACCTAGGACAAATATAATACTAGGTGTCAAATTTATATTACCATAGGAAAGAAAGTGCAAAAGATAGGTTAAATCCTAGGGAAAATAGGTCTTTAAGTGAAAAGAGGGACCTAGATGTGGTTAAAACAAAAATCATGGGTCCTTATAGGCAAAATAGTTGAAATATAGAAGTAACTTTCAAATTTACTTAAGGACCAAAATGTAAGAATACAAGTCATCATGACATCCCATGAAAACTTGCAAACATATCCAAAATTACATCAAATCCATCTTGGTAAGGACAAAAGTAATTCAAATTCTACTTTTGTTCAAAATTTAACATGTAAAAGCTATAAACTTTGGGTTTATGAACTTGAACCTTAAAGCAATATTGTAGAGTTTGAAAAACTCTCCAACTTTCATTTTGGGCATTTCCTCATTAGACCCCTATATCAGTGGGAAATCTTTCTTTACTGTTGGGTCCCTGAAATTCTTGGAATTTCCAAACAGGTCCCCCGGACCCCCTCTCCTCTCTTCTTCTTCCTCGAGCACATGCTCCTCTGCTCTGTTCCCCCTCCTGCCGCCGGTAGTGCTTCGCTCCTGGCCGCCGCTCTGCCGCCAGCGCCGCGCCACCTCCTGCTGGAGCGACCTCCACGCGTCGTTCTTCCCCTGCCCCGGCCCTGTTCCCCTCCCCTGCTGCCCTCCCGCGCCCGCGCCACGCATTCCCGAGCCGTCTGCCGGCCGTCACGCCCTTGCCGTTGTTGCTAGCTCCTGCTAGCACCCGTAGCATCGCTCCTGGCCTTAACACGCACTCAACAACCACTCTGTGATCTTGTTTACTCATTGCCGCACTTCCTTTCCATCGCATTTTCCATTCCTCGAGCTTACTCCCTCACCGGACCTCCGCCGCCCCCACTGCCTACCGTCGACAGCCGCTGCTGCCGCTGCTCCGCCCCAATCCAGTGCTCCCACAACACCGCACTGACCCACTGGTGCTCTACAGCCCGTCCAATTTCACCCTCCGGCACCCGAGCCCCATCTTCCACAGCTCCGGCCAGCATGAGCTCCGCCGCCGCCTTCTGCTCACCGTGGGCAGCCCACTCCGAGCCCTCCCACACCACGACAACACCTCAGGTAAACTCCTCTCGACCCCGTGAACCTCTACGACCCCCCAATTGGTCCCCTAGTGCACCACACCGACTCCCCGACGATTGCCGGCGATCTCCATCTGCCGCCGCTTTCTGTTCGCCGTGGGACATCTCTCTCCGGCCCTCCTCGACCCCAATTGCCTCCACCCCGAGCTTCTCCACATCGCCCTGAAGCTCCTCGACTACTTCCCCGCCACCCCCGACCACCGGAGCACCGTTCCCACCGTTCATCTCCACCGCCGGCCGCACTGTCCCCATCGCGCCACCGCTATAGCCCACCCCGACCCGATCCCGACCACCCCCAGATGCACAAGACCTCAGTGATGCTTCCCCACCCCTCCACCCTCGCCGCCGGCGATCGCCGTCGCCGGAACCGGCCGGTCAAACCCCTGCCTCCCCTTCTGACCACGGCTAAGGACTACGGGTTGAAAGACTCAAAAGCCCAGGGGGCTGTTTGCAAAGCCAAGACACATAGGAATAGTGCCAGAAGGACCTCCCTGTGTTATTTCTGCTGCAGATCTTGAAATTCCATAACAACTCGAGGAAAAATCATAAAAATACAAACTAAAATTTGTTGGATTCCTTATTCTGAGATCTACAACTTTCCTTATGGGTTGACGTTCAGTTTCTGAGTGGTTTGTGCTCTAAATTAAATGCTAAGTAGTTGTAGACTAAGAAAATGCATAATAAATAGCAGAAAAATGATAAAAATGTGAACCAAATGCATTAATCTTGTTTTGATATGTAGTACTTAGGAAAAATAATTAACTATTGTATGTGTAATATTTTCTTAATGTGTGAGTTTAATTATGAATAATACCTATTTAACCATGTATATTTAATATCTGTGGGTTTAAATGTTCAAAAATAATGAAAATATTTTGAGGTATTATTCTTGAGTAGTGTAACCTGTCCCTAAATTCTCAACTTAGGATCAGGTGTAAAACAACTAGAACAAATAGAACATGCTATGATAAGTCCATAGTTTAATAATAACCTAGAGTTAGTATAAATAATCAGCAAAACAAATAAATGAAACTATTCAATATAGTTATTTTAATATTTAAAACCAACCCAACATGTTACCCCATGCCATTAATTAAATAATTAGGGTAACCAACCCTGTTGCTTAATGTAACTAGATAAAATAATTAATACCCGATAAATGACTGCCCAGTAGAGAAGTAAATGATATGTGTAGTAAGTAAATTATATTTTCGTTGGATTGCAACTTTATCGTAAAATAAAATAAAGTATATGCATCTCTTAAATTATAACCTTGCATATCATGTAGACTCAACCACTCTCGCCGACGGTGACTACGAACTAATCCCGAAACAAGGAGAGGAATTAGCTGAAGACCCCGGGAACGCCGTCGGAGATCTAACTGAAGCTCCAAACCAAAGTTCAGAAAACTTTGACACCACTGTCCCCAACCCCACGCAAGAAGGCAAGCCCCGGACATAACCCCTACTTTATTATACTGCAATCTATATTATTTATACCTATCTATGCATTACGTTCTAGGGAATTGTTTGAGAAACCCTAGTTACATTTCCTAGGAACCTGTGTATTGAATACTAGCACTTGAGTTCGAATAGTCGCTCTGCTAATAGGACCGGTAGAAGTCAGGTGATTTCCTGTCACTTGCACGATATAGGAATTGCAATGTTTACATTCCTGTAATCACTATAAGGATGACGGACGGGATTTATATGAGGTATCATGGTTGACGTGATACCCCGTCTGTGTTGGTGAATTTGATAAGGTCGCAGTGTGTGGTAGCAGTGGTTAAGCGTTTGAAAGTACTAGCCACATGCAGCGAAATATGGTAAGCGGTAAGCCTAGTAACCAATCGGCCCGAGGAGTAGACATACCTCCCACCACTCGTATTTGGTTTTTCCTGTTACTTGATTCGACGTGTGGGAATACGTGTTGCCGGGCAACCAGGAGTACGAGGGTGTAGTCGCACTACAGACGTACGTCCTGCACATTGGATGTGCGTATGGTCCTGCAGTCACTTGTGGTGGATCTGATCCACGAGTCAGAATGAAAGGCAAACGGTTGCTTCGGAATGATCTCTGGATGTTCCAAGCGTGTGAGTTAGGTTTACCCTTGCAAGGCTGAAATTCGATTCAGGAATCGTCCGTTTCTCACGGAGAATGAGACTGCTTGATCCCTTTACCACATAAAGTAACAAGAGCAACTTATGATTGTCAAAGATGATGTTTGGCTAAAGATTCTACCATGCTTGAATAGTTATAGGTGCTTATCTAATATGATTATCCACCTAGAATTTGAAAGCTAAAA
Source organism: Panicum hallii (assembly GCF_002211085.1). NCBI lineage: Eukaryota > Viridiplantae > Streptophyta > Magnoliopsida > Poales > Poaceae > Panicum > Panicum hallii. The sequence continues at coordinate 21,109,597 of NC_038049.1, forward strand.
CTTGAAAATAAGGATCTACTCTTTGTTGCTTTTCAGCTGCAAACTTTACCCACAACCATTAAAGCCGGCATAAGTCTAGTTATATGGCTAAGTATACCATGAACGGGTAAGCCTTGCTGAGTATTAGAATACTCAGTCTTGCCTTGTGATATTTTTGTTCAGGTAATCCCCCTGATGACCCTGCTCTGCCTATGCAGCGGTCCGTGGAGTGGGACCCATCCCTGGCCAACACAGATCCCTCCGAGTGATATCATGCCAGGGCTAGCATGATATCTGAACTGACGACATGTATAGTGTCCGTGCTTTAAACTCCGCTGCCATGACTTGACACTTAAACTGTTTTGTAATAACTTCCCTCAGTTGGGAACTATGTTACTTTAAAAACACTCATGTACTATATCTGCCTGTGCTGTAAAATGTGATGGCATTTGTATCACTAGACTCGCCTTCGTGCGAGGTACCTTGTTTGATCCTGCATTCGGTGGTTTATCGGGACGTTACCTGACAGGCCAAAGGATTATACCGTTTGAAGCACGTTGGAGCCCTCAAGAGTGGACTCGCGTACTTGAGCCAGTGTAATTCAGCTTGGTTCTACCACAGCTGGTATCAGAGCTAACAAGTGTACACTGAAGATATAAAATGCCTTAAAAATACTTTTGGTATAAAATTTGACCAACTAAGTGTTTTGTAAGACTATGTTAGGTTCGTTAAGGCTTGTGCTTAGTACGTAAAGCCCTAGGGTGATGATATTAAGGGAATTAGAGGTGGCTATAGTATATATATAACTCTAACTACCAGCATTACTTTTCTGTCAAAACTTAAATTTATGCATAATCTAACCTTATATTCTGTAACAGCATCTTTGATGATGAGGTAAGAAGGTAAGGATCCTCAGCTAACTGGGGAGTTAGCCTTCCCATCGGTGATGCGAACCGAACGCTGTTTCTCAAGCAGTGGCCTACTTGAGATGCTGCCAATATATCAACTTTGGTTGATTATATTGGGAGTATATGGTTCGGCGCAGGGTATGGCGATCGTTGTTCATACCCCCACATTTTACGGTACCCCCGTGAACACGTTGTTTCGATAACGTATGCTAACGTTGTCTGTATGGCGGTAATGGTACAGATGATGTTTCTATAGTGAACGGTAATGATTGGAAACGCTTTCATGACTTGCTGGCATGAAAGGTTCATTGGATATATATTGTGGTTTTCTGCAG